>NC_091444.1:20235089-20835089 GCF_964237555.1 Oryctolagus cuniculus | reverse complement strand
CAAATACACCAGAGAGGAACATGTTGCAAGAGGTAAAGAAACCGAGAATTCCGTCATGGTCATGTTAAGTCTGAAATATGAAGCAGGCAACCAAGGGATGCGGGCTGGCAGGGTAAGCCACCTCCTGCGACACCAGCATTCCCATGTGAACACCAGTTTGAGTCCCGGCCGCTCCACTTCCAATTCAGTGCCCTGATGATTCAGTGCCAGAAAAAACAGCGGAAGATGGCCCAAGTACATGAACCCCTGCCACTCATGTGGGGAACTTGGATGGAGTTCCTTTGTGGCCATCTGGGGAGTGAACCAGCAGATAGAAGATCTCTTTCTTTGTCCCTCCCTCTCGCTGTGTAACTTTGCTTTTCAAATAAATAAATAAATCTTTTATTTAAAAGCAAACGAAAAAAAATGTTGAGTCCTACTCCCCAATCTGGAAATAGAATGTCTGCAGAAGTAATCAAGTGGCCCTGACCTAGTGTGACTCATGTACTTATAAGGAGAGGACAATCTGGACACAGATGTCAAGAAGCGGACAACGTGTGAGGACACAGAGGCAAGACAGCTACGTGGAGGGGAGGTGGCGGAGACTGGGTGGGTTGCTATGAGCCAAGGAATTCCTGGGGCCACCAGGAGATGGAAGAGGCAAGGAAGGCTCCTCCCCTGGGCTCAGCGAGAGCGTGGCCCTGCCAACACCTGGATTTTGGACTTCTGGCCTCCAGAATTCTCAGAAAATGCATCTTTGTTGCTCTGTGCAATCCAGTTTGTGGAAGCTAATACATCAGCCAAGCGCAGAGGTCAAGTGGGCATTCGGATCCGCCACAGAGGTCAGGGCAGAGGAGGTTGTGCAGACTGTGAGTTGGAGAGAACTGTGCGTAGGAGAGAGCCGAGAGACAGAGACAGGGGGCGGCCAGCCAGGCAGGGGTGTCCCAAGGGAAAAGAGAGTTGGACGGAAAGTAGTGGATTGTGTCACACACTGACGATGATGGGTTCAGTCAGGCTGGCTTCAGCCTTTGGATTCAGCAAGATGGGGACTGTCTGTGACCCCGAGAGAGCGAGGTGTCAGCAGACTCGGAGACAGAAGTCCAACTGGAGTGAGCTCAGGCGAGGTGTGGAGCAATGACCGGAACCGCGGGGTTCTGCTGTGAGGCCACAAAGAAAGGCAGCCAGCCGCGGAAAAGATGTGGGAAGCCCTGCATGCTTTTGTTAAGGTGAGAAACCTTCAGGCATCTGTTTATGTAGCGGATACAATGTAGCAGTAAAAAGAGACCAGCCATGCAAGGAGCAGCCACAGGAGTGGATCTGACCCAGTGCACAAACGGGGGACCTGGGCCTCCAGGAGAACAAACACTCCTCACTGGCTGCGACCACAAAGGAATCAGAGAGTACGAGCGAGGGAGCTGGTGGCTTTGTGGCAGGAAGGTGGAGGCATTTGTATTTGTTTGCATTTATCTGTGTGTATTTTCTCGGTGAAATCCAGGCAGAGTCAGATGGAGGCACGGTGTAGGGGTTCAGAGAGAGGAGGCGGAGAGAGCACAGAAGGAGAGAAATACACCAGGAGAGTGTAGCAGGCTTGCTGGGTGGAGCGGAGTGCGCGGCTGAGATTGAAGGGTTTGCGGTTCAGGGAGCCCAGTCAATCAGACGGCCCGATCTCCACTGATGTACGGCTACTTGGGGATAGGTGAAAGGCAGTGACTGCTGATTGGAGTTTGCCAAATGTGTTAGTCTGTTTTCTGTTGCTATAACAAAATACCTGAATCTGGGAAATGTATGAAGAAAATACGTATTTTTAAATAAATTTATTTATTTATTTGAAAGGCAGCCAAGGCTGGACCAGGGCTAAGCCAGGAAACTGGAACTCCATTTGGGTCTCCCACATGGGTTCAGAGGTCCAAGTACTTGGACCCTCTTCTGCTGCCTTCCTGGGTGCATTAGCAGGGAGCTGGATCGAAAGCAGAACAGCTAAGACTTGAACCAGGGCTCATACGCAATGCTGGGGTGGCTGGTGGCAGCTTAATCCGCTGGGCCACAACACTGGCCTCAAGAAAAGAGGTTTATTTTGCAAAGTTTTGGTAGTTCAAGAATATGGCACTGATATCTGTGTGGCTTTGAGGAGGGACTCCTGGGCTGTACCACGTGGCACAGGGCATCACGGTGGGAGCAGGAGTGGGAGAGGGCACGGGGAGAGCCAGGAGAGTGGGGAGGGCGAGGACCACTGTGCTGTAACAAGCCATCCTGACAGGCACGAACCAAGTCAGACCCTTCAGAAGGCAGTGGCCCACTTCTTAAAGGCCCCCACCTTCCAACAGCAGCACACCGAGGACCAAGCTGCTAACACACGGACCCTTGGGAGAGTCACTCAAACCATAGCCAAACCACAGCCCCGGGTCAGGCCATGGAGGAAGAGTGAGGCGAGGAAGCTGAAGGAGTTTGTCAGGGAGATGTCGCAAGAACCACGGAAACTAGCTTGGCGAGGGCAGAGGGGTGGTCCCAGGAGGGCATGACAGACAACAAACCTGCCTCCGTGAATCAGTCCCTATGAGATCAAAGCACGCGTGGAGTGAGGGTGACACAGAAAGTTAATCAGGAGGCCCAGAGACATCCACAGCGGAGATGCCTGCAAGTGAGATTGTTGGAGGTAGGGACACTGGTGAGGACCACATTTAGGGGCTGGGGTAGGCGTCTGTTGCAGCGACTCAGACGCTGCTGTGGACACCCACATCCCACATCAGGGTGCCTGGGTTGGAGTCCTGGCTGTTTCCTGCTAACGTGCACCCTGGGAGGCTGCAGGTGATGGCTCAAGTGCTTGAGCCAAACTGAGTTCTGGGCTCTTGGTTGCCTTGCGGGCATTTAGGGAGTGAACCAGCGGATGGAAGATCTGTCCATCTTTGTCCCTCTGCCTTTCAAATAAATTTTAAAATGACCAACAAATAAAACTGGGGACCTGGTGGTGTGAGTAGAGAAGCTAGACCCTGAAGGGAGCAGGAGGTGGGGCCTAACCACACCCATCTCCGAGGGGACAGGGTCTCTGGAGGAGGGTGGCAGGATGCACCTGTCCAAGTGATGCGCTGCATGGTTGTGGGAGAAGAAATGCAGTCTTCAATGTCTCCTTCATGTTTCATCCTTGTCTGGAGGCAGGGCTGCTAGGAAGGCGATATCTTCAGGGCCCAGCCAAGTACCTGCAGAGCCAAT
The DNA here is from genome assembly GCF_964237555.1 of Oryctolagus cuniculus. Lineage (NCBI taxonomy): Eukaryota > Metazoa > Chordata > Mammalia > Lagomorpha > Leporidae > Oryctolagus > Oryctolagus cuniculus. Next base: position 20,831,903 of record NC_091444.1, on the reverse strand, counting down.
GAAGGGAGTGCCCAGGGAAGGGTTTAAGGACAGAAGGATGCTGGCCAGTACAGACTGGATTCCAGAGGACACAGTGGAAAGGGTTGGGGGAACGCAGGGAGAAGCAGGAGATGAGATTCATTTGGGAGCTGTATGGAGTGGTTTGGGGATCGCAGTTTGTGCCAACGCATGACGTGGGAGGCCAGCACTTGTGATGGGCATGGACTCTGTCATTGAGGAGGTGGCTGGCTGGAAAAGCTACGCAGTCCATGGCATTCAGCTGACAATTACGAGAAAAGGATAAATGAAAGAAATCCTCGTGAGGCCGGTGCTGTGCTGTTCCCCATTTGCATCGCCAGTATCCCAAATCAATGGCTTGAGTCCTGGCTGCTCTACTTCCAATCCAGCTCCCTGCTAATGCACTTGGGAAAACAGCTGAGGATGGTCCAAGTATCTGGGCCCCTGCCACCCATGTGGGAGACCCACATGGAGTTCCTGACTCCTGGCTCCGGCCTGGCCCAGCCCTGGCTGTTGTAGGCATGGGGAGTAAACCCACAAATGAAAGATAATCTCTGTCTCTTTCTTTGTGTGTCTCTCTACCTTTCAAGCAAATTAAAAAACCCGTGGCTCTGTATCTGTCCCATTTTTGATGCTCTGGAGACTGGAAGAGGAGCAGGCCCTAACCCAGGGCACTGCACGGGATAGATACTTGGCATCCTGCACGGGATGGAGCTTGATGTCCCTCTGACTGCTCAGTATGGAAACATCTGTGATCTGTCCTCCTGAGGGAAGTCCTTCCTGTCTTCAAGACTGACCAGGGACAGAACTGCAGTTGGTTTTGCCTTAATTAGGAAGAGGTGGACAGGGGGCAGAGGTGAGGGTCAGGAGGGTGACTTGTCCGTGGCTGAACTGTAAGACACACCTGCACCCTAGCCCCAGCCCCAGCCCGGCCCCAGGCTGAGACCCTGCACTGTCAGCCCACGCCCGTCTCAGAGGAGCAGCCTCGTCCTTTCCTTAGATGGGGAAGCGGCTGCTCCAGCCATAGCCTTTTCATCCTCGGCTGCTGCTTCTCCCGAATCAATTAGTCTATTTCTTTTAACTCCTACTTGTCTGGTCTTTCTGATCTCTTCTGCTCCACCCCCAGCCCGTGTCACTGAGGCTGGGGCCCCCCATCTCTGTCTTCCCTCCCCACGATCTCCCACAAAACGTTTCTTTCCCGCCCTCACCCCTCCCCCAGCAGCAGGGGAGCTGAGCCTCCAAAGCTAAGCCCCTTCCGAGGCCTCTTTGAGTTCCCACGGATGTTGTGCCCCAGTGTCTGGGGTGACCTGGCCTGGTCTCCGTGTGACTGAGAGAGTGTCTCTTTGTGCTGGCTGATGAATGGATGCCCTGTCCTGTCCTGGGCCCTCAATACCTGCAGGGTAACAGGAGAAAGCACCCTACCCCGCAAGGCTCTGCACCTGCTGCTCTCGGCTTTCCCTGGGGGCATAGGGAGCCTGGGCAGGTGGCTAGCTCACTATGCCTTATGAGAAGTCCTAGCTTCGTAGACCAGGGGCCCCTCCCTGCCCTATCCTCTCTGGACACAATGGGGCCTGCAGTGGGGCTACCCAGACCCCACAGCCTTTCCTCCCCTTTACCCCCCAGCTCTGTCCCTGCTCATCTATGACCTGCAGGGACTCGGATCTTGTAACAGAAAGCAAGCCTGCTGGGGTTCTGTTTCCCTCTGTAGACCGACGGTTTGAACTGTAGATTTTCTGGGCTGGAAAAGATTCTTTCCTGGTTCGCCATCTTCACCTTGGTCTGGAAAAAGAGACGTGATTCTTCTCAGTAACGCATTTTGTAACAAAACTCCATTCAGTTCAACAAAAATATACAGGGGCCGTCGCTGTGGCATAGGTTAAGCCTCCGCCTACAGTGCCAGCATCCCATATGGGCTTTGGTTCGAGTCCTAGATGCTCCACTTCCCATCCAAGTTCCTGCTAATGCACCTAGGAAAGTAGCGGAAGATGGCTTGAGTGCTTGGACCACCCACGTGGGAGCTCCTGGGTCCTGGCTTGGGCTTGGCTCAACCCCAGCTGTTGCAGCTATTTGGGGAGTGAACCAGCGGATGGAAGATTCTCTCTCTCTCTTCTCTGTATTTAAAAAAGAAAAAAGTTTTTAAAAAGTGTATAGAGTGCCGGGGCTGGCACTGTGGCGCAGTGGGTTAAAGCCGCAGCCTATGGTGCCGGCATCCCATGTGGGTGCTGGTTTGAGTCCCGGCTGCTCCACTTCCAATCCAGCTCTCTGCTATGGCCTGGGAAAGTAGTGGAAGATGGTCCAAGTCCTTGGGCCCCTGAACCTGCGTGGGATACCCAGAAGAAACTCCTGGCTCCTGGCTTCACATCAGCTCAGCCCTGGCCGTTGCGGTTATTTGAGGAGTGAACCTGTGGATGGAAGACCTCTCTCTCTCTCTCTCTCTCTCTCTCGCTCTACATCACTCTGTAACGCTGTCTTTCAAATAAATAAAATAAATATTTTTTTAAAAAGTGTATAGAGTGCCTATTTTAGTGTTGTTATGTTGCTTTATTATCTCATTAAAATGTTTCATTATTCATTTTGGACAGCTAATACATGCACATGGCCCAGTAGCACAACTTCAAGAGGGCAAGCTATGAAAAGCAGGTGCCCCAGCCAGCCTCCTTTCCCAGAAGCAACTACAGTTCCTGATGTCTTGCGTATTTTCCCACACATATATAATTTCACTCAATCGCCATGACTTACCTTCTTCTCAGATAGACGCCATGAATCCCATCTGACAGATGAGGACCTGAGAAAGGTTAAGCGAAGTGCATAGGACTGTTTTAATAACAATGGCAGGTGGGCTGGCGCTGTGGCATGGGAGACCAGGGGAAGCACCCGGCTCCTGGCTTCAGATCAGCGTGGTGCGCAGGCCGCAGCACGCAAGCCACAGTGGCCACTGGGGGGTGAACCAATGGAAAAGGAAGACCTTTCTCTCTGTCTCTCTCCAATAATAATAATAATAATAACAATGGCAGGTGTTGCAGAGCTGTGTCTAATTCCAAAGTTATAATATGTTCCACCAGTCAGTGGGCAGGGGTGGCTTCCAGCAGGGGTGCGCAGGGCCCTGTCCTAGGTGCTGAAGGCTCTCATGGAAGCGGGGGATTATTCTTCCCACCCCTCTCCTCCCTAGGCTCACGGAGGGGCTGGAGAGGCTGGTGACTACTCTGCAGTTTAACAGAGAAAAGGCAGAGGCCACAAACTGCCTGGCCACTGAGTTTGTCCGTGGCACCAGGCATTTTCTCTCTCTGGCTCAGTTTCTCTATCTGTCCGGTGGAGACAGATTTAACTCACAGGACTGTTGTAGAATCTAGGGATAATAAACGCAGACGGGCTGGGAACACATCCAATGCCAGCACCCGGATATGCAGTGGGGTCTGGACCAGTGCTCCACAGCTTGCCCCACACAAGGCCTTGGGTCACTGAATGACGAGGTCAACAGGGGCTGGGAACCCTGGGAATCGAGACATGGAGGCTGGGATAGCGCCATACTGGCTATTTCAGGGTTATCTTCAGCAGGGGCAGGGACAGCTCCCAGGGGGAGGGCGCAGGGTTAATCTGCGAGGTTGCAACACACAAGGGAGCCTCTTCCAAAACACTGGGCTGGAGATCCTGGGTTACACCTGCAGATTCTGCTCTGGCCAGCCCTCCCAGTCGCCCCAGGTCCCTCCCTCAGTGCTCCCCCCAGCCTGCAAGCTGGACATTAAGCTGCCTTCTGATGAGCCAGTGGCGGCCGATGAAGGGCTTTCCCGTTTTTTGGTCCCTGTTTTGCCTGGGGCCTTCTTCCCCTTTCATTCTGTTCCTCGGGGAAGCCTTGTGGATCAGCCCCGTGTAGATCAGGAGCCGCGGTTACCACCCCCACCCGTGTCTCCTGATTAGCTCATATCACACCTGTCACTGACCAGCTTGTCCACCAGACTGCGCTCCAGGGGAGTGGGCACCACGCCTACCAGCTCACCTGTGCATCCCCACACCCCGTGGGGCTGGCACGTGGCAGGGCGCACTCAATCATTTGTTCAATGAATTCCTGAAGTTGGTCGCTTCTGCCTCTGGGTTCACAGCTTGTCTGTGCCTTTCGCACAGCTGTTTTGGGGCTTGCTTTCCCCTTTGTGTCCCTGGTGCATAGCCCAGGTCACCACATAGGGGTGGGCCTGCACAGGGCTTCTTGCTGGGAGAATGAATGGATGGGCTCTTGGCTGAGAGCCGGTTTGAACCGGAAGACATTTCTCTGGCTGGCAGTTAATGAGTTCTTCCCAGGTGGGCCAAAGGCAGGCTCAGGAAATGGGGAACAAGATTGGGTGGGGCGAAGCCGGCCACCAAACGTCCTTGGTGCCTTTTCCTCTTTGTTATTGTCCTGGTGTGCAGGGCAGAACGCGGCCCCGAGGGGCGGGCCTTGTCACCGAAGGGTCCCCCCGCCGGAGATGGGCTTGGCCCTGGTGACCGGCCCCAGCTGCACCCCAATTCCTCCTCCTTGGGGAGGGGTTGTGGCGGGGGAGGGAGAAGGACACAGCTCTCTCTTCTCCGGGCCGCGGGATCCCGGGACACCAGCCGGGGTCCGGAGGGCCGGGATGCGACCGAGCCGGGCGGCGGGGGAGGGGCGGCGCGGCGCGGCCGGCGTCCTCCAGCGTCTGGAGCCGGGCCCCGGGCTCTCGGCCCCCGCGAAGCGAGGCGAGCCGGAGCTGTGCGGTGAATGCAAAGAGCCGGGCGAGCTCTCAGCCCGGCGCCGCCGACGGCGTCCTCAGCCACAGCCCAATGAGAAGAGAGCAGATAATTTATTCCCTAATCCCGGTTCGGGTGCCGGGCGCTGGCGCGCGGCGGGGCTGGGGGCGGGGTGGTCTCTGCGCTCGCGCTCCCGCCGGCCGCCCCGCCCCGCCCCCGCGGGCTCCGGGCCGCGCACACACACACGTTGCCCGACAATTAGCGAGCACACCTTGGCCGCGCGGCCTCCGGCGGCGCCGCTGCTTTTGTCTCCCGCCTGGCGGGCTGCGCTGCGCGGGCGCCCGGGCGCGAAGTTGCCGCTCCGACGCGCTGCTCCGGAATGCTGGCCGCCCGCTGCCGTCGGGGGGCGCGCAGGGCGGGGTGGGCCGGGCGCGCCGGCCCGGGGCTGGGGGGCTGCAGAGAGAGAAGAGAAAGAAAAGTAAGGCAGCGCTGGCCCCTCTTCCTTTGTTAGACCTTGAGTGTGTTGCGGATGTGTGCGCGCGCGCGGGTGTGCACATGCGTGTGTGCAAGTGCGTGCATGTGTGCGCGGGTCGGGGCCGGCCGGGGGAGGCGGGACCCGAAGGCGCGAGGCGGCTTTGGCCGAATGGGAGTTGAATCGTCGCGTCGCGGTCTTTCACGCTCTGCCCAGAACTCGGGCGTGCGGGCAGGTAGCCGTCCCGCCCTCGCCAGTTCCTCAAAGGACAGAGCTCGCAGTTCGTTCCCAGCCCCAGGCCATGCCCAGGGCGTTGCGGCTCGCGTCGGGACTGCTGGGGTGGTGAGGATCCGGCGCTCGCTGAGGGTCTGCCCTGACTGCAGGGGGCGCACGAGAGGGTCTCCCCGCACCAGCGCTGGAGCCAGCGCCGCCACGGGGGGCACCCCTTGGAACCCGAGTGGGAGCTCGTGATGCCCACGGGGAGCTCTCGAGCGCGGGGAAGGCGCGAGGTGGTGCAGGTGGCCGGCGGTGGGGCCGTGGAGGGAGCGAGGGGGCAGCGAGACCAAGTCTATCTAAACGCCAATTCCCTCAAGTTCAGAGCGTCAGTTGTCATTTCATACCTTAATGCATATTTATGCCGCGCCGAAATAGGCTTCATAATTAACTCCCGGAGTCATCCGCAGAGGTTAAAGGGACCCCGAAGATTTGTGCATTGATTGGGTACGCGGCGGTGTGTGTGTGCGCGCTCCTGTGTGTGCGTGCGCCCCGTGCGAACCCATTGAGAAGAATAATTATTTTTCTCCACTGGAAGCTACAGCAGAGAATCAGACAAGGAGGGAAGACTGAGAGAGAGAGAGAGGTTGGAGAGGGAGAGAGAGACAAAGGAAGTGAGAGCGAGAGGGGAGCCGGCTTAGCCTCCGAACTGTGAGTACCGAGCGAAAACAAACAGGCAGAAAGTGCGGCGAGGGCGACCCTCGGCCGGGCCGGGGGGCGGGAGCGACCCGGGAGGACTCGCCCCTCCGCTTCGGGTGTGCCTGGGCCACCAAGGGGCCCCGAGGCACGGGCGGACTCCCTGACGCGGGTCGGGCACTCACCTGAAAGCCAGCGTTGGCTCCCGTGGGCTGCGTCAACCCCCGCCCTGGCCAGCCGGAGGAAGCCCCCTCCCCGCCCCCATCGTCTTTGTTCGTTTGAAAGGGTTTTGCAGCTGCTGGGGTTCTGAGGGGGAGAGTGAGAGGAGGTGGCCCGGTCTCCCCCTCCCCGCTCCGAGGGCCTCCCCCTCTCCTGCACCCCAGGGGTTGTGGAGGGTTGAGGAGGGGGCTGGAAAGGGGGTGGGGATCGGGACTCCGTGACACCTGTGCGTCTGTTTGGCCCTGGGAAGGGAAACTCAGGGGTGTGTTGGACCCCTGGAGCAGAGGTCCTAGGAGGGAGACCCAGCCTGGGAGGCTGGGGAGAAGCCATTTCTGTGGGCAAAGCCACCAACTCCAGCGTCTTCAGTGGCAAACCGGGTCCCCAGGCTTAGGAGGACACCAGCTGCGCCCCATGCACACGCCAGAGTCATTGTGGCTGTGGGCTCCAGGTCTGGCGTGATCTCTTGGCCCTGAGCCCCCTGCCCCCTCTTCATACCCAAGGGCTTGGAGCTGGGACCCCCCAGGAGGAGGAGCCCTGGCGGGGCAGATGGGCCCAGGGAGGGGGCTGTGGAGAGAGTCGCCGCTGTCCTTCCTGGAGGAGGGCCCGTGACAGGGTGCCCCTAGGGAACCAGAGCTGGCTGGCCCCTGCCTCTACGGAGCTGGTCGGGAGAGGGCGCCTGGGGCCCAAGCCGTCCCTTGCAAACCCACATTCCACAGCCTGGTCTGGAGCACCGGTGCCCCGCCCCCCTCCCCTGGACCCTCATTAGCGCATTCTTCCTGTGCTCTGATTCCATCTTTCCTGGTGATTTTTCAACGCACCGTTGTCTGCCAGTGAATAACTCTGCTAAACTTCCGCCTAAAGGAAGGGCTCACTTTGCAGGGGAAATGCAGCTCTTGGGAGGCTGGGATGGGAGCTTCAGGGTTTAGCGAGCTCTGAATTAAGGGGAAAGGAACTGTCCTCCAGGAAGTCCCCCTGGTCGGGCTTACACCCTCCTGCAGGGCGGAGCTGAGGCCTGGGATCTGGGCACAGCTTCTGTCTCAAGTCATTCAATTCCTTGGGGCTGTCACAGGGGCAGGAGAAAGGGATGGGTACCTCTTACACGCACACACACACACACCTTCAGGTGGTGTTGGGCATCCCTTGAGATTCAGGACCCCCCACACACCTATTCTCTTGCCCCAAGCCACACAAAGAGGGTTCAAGAGCTGGGGCCACTCTCCTAAAAGCATTGAAGGAGGAGAGGCCCCTTCCAGTAGGCAGGACCAAGTTCTGAGAGCTCTGAGGACGCTGGGTGGTGGGGGAGGCTGTTGTGAATTGTGATCATAGACTGGGGGTGGGCTGTCTCGCCTGCTGCCCTCCTGCCTGCTTGGTGTCTGTGCCGGGCTAGTGCAGCCCCTGCCCTGTGGTGTGCTTGTTGCTACATGAGTGGCTGTTGCTACAGACCTCCGCACCCTTCACCCCCATCTCTGAGAGCACTTGCTTTCGGCTGGGCCTAAAGACCTATGTGGGTTGGGGGGAACATGGGAACAAAAAGGTGGGGGTAGGACTGGGGCCTGGGCAGGCTTCGGAGCATTTTGATATTTGTGGCCGGCTCGGGTTGAAATGCATGTGACTTTGCCAATGACCCGTCATGAGCAGCTTGACTGCTGAGAGGCTAAACTGTGGCCTGGGTCCTGGTGCCTGGGGAGGCTGAACTTTGGTGCCAAGCCCCTCCCCGTGTCCTTCTCCCCACAGCTTGGCCTCAGAGCTTAGGAGAGACCAGATGCGGGGGCCAGCCGTGTCAAGGCTGAGGAGGCACCCAAGCCTCTCCACCCCCAGCTCTGCCTTGGTTTTCTCTCCTCTCTACCTTGATTGCCTGAGCCCATCACCAGGTCGCCCATCTCTCCCTTTCCCTAGGAGCCCGGGACCTGTGCCGGGCTGGAGCTTCTTCTTGTCTGACCTCCCTGGGCTTTCCCTCCTGAGCTGTTCAGGCTTCGCAGTGGAGATGGGGAGGGGTGTAGCTTAGTGGCCTTGTCCTCCTTAGCACGCACACTGTTGGTCTGGGTCAGGTCTGCAGGGCAGTGTGGGTAGGAGCCTATGAGGTCCCCCTGGAGCCAGTCTTCTCCGGGTTCAGTTCCAGGCCAGGGACTGCACCCCTGGGCCCAACCCAACCCAACTCCAAACCTGGAAGCCTCTTTGGGGCAGAGGCAGCAGAATCAAGTCCCCTGAGGCTCAGTGCCCTTCAACCCCAAGGGGAGTAGGATTGGATCGCCAGGCTGTGCTCTGCACCTGAACCCCACAACCCGTCCCAGCTCAGGGACTCTCCTCCCTGAGAGTGTGGGCATGAGGGAACCCCAAACCCACACCAGACCTGAACTATGGGAGAACCTAGGTCTGCTGCCTTTGTTTGCAGGCTCCATCATTCATTTCTTTAGCAAATGTGTACCTAGATCGTGCAGCCAACATCTTTAGAATGATGTGCTGTGCTTGCATTTTAGTGGAGAGAGTAGGGTGGTGAGAGCAGGGGCCACCTGTTCAGCATCTCCCTAATGTCCCCTTTCCTTGCCACCATTGGCAAAACATGTCCATCGGGCTCCCAGTCCATCGGGTCCCCAGAAGGGACCTGAGTTTATAAAAATCCCTCAGAAGTCAGCCCCGGTGAGGACTTGGGTCGTTTTGAAGTTGGTGGGACCTGGGTTTTTGTTTTTTAAGATTTATTGATTTATTTGGAAGGCGGAGTTACAGAGAGAGACAGAGAGGTCTTCCATCCACTGGTACACTCCCCAGATGGCTGCAGCTGCTGGAGTTGGGCCAATCCAAAGCCAGGAGCCAGGAGTTTGGAGCTTCTTTCGGGTCTTCCCACATGGTGCAGGGGCCCAAGCACTTGGGCCACATCCTCCACACCTTTCCCAGGCCATCAGCAGGGAGCAGGATGAGAAGTGAAGCAGCTGGGATCAAACAGGCCACCTGTACAGGATGCCGGCACTGCAGGCAGGTGGTGGCTTTACCTGCTACGCCACAGCACCTGCCCCAGGACCCTAGATTTAATCTAACATAACTTCCTGCCAGGTGCAAATCTCCCTTCTAAACTAGCACCCCATTTGCTGACCACCTGCTGCGTGCCTGGTGTGAGTCTGAGGAGTGTACCCTGTGTTTGTTTGTTTTTTTTTTTTTTTTTTTTTTTTTTACAGGCAGAGTGGATAGTAAGAGAGAGAGAGACAGGGAGAAAGGTCTTCTTTTGCCGTTGGTTCACCCTCCAATGGCCGCCGCGGCCAGCGTGCTGCAGCTGGCGCACCGCGCTGATCTGATGGCAGGAGCCAGGTACTTATCCTGGTCTCCCATGGGGTGTAGGGCCCAAGTACTTGGGCCATCCTCCACGGCACTCCCTGGCCACAGCAGAGAGCTGGCCTGGAAGAGGGGCAACCGGGACAGAATCCGGCGCCCCGACTGGGACTAGAACCCGGTATGCCGGCGCCGCAAGGCAGAGGATTAGCCTAGTGAGCCGCGGCGCCAGCCTGTACCCTGTGTTTGATTACCTTTGGGGGCAGTGAGCCCCCAAGCCCTTGTCTTTGTGGCCTTCTCTCTCCGCGATCCCCGTACAAGGCTAATGGCTCGTTAGCCCATCCCCATTCTCCTTTCCAGGGAGAGCTCTCCTGGCTGCTGCCCGGCTGGAACCACCCCCAGGTGTAGGCTGAGGTTCAGGGTGATGGTGTGCTCTTGACCCAGCTGGGGGCTCCCTATAGGAAGTCAGTGCAGTTGGCTGTGCTATCTCCCACAGCACAGGCTTCAGTTTCCAGACCGGACTGGGGCTTTCCAGCCTGGCACTAGGGAACGTGTCACAAGAGAAGGGAGGCACCTGCTTGCCCTCAGAGGGTCTGCCCTCCAGCCTGACAGCCAGCCCCTGAGGGGCATGGCCACGTCTGGGAGGCCTCAGCCCTGCTCTCTCCCTCTTCCCTCACCTCCCCCCGCCCCCTCGCTCCTTCCTCCTGTTCTGCTGAGCCCCTGAGCCCTCCCTCCACTTTCTCCTGCTCATTTCTTCTCTCTCAGGTCCCACTGCCTTCTCCAAGAGCAAGAATGCCCACCCAGGTGTGTCAGAGCCTCTGTAAGCCTCAGTTGTCCCCATCTAGCAAATGGGAATAATAATAGTGTTTGTGATTATAACGAACAGGCCTAGTGCATGCATGAAACAGTTTTCACGCAAAAGAATGCCAGCTCTCCTCTCCTGTAGAATTTCCCTTACTTTTCCACGCGCCGCCACGGACTGCCTTTCTCTTCTTTTTCACTATCGCGCTCAGCATCCCCCCTGCTCCTGCAGGGACCCACCTCCTCTCCCTGCCTCTGGTAGCTCAGGGCCCGGGTCGAGTTAGCGCCCCCAGAATGTGGGGAGTCGTGATGACAGTGAGAGCCACCGCGGGAGAAGAATGGGCCCTCTGTCCTGCAGAAGTTTCTCTGCACTCAGCTCTATGAGAGCGCCTGAGGGCCAGGGCGGGGTGGGGAGGCAGCCCAGGTGGTAGGCAGGAGGCAGGGCCCTCTGCTGGTCAGCCACGGGGGAGGGGGCGTGGGGGTGTCATCTTTCGCATCTCTTGACATTTGGGGCAGAACTCAGGCCTCCCCTCCTGGGCCGTGGGAGGTGGTCCTCAGACCAGCTACCTCTCTGCTGTCTGAGCAGCCAGCAGCTGCAGGTGGGCCACAGGGCCTACTGGAGTGGTGGGGATGGCACCATCCCGGTGCGGAGTCTCAGGGCTGCCCCTCCTCCACACCCCCAAGAGCTGGCTGCAGGGCCTAACCTGAAACCCTACAGACAGCTTCGGGGCCCCACTTGGCGGAGGACTGGGGGCTGGGGGCAGGCGGGCCAAGGACACCAAGCCAGGAGTGCCCGCTATGGCCAGGAAACCCAGGGGAAGGCAAGGCGCAGGTGGGGGGAGGGGCCTTAGGAAGGAACTAGAAGTCCAGAGCCGGGCTGACCTTGTTCTGGGGCGGGGGTGGGAAGAGGACCCAGGCCTGTGGCCTGAGACGGTGAGGGGGCAGAGGGCGCCCGCAGGGAGTCGCCTCAGGTCTCCTGCCAGAAATTCAACCGTAAAAAAGCTGGCGGGGAGGGCAGGGGAGGAAGGCGAGAAAGGAGACGGGGCGGGCGGCGCAGCCTCTCCACGCCAGTCGCCCGGCGGGGGCCGTGAGTAATCTATGGCTGCTTCAGAGGGAGTGAGATCAAAAGCGAGCAGATACAAGAGGTTTGTGCTTCGCCGACCAGACAGCCAGAGGCTCAATGAGACCTTTGTTCCCCCGGCCCAAGTCAGGGTTGAAGGAATACCTGCCGGCCGCCCCCTCGCCGCCCAGCGCGGGGCTGGGGGAGGGGCGGGTCACCGGGGAGTCAAGTTGAGTTGGGCACCGCGCGGCCGGGCCGCGGTGGGCGGAGGAGGCAGGAGGCCTGCCCTCCGGGGCGGGGCGCCTCGGGGTGAGCGCTGGGCCGAGTGGCTGCCTGGAAGGCAGGAAGTGGCCCTGCGGGACGGTGAGGGAGACCGCGAGGGACAGGGGGCCCGCCGGGCCGCCAGGTGAGCAGCCCCTGGACACCCGGTGCCTCCCGCCTGGTGCCCCTTGGGAGGCGGGTTTGGGTGGGCGGGATCCAGGGCACTCTGCTTTGTGCAGGGCCTGGGTCTGATTCTGGGGTCCCGTGGGAGAGGAGGAAAGAACTTGGGGCCAGGGGGCTGGTGACCCAGGCTTCAAGTGAGAAGCTGTGTTCGCTTTGGCCCTTATGGTGGGCCACACTGGGGGGCGGGGGTGTTGGGAAGTGCAGGGGTCCAGTTAAAGGGGGGTTGCTCCTGCCAGGGTCCTTCTAGGGCCAGGGAGTCTGCCCCGAGGCTCTCTCCAGGCCAGACTGCTCCCTGGCAGAGACAGCCTCTGCTCTGGGGCCCCCTGAGAGAGGTCAAGGTTGTGCCCAGCAGTCTGAGTCCCCTGGGGCTTTCCTGGAGAGCAGGCGCCCTTGGGGGCGCATTCCTCCAAGGCTGATGCCCAGGACTGACTTGTGTCCTGGGACAGGCGACAGGGAACGGCCATGGTATTCAGGATACAGCTTTCCTAGGCCCCTGAGACCACCCTTACCCCAGTCCTGGAGATCCCCGTGCCCCCCACCCCCAGCCCTACTCCTCCAGTTAGGGTGGCAAAGAACCGAGCTGCCTCCTACTTCGCAGCGTTGCCCAGGGATGGTTCAAGGCTGGCTGCTGTCAGCAGGTGAGGAGACCACGCAAGAGTGGGTGCAGGTGGTAACCAGCCTGGCCGACGTGGGCCAGTCCCCCAAAGGCAGGCCTGTGGCCCGACCGCCTCCACGCAGACCCACCATGGCCCCTCTGCTGCTCCGGAAAGGGTTAAGCTTTGTAAGGAGGGAGGCCAACGTGCTGCCTGGCTTAGGCTGTGGCAGCAGCAACCTTGAAAAGATCCGGCCTCATTCACGAGGGGAGAGAGCAGTTAAGTAAGGACCCCTGGGCTGGGAACTGGAAGCTAATTAAGGGAATTGGAGGAGGTCCTTTATGGCCAGGAAGCCACCCCTCCTCATACCCCAGTGAGGACCATTGTGTGGGGGCCTTCGTGGGGCCAGAACTGGAGACTCATTATGGGGATGGCTTTAGTGTCCCCGGGGGCCAGGGCAGGTGCTGGGGGAGGTTGAACAACGTAACTTGGGGGGCCTAAGACTTTGAGGGATGCAGTGTGGGTGGCTCGGGGTGGGGGATGGTGGGAAGGGTGGGGAGGGCTCCCCAGGTGCCCCCAACTCCCTGCTTCCTTTTGAGGTCCTGCCGCTGGACCCCTCAGCTCTGCTGTGGCCTATGGCTTTTCATTCCTATGTGATTGCTCCTCCAAACTCATGTAGGGCTAAAAGCCATGGGCTACAGTGAGGGGCGCACTCCTGCTGCAGCCACAGAGGGGGCACCGGGGGATGGTTCACTCTGGGGCGGGGACTGGAGGGGATCTAGGAACCCAGGGGCCAGGGTGGGCTGTGTGATCTTGGCCAAGTCACTTCCCCTCTCTGAACCTGGCTCCTCACCCTGGGATGAAGAGGCTGGTCCGATGCTTCCAAAGGGCGAGTCCCCCCAGGAAGGAAGGAGACACTCAGGGTGTGTGCTGAAGTCTCTGGCCAACCCTGAGGCCCCGGCTGCGGCTCAGAGATTTGGGAGCTGGAGTCACAGGCACTGGGTCACAAAGACGGGCCTCTCCTCGATGCGCCTTCTTCCAGCGCAGCCTCTGCTTCTTGGCCTCGCTCCCTTCGCCTCTGAGTTCAGCCCGGAACCCTCGGCCTTCTCTGCAGGGAGGCCTGGAGTGCCTCGGTGGCTGCCCTGGGCACATTCAGTCCCGCCAGGAGGGGCAGGAGGTTCCACAGAGTGGAAGCAGGCTGACAGCTGCTCCCCACAGCAGCAGGTGTAAGCTCCGGGTCTCTAGCTCTTGGGCTGCCACCCTCCAGGTGTGTGAACGGTACCTGCCCCCCCCCCCACCCCAGCTGCCTGTCACTCAGCTCGTCTGGCTGCCCCCGATGCCTGTTGCCGCACACATGCACACGCACACACACGCACACACGCAGTCCCACCCTGGTTGAATCTGCCTTGACTCTGTGCCACCATCCTGGGAGACTCCAACAGATGGAAATAAGGCAAGCAGTCTGGCTGGAGTGGCAGAGGACTCACCCCCACCCCATTCTCCCTCGTCCTGGGCCAGCCCGTGGCAGCCTCTGCGGGGTACTGGGTAGGGAATGAGAGGACAAGTTACTGAGAATGCCTTGCCCCCCCCCCCCCCCACCCGGCAGCCTTCACCTACTCTGCAGCAGGCGTGATTCTGAGCATTTCACCTGTCCTACCGCATTTAATCCTCGAGACAACCATATCTACTATTAGCCCATTTTACTTAGGGGAAGTGCGAGGCACAGAGGAGCTAAGAAGCTGCGCTAAGTTCCCATGGCTGATAAAGGGCAGAGCTGGGTGTAGAACCCATGCTTGCCCCGTCGGGGTATGTTGGGAGGGCCAGCACCAGTGGGCGGGAAGGTGGGCTGTGCCGTGCTCGCGCGAGGGGGCTCTTCTCACATGGCCTCCACTGGGTGCGTGCCCACACGTGGGCCCAACTCCAGTCACCCTTTGTCCATCCCGGGTTTTCTTTTCCAGCACGAGGTGGGAGGAAGGAGAAGTAAAGAGAAGCCCACGCCAACTGGGCTCTTGCTGGCCTGATCCAGGTCTCTTCCCCTCCTGCCCCAGCTTAGATGGTGGAAGGGCTGGGGAAGAGGAGTGCCAGGGCTTCTTGCTTGCCCTCTGCGTTCTCTGGCTCAGAGAGCAGAGATGGCTGGCACCTGCTCCCCCTCCCTCAGCGCCCCAGGCTCACCGTGAGCCCGTTCTGTTCCCTCTTCTATCCCGAGAACCTCTAGGCACTTGATCTGCTTCCCTTAGCTTCCCACCTCCGAACTGGAAAATCAGGTTGCAGCGAGGGGCCCCCGGAAAGTGGATCCCTCCCAGGAACCCTGTGCAGTTTGCCCACGATGGCCTCAGCCCTGGGCTGGGCCTGGCAGGACAGGGACAGCGGAACCATTCCCTAACCCTCCAGGCAAGCAAGGCAGTGAGTGGGGACTGCTGAGCAAATGTTTGTGGAGTGAACGGCGTTGGGCTAACAGGTAAGTCACAAGCAGGGACATGAGCAAGCCCTGGGCTCAGCACCTCAGCCCACAGTCCCACCTTTGCCGGGGGTGGTGGGTGTTGGGCATGGGCCGTGTCTGGGGTTACAAAGTTGGAGTGCTTTTCCACTGTGTCTCTTGGCCACTGCCAGTGGGGGCAGGCCTGGAGAAGATACACAATTCTATATTGCACACTAATTGTTGAACTGCATTGCACTGGCAAGCTGGCCCCATGCGCTCCTGGAACTCCCTGAGGATTCACAGATCACAGGGCTATGTCTCTGCCATCCCCTGCCTGCAGCCGGCTGAAACCTGAAATGCTCTAGCAATGGGAGTCCTTTGTGGTCTTCACATAGGCGCAGCCTGAGGCCTCCCCTGGGAGTGCAGCTGGGATTTGAGTGAATCTCATTGGGTTTGCCCACTTTGAGAGGAAATGCAATTTGATGGCTAAGCTTACAAGGAAAAACCTCTCTGTCCCTGTCTTCAGGGAGGGATGGCCCCAAGCTTTGACAGCTGGGGTCCCTTCTGGCATTGATGGCCTCGGCCGCCAGGGGCCTGGCTGCTGCTGCTGCCCTTATCACACTCGCCATGACCCTGAGGGTGGGCATAAGCCCCTTTGGAGACTACTGACACTTTGACCCTCTAGCTGCACGGTCCCCCGAGCATCCCAGAACCACTGGTAATGGCGGGGCTGCCCTTGGAGACTTCAAGGCTACGGGGAGCTTTGTCTTTCCCCATAGGCAGGCCAGCAAGGAGCTAGGCGGTGGGTGGCCTTGGTGAGCCAGGGTCTGGGTGGCCTCTGACCACCACAGAGGGCTCAGATCCCAGGATCTCAGCAAGCCCGAGGCAGGTCCAGGAAGGAGTTAACCTCCGAGGAGAACGCGGGCTTGTCCCCAGCCTGAGGCCGGTGCCCAGCTTAGCTGCTGCCAACTCGGGGGAGAAGCCCTGGGATCTGTAGTCTGTGCCACCACCCAGCCCTGGCCGGCCTGTTTATCAGCACCGGCTGGTAGACTACAGTTCCCAGCAAGCTACAGAGGCTCCTCTTTGGGGGAAGGGGTGGGTGTGAGGCTCGGTGGCGGCGGGAGAGCGGGAGCGGGAGGAGGTGGGGAGAGCAGCCCAATTCACCCCCTTCCTTTTTAATTCTTTCTCCTGGTGTGTCTGCTCCACCGCCCGAGCTAATCCCCCAAATCCGGTCTCCTAAGCCGCAGCTGCTTCCCCGCGCCGTGATGAATGGCTCGGGGAGGGAAGGTGAATTCATATTTTAATTACTGAGGCGCGGTGCGAAGGGCCTGGGGGCGGGGGCGGAGGGCTCAGCATTGTCCCCTAGGCTCAGAGGGCGCCCCTCCTCCCTGGGTCACTTCCCCCTTGCCCTCTACCTGCGGTGGGGGTGGTGGGAGTGTCTGTGTGTGTATGGTGGGGGGAATCCTTGCTGGGAGCGCCTCTGCTTCTGCCTGGGGAGGTGTGTGATGGGGGGGTGCATCTCCCTTTCTTGTTTGTTCGAGGTGTCCTGGCTTGCCCTGCTGCCCACCACGATGGAGGACACGGCCCAGACCCCTGTCTCCAAGGAGGCACCACGGTCTGTGAGCCCGGAGCCCCGCTTCCTCCCCTCCTCCCTATCACAGAAGTCCCTGTGCCATCTCTGACCCACTGCCCCATTTTTGCCCCAGGCATTAGGGTGGGAGGACCCCTGGAGAGAGTGCCACGGAGAGAAGTGGGGTGAGGGCCCAGGGAAAGGGGGAGCTGGGGAGCACCGGGCAGTCCAGGAGGGCCAGTGCTCTGGCTTGATCTCAGCTCCCACCTCGCTGGCCTGGCAGAGGAGCCCTGCAGTCCCCAGACCCCAGACCATCTTGCACCTAGCTGGGGCCCAGCCAGAGGGGAGGATGGGGAGGCAGCCAGGGCCAACAGCTTGCGGCGGATGCGGCCAACTGTGGGACTGCGGGAGGTTTGTCCAGCGTCCACCCCCTCGCCTTCTATTCTGGGTTCCTGGGGGCAGCTTTGCCATTGCTTAGCCCCTGCAGGACTGTGGGCCTGAAATGGGAGGTGGGAGGGTGGGGGAGTGGGAGGGGAGTTCCCATCTGGAGCGCAGAGAAGTGGGGGTGTCCCCAGGCTCTAGTCCAGACCCTCCCACACAGATAGACACAGCAGGGGAGGGTCATTGGGGCCTGGCTTCTCCGGGGAGCCTCCAGCTGGTGCTGGACTGAGCTGCCAAGTGTGTGGGGTACAGGCTGGGGAGGCAGTGGTGAGAACTGGCAGAGACCACAGCCCAAGGTACCTGCTGGGGGGGTTGGGGGAGGCAAGGCACTGTAAGCAGGACTGGGGTCTCTCCACTGCAGGGGCCGGCCCAGCCTCCTGTGAGCCCCTCACAGAGCTCAGGCTGGCTGTGCTCTGCACAGGGGTGACCCTCTCAGGTCCTGCCTTGGGAACCCCACTGAGGTTGTCCCCGCCCCCAGGACTCACCTGGGAGAGAGGTTGCAGCGCCTAGCCCGGCTCCTGCAGGTCCTGGTTCCCCTTATCCATACCCCTGCCCCTGCCTTCCTTACAGAAGTGGGCCGATCAGAAAAGTCTGATTTTCCCCACCTCTCTCAAAGCACCCCAGGGAAGAGGCTTAGAGAAGAGGACCCACGTGCCCTGGGCTCTGGGGCCCTTAGCTACGCCCAGGCCTGGGTGGTCAGGGCCCCTTGCCCGGCTTGTATTCCTTGCGATCCCCTCTCCTAGGCCAGCCTTGTTGTACCTGTGGATTTCTCCCCTTGGATTTTTTTTTATTTAAATACACTTATTTATTAGAAAGGCAGAGTTACAGAGGCAGGGGGTGGGGATCTTCCATCCGCTGGTTCACTCCCCAGATGGCCACAACAGCCAGAGCTGAGCTGTTCAGGAGCTTCTTTTAGGTCTCCCACGTGGGTGCAGGGTCCCAAGCACTTGGGCCATCTTCTACTGCTTTCCCAGGCCACAGCAGAGAGCTGGATTGGAAGTGCAGTAGCTGGGACTCCAACCAATGACCAAATGGGATACTGGCACTGCAGGTGGTGGCTTTACCCACTACACCACAGTGCCAGCCGCCCGTGGATTTTTCATAGTGGTGCGAACGCTCTGTTGACAGTGCCCCTGACATGCAGTCCAGCAAGGGACGTGTGTAGTACAGTCACCGATTATTGCAGAACCCCCGCCGCCACACCCCTACCTTCTACCTGGGCAGGCAGGAGTCCCAGTGCCTTTCCTGCCTCTTAGCTTTGGGGCTCTGCATGTTAAACCTTGGCTAACCTCCCAGCACACTGAGATGAGGAAGGCCCAGAGAGATGGAGCCACTCACCCAGGGTGACACAGCACGCCAGCATCCCAGCCAGGTATAGAGCCCAGGCCCCCTGAGCCCCTGTGTAGAGCCCTGTTTCTCTCTAGGCTTGTCATGGGAGGGCCCCCGAGGTAGCTGTGATAGGTAGATCTAGAAATACAGTAGTAGTAGTCCCGGTGCCATCTATATATATCCCGCGAGCGCTCCCGGTTCACTGTGTACACTCCAGCAGAGTGAGCGAGGAGGTGGCGCGGAGAGGGGATTATTAAGTAACAGCCTACCTACTGCTGACTCAAGCTGGGCCGCCTGCCCACCCAGCCAGCCATTGGAGGTGCCTGGCACCTATTAATTACAGCGATTAGATGTATTACCCGGACGCCGAGGGGCCGAGGGAGGGAAGATCGCTCCCGGAACCAGGCTCCGCAGCGCTTGCTGAGTTCTCTGTTTGGCCTGGAGGAACACGAAGCAAGGTTGGCCAGCCTCCTCCACCCTGCAGGTGTGCCCTGTGTGGGGGACCTAGGGTTTTGAGGGGGGGTGCCCCATGCTTCCTTGTTCCAAACCCCTCCAGGCTGGCCCTGTGCCTCCCTCCTTGCCCTCAGCGTTCAGACTTTGCTTTCCTGCTTCCTCGAGAGAGCTGTGACTCGGCTCAGACCCGACCTCCACGCTCCTCGAGAGAGCTGTGACTCGGCTCAGACCCGACCTCCACGCCAGGTGCTTCCCTCCCCCAGGGCCAGCTGCTCTGCTCCTTCGGACCTGTGCTCCGTGCACAGCAGGCTCAGCAGGAGGAAGGGGGCGAAGTGGAGCAACTGCAGGTGCATGCGGATAGGGAACCCTGACACCCCCTCAACGTCTGCAGAGTGGATGCTCCTGCAGACAGAGCTGTCCTGAAGCCCCACCCACCCCTGAGAGTGAGTGCTCCCTGGGTGGAGGCAGGGCCAGGCCAGCCTGGGCAGGTCCAGCCTCAGCCACTCCCCACTCCCCCAGGCTTACTTTGGTGACAGGAAAGAAACTTCACCATCTTGTACCCACCTCCCAGCCCCTGTGCCCTGCCCAGGTGCTAAATAAAACAGCCTGTTGGCTCAAGAACTCTGCTGTCTGTTCTCTGCCTGGCGAGCAGGGGGTTCTGTGTTGCTCTGGGCGCTCAGAGCGCATTCTGCTAAACCCTCGCTGCTAAGGGAGAGAGGAAGCCCTGACTCGGTTCCAGGTGGCAAAGGAGAGGCCGCGCTGGAGGAGTGTTTCTTAGGCATCAGAGGCCTGCATCCGGGTCCTTGCAGGTGTGGCCCCCACGCACCTCCACCTGCCCATGGTGGCACAAGCTTGTTTTCTGCCAGGTGTTTCCAGCCACAGATGCATGGTGCTGAGTGAGGCCGAGGGGGCGGCCGCCTGGAGGAATGACGTCAGCTCAGATCAGGAAGCGCTGTAGTCCGGTGGCCGGTGTGAGAGGCGGCAGGGCCCCCGCAGCCTCTGGGGGGCGCGTTAACCCCAGCGTGCTTCTCTCTCCCTGCCTTCTCCCACATCCTTTCCCTGCAGATCTCCGCTGAGCGTCCCCGGCCTGGCCTAGGGCATGCCCCAGTTCACCTTCGCCTGCTTCTGTGGCCTCCACGGCTTCTGCAAGATGAAGAGGAAGAAGGAGGACGTTCACAGAGAGCGGGAAACAGCGGTGTGAGCAAGACCAGGGTCCCCCGGCTGCCCCAGCAAGGCCCAGGCCTGAGGCTGCCCAGTGCTGGCCAGTGCTCTTGCGGGACGGGAAGCCTCATGGGCATCTTGGAGCTCCACTGAGCCCTGCTCTTCTCAGTGCAGCCTGGCTCCACCCCGAGGGCCCCGGACTCCTGGGTGCCGCCAAGGCCTCCTTGTGCCCGCATACATGGGCGTGTAGTCCTGAGAGCTGCCTGCGAGAGGCCCCGGCGCACAGGGGAACTCCAGGACCTGCCAATCACCTTCCAGAGATGCCCCGGGGAGGCCCAAGAGTGGAACTTCCTTCCTGCCCTTCCAGGGAGAGATGCATCCCATTGGGCCAAGACAGCAGTTGCTAACTAAGGAACTGGCTGCCCTAGCAGAGTGCTGGGAGCAGTCCTCATGATGGGGCGAGACCTCCACCTCCAAGGCCAGGACGGGGTCTCTCCTGGGACTCCAGGATACAGAGCAGGAGCATCGCATGCCACAGCAGTGTCCCCCGAGTGCTCCCTCCCCCCTTCCCCCCCGCCCAGCATCCCAGGTGCAGCCATGCCTGAGGTGGCCGGCCTGGGTGCAAAAGGGCGGTAGGATGGGGACACTGTGGCAGAGCAGCGAGTGGATGTGGCCTTGTCTCTTGCCAGCCCTGCTGCCCCACACACCAAAGCAGTCTTTCCTCCAGCCCTGGCCCTGACCCGCTGGCCCCATGCTATATGTGTGTGCCACCTCAGCAGGAGCCTCCCTGGTCCTCTGTCCTTGGGGACACTGGAGGCCTTGGGTGAGCCCAAGAGAAGGGCAGGAAAGCGTGCAGGGGCTCCCCTGAGACAGAGGGTCCTGCGCCCTCCTCTGGGACCCGTGTGTCCCCAGTCATGGCCCGAGAGGCTGCAGTGCTAGGACTGTCTCTTCAATAGCGGGGGATGAAACTGTATCTGAGACACTGGGGTGTTGGGTGCCAGTCCCAGGGGCTTCCCAGGCGGGAAGGTCAGGAGCAGGGACAACATGGGCCCTGCTGGCACCTCAGACCGACCCTGGCAGGATTGCAGCAGCAGGGCTTGGCCTGGAGCCCTGCAGGGTTTCTTCCCCCAGGAGAAATCTCCAGGCTCCAGAGGGATACCTGATAGCCGGAGTCCCTGCTGTGGGAACCTGGGTGGCGGCCCAAGGTCAAGGCCCAGCTGGGCCGTGCAGAGCTGTCCTTGGCCTCCCAGCTGGCGGCCCTTCTTTATCCAGGGCTAAAGTTGGGTCCAAGATTGCAGCTGCTATGGCCAGATACCCACCCCCCCCACACACACACGTTATGGCTCCCTCAGTTTCCTTCTCAGGGAGATGGGGACTGGCGTCCTCTTCCTATCCCTACAGCCTTAAGGGACCCCGGGGAGACAGGTGGGGTCCAGGAAGGCAGCCACACCGCCGCCCACATGCCGAGGAGTCTCACTCCTTCCCAGAGCTCCAGGGGAGAACTCTGCCCCCTTTGTTCCCAGTTCCCGGCCCTCCCTGCCTGCTTCTGGGAGACCCCAGGCTGAGCTGGGGGGCTCACGCCTCTCGTGCTGTGGAAAGTTGGGGCTCCAGTTTCCCCATCTCCAACTGGACTGTCTACTCCTGCTTTTCCCTCTTGGGCTGCAGGCTGTGGGAGGAAGAGGAAGACTTGAGTGGTGTCTGGGCCCTTGGCCCTCTGGACCCCAGAGGCTTCTGGTCCCAGGTCAAAGCCTCTGTATTAGAATGCCCTGTCCTGCTCCACTCCCAGGGGGCAGATTTTGAATGTCGCAGTGGCTCCATGGAAACACTGGGGCCATTGTCATTTGATGGGGGGGGGGGCAGTAATTCCACATGGCGTGGTCCAGTGGGATGCCACGAGCTCTGGGCTGGGGACCTGCTCTCCGGGGTTCCAGCTTGAGGACCTGGTGACTCACAATCCTGCGCTGGTCACATTTTACTTTCCTCAGCTGTGAGGAGGGGGTGGTGCTAACTTCTGCCCTGCACCCCTGGGAGTCCAGGGCTCTGTGGGTGTGGGTAGGAGCCTCTGTGGGGCTCAGGGCAGTGGAAATGGAGGAGCTGCAGGGACCCTGGGCCCCAGCGCATGCCCTGGGCACGCGGCAACCGTGAGGAGGTGGGGGAATCAGCAAACCGAGTTAGCTGAGCTGTTGCTAGAACTCTCCCCTGCAGGGCCCCAGGGGGGTGAGTGAGGTGGCCTGGACTCTGGCTGCAGGCCCTGTCCAGGTCATCACAGGTGCCACCCCGCATATACTCTCTCTGTCTCTCCCTCCACCACCACCTGCTCTAGAGATTCTAGGAGGAATCTCAAGGAGCAGCACTGGTCCGCAGCTGTGTGACCCAGGCAGCCCCTGCACAGCTGCCAGTGTGCCTACCGCCCTGCGCTCAGTTCTTGCTGTCTGCAAGGGGAAGTGCCCCCGGCTGGAGTTTGCCCGGTGGCTTGGGAAGTGCTGGCGGTTAGAGGGGCCAACGGCTGGCTGGCTTTGGATGGAGAGCCGCAGCCCCCAGCTCCCCACTGACTCCTGACCTCTGCGAATCACTTCCTCCTCTCTGTCAGAGGTGACAAGGACTCCCATGGCTCCCGCGGGCAGGCACACAGTCGGAGGGCGCGTGGCGTCAGATGTGCCTTGAACTTTTGGAGACGTGAAGGTGGTGGCCTTACGGCAGGGAAGGAACCGCCTGGGTGGCCGTGTGCATTTGGCTCCTGGCAGGCTGGCCCTGCAGGTCTCGTGCTGATCCTGCGCAGAGCCGGTGAGAGTACCGAGCACCCCAAGAGCCAAGATCTGGAATCTGTTCCTTCAACACGAAAGCAAGATCAAGACATGGCTTCCCAGTTCCATGTTGCTGAACAGTCCCGCACCAGGGCGTCTGGCTATGTCAGAATCCTCCAGACCCCCCAGGCCATCCTGGAGTGGTCTTTGTCCACTGTGTGGGGTGTGTGGCCGTCCCACCTGGGTGCCCATGGGATCAGGGGCACAGAAACTTGGCTCTGTAGGGGAGCCCAGGATGTCAGACCACCCACCAGGAGGGTACGCTGAGGAATAAATTCCAAAAGCCAGAAACCCCCAGGTTCTGGAGTTCAAGGCTTTTCCCGCTGGGCGGCTGGTCGCCTCCCTTCCCCTCTGGGGCAGCCCTCCCTCCTCGCTCAGCTCATTGCTACGTTCCATCCGTTCCGTTCCATCCGAGGGGCGGGAGGCGGCGAGGCAGGAGGGGGAGATGGCAGGACCCAGACAGATCCTCCGGACTCTCCCAGCCTCCGTTGCCATGGCAACGCTGCTATTTTTATCCCCTTGTTCATGATGCTCAGAGCTCTGACTTTCTCCGTTCCAGAGAGGCCAGGCTGGCTTCTGCCCTCATCCCACAGCACAGCGCCTTCTCCCAGCAGCCCGAGGAGGGACAAGACTGATGCAAGGAAGGAGGACCCCCGGGGAACCCCCTCAGAGGTCTGTCTCTTCACTTTTCTTCCTGGCTTAGTCCGCCAGGTGCTTGTTTTCAAGATCAAAACTCCCCCTGGTCTCCCTGGGAGGCTGCCCTGAGAGGATGAAGGAAGCTGGGTGTCTCAGGATGGACTTTTGCCCCACAGTGGTGACACCAAGTGGTTCCCCTTCTCGGGAAAGCCGGACTTGGCTCTGCAGACTGTCCTGTTGGTGCAAGGGGACAGAGAACCAGGTTTGGTTCATCAGCGATCAGATACACAAGGGCGGGGAATCAAAACCAAGGCTTTCCTTTCTGGTCTGTCCCTCTACCAAAGAACTAGGACAAATGGCCTCATGTCTTTGTCCCAGAGCAAAACAGCAGATCCTCTGCAGGCCGGGAAGCAGGCAGCCCTGTTTCCCTCCAGAGACTTGAGGTCTTGACTCGGTATTACCGAAAGCGATGCTCTCAAAGGCGCAGTTTAATGAAAGTTCTCAGAGCTGCCCTTGCTCTGTCTCTCCTCCCAAGTTCCCACCTCCGCCCAGGGGCAGGGGAGCCCTGAGTGAATGGTGCTAACATCCGCATACTCTCCTCTGCGGGTCAGTGACCTCCGAGCCCAGCACCTGGGGTAGCTGAGTCTCATATCCTAAAACTGTGACCTTGAAGATGACCCAGATCTTAGCCCAGTCAAGTAGCAGTCCCTACCCTCTAACTCCTGCACTGAGGTCCTGCCTCAGCTGAGCTGGCTCCTGGATGGCTCATTTTCCTGGGGTGGCTGGAACCCACTTCCTAAGCCTCGTGTTGGTTTCGTTTTGGCTCAAGCTGCACGGTTTCCCGAATCTATGCACCTGGAGTAAGCACTTTTCTGGTTGCCACTGAAAAGCATGCCGGCGAACGCTGCTCTGTTAATTGCTGTAATAAACAGAGTTTATTACATCCTTTGCAGTAAATGAATTATGTTGTCAGCATAGATGGGGCATCGGCGTTTGTTTCACACAGTCATACTCTGCAGCAGCAGGAGCTGAGCAGCTCTGCTGAGAGGAGGGCCTGCAGGCTGGGAGGGAGAGTCGGGAGGTGATGGGGCTCAGGAGGGGGCTCCGGCTGTGCCCTGGGCCCCTGGGACCCTGGCAGCCTCGGCTGTGCTCTCCATAAATCCAAGGAAGCCAAGTCGCTGCTTCCTGGTGTCTCCGAGAAATAGATCGGGGAGGTGGGTTAAGAGAATGGTAAGACTACCGTTTTGTTTTTTTAAGATTTATTTTATTTGAAAGGCATAGTTACAGAGAGAGAGAGAGAGAGAGAATCTTCCATGCACTGGTTCACTCAAATGGTTGCAATGACTGGGGGTTGGCCAGGCCAAAGCTTCTTCCAGGAGCTTCTTCCAGGTGTTTGGACCATCTTCCTCTGCTTTCCCAGGTGCATTAGCAGGGAGCGGGATCGGAAGTGGAGCAGCTGGGACTCGAACTGGCGCCCCTGTGGGATGCCAGTGCTGCAGGCTGTGACTTTACCCATTACACCACAGCCTTCAACCACATAATTTTAAAGGTGCTTTTGAGAAAGAATAAAAACCTTCCATTGGGCTCCTCAGAACTGCTGCAGAACACGTGGGAATTTTCAGGAGAGAGAGATGCACAGCACTCAGAACAGGAACGGCCATGCGGCCTGTGAATCGTGTATCGATCAACTGCTTGAGAAAGAACTCCCGTGGGCAGTGAAGACACCGCCAAGGATGCCCCTGACCCACACGCGAGCAGGATTCCTGGCTCTGGCTCCTGGCTCCAGCTTCCTGCTCATGCGCAGGCGCCCTGGGAGGCAGACGTGACTGCTCAAGTAGTCGGGTCTCTGCCACTTGCTGGCTTCAGTTCCCAGCTCCTGGCTTTGGCCCTGACTGTCGCAGGCATCTGGGGAGGGAACCAGCAGACAGGAGCTCTGGTTGTCAGGGAAATGAGTATTTTATGGGAATTATTACATCATGGTTCCACTTGAACTGGGAAGACAGGGAGTTGAGTGATCTCTGAAGCAGGGGGCCCTGAGAGGGAGCAGAGAGCTCAAGCCAGAAGCTGTAATCCCAGACCCTCGGGCTTGGGGCAGGCCACACAGGCAGGTGGGGGACAGGGCAGTGGACCCACAGCTCCCGAGGGAGTGGCCGCCTTGCCCCCGTCTCCAGGAGGGAGCTGGGAAGCCTGCCTTCACCCCTCTGCTGTCTGCATCCCAGGCCTTACCCACAGGTAGGAAACGTGGGCTGCACACCGCGGTCGACCGGATCCATCGAAGCGACGGGGAGCCCTGACGCCGTGTTCTGCAGGGGGAGCTGCAGGGGGGGCGCAGGGCAGGCAGGCGCCATTCCAGCCCTTGAGGAACTCGCAGCTTCGTAAAAAGCACCACTGCAAGCGCCACGGCGTGCACGATGCGAGCAGAAGCCAAGTGCTTCGAGCTGGGGGCTGTGTGTGGGGAAGGTCGGGGAAGGCTTCTCGGAGGAGGTGGAATCAGAGCCGAGCCTGGAAGGATGGAGAAGACGCAGTGTTCTGGACACAGATCCTGAGGACCCTTCTGTCCTCTCTGCCAACATCTTGGGACTTCTGCCACTTCTGTGTACACAGAGCCGGGCGACCCTGCCAGCAGGTGCCATAGGAGACGTCACTGTCACCATGGAATGTGAGCCCCCTTGCTCCCAGAGTCCTCTCCTCTCCAACAGTCTGAAACCTGCAGGCTCCTTCCTGCCTCCTCTCTTTTTGAGGACCCCTGGGGTTGGAACAGGAGGGAGGGAGCACCAGGCAGTTAGTTATCGGGTATTTGTCCCAGGGCATAGCTGCCTGCATCGGGTGGCTGGGCTCAAACGCGGACTTAGCTCCACACGTGGCACAGGGCAGGTGCTCCGGATGAGTCTGGCAAAGGTGCGTTTTGCATATCTCACATATTCCACTGCCTGGAGCACTGGGAATGGGCATGGAGTAGAAATTCAGAAAATACAGGTCAAATTTGAACTGAAGATGGGTATGGCGAAGGCAGGAATTATTAAGTTAGCTCAATGGTGCCCCAGACTAGCTTCTGGTTTCTGGAGTCAGAGACAAGAAATGGTATATAAAAACGTCTGCCCCGAAGGGCAGTGTGAGGAGGCCAGAGGGAGCGGGCGCCCCCCAGCGGCCGAGCGCTCAGCACGTGTCACCTCCCACGGCTGCATTTCGGGGAGCATCCTGCAGGCGGCGCTCTCCCGTCATCTCAGCCGCAGCCGATCTGGGCTGGGGTAAGGAGCGCGGGGTGAGGGGAGGTGTGAAGGCAAAACAGCCCCACGCGTCACTCACATATTTACATCGGAACTGTCAAAACAGTTATTTTTAAGCCGAGTTCCGTCTGCTGCCGGTTTCAAATCGAGCGGCGCGGGGGCGGGGGCGCCCAGCGGCCCAGCGCGCATGCGCGGGGCACCCCGCGGTCCCTGGGGCTCCCGGCCCAGTGGGGCGGCCTTGGGCCGTGCGGGCGCTGGAGGCTGTGTGGCAGGTGGCTCTAACGTTGGCTACTTTGTCCCCGCCTTCGGGAGCCACGTCTGCCTCGTCCGCCTCTCCTGGACCACGAGACAATGGGGAGGCTCCCCCGTCCCAGGGGACCCCGCAGGCCATCAGGGACCACTGCCCTGGCCTCACCTCCTATGGCGGCCGGCTTTGGCGGCCCACCTGCGCCTGTCCCGCCTGCAAGCTGTTGGCCACCGCTTGTCTCCAGCATCCAGACTCGGTGGGCATCACCCCCAGCCCCACCCAGTCATTCCCTGGGAGCGGGGTCCCTCAGGAGCTGGGATGGGCAAAGGACCCTCGGCCTGCAGGCCGCAGAGTCTGCAGCGTGACCCTCCATGTCGGGGTAGCAAGAATTCATTTTTCTCCGCAGTGAGCGGCTGCGGGTTTGACACCAGAGACGCCTCCCTCTCGCTTCTCCTGCCTCAGGGGCTGTGGGACTTGAGACAGACGCTGGCTGGCCCCGCTGCCATCAATATGTGCCCCGGCCCCGTCCGGTGTCTGCTCGGTAATGAGGTGCTTTGGAATGTCACCTTACCTGGTAATGAGAGCGGCACCTGTGCACAGCCGGAACCGCCTCTCTGTCTTCATTAGGCCTGGCTGCCGGCCGCCCTCGCTGGGTGACAGATGACGGGATGAGGAGCGAGAGCCGCAGCCTCCTGCTGTCCAGGATTCGTTCCCAGACAATGACCCTGAATGCCTGTCCCTGCCCGCACCCCGTCCCCGGCCCCCACCGAAACAGACAGCCGAGAGAAAAATGCCCTTCCAGGGTAGGGTGCAGCAAGGGCAGAGAAGGCTGAGAAGCGGGCTGTGGGCGTGGAGTCCTCTCCGGGAGCAGGCAGCTGCCCGAGCCGCTGTGAGGTTCCGTTCAGATGGCCCGTTGGGGTCTCTTCCTCCCCCGCCCCCGCTGGTTCTGCAGGTCACCTTTCAGAAGTGCAGAAGTCCCAGGGTGAGGGACGTTCTCATCCCAGACCTGCCTCCCAGCAACCTCCTCATCCCTTTAAATTCAGCCCTCAGAGGTGCCCACACAGGGGGGCGTGGAGATGAGCCAAGCCCCACACGGCCAGGGACGGGGACACAGCCAGGGACGGTGACGAGGCTGCAGGCACCACATCCACCCGAGATCAGACTGTGCGGTGGGTACCGCATTCCTCTGGTTGTGTCTGCTCCGTCTCTCCCACTGCCCAGACCCGTGAGGCTGGGCCAGGAGTGTCCTCCCCACCCTAGGTGCCCAGCGGTGGAGGCGTGCTGGTGGCAGGGCGGTGGTGGTGACGGCCATCACCTGGCATCACCCAGGGCGACTGTCTGATCCAGAAGGCGCAGGGATGGCGGTGGAAGCGGTGTCCTTGCTTCGGGAGACGAGGAGGGAGCCACGTGGGGGTCTGGGCTTTTCCTGTGACCCCTCTTCCCCCTCTCACTGAAGAGCACCCCTGTCCCTAGAGACATTCAAGCTAGAAATCTGAGCACCCTCTACCGTCTGTCCACCTTGAACCCATCACCAGATCCCGTTGCTTTTCCGTCCTGAATCCCTCAAGCCCACTTGTCTCGGTCCCCTCTGCTGCCGCCGTAGCGCAAGCCTTCATCTCCTCTCAGCCACACCTCCCGCCAGGCTCCCCCTCATGCTGCTCCTGACCCCCGCTTCCTGCTGGCCCAACGAGCCAGGCATGCCCCCTGCCCACTCCCCAGCCGATCTAGAGCACACCCTCTCTCCTGGGCGCCCCCGACTCTTCCTGTTCTTCCCCTTTGCTGGTCTGCTTCGCCCTCCGAGAACGGGAGCTGGAGGAGAGCAGGCATCCGCCATGTTTACCCTTCAATCCACAGCACCAAGGACAGGGCCAGGCACGCGCAGAACTCGACTCGGGGAAGGTTGGATGGATGGATGGATTGCTGCAACCTAGCCTTGACCATTCCCAGTCCCGCTGCTTCCCCGCAGTCCTTCCCACCCAGAAATGCCATCCTGTCGGCCCCCACACAAAGCTCTTTGGGGACAAGATTGGCAGTGTTGACAACTGCAGAAGCAAGGTGAGGGCTACACATGTGGGTTTCACTGTGCTCTCTTTACTTGCTTTGAGTTTACTTCTGTTTGAAACATGGTCAAGTGTTTGTTTTTTTAAAGATGTATTTATTTATTTGAAAGAGTTACACAGAGGGAGAGAGAGGAGAGTTACACAGAGAGAGACGAGAGACACAGAGAGATCTTCCATCTGCTGGTTCAGTCCCCATATGGCTGCAACAGCTGGGACTGGCCTAAGCCAGGAGCCAGGAGCCAGGAGCTTCATCCGGGTCTCCTATGAGGGTGCAGGGGTCCAAGCACTGGGCCATCTTCCACTGCTTTCCCAGGTGCATTAGCAGGGAGCTGCGTTGCAAGCAGAGCAGCCGGGGCTCAAACTGGTGCCCATACAGGATGCCGGCACTTCAGATGGTGGCTTAACCCGCTGTGCCACAGCACCAGCCCAGAAGGTTAAGTTTTAAAATTAAAAAAACCAAAACCCCACCATGACACCCCCAGTGGCTCCCGCTGTACTAGGAGGGCACCCAAGAGCCCAGAGTCCTGCTTCCAAGGCCTCCGCCCGTCTTCCATCCTGGCCTCCTCGCTGTCACCGGATTGCTCCCCACCCTCGGAGTAGCCTCGGGAGAGGTCGGCACAGCCAGGACTCCCTGCAGCGGTTGTTCTCACTGTGTGCGGGTGCCGACCGGCGTTGTCCGCGGGGCAGCAGGCAGCTGGGTCAAGGCGCAGGCCCTCCTGCAGCCACAGTTGAGGTGGAGGCTGTGGGCTCCCGTCTGTCTCAGCCTCCCTCTGTTTCCTTCTGCTTCCGTTGTAGCTCTCTCTGTAGCTGTCTTCACAGGGTCTCCTCTAAGGCGTGGGGATTCTGCTCTGCGGGGTGCGGCTTGGAGCCCCTTGCTCTGTGATGCTGTGTGCCGCTCCCTCCCACCATTCCCTGCCGCAGGGGTGGGGAAACTTCTTCCTGCCCAGGGTATTTATAACATCATTCCTGGGCCATCCAAAACGATCGACTTAAAAAACGAGCCTGCTGTAGATGGGCTGAATTTTGAGTTCTGCCCGTATGAATGCCAGCATCGCAGGCGGAAGCTTTACCTGCTGTGCCACAGCACCGGCCCCATGACCACATCTTGCCTCGCATTAGAAGGCTGTACTAGAATCGTGGAAAGAAGGAATCATGGGCACTCATTTTATTAAGAGCATATTTCGCATTGTGTTTATAAAATGCCTGTTTCACGGACGTTTGTCGGTTCTCCCTGCCCGCCGACCGACCGTGTTCTTGGCTTATTGTGTTGGAGAAGATGGAATGCCAGAAACGTCACCGCAGCAGGGGTGGGGGACTCCAGCCCCGCAAAATCACTGGGTCTGGCCCGCCAGGACAGCCACGGGCGAGCCTTGAAATTCAATGAATCTGTAGCAGGCTAATTTTTTTTAAAAGATTTTATTTATTTATTTGAGAGGTAGAGTTACAGTCAAAGGGAGAGACAGAGAGAAAGGTCTTCCTTCCGTTGGTTCACTCCCCAAATGGCTGCAATGGCTGGAGCTGCGCCGATCCGAAACCAGGAGCCAGGAGCTGCTTCCTGGTCTCCCATGCGGGTGCAGGAGCCCAAGCACTTGGGCCATCCTCCACTGCTTTCTCAGGCCACAGCAGAGAGCTGGATTGGAAGAGGAGCAGCCGGGACTAGGACCGGCGCTCATATGGAATCTGGCACCGCAGGCAGAGGATTAACCTCCTGCACCACTGCGCCGGCCCCAGCAGGCTAATTTTTAAGTCGCTCATTTTGTACGGCCTTTGCCAGAAAAAAGGGTCCCCATCATTTCCTGTCCACCCCCTCCCCTTGGACTGACAGCTCCTTGAGAGCAGAGATTCTGTTTCATTCCACTTCTCATCTGCTGTCACAGCAGGGCTCTGGAACTGCGCTCCCGGGGGCTTTGTGTCTCTAATCACGCGCTGTCCTGTCCCTCTGAGAGCTGGACCCAGCTCCTGGCCTCGTGGGCGAGCCCTGCAGTGGATCCACAGACATTTAACTGCAGCCTTGGTGCAACGTCCCTGCCCGGCCCCACTTCTCCTTCCCCTGCCCAGCTGGCACGGGCTCAGAGAATATTAGTTAATTTTAATATTAGCCTAAGAAAGATTAATTAGGAAGGCATATTTGCTCTAAAAGGTATAATTCATTCCGGAGCCAACCAGGAGCGGGTTATGGATTATCTGTGGGAGTGCAGCCTTCAAGTGATGTGTGTGGTCCAGGCCTGGCCAGACAGCGCAGTAGCAGCTTTAGTGTGTCGGTGCTGGGTGGACCAAGCTCCATAGCATTCCTTCTGTAAGACAGTGTGTGGCCGAGCCCAGAGACTGGGCCAAGGTGGCGACTCTGCAAGAGGAGTGAACAGCAATCGGGAATCTCACCCTAGCTGCTCTGTTTCCTGAATCATTCATGAATCCTGTGTCTTCCTCTCTAGTCCTCCACCAAGCTGAATCATCCCATTTCTAGACGGTGGTCAAACCCCCAAGTAGTGCTGGAGCCCCCAGACTCTGCCCTACTAACCTGTCCTCCACTCAGTATTTCAGTATTTTTTTAAAGGATGTGTTTTTGGGGGCCCGGCACTGTGGCATAGCAGGTAAAGCTGCTGCCTCCGGTATAGGCATCCCATATGGGCACTGGTTCGAGTCCTGGCTGCTCCACTTCTGACCCAGCTCTCTGCTATGGCCTGGGAAAGCAGTGGAAGGTGGCCCAAGTCCTTGGGCCCCTGCACCCACCTGGGAGACCTGGAAGAAGCTCCTGGGCAGGGCCCATGAACTCCTTCACCAGCTGGCTGCAGCCCGAGCAAGCAGACTCATGCCCCTTTGTCCATCACCTCACTCCTAGAATGTTCTTCCCCCGCCCCTAGCAATAGCGCAAACTCTCGCTCAGCCTGGAAGCTCCGGGCTGAGATGAGGCTTTGGCCCTGTGGGGCTCTGCACTCTGCGCTCCTGCGGCAACTCTGCTGACACCTCCTTGCCTTTCCTTGCTTTTCTCTTGAAAGACGGACTGTAGCTTTCGCATCCTTGTGTCCGCTGCCTCCCCCTGATTTAGGTCAAGCGGAAATCCTGTCCCGTGGGAGAGCTCCTGAGTACCTGCTGAAAGACGTGGGTCAGCTAATGATCACCTGCCCTCAACAATCAGGGCGATTGGCGGAGCTCCAGGAAACCCAGCCCCCACCCCACCTCCATCAGCTGTAAGATCTGGGGCAATGCCTCAGTGGCTCATTCGTCGGCCTCTCCCTTTGAACGGTCCAGCTGCGACTTGGCGTCAGGTGGCTCTGGGAGAGGCAGGTTACCTGGAGTGGGGAGAGACGCAGGCTTCAGACTGACAGCTGCTGATCTTCGCTTGAGTAGATTTCCCCCTTGCAAACGCTTACTGGCAATTGAAACTGCAAATCTGCGCTGTGCTCGCCTATGTGAATTGCATTTACATTTAAATTGTGCCTTCTTCTGAAGGCTGGGGCTGGTAACTAGCAAGACTGAACTTGAGAGGAAATTGTGCCCACAGCCAACCTGAGACTGAAGTGACATCTGGCTTTTACTATTTCCGTTATTTCGGTTTAATAACAGCGGGTGGCATTAAGGGAAGAGAAATTGGATCCACGTTTTAATGAGAGGAGGAAGCTCTCGAGGTTGAGACTAAGAGGCGCAACACATTGAATACCTGGGTGATTGGCAACGAAAACTCGCCCCCTTCAAGAGATGGAATAAAATGGGGGGAATAAGCAAACAAAACCAAGCTAAGGCCCAGGACTGCGCAGACAGAACACAGGGGGAGACTGCAAACACTGGGACCTGTATTTCAGGATGCTGCGAGTACGGGAGTTCTGAGGAGTGACGCGGCCGCAGCCTCACGACGACCCTGTGGCCCTAGAGAATCGCTCCACACGGAGGAGGGGCTCAGCCGCCATGGTGGTTGAACACCGGCTGTCATCCTTTCTGAATCTGGCTTGACTTAAACCCCAGAGATCTGTCCGAGCAGGTATTCTAGAAATGCCGGTTTCTTCCTCGTAGCCTGACTGTTGAAATGGAAGTGGTTCCACCTGCTGGCTGCTGTTCTGTCGAAAGCAATTCTGGGAAATGTAAACAAAATGCTTCTGCATCCTAATAACCCAAGCCTATCATTTATTTTCTTTGATGGAGACAAATGTGTCAATTTTCCAAGTCTTTGTTTGGAGAATCCAAAGTCTGGGTGTTGGTAAACGTTTGGGTTGCGTGTTTGGAAACTGGTGCTCTGTTCAGAGCGGGAGCCACAGCCTGGGAGCCCTTGGAGTCTTCCCAACCGTGCAGGATCTCCAAAGGGCGAATGTAAAAGGGGTGGGGCCTCCTCAGCAACAGACATTCTGAGGGTAGGGCCCAGGAAGAGTTGGAATAATGGAAAATATTTACATAGTGCTGCCGAGGTGGCTTAGCGGGTTAAAGCCCCAGCCTTCAGTGCCGGCATTCCCTATGGACGATCCAGCTCTCTGCTGTGGCCTGGGAAAGCAGTAGAAGATGGCCCCAGTCCTTGGGCCCCTGCACCCACATGGGAAACCTAGAAGAAGCTCCTGGCTCCTGGCTTCAGATTGGCCCAGCTCTGGCCGTTGCAGCCATTTGGGGGTGTGAACCAGTGGATGGAAGATCTGTGTGTGTGTGTGTGTGTGTGTGTGTGTCTTCCTCTCTCTGTAACTGCAAATAAATTTATAAATCTTAATATATAAATAAATAAAAATTTAAAAATAACCTATTGGCTTGTTGGGAGTGCCCTATAGGGAAGGTACCAGCGATTTCCATTGCTGAAGAGGAGGACCCAGTGGGGTTCGTCACTTACCTTATCCTTCCCCACCCAGCTGGGAAGCGGGCAGGCCGGCTCTACTGCTGCCCCCTTAAGCCGTTTCAGACAGTTCCCTCTGTCCCCGCATTTAATCAAGCCATTGCATTTTCTCCGGTTACATTTTGTCTTGCCTGTTTTTAAATCCCAGCAGTCTTTCTTGAGAGGCACGAGTTAGGAGTCTGACGGATCTTGCCTTATGCAAAATAAAAGCAGCAACAACGGCCTTGTGCAGAGTGGGTGACAGGGGTGCCCAGGTGTGCGAGGAAGGCCCAGACCACTGTGCTTCTGCAGCATGCTATTTATCTCACCCTGTCCTGGTTCTTTTTCTTTTCCTTTCTTTAGATTTATTTATTCATTTGAAAGAGAGAGAGGGAGAGATCAACCTCCCACCCATTGGTTCACTCCTCAAATGGATGCAACAGCCAGGGCTGGGCCAGGCTGAAGCCAGGAGCCCAGAACTCTGTCTGGTTCTCCCACATGGGTGCAGGGGCCCAAGCACTTGGGCCTTCTTCTGTTACTTTCCCAGGCACATTAGCAGGGACCTGGACTGGAAGTGGAGCAGCCAGGACTCTAGCGCTCACATGGGATGCTGGCGTTGCAGGCTGCAGCTTAACCCACTGTGCCACAATGCCAGCATCTCTCTCTCTCTCGCTCGCTGGCTCTCTTTCTCTTTCTCCTTACATGAGAATCCTTAGTGAATTCATATCAGTTTCTTCCACTTCCCTGGTCTCCCTAGAGCACACGGCCAAACTGCCCATCATCCCCTGTGGGTGTTTCCCCGGGCGCCCTGGACTCTTGAGTTTGAGTTCTTTTTCTCCCCAGCCTCTGGGCAGCCCTTGGGCTGGTAACTCCACCTCTCTTGACTTCATTACGGCAGTCCACCGATGAGGCCCACCGGCGCCTCCTTGTGTTTGTGCTGAAGTTAAATTAGGTTGGCACGGATCTGTTGCTAAGGGCCTTGCTGATGTCACACTGTCAGGATTATGACTGCCATAATATCTGACAAGCAGAGGGGGACTGGTTGCTAGTGGAAACCCTAGGGTGACACTCACCCCAGTTTAGTGACTAACCCAGCTGCGTAGACTTTAGACAGCCATGTGAAGGGGTAAGTGGATTAATCACCCAGTTGGATTCCATTTGAATATTGTCTTCCATATGTGGGTTCCCTCTGGGCCATTGTCTAGTGTCACTTGAAATTGATGAGGGCTCTTTTGGAGGTTATTTTTGGGAAGCTGGCGAAACAACAGACAGCTGTTCTGAGAACAAATGTCACAGGATCTGCCTGAGCCGGCTTCCAGTTAAAAAAAAAACCTGAGGTGCTGAAGGGCTTTGTCCTTTTCTCCCCAGAATTAGGTTTTCCTAGTGACCTAAAGGTGCTAATGCAGCTCCCAGACACAGAAAAGGAGAAGCCAACGTTCGCTGAGTGCCGAGAGTGTGCGAGAATGCGACTCCTCGCCCACCGCTCTGGAGTGGAGAGCGCACTGGGCGTGGGCAGACCACCCTGTGTGTCACGCACGCCGCGCAGGACATTCTCCCTAATCGGAAGCTGACCGATCACCAATGAAAGCAAAGTCATTACTTAAAATTGGTCCGGACTCTCCCATACTGGGTACTTACCTCGCAGTCATTTTCTTAAAAAACCTTGAAGCACGATCGAACCGAGGGATAATAAATAAACTCCGACATTAAAATCCTTTACGAGGTTTGACAAATGACCGTGTGTTGGGCTTTTAAGGAAGTGCACGGGTCCGTTTTGGAAACGCAAGGGTCAATGGTGACTCAATCTGAATTGGAGGCAGCGCCAGTTCGGAGAGCCCCTTCAAGACTTGCACAAATCTCTATAAATCAATTTGTGTGCCAGAGAATGAGTCGCTGATTTTTTTTTTTTTTCCAAATGCCAATTCAGCAATTACAAAGTCTGCTGGTGGCTAATTAAAAAGTACCATCTCGTTATGCTCAGAGTGAAATTGCAAGTGTGAAAACTACTAGTGTTCGCAATAACCAACAGCTCAGGACTCTCTGTACTATCATCAAAAGGAGGGCAGGGATAAATAACGTTCATTTAACTCGCGAGAAAAATCTCTCAGCTCCTTCATATTTAATTAACTTCTCGTTGTCTCAGAGCTCAAATCTTACTCAGAGTTCCTGAGCGGCAATGGAAATATTTGCTCATCTGTCTGCAAGATTTTTCTCTCATTAGCTGAGCAGAGAAGCCTGAACCCCAAGGACACTGGGGAAAGTGACAGCCGTCCAAAGGTGTGCACGCAGCCAATGAACCCGAGCCAGGCTTTACTGCAGAAAAAAAAAAAAAAAAAGCAGGAAGTGGAGATTTGTGCTTTATTGCTTGTGAACGGGGAAGATGGGTCGTAAACACTTTTCTGGGCTAGTAGTTTCACTTCTTATTTGTCAGGCTGTCTGCATGAATTTAATGTTTTCCTATTTCAAGGATTCCGCTGTCGGACAAGAGGCCCGACTTCTGTCACCATGGTGGACGTGAGGTGTCTGAGCGACTGTGAATTGCAGAACCGACTGGAGGAGCTTGGATTTTCACCCGGCCCCATCCTACGTACGTGTCCGGCACACGACACCAGCGGCTGGCTGTTCAGTGCTCACGCGCCACCGCCAAAGGCACTGTATCAGGAACGCAGCGATAACAGAACACGTGCAGTAACAACTGGTACTGTAGGTGTGGGCGGGGGCAGGGGGGAGCGAGCAGAGAACCCGGAGGGGGAGAAGCCGTAAGTATTCCCGGAGCCCGCTTAACAGATGAGTGAGCGTGGGACTGGCCCTTTCAACCGCAGAAACCCGGTTGCTCTCTCGGTTATCCTGGCCTGGTTTTTTGTTTTGTTTCT
Source organism: Oryctolagus cuniculus (assembly GCF_964237555.1). Classification (NCBI taxonomy): domain Eukaryota; kingdom Metazoa; phylum Chordata; class Mammalia; order Lagomorpha; family Leporidae; genus Oryctolagus; species Oryctolagus cuniculus. The sequence continues at coordinate 20,795,446 of NC_091444.1, read as the reverse complement.
AGCATGTACTGTTTGGGTATCTCTTGTCTGTGTTCCCAGGAGGTAGAACACAATCTTGCTCGTCTGGCCTCCAAGGCCTGTCTCTGCAGCTAAGCCACAGTGGAGGGGAAGGAGTGGCCCCGGTCACTGTGGGGTCCACCTCATTCCAAAAGCCATGATTAACCCCTGATGGAAGGGATGAGAATGAAGGGAGACCTTGAACCCACCAGGGCCACATTCAAAAGCGATTTCGTTTGTTCCCCGTGTGCCTCCTCAGCTTCCACCAGAAAAGTGTACGAAAAAAAGGTACTGCAATTGTTGGCCTCCGCTCCCTGTGCCTCACCTGTCCCGAACAGACCCGTGAAGCTCGAGGAGTCCCCGGACAGTGACGATAGCGAAGGTACGCTCACCAGCGGCACCGTCAAACGGCCGCTCCCCACCCGCTGAGACCTTGTCCTCCGTGGTGGGTGCAGCTTCCGGGCTGCTCAGGCCGACCTGGGAAGTGGCCGTGTGGCCTGCTTGTTCACAGAGCCTGCGAAGCAGGTCCCTGGGCAGCACGAGGAATCTGTAACCCCACGTCTGTGTTCACCCCAGGGACACGGCCCGGTGGGAAGTGGTGGGGAGCACGGGTCCACGTGCACGTCCTGCTACTCACTAGAAGCAAACACGCTGGCTCCTTAAACCAAAAGTTCCTGTGGACAGACTCGGGGTCGCCTCTGAGGTCTTGACCCCTGGCTTGTCCCTGTCAACAACTTTGGCCATCATTTCCTTCAGTCTGAATGATGCCATGCCTATTAAGAAAGACTCTCAGCTCCTGGACCCCTTCTCCGTCAGCTGCCCTCCTGACATACATGGGGCCTGGCAGTGCTGCGGCCTTCGGGGCAGGCGCCCAGCAGGAATCCAGTGACGCCCGCTGCATCAAAGCCGCAGAACTGAGGGCTGAGCCAGGACTGCCTCAAGTTTGCTCTCTGCACTTCCCTCCTCATTTTTCTTATGGGAATGCACGCCTTATGTTGTGGAGCACTTATGATTTACAACAGCGAACAACTTCATGAAGCTGGAATCATGCAAGTGCCTGCGACCCTCTGAAAATTCCCCTGCACTGTATTGGAGAAAGCGTGGGTGCTGGGTGCACTCCCCAGGGGTCGGGCACACTGGCCTCATCTGAAGAAGGCAGCACGGTTAGGGGATGGGCCCCCCTGGCCCCCGGGCAGGACGGTGAGCCTGGGGGTCCTCGGGCTGGATGGCGGTCCTCAGTGTAGCATGTGTTCAGAGCCCTGTGCTAGCCCCGGGCCTCTCTCTGTCTCTTGCCTTGGAAAGGAGCTCAAGAAATTAGATGGGCCCTTGAGGGGAAATTTAGTGCTGGATTCCAAAACTGCTCAGCACTGCAGGCCAAGGCTGCAAGACCAAGCTGTTGTGGTTCCTGCACACGGCCTCCACGCAGGTGCATCTGCGTCAGGGCTAGGGGACAATCGGTCCTTCAGGTTGTAAGCTTGGCTGCTCCTGACTGAGTGCCCCTGGGGCCAGCTGGCTACAGGCCACCAGGTGAGACAGGGAGCTCTGATTCAGTCCTGCCCAGTGACACTCATTTGTGTTGTAACCGGCCAATGAGAGCAAGCCGAAAACCCAGCCAGGTCTCCAGGCTGGGTCAGAACCAGACTTGTGAATTTGTTCATTGGAAGAATCCCACGGCCTCTGGAGTCGTTAGAAGGGTTTGAAATGGAACTAATTGTATGTGTGTGTGTGTGTGTCCTGTGGAGATTCAGCCTTGGCCGTTTCACAGAAACACCTGGGGTGAGGTTGTGGGGGTGGGGGCAGTGGGACAGGGAGTTCTAGACCTGTGGGCTGAGTATTATGTGGGTGAGAGCTCTCTTTTTAAAAAATTATTTATTTATTTGAAAGGCAGGCAGACAGAAAGGTCTTTACTATTCACTCCCCAGACGCCTGCACCAGCTGCGGCTGGGCCAGGAGCTGAGTCCAGGTCTCCCATGTGGGTGGCAGGGAGCCGAGTAGCTCCCAGGGTGCACAGCAGCCCAAGCTGGATCAGAAGTGGAGCAGGGACTCACAGCAGGCACTTGGATGTGGGACGCTGGTGTCTTGAGCCGTGTCTTAACCGCTATGTGGAACACCTGCTCAGTGGCGTGGCGGGGTGGGGTGGGGGTGGGGTGGGGCGGGGCTTCTCTCTCATCCTTGTCTTGGCACGGGGTGAACACAGATTGACTTAACTTTATTTCAGGACTCCCACGTATGTTTAACTTGGTAAGCTTATTCAAACCCCTCCACTAAAAGCTGTGCTCAGCCTGCCCCAGCCCCGGGCTCCCGCTCAGTGGTCTAAGGACTCCGTCCTCTGCTCATGGCCGGCACTGTGCCGCCCTGGCCGTTCCCTGGGTGTTCAAGTCTTTCAGTGGAAGCCTGTCCTTCCCTCTGCGGGGTGCTCCCTTAGATACAGCTGGGAAAAAAATCCCCAAATCCCCCTGCCCTAGGTGGACAGGCGGGGACACATAGGGCCTCCAGCTGGCTCCAGGGGACAATGACTGGACTGGACAGAGCTGTCCAGAGGAGCAGCCAGCACTGGTATTCCTCTCGGAGACCGTGCAACACTGGGGCACTTCAAAAAGCTTGTGGGAAAATGGAATTCAAAGATGAGTTGATTCTGGTGCCCGCGAAGTGTGAGATCCACGCGGAGGCTTTTCATGTTTTCTGTGAATTTTTTGAAGGCCCCAGTATTGCCGCTTCCCTGTTTTGGGAAAAGCATCACAAAGCCTCCTGCCATTCTGGACAAAGGCTTGCTCTACTCCGAGGGCGCTGGGACCGTTCCTCCTCCCACCAAAGCCCCCTGGGGTTGACCGGCGAGCGCGTGCGCGTTCTCATGGCCTGTTCTTTGTTTCCCACCATCCAGAGCTTAGTATCGTTTTGAAAGGAAATATCAGACTCTCTGCAGAAAAAAGCAAGGAACTCAAAAAAGTATGTACAATCCTAATGCATGAATGCTTTCACATCTTAAAAGTAGGAAGTAGCACTTTTGCTGTGGGTTGAGAAACCGCAAGCTGCTGTATACTGTCAGACCGGCAGGATCCTAGGCTCGCGGGGATCGTCCTTAAAGTCTGCATTTATTTTATCTGCTTGCAAGACAGGTTTACTCCCCAAATACCTGCTACCGTCAGGGCGGGGCCAGGCGGAAGCCAGGAGCTCAGTCTGGGTCTCGCACTTGGTTGGCAGAGACTCAACTACCTGCGCCATCACCGCTGCTTCCCAGGGTGCAGGCCAGCAGGGAGCTGCGGTTGGGAGAGGGGCCAAGACCCAAACCCAGGCTCTCTGGAGTGGGTACAGGAGTCCCAAGGGGCATCTTAACTGCTGTGCCCAACTCACACCCGAACGAGATCATTTCCTTCTTCTTTTGTTTATTTTTTATGTATTTGAAAGGCAGAGTTGGCCGGCTCCGTGGCTCACTAGGCTAATCCTCCACCTTGCGGCGCCGGCACACCGGGTTCTAGTCCCGGTCAGGGCGCCGGTTCTGTCCTGGTTGCCCCTCTTCCAGGCCAGCTCTCTGCTGTGGCCAGGGAGTGCAGTGGAGGATGGCCCAAGTGCTTGGGCCCTGCACCCCATGGGAGACCAGGAGAAGCACCTGGCTCCTGCCTTTGGATCAGTGCGGTGTGCTGGCCGCAGCACGCCGGCCACGGTGGCCATTGGAGGGTGAACCAACGGTAAAGGAAGACCTTTTTCTCTCTCACTGTCCACTCTGCCTGTCAAAAAAAAAAAAAAAAAAAAAGGCAGAGTTATAGAGAGAGGAGGAAACCCCCAACCCCCCCCCCCCCCCCCCCCGCCAACACACACAGATGTTTCATCCGCTAGTTCATTCCCCAAATGGCTGCAACAGCTGGGGTAGGGCCATGCTGAAGCCACCAGGTCACCCATGTGGGTGAGGGGACCAAGCACTTGGGCCATCCTCTGCTGCTTTCCCAGGCACATTAGCAGGGAGCTGGATCAGAAGTGGAACAGCCGAGACTAGAACCAGTGCCCACATGGAATGCCAGTGCTTGGGCGGCAGCTTTACCCACTATGCCACAATGCCAGCTCCTCAGGGAAATAATTTCAAAGATTTTTTTAAAATTTATTTGAAAGAGTTACACAGAGAGAGAAGGAGAGGCATGGGGGGGGGGTCTTCCACCTGCTGGTTCACTCCCCAATTGGCCACAATGGCTGGAGCTGTGCCGATCCTAAGCCAGGAGCCAGGAGCTTCTTCTAGGTCTCCCACGTGGGTGCAGGGGCCCTGGGACTTGGGCCATCTTCCGTTGCTTTCCCAGGCGCATTAGCAGGGAGCTGGATCAGAAGTGGAGCAGCCGGGACTAGAACCAGTGTCCATATGGGATGCAGGCACTCGGGCGGCAGCTTTACCGGCTACACCACAGTGCTGGCCCCAGGGAGATCATTTCAGTGCAGGGTCTGTTTGGGGAAGTGATCTCCGTGTTCTCCCAGAGCACCTGGGGTAACAGGTCCCTCCCCGAGAGCTGCCCCCCGCTCCCCGCAGTATCACGCCCTCCACCCCATCCTGTTCTGTCCAGCACTGGTAATCCACACCGGCGCTTCAGTTTGTAGAAAATGAAATTAAAAGATATGCTGCTTGTTTCAGTGTAAAAAAATAGAAATCCATGCCTATGAGGGCTTGTGAGAAATGCATGTGTTGCAAAGACCACGCATGGGGTTCAAAAACCTTTTGCACGTTTACGCGCTTCTCTTGAATCCCATTTCCCCAGTGCTGCCTGAGGTGCCCTGGTACACTCGCGCAGGCCCGGGCTGGTTCTGCCGAGGTCCACAGGAAGCGTGGAATATACACAGCCAGTTCCCTCCCTCCCCTTCTCCCACGCTAGGCCTGGCTTCCACGGGGCCGCCCTAGTGGATCACAAGGGTCACGGGTTTGAGGCTGAGGCCTGGGAGGGGGACAGCCCCTGCCCCCCAGGCTCCTCGTGTGCCTCAGGGGCTCTCCGTAGCAGATGTAAACCCACACAGATTAAGGTGAAGCCGGGTGTGGAGTGACGGGAGTGGGTCACTCCCGAGTGGGTGCTCGGTCCCAAACTCCGGCGCCAGCTCTGGCGACTCTGCCTCAGCCTCTGACCTCCGCCCTGCCTTGTTCAGAGACACCCGCCTCCTTAGATTCCAGCAGCTCTGTGCTCCCTGGGTTCTTTTTTATTATTATTATTTTTTTATTTTTGACAGGCAGAGTGGACAGTGAGAGAGAGAGACAGAGAGAAAGGTCTTCCTTTGCCGTTGGTTCACCCTCCATTGGCCGCCGCGGCCGGCGCACCGCGCTGATCCGATGGCAGGAGCCAGGTACTTATCCTGGTCTCCCATGGGGTGCAGGGCCCAAGCACCTGGGCCATCCTCCACTGCACCCCCTGGCCACAGCAGAGAGCTGGCCTGGAAGAGGGGCAACCGGGACAGAACCGGCACCCCGACCGGGACTAGAACCTGGTGTGCCGGCGCCGCAAGGCGGAGGATTAGCCTAGTGAGCCGTTGCGCCGGCCTCCCTGGGTTCTTGGTTCTGCGCTGCTGACGGGTTCTTTCCCGGCTCACTGTCTTTGTCTTGGCCCTTAAGTGGCCCTGGGCCCGAGATCTCTCCCTCAGCCCCCTCTCTCACCTGCCAAATCTACAGGACAGTTCTAGGGATGATGGGCCAACTTGCTCCTACAAGGGGCCTGAAAAACTATGCAAAATGAAATGAAAGGATAAGGTTTTTTTTAATGCAAAAGCTTTCAGAATCTGCGTGTGGTTTTTATGAGGTTTTTGGGGGCCCTCCGTGCGGCTTCATAAACAACCTGCAGCGTTTAAACACATACAGCCCCCAATGAGCACCGCGCGATGTGGTTTTGTTAGGGTCGACTGCCCGAAAAACGTCACCAAGAGACATCTCTTATGCAAACAGCAAGGGGAAGCTTTATTGATTATCCAGCATGCTGGGGCTGTCTGATCATACATGAACAGAGCAGCCCCGAATAACCAAAGGTTAGGGTTTATAAAGGCAAAAACCACAAAACCGGGAAGGGGGGAATACACGGTTGCTATGCACGGTTGCTATACACAGTTGCTAAAATCAAAAGAGAGTACATAAAATCAAAAGAGTATATGGTTACTGGGGTCAACATAACCTAAAACCTAATTGAAATTAATATTTATCATAATCTTGACAATACCAGTTACAATATTACAATTAGCAATTAGGACTTGACATTAATGTAAGACACAGACAAATCACATCTTTATTATTAGCCCAGGTAACCCAGGTGCAACCTTTCTACTTTTAAGCTTGAGCAGTCATGCTAGGGGGTTTTTGTGCATTGCCAAGGGTGATGTAGTGCACTGCTATTGTCCGACTATTTGAGATCATAGTTTCAGACCAGAGTCTCACAGTGGGGGGTGCTTTCCCAGAATGCAGTCTCAAGTGCTCCAAAATGGAGTCCCTACTGCCAAGGTGCTACTCTGTCTTATTTTTTTACAGCTGTACCAGCAAGGTTTAAACCTGTAAGCTTAAGCTTAACTTTTTACACCTGCACATATACAATTTTAACTCTTCATTCCCCACTCCTTGTTGTGAGGATCTCTAATCTTAGAGATTTGTTTTTGTATCTTTTAATGTGACATATTGTTGTCTTATGACCATGTGTTTAACATTTTTAACTTGTTTCCGCACGAAGGTGATGAGTCTATTTAACACACAAGGTCCTATGGTTACAATTAGGAATAGAACAATTAAGGGTCCTGTTAGGGCTGACAGTAGAGTAGTAAGCCACGGGGACCGGCAGAACCATGACTCAAACCATCCCTGTTGAGTTTTCCTTTCCCGTTGCCATTTTTCCAGTCGTTTTTTTGAGTTTGGCCATGGAGTTTCTAACCACCCCGGTTCAGTCAGCATAAAAACAACATTTTTTCTTTAGGGCCACGCATAACCCACCCCCATGAAAATGAGATTTAACCCCCGCCTGTTCTGTAATACTGAAATGCAGATACTGGGCTGCATCTGGGAGATTGTGGAAGATTTGTCAGGCAGAAGGGGCGGGCATCTCCACCTGGCAGGTTATCAGGTAGAAGGGGGCAGGGCAGGATGCAAAGGCCAGGCTGCCCGTGAAACATTGTTAGGATGACTGAGATGTAGATGCATATGCTGGACACATTAGGCCTTTATGTCACACACACATAAGCTCATAACTGACTTTCTGCCTAATATTTTCCCCTCAAGAGGTAATACCCAAAATTCTTCTTTGGGATTATGGATGGAGTTCTGTTTTCTGTAACTTCTTCGAAGCTGGCATGTGGGCGTCGAGGGGGATTTGGGTATTTCCTCTTGCTACCTGTCTTATGGTGTGCAACAGTGGCCTTGGAAAGACTGTACTGCTCGGTCCAGAGGGCTGCTCAGGTAGTCCAGTGGAATGGGCTGGAAGTCTTGCCTGATGACCATTTGGAGTTAGCAGCTTTTAGTCTGTTAGAGACAAAACAAATAAGGGCATTAAAAACACACGGTGTAAAGAGAAGCATCTATAGTCTCAGTACAGGAGTGGAGGGGACCACTTTCCCCTGGAACTGGCAGGGAGGGCTTTTTAAGTTTAATACTATTGGATAGACTTTTAAGGCCTGGCAGGGTGTGTGAGGCCCAGACCTATCCATGGGGTGCTGTTAAGAAAATTGTTAAGAGATGCAAATCTCCTTTAAGGGAGGCACCCTGTTGACTCGCATTACATGGCTGGACTAGGAGAGTTAAATAGGAGGCTGATAGAAATAGGCAACTTACATTTTACTGACCCTAAGCCATCCCCAGTAGCAGTGGCTGGAGCTGGAAGCTGGGCAGAGGCTGGGCAGAGCCAAAGGCTTTTTGGCTCAGGGCCACAGGGTCTGCGGTTCTGAACCAGGAGTCCTTCGACACCCAGGGCAGTTCCGTGTCCAGTGGCTGTGCTCTTGGCAGGGCCGACAGAAGGCATTTGCTGTTATGACAGCTGCTTGCCCAACGCCCTGGCTCCTTATATCAGCAACAGGTGCACAGGTTTGGGGTGCACTGGCCTTGCTGGGTCTCCTTGACGGCAGATCACGGTGTAAAGCAGCCATTGATTGGCCTGTTGCCCATCCATACATTGCTCCTGCTGCTAGCTTGCTCCTCATTCCACTGGTCTCTAATAAAGTGGACCATGGAGGCAGCCTCTATGATGCCAGTCAAGGGGGGTGCCCAACCCAACCCTGATTTTTGGAGATTTTTTAATATTAGGGTGAGCTAGAAAAATTATGGTCATGGGCAAATTCTGACACTTAGTATTTTCCTGCCCATGAGGAGAACTATGACCCTTTAGGTAAGATCAACTGTGGTGACCTGCTTGCATACTTTGAGGTCCTCAGTTTAACTTTTTATCTATTTTTTTTAGTTTGGTTTAAAAGGGGAGTTCTGCCCATTTAACGCGTACACTGAAAAATTGATCTAGTAGTTTAACCCCCCCCCCTTTTTTTTTTATGTTGTTTGGGGCCCTATACTATGGCCAGGCATTATTACAGAAAAGGTCAGTCATCCCTTAAATAAGGTCTGGGGATCAAACCGTACGTCACAGTGGAGAGTCCTGCAGAACAGTAGTAACTTCCCTTCTGGAAGAGAAAAGAGGAGAAGTGAGGCAGCAAGTTGGGTCTCTAGCCTGACTTTCTGGGCTTTTAGATTTAACTGGCAGTTTAACCAGTGTATACTGTGTAGCCTGACTTAGAGGAGAAATTGTGGCAGAGGTCTCTGCCATCCTTTGGCTTCCGGGTATTTACCGTGTAGCCTGTAGACACGAGAGCTTTCTTGGGTTTCTGGAACCCAGTTTTCTAGCATCTGCCACATAACCATAACTTAACAGAGACAGTAGAGTACACAATGGATTAACATGAATTTTATGTCTCTTGTTGTCGAATAAACCAGAAATAATAAAAAAAACCTGTATATAAGAGTTTACATAATTTAGGATTATTTAACAGAGTCAAAAAAAAAAGAGCTTACAGGACCTAACTCTAGAAATGGCAGAGTAACCGAATAAGCAGACACTGTTAAAACAGACGTTACAGTTTTTGCAGAAACAGATTTTAAGATTTATGATTTAGACCATTTTTAGATATTTACTAACATTAGTACACTTTTTTTTTTTTTTTTTAAACCCCATTGTTATAACAGAAGATTAGACTTTAACTTTAGGTCAGTGTAATTTTGGCATTAGCACTTAACTCTGTAAACAATATTTTAAAATTGTAAACATTTTAAAACTTTTTATGACTTGTTTACACCTTTTGAAACTTTATACCCGTAGTTTCTTTTACATAGCCTTGAATTGTCATGTATGGACAACCTATGAGAATACATGTTAACAAACTCAAACAGTTTTTTTTTTTTTTATCAAATTTGAGATGTTAAAAGTATATATATTTTCCCAAGTTTTACTTAGCACTGATGCCTAGATGTCTTAAGACACTGAGTTATTAATGAATACCACACCATTATCTGAAATAGAAGTTAAAATTACATTTTTATGTTTTTAAGTAATATGAGGATAACACCTCCTGGACAGCAAACACTAGTGTATGTTTACAACTTTGAAAAGATCTTCCTCATTAAGAGAAACAAGTTTAAAGCATATCAAAGACATGTAAAACTGAGCAAGCAAGCCACTGAGCAAACCGAAGGGTGTTTGCATTACCTCAATTTTCTGAACCAATCTGCATTGGCTTACTTTAGTTAACAACATAAAGGCTTGTATACACAGAATTTACTCTTATTTTTATAAGACCACTTTAGCTGGAAAGCAAAAACATAAATACAGTATAGGTCTGACACCATTTATAACATTTTAATATATTTTATATAATTTGAATTGACCCAAGCAGCTGTTACTTTAACAAATTTAGAGTCTCATTCTTTGAGAGTTCCAGGGATCCGACTGGAAGCCCAAAGTTGGAAGACTCGGTTTAGAATTTAAGCTGTCAGAGAGTCAAACCATTTAGCCAAAATTAGTACATTTCTGATCAGTTGGGTAATTACTTAGACATTAAAAACAGATAAACAATGTAAACAAACTTTGCGCTGTAGTTTTTCCAATCAAGACTCATAATGGCAATAGAAAAACGCGAAACCTTCAAGACAGGTGAACGCTCTCAGATGAGTCAGGGACAGCAGCACAGAAAAGAGCTGATTATCAGCATATGAACCCATTGTTTAGGTTTTTATTAGCTGCAAAGAGAATAACCCATCAGCTTGGAAAGGGTTAATGGCTTAAGGTTCTGGCTCCCTTAGGTAAGGTCAGCAGTGGTATTGAATTGGAAATTCCTCCAGGAGAGGAAAAAGAAGCAGCCCTGGGGTGGGGGCTCTGCCTAGAGATATTTGGAGTGCAGAGAAAGGCTGTGGTCCCCCATTTACAGGGAAGACTGCACACACCGGGGCCTGGCAGGACTAGCCGTGGGGTGTTGGGAACCTTCTATAATTTAACCAAAGCCAGATTAATTAGGACTACTGCAGACACTCAATTACAACAGATAGTTAACTTTAGCTCTTTTCCAGATTTAGTCCTCAGGCAATCAAAGCTTAGCAACAGTAATAGTTTACAAAAAACTTTTAAGACGCACCAGAGCTACCATAAGCTGCAAAGACGGAAAACTTTTTACCCGGTTGGAAAGGGTTAACAGGTAACAGGTAACAGCTTTTCCCCAGGTGGAGAGAATTTCCCTCTCCCTTTCTCCTCGCCAGTGGTATAGGAATGGAGATGAGGAGAGCAAAAGAGTGGGGGAGGGAGCCCCCCCCCCCCCCCCCCCCGGGAGGAGGAGGAAGGCAGAAAGCAATGAAGCTCCTCATGTCTGGGGGCTGAGTGGGGTTTGAAATCTCCTATCACTCAAGGTTACCCACTACCTAGTTGTCTGAGTTTACCTGGAGGGCCAATATTAGCCTCGACCGAAGCTAAGCCCTGCTCGCGTAGCAGTAGGCAGCGTGACCAGGCGTCCCTCCGAGAGAGAGACCTGGTCCTCGGGTCGCAGTCCGGCCGCCGGGAAGCCAAAGCGAGCTCAGGGGGTCTCCAGGCTCTCAGCCAACTGCCCTTCCTAATTTCCCTCCCGTTCCTTACAATCCCTCTGGAGTTTCGGCCGTAGCTAAGCCGTGGCCGGGGGGACTCCGCGTTCTCGGAGAGCTGTGGGGTGCCGGGCACTCAACGGTCACTTCCACAGATCCGGTCCCGCTTGAGGGAAGGAATACTGACCTCCGATGTCTTCTCAAAATCCCGGTCTGAGTGCCCTTGACGGCCAGGCAAGAGAACGGCCTCTTTCACTTGGCGAATGAGTGGTAAATGGAGAGCCCTCCGGGGGGCCAATCCACTCCGAGAGCTGGCCATTCAGAGGCACAGAAAGACTGTCACTTTACCTTCTTGACTGACAAAGAGAGGTTATGTGCCCGGTCGCTTACCTACTACCAATGATTCAAAGTTAGAGACAAAGGTGTAGACACAGTCTGGCCCATGTTAGCAGACAACACAATGTACACGAACAGACAAACAGTGTAGAGAATCAGCACACAACAACCACACAAAGTGTCCGTAGAGGAACTGAGATAAACTACTGGTCACGACGATGCTGGCAATACAAACACAGACTCTGGAACCGCCTCAGAGCCCTGTGCCCATGCCGGTAATACAAATGCAAGCTCCGGAACCACTTCAGAACCTACAAATGCAGACTCCAGAACCACTTCAGAGTCACGCGACCATGCTGGCAATACAAATGCAGATTCCAAATCTACCAAACGGGAGCCATCACAGCACCCCATACAATGCTAAATGACAAGAGAATACAATCAACAAACAACAAGACAACCAACAAAGCACCTTACAACTACAAAAGACTAATAATAAGAAGGCCTTACCGGCCACCCCGTCTGTGCTGGGAATGCAGACTCCACGCCTGCCCCGTCGGAAGTATCTGGGCGTCCCCAGCCTTCCTTTGTCCTCCTGAGGCGTCCCTCAGGGCCGTAGCCTGTGGCCCCCGGGCACGTCTGCCGGCCACAGCCAGGAAGGGCTCACGCCCTGTCCCAGCAGCTACTACACCAGCACAGTTCCCAAAACCCTAGAGCGCTCACAAACTACCAAAATCCAGAATGAAGAGACACAAACCACAAATAAGCCGGCCGACAACACAAATAGGCGCCTGCACTTACCCCGAGAGATATCTGTTGGAGACGTCCGCAGGCAGCAGTCAGATCTCGCTGGGGCCTCCAAATGTTAGGGTCGACTGCCCGAAAAACGTCACCAAGAGACATCTCTTATGCAAACAGCAAGGGGAAGCTTTATTGATTATCCAGCATGCTGGGGCTGTCTGATCATACATGAACAGAGCAGCCCCGAATAACCAAAGGTTAGGGTTTATAAAGGCAAAAACCACAAAACCGGGAAGGGGGGAATACACGGTTGCTATGCACGGTTGCTATACACAGTTGCTAAAATCAAAAGAGAGTACATAAAATCAAAAGAGTATATGGTTACTGGGGTCAACATAACCTAAAACCTAATTGAAATTAATATTTATCATAATCTTGACAATACCAGTTACAATATTACAATTAGCAATTAGGACTTGACATTAATGTAAGACACAGACAAATCACATCTTTATTATTAGCCCAGGTAACCCAGGTGCAACCTTTCTACTTTTAAGCTTGAGCAGTCATGCTAGGGGGTTTTTGTGCATTGCCAAGGGTGATGTAGTGCACTGCTATTGTCCGACTATTTGAGATCATAGTTTCAGACCAGAGTCTCACAGTGGGGGGTGCTTTCCCAGAATGCAGTCTCAAGTGCTCCAAAATGGAGTCCCTACTGCCAAGGTGCTACTCTGTCTTATTTTTTTACAGCTGTACCAGCAAGGTTTAAACCTGTAAGCTTAAGCTTAACTTTTTACACCTGCACATATACAATTTTAACTCTTCAGTTTCACTTCCCATGAACATAATTCAAGTCTGATGAAGCAATTCAGATAGCATGTCACACTCTGCAAAAAGATTTTACAAGTTCTTCCCAATGGCTCATTAAAGGAATCCTGCCCATTCAGGAAGCCCTTTTGTGTGGTCCCTGCAAAGAGTTCGCGGAGAAAAAGGCAACCTGAGCACGCTTAAAACGCTTCAGGTGGGGCCAGAACCCTTCAGCCACGGCTTCCGTCAACCTGAAAGAAAACCGCATCAATATTTTGAATTGGCGCTGGCGTTAAGCGGGAAGTTTGTGATGGCGTAAACTCTTTGGAACTGAAGGGTTTATTTAGGCCATTTTGATTCTCAGAAGGGCCTTGAGACATCTGCTCAACTTTAAATCCAGAAGTAAATATAAACAGGCATTTCCATTTCCATGTGAAAGTGTGTTTATTGAGACACTTGTCTAACACCATAGACTTTAATTACTTAAGCGCAGTGGTCTGTACCCGTCCTGTCAGCGCCTGGAAAGGAAGGAGTTGCCTGCCTTTGTGTTCTCTTCTCATCTGAGCAGGAAGACACGCAGAACGGAGGCTGCTTTGAGCACTGGACTGTGTCCTCCGGAGCGCTGCCTGTGCGTCCTCACTGGGTCACGAAGGCCGCTCAGAAGCCAGGGGAATTTTTTTGTTTTAAGATTTGTTTATTTGAAAGGCAGAGTTACAGAGAGAGAGAGAGAGAGAGAGAGAGAGAGAGAGAGAGAGGCAGAGAGCGATCAGTCGTCCATCTTCCATCTGCTGGTTAAAGCCAGGAGCCTGCAACTCCATTTGGGCCCCTCACGTGGATGGCCGGGACCCAAGCGCTTGGGCCGTCTTCCACTGCTTTCCCAGGTGCGTTAGCAGGAGGCTGCATCGGAAGTGGACTTGGACCGCCACCCACATAGCATGCCAGAGTCTCCAGAGGCGCTTCACCCGCTGGGCCGATCTGAAGCTAGGAGCCTAGAACTTCCTCCAGGTCTCCCACGTGGGTGCAGGGGCCCAAGGACCCGGGCCATCCTCCGCTGCTTTCCCAGGCCATAGCAGAGAGCTGGTCTGGAAGTGGAACACCTGGGATTTGAAACGGTGCTCATATGGATGCAGGCACTGCAGGTGGCAGCTTTACCCTCTATGCCACAGTGCCGGCCCTTAATTAAAAATCTTGGGAGAGAGAGAGAAAGAGAGGGAGGGAGAGAAGGAGGGAGGGAGGGAGGGAGGGAGGGAGAGAGGAGACAATAGGATTTGTGGCTGGCAGCAGGCAGAGTAATTCACAATAACAGGTTGCACCAAGTGGGCTTTGGGAGGGGGCAGCCATGTAATTGCCATCCCAGCCAGGATACCTGTGAGAATGAAAGGGGGCACTAGGCAGAAGGGGTGCTGGGACAGTGGCAGGAAACTGGCACTGTCCTGGGTAAGTGGGGGCACTGGCGTCCCAGGGTAGGGAGCAGTGCCAAGAGCTGCATGTTTGTATGAGCGCACCTTGTCTTCGGGGGGCCCTGGCCCTTGCGGGTGTGGGGGAGTGCTTCCAAGCCCCCTGCCCCACCTGGGGGTTACCGCACTCCCTGCAGGCACCACATGCCCATTCCTGCCCAGGATCGCAGCCCTTCTGCTCTGCCAGCCTGGACGCTCCCTGTACACTGGGCTGGGATTTCTCCGAATGCCTGCAGTTAGTCTGGGTTAGGCATCTGCCTTTGTAGCCACCTCCACCGCATCCTGCCGAGGAGCTTTTACTCTGGGTTGTAAGATGTCGGTGGTGAAGACCCGTGGCTTCGACTGCTCTGTGTTTAACTCAGTGCCCGGCATCTGGGGAGGAGGCAGCTCCTCAGCTCCCCGCAGCCACACCGAGGAGCCTTCTCCTCCACTGAGGTTGATGGTCTCTGTCCCTGCACCATGCCCTGTGTCTCTTAGACACGCCTTGACAGACAGCGCTTAGGTCATCGTGAACTGACGCCCATCGAGAGAAGGGCTGTGACACAAGCGTCCACCCCAGGAGTCAACAACTTTTTATTAAATGTAGGATGTAGGAAGATAATCAGTGCAGAAGGAGGCATCACTTCCATCTGGAAGCAAGGAGTACAGGTACCAAACACGGGCCCCAGAGCCTGCCCACCTGGGCTGCAGTCTTAGCTCTGCTAACACAGACCCCACCTCCCTCTGTCTTCGTCCACCCATCCCTAACCGAGGGTGACAATGGCCACACCTCACAGGACGATGCAAAGATCGAGTTCAACCACACAATGCAGAATAGCAATGGGGATGGCACATTGGTGCTGTTTGTGCACAGTTAAGAACTGTTACTATCATTAACACACTTTCTATATAAAAAGCGTGACACTTGGGCCTGCGTTGTGGCATAGCAGGTTAAGTCACCGCCTGCAATGCCGGAATCCCATATGGGAGCTGGCTCCAGTCCCGGCTGCTCCATTTCTAGTCCAGCTCCCTGCTAATGCCCCTGGGATGGCACCTGGGCCCCTGCACCCACAGGGGAGACCTGGAAGAAGCTCCCGGCTCTTAGCTTTGGCCTGGCCCAGCCCTGGCCATTGCAGCCATTTGGGGAGTGAACCAGCAGATGGAAGATATTTCTCTCTCTCTCTGTAACTATGCCTTTCAAATAAATAAATATTTTTTTAAAAAGTGTGATGTTTAATCATCCGTAATACAAAGCAACATGAAAAATAACACGGGAGTGGAATCCTTGCGACTGAATGCCTTAGTGCTGTAGCATGGGACGCGTCAGACTCCTGCAGACATATTTATACAAGCCAGTATGTGGATATTCCCCGTCCTCCTCGCCCTTGACAGTTAGCGAGTGCAGGCTGATTATGATCTGTCTCTGCCCACAGGCTGTTCCTCACATTAACCAAGGCTTCAACTCCGCAGACACCAGCTGTGTGTCCAGCAGCTCCCTCCTGGGCCGCCGCTGTCGGCCCGAGTTAGCGTCAGGTGCCGCGGGTTGAGAGGCTCAGTCCCACAAGACTGCCTCCCGCCATCGAAGAGGCTCACGTTCGGGGTCTCCCATGCTTCTGTTCGAACAGCTATAAATCAGGGTTCCCACGACCCCCTCTCTGGGTCTGAGAATTTACCAGAACAGCTCCCACTTCAGGAGGTATCGAGAAGCCAGCATCCAGGCCCTCAGCGAACGCATTCCTGTTGGCGTCAGTACGTCCAGGCCTTGCTGTGGACAGGGCTGGATGTCTCTGCGTCCTGGTGCGCACTGCATTTGTGTAGATTAGGGAGTCGTGCACCGCGTAGTGCTTTTGACCGTGGATGGCATAGGTGCTGGCGGCCCCACAAGATAGCATCGCCAGGCGATGTCTCAGTTTGTGTAGGTGCACTCTGTGACGTCTACACAACAAAATCACCCAACGGCGCATTTCTTACAATATACACACGGCTGCCTAGGTAATGAGAACTCATGAGTTCACACCGCTCTAAATTAGAATCCAATACTCCCCTCATGAATCGGTTCTCGGACAGTGAGTCCTTTGTCCTCGATGTATTTACTTTGTGCTTCATTGGCGAGTTTTCTCGTGTAGCCAGTGTCGTGGTCACAGTAGCCACCTCCTTCTTTGCATAGCCACTGTCACTGCTTCCTTGACCACGGACCGACTGCCAGGACTCCCTGTGGCCCCCCCCCTCCTGTCCTCTTCCTTGGCCACAGGGCACATGACAGCCGCATGCTGCTCCCACGCTGACCGCTCCAGGCCTTCAGCCACCAGGCACCTGCTAGTTTCACAGCCTTCCACCTTGCAGGACTCCAGCTCCGTGTGTGGTAGGCCCTGCCCTGCACACGAAGGCCTTAGCAGAGCTGATACGAACAGCTCTGCAACAGTTTCTTCTCGTGGAAAACACCCTTCTTCCCTGTAGGAGTTGAACCTCTGGTTGGGGCAAAGTGAAGAGCAAATTGCATACTCAGTAACTGCTTAATAAGCCCTTTATTCTTACCTTTGACACACGCTAATGGGAGCTAAATGCCATCTTTACAAGGAATGTCATTCCACAGGCTTCCTGTGAAAACACTGACCGCCCAGCAGACATGCTCTGGGGGTGCTTAATGAGCAATGTGTCTCGTCTTGCTGATTACACGTTGATTTCTCTGTGCCATAGAACCCAGGTTTTGAAAGACCAGAGGAGCAAGAGGACAATTGTGATTGTAATAATTTCAAGGTGACAGTCAAGGTAAGCTTACTTATTTTCCTGTAACTGAATTATGAGCAGGGGTGGTCTCCTTTTGCAAGAAAAATATGAATTTGTTTAAAAAACGCTCAGTTTTCCTTTCTTTTTCATCGAAACTGTAGCCATCTGCCTTGAGCTAAGCTGTTTGCTTTATGGACAGAGATGTTTGTCTCCATTCCAGGGAGCAGGGCCCTGCTGCACCTCCCGCATGGGCACCGGTGAGCTTATTTCAATCCCTCTGTACTCATCAAGATTCCGTGGGCACCACGCAGTGTTCACACCCAGGCGTGGCTTACTGTGGGTAATTATTCTTCATGCACATTCCTGTCTGAAGGGCTTCTTGGAGAAGGTGCCATAGTTCACCTGACAGACCAGGAAACAGGCAGGACGGAGGACTGGCCTGGGACCACATAGAGTGTTAGAACAAAAGCTGGAAATAGAGTTTCAGGCCCTTAATTTCCACTTTGTTGCCCTTTCCCATACATCAAGTGACCAAGAGGGGGCCCGGAACGGGGCACCTAGGTGGTGAAATAGCACCCCCCAGTGTTCCTCCTTGGTATTGCAGAAAGAGCCAACAGAGCGATGGGAGGACTTTGTGATGATAGCTTTATGATGACTGTATGTAAGACTCACAAAAGCCACAATTCAGAAGTAAGCAGAGTTGGAAGGGGACTGATATATATGAAGCCGGGTAGCTGGAATTTGTCCAAGTGGAGAGAGAAACAAATTTGAATCTGATAACCTCTTCGCCAGTTTGTTATAACTCATGCATCTGAAAAGGGATAAAGAATTACAGAGAGTAGTTGGAGTCCCACCTGAGAGATTAAAAAGTGAATCATAAAAGAATCATTGCCAAATTGGTTGAAGACCCCAAAATATCCCTCTAGGATCATATGTCCCCTTCCTCTTTCTTTTCCCCAGGGTGACCACTCCCCTGAATTTTCTCTTTTCGCTGGTTCTCTTTTCTTTACGGTATCTGCAGATTCTAGACTTCATGATTGGATTTTGTTTAAATGGCATCGTAGTGTAAGCTTCCTTCTCAGCTTCCCTTTCTTGTTCAGCCCTATGTGGTGGGCGTCATCCAATACTGTGGCTCTGCGCCACTCCTCATCACTTGTATACAGAGTTAGTGCAGAAATGTGTTTCTTCATTATCTACTTCTTGAGCGTTTGCATGGTTTCCAAGTTTTCCTGGCATAAATCGTGCTGTTAGGAACTTTGTGGTGCTTGATCCAGAGTGTCCAGGAGCAACTGTTTTCCTCACTGTATGAATGTGCATGGAGGGCACTGAGGAATTGGAGGCTGCACACCCCTCACGCCCGCCACAAACCAGCTGCGCCATTTTCAATTCTATCGTGAATATATCTGGAGCTCCATTGTTCTAAGCCCTCTTCCCGATTTAGGATTGCCAGATGTATCTTTCTATCAACATGGCAGATATAAGATGGCATTTATGACCATAATTTCTATTTCTCTTATTATTAATAAGACTGAGCATCTCTTCTCAATTTATTGGCCTATTGTGTTTTTCCTCTGTGAAATGCCTGTTCGTGCCTTTTGCCCATTTTTATTAGATTACCTTCCTCTCATTAATGTATAGGCATTCTTTATATATTGTGTATACCAATCCTTTGTAGTATATGTCTTCTAGTAGTTTGGGCTTATCTTTTCACTCTCTTCTTGGGCCTCTTTTAAATGTGCTTATTTCCTGTAGTTTTTATTTTGAAATCATTTCAAACTTCCAGAAGCTTTCCAACAAATACGCTTTTATGCATGAACTTTAGATTCACTAGGTGTTGACATTTTCCCACATTTGTTTTATAATTTTATCTATCTCTTTTCCTGAACTATTTATTTATTTATTTATTTTTATTTTTTATTTTTTGACAGGCAGAGTGGACAGTGAGAGAGAGAGAGACAGAGAGAAAGGTCTTCCTTTGCCGTTGGTTCACCCTCCAATGGCCGCCGCGGCCAGCGTGATGCGGCCGGCGCACCGCGCTGATCCGATGGCAGGAGCCAGGAGCCAGGTGCTTTTCCTGGTCTCCCATGGGGTGCAGGGCCCAAGCACCTGGGCCATCCTCCACTGCACTCCCGGGCCACAGCAGAGGGCTGGCCTGGAAGAGGGGCAACCGGGACAGAATCCGGTGCCCCGACCAGGACTAGAACCCGGTGTGCCGGCGCCGCTAGGCGGAGGATTAGCCTAGTAAGCCACGGCGCCGGCCTTCCTGAACTATTTAAGATTAAATTTCAGACATCATGATCCTTTACCTTCTCTCAAAAATTTCAGTGTGTGTTTCCTTAGAATAAAGACATAAAGAAATTCACTTACCAGGCCCAGCACTGTAGGGTAGCAGGCCAAGCCATTGCCTGTGATGCTGGCATCCCATATGAGAATCAGTTCAAGTCCTGGCTACTTTACTCCCAGTCTGGCTCCCTGCTAATGCACCTGGGAAAGCAGTACAAGGTGGCCTGAATACTTGGGCCCCTGCACCCACGTGGGAGATATGGTGGAGTTCCAGGCTCCTGGTTTTGGCCTGGCCATTGCGGCCATTTGGAAAGTGAACCAATGGATGCTCGCTCTCTCTCTCTCTTTCTCTCCATCTCCATCCCCTTCCCTTTCTTTGTAACTTTGCCTTTCAAATAAATAAATAAACCTTTAAAAAAAATAAGCTCACTTACATAATCCCAATACAATAGTAAGAACCGGGAATATTAAAAACTGAATGAAATTCACATCATGTAAAAGGAACTTTTCAAAATGCTGTGATAAGACCATTTCTATCTTAGTTCCAAAACGTCCAATCACCTCACAATGAAACCCAGCACCCATGCCGAAGGTGTCTCCCTCGGACTCCCCTCCGCCCTGCCCCCACCACAACTGCCGATCTACCTCTTGATCCACTGGCTTCACCTTCTGGAAATTTCATATAAAAAGAATCATACAACAGGTAACATTTTTCATCTGGTTTCTTTTACTTTAGCACAAAGTGATTGAGGTCCCTCCACGCTGTCACATGTATTTGTGACAGTATTTCAGTATTTTGTTCCTTTTTATGGCCGAATGAGACCCCATTGTACATATAAACCACCATTTGTTTATTCATCCGTCCGCTGATGAACTCTAGGTTGCTTCCGCCTTTTGGCATGAGAGTAGTGTTACTATGAGCACTCGTATTCAGCTGTTGAGTCCCTGACCTCAAGTCTTCCGGACACACAGCTTCGAGAGGGATTGTTGGTCACACGGCAATTCTATGGTTCACTTCTTGAGGAGCCGCCAAATGGGTTTCCACAGCAGCTGCACCATTTAGCACTCCTGCTAGCAGGGCCTGAGGGTCCGCCTTCTCCACCTCCTTGCCCATAACCTTCAGGGCCAGGCCAGGAATTCAGTGTAAGCGTCCCACCTGGGTAGAAAGGACTAAGCCACCAGGACTCAAACCCAGGCACTCCAGATCCCCCACCGGCTCTTTTCCTAGTGGCCACCCCCTGGTGTGAAGCAGTGGCTCCCTGTGGCTTTGTACCTGTTTCCCCCGTGACTGACGATCCTGTGCACGGTCTCCTGGCTGTCTGTGCACCTGCACATTCTTTGCCCGTTTTGGGGCTGCATTGTTTGTCTTTTCTGCTGAGTTGTAGAGTGCTTCATTTGTTCTGGGTTACAGATCCTGGTATGATATGTGGTCTGCCAGCTTTCCCCCATTCTGCACACTGTCTTTTTACTTTCTTTTCCTTTTTTTTAAAGGTTTATTTTATTTATTTGAAAGAGAGTTACAGAGAGAGGTAGAGACAGAGAGAGAGAGAGAGAGAAAGAGAGAGAGAGAGAGAGAGAGAGAGAGAGAATCTTCCATCCGCTGGTTCACTCCCTAAGTGGCCGCAACAGCCAGAGCTGAGCCAATCCGAAGCCAAGAGCCAGGAGCCTCTTCCAGCCTCCCAAGCTGGTACAGGGGCCCAAGCACTTGGGCCACCCTCCGCTGCCT
Organism: Oryctolagus cuniculus; assembly: GCF_964237555.1. NCBI lineage: Eukaryota > Metazoa > Chordata > Mammalia > Lagomorpha > Leporidae > Oryctolagus > Oryctolagus cuniculus. Next base: position 20,774,358 of record NC_091444.1, on the reverse strand, counting down.
TCCCAGGCCACAGCAGAGAGCTGGATCTGAAGTGGAGCAGCCAGGACTCATTCTGGCACCCATATGGGATGCCGGCACTGCAGGTGGAGGCTTAGCCTTCCACAGCACAGCGCTGGCCCCTCAGATCCACTTTTCAGCCCCATCCCATTCTTCTCTACCTTGGACGCCAGGTCTTTCACTGCAGTCTCATGACTCCTGCGACTGCTCATTCCGTGTTGCTGTCTGTGTCCCGTCTGTGGTCAGCCCGGGTGACCGACGTCGCTGTATCTTCACATTCATGATTGCTTTCCTCTGTGTGCTCTGCCCTGCTCTGAGCCCTGCTGGAGAGCTTGTTTGCAAGCCCTTGGTTGTGGTTGTTTTGTGCTAACATTTATACAGGTTCAACTTTATAGCTTCTGCTTCTCTGCAGAGAGTTCCTATTTTCCATTTGTTTCAAACATGTCCATATTGCTCATCGAGGCATTTGATGATGAGTGCTTTAAACTCCTGTGAGATAATCCAACATTCGTGCCATGGTGTTGGTGTCTCTTATCCGTCTTTCCTCGCTCAAGTTATAAACCCTAAATGTTGTTTTTTAAAATGCATTTTTAAAGATTTATTTTATTTATACAAAATGCAGAGTTACAAAGAGATAGACCTTCCTTCCATCTGCTGGTTCATTCCCCAAGTGGCTGCAATGACCGGGGCTGGACCAGGCCAAAGCCAGAAGCCAGGAATTCCATTGGGGTCCCCCACGTAGGTGCAGGGGCCCAAGCACCTGGGCCATCTTCTGCGGCTTTCCCAAGTGCATTAGCAGGGAGCTGGACAGGAAGTGGAGCAGCCAGGAGTAGAACCCGTGTCCACATGGGATGCCGGCGTCCTCAGCGGCAACTTAACCCCTATGCCACAGCAGTGGCCCCTGAATGCTGGTAAACCCTCCATCTCAGCACCCCTGCTGCTATGCCTTGCTGGGAGACAGAGGTTGGGGGGAGCAGTGGCGCTTTGTAGTCAGCTGGGTAGAAGCCCAAGTTCCCCAGTGGGAACGCCAGGTGTATGTGTGAGCTGCTAGAAGGGGCTCCCCGGCGGCCTCCGGGGACAGGAGGGCCCCATACCTGGGAATGGGAGTGCAGGTTCCGGGCTGGCTGGGGGGGAGGTGAGCTGCTGGCTGGAGTAGAGCTGTTGGTGTCCAGAGACTTCCATCTTACTAGGCTGCCCCTCTCCTTGTCCCCTGTTTCCCAGGGTGGGCGTTAGGGGTTGCATCCGTTGGAGTTCCCAGGTTGTCAGCTCCTCCAGCACTAGGCTGGGATAAGTTAAGGAAAGAGGACATCCAGGAAGCTTCCCATCTTCTTGTGCCTCGGGTCCCGAGGTCCCCGGCCCCTCTTGCCCCTGTTCAGAGCCTTCTTATTGCTGTTGAGTGTATTACAACACCCAGAGGCAGGCATTCAGTCCACCAATTAGGACAACCACACACCATATTGGAGGACCTGGTTTCAAGTCCTGGCTGCTGCCCTTGACCCTGGCTTCCTGCTCCTGCTGAGCCTGGGAGGCAGCAGTGTGGGCTCCAGTGTTCCTGCCCCTTACCCTACCCACGGCACGACTCCCACCCCAGCAGCAGACGTCTGGGGAGAGAACCAGGGGAAGGGAGTATCCTCTCTCTCCCTGCCCCACACCCGCCTCTCAAATGGAAATACTTAAGTATGCTGTGTGGGGTTTGGGGTGCCGGGAGAAGTGCGTGTGCCCCGAGTAGTCCCAGCTCCGTTTGAGCAGTGACCCTGTCTCTTCCAATCTGGTTGTCGTATGTCAAGTCCCACATTTACCGTGCTTCAAGGAGTTCGCAGAAAGATGGAATTAAGCGGTTTATTTTAGCGCACAAATTTTTGAACTCTGTGCATCGTTTTCACATAATAGGCATTTTCCAGGCATTTTTGAGAACCCCGCACCCTTGGGCATATTTAAATGGGTATTTTAACTTCTTTAAGGTCGTGGAAGTTTTCCTTAGTGTCCTTTAATGAGGCTTATCATTTTCTCAATAAAGGCCATGCTTATCTTCTGTCAGCTTTATCACTGGGTAGGCTGTTAATTTCGGTTGCTAATGGAAGTAATGTCTTTTAAATTTATATTTTAAATGGGTTGTGCTGATTTATAAAAATGAGGTTGGCTTTTGTGTATTGATATGATAACAATGAACTCTTGGCAATTATAATAATTTTTCTCCAGATCCCTCTGTAGCCCGGTTTTTATGCCTTTTGTTGCTTTTTGTTTTGCTGTGCTGGCTAAGACCTCTTTACAGCCAGATTGGGCACAAGTGATAATTGTGGGTGTTTTTTCCGACATCCTGATTTTAAAGGGAGTATTTTAAGGTTTTACCTTTGAGTGGGACTTTTGGTGTGGGTTTTGAAAGCCGCCTTTTCTCAAGTGGAGGAGGTTCCTATCCTATTTTAATCTTCCTTTTATTAGTGTGATGAGGTTGTTCAATTAATTCCAAAGCATTACTTAGCTTAAGAAAACACAGTATTTAAGATGAAGCTTCATACCAACAGTGAAATAAGAGTCCAGTCTTATTGTAAGATCTTTCATGAATGTCCTTGTTTTCAGTCAAAAAGGGGATTTGGGGCTGACTCCATTTTAGTGAGCTCCAAGTAAAAAGTGCTTTTCCTGCCTATAGACAGCTCAGTGTGTTGTCTGCAAAGATCTCGGATTTTACAAGGTTTTCAAAAAACCTTGCGTTAATGAATTAGAGTGATTGGAAAATGTCTCAGGCCCTGGGGGGTCTCTGCCTTCCGACTCCCTGTGTGCAGTAACTGGAAGTCACGCAAGACTGAGAGGAGGTCGCGTGGGGGCTCCCTAGACCCCCACCCCCGTGGGAGTCACTCACAGAACGTCGGCCAGCTCCAAAAAACACCAGCATTCTTCCAAAAGTTCAGGAGAAGTGGACTGAAAACATAAGTTCATTTCGGTGCCAAACACGTGTGAAACCCGTGTGACGAGGCGGCTTCCAGAAGTTCACGGGAATGTGTGGAGTTCAAAGTTTTCTGCACCAAGATGAATTTATACATATATTTAAGTTTATTTCGTTATTTTTACTTCAAAGGCAGAGAGAGACAGAGAGGGAGAGAGAGATAGGATCTTTCATCCCTTGGTTCACTCCCCAAATGCCTGCCACAACCAGGGCTGGGCCAGGCCAAAGCCAGGAGCCCAGAAGTTCTTCTGGGTCTCCTACCCGGGTGGCAGGGACCTACGTCCGTGAGCCTACACTGCTGCCTTCCAGGGTGTGCATTAGCAAGAAGCTGGGTCGGAAGCGGAGTGGGGACTTGAACCCCAGACTCTGCTGTGGGACGCAGGCGGCATCCTAACTGCTGCCCCAGTGCCTGCCCCATTTTCCACGTACTTATTGAAGTATCTCCGTGTATTTCCTGAAGACACACAAACAAACTGCACTTCTCTAGGGACAGTTAGTAATGGCTTCAGACAAGGTAGATCATTTTTCAAAAACCAAGTGCAATTTTTGATGCGTAATGATTTAATGAGAATACAAAATGACGTTGGCTCCTTCTGGCTGTGGGTACTGGTCCAGTGTTCCATAGTTAACTATAAAATGGCACAGTGTGACATAATACCCCCACACGACCCACTGGCGGATTCAATATGGGAAACACAAATAGGCCAGAATTCGCCCAAAGTTGTCCACCATTGAAAGACCACCTCACCCGGAACGTTTAAGAATAGCACGAATGGATACCGAGGTTGCTTCCCCAGGAAAGCCGGGACTTGGCAATTTGTTGCGTGGAGGAAGCCGTTTTCAGAATATGCTGTGACACTTGCAGCCCAGAGCGCCGGGGCCTCGTCGGTGTGGCTGCGCTGTCCACTGTGCGGCCTGGGGCACACAGTCAGCCCCATGAGCTTTATTTCCTCATCCGCAAGCCGTGGCCCTGACAGTGGCCTCCTAGCATTGTCAGGGAGTCAGTGAGTGCGCAAGATACGAGGCTGGCGCAGGTGGTGCTCCCCCCAGTTTTTATGTATTTGATGGGCAGAGGGAGACAGAGAGGGAATTTCTGTTCATTTGTCAAATGTGTGCAATAGCTAGGAATGTCACTCTCTCACTCTGTCACACTGTCTCACTGTCACACTCGCTGTCACTGCCACTCTCACACTGTCACACTGTCCCCCTGTCCCACTGTCCAGGCCCCCAGTGCTGGCTGAGGTGCCGCCGCCTGGTTGCTGGCAGATCAGGGGTTCTGGGAGCAAAGTCCAGGGCATTTTCCTCGCCACCCTGCCCTCCCCGTCGGGCCCTTCAAGCCTCAGTTCCTCTCTGTAAAGCAGGCACACAAACAGCGCCTTCCTCATAGGGCAGCTTTGAGGATGCAAAGAGCTTCAAAGGGGAATGCCACGTAGGGGTCAGCTGGTGTTGTGGCGCTTACTGTATGGCATGACAGCCGAGGGCAGCCCCGGGCTGGTGGGATGCTCCGCCGAGGGTCGAAGTCTCGAGTCCCCTGGCTCCGGGCTCTGCAGCTTGGCCGAGGTAGTGGTCTCTGCAGCTCCTGGCTCTGGACGCGGGGACAGCCAAGCAAAGTCATTGCACCTCCCCTGGGGGCTGTGTACCCTCCCTGAGTCGCTGCTCTAATGAACACCGATATTTTTTCATTCCTTTGTCGGTGTTGTTTGCAGTGAGAATCATATTACTGCCGCATTAAAGGAAGGTTTTTAACGATGGGCTATAAATCAGCTACAAATGCACCACTTGATGCAAAAATCGGTTTCATTGTTGCTATTTCTCTCCAGTGTTTGTTTCTCCAGCGGAGCTTTAAGCCATCCATAGTTTTATAACCTGTGTCATCAACGGCCCCTTTCTCATCACATAGGCGTGTTTATGTTTTTTAAAGAGACAGAGAGAGCTTTTTTTTTTTAAAAAAAGATTTATTTTACTTATTTGAAAGGCAGAGTTATGGGGGAGCGGGGAGGAGGTCTTCCATCTGCTGGTTCACTCACCAAGTAGCCACAATGGCCAGGGCTGGGCTAAGCCAAAGCCAGGAATCCAGAGCTTCTTCTGGGTCTCCCACATCCATTTCTTTTCCCAAGTCATTAGCAGGGAGCTGGATCAGAAGTGAAGCAGCCAGGACTCCAACCAGCGCCCTTATGGGATTCTGGCTTCACAGGCAGTAGCTTTATCCAGTAGGCCACAGTGCCAGCTGAGAGAGAGAGCGACTTTCATGTCTGATTCATTTTGCAAATGCTCGAAACAGCCAGGGCTGGGCCAGGCTGAAGTCAGGGGCCAGGAGCTCCAGCTGGTCTCCCATGTGGGTGGCAGGAACTCAAGCACTTGAGCCATCATCTGCTGCTTTCCAGGCACATTAGCAAGGAGCTGCGTTGGAAGCAGAGGCAGAACTCGATCCCAAGCACTCCAACGTGGGACACTGGCATCACAAGTGGCAGCTGACCCCGCTGTGCCACAACGACATCCCCGTCACACAGTCCTGTCCCATGGAGGGATCACAATTGCTCCATTTATGGAAATCAAAATGTCTGCCGTTTCCATATTGTGGGAGAACTCTCTATATAAATGACTGCAAGGAAATGAAATTTAAAAAGAAAAGGAAATAAAAGACCCCAACTTCTGGTGGCAAGAGAGAAGGATCAGGAGGAAGCGGGAGTTGTCCAAGAGCCGTGAAATCGTTTATTCTGCAACAGACTTCTACCAAAGACAAAGTCACACAGAGAGGGAGAGAGGGAGAGAGGGAGAGAGGGAGAGAGGGAGAGAGAGAGAGAGAGAGAGAGAGAAGTCTTCCATCTGCTGGTTCACTCTCCTAATGGCCTCAATGGCCAGAGCTGAGCCGATCCGAAGCCAGGAGCTGGGAGTTTCTTCTGGGTCTCCCACGCAGGTGCAGAGGCCCAAGGACTTGGGCCATCTTCTACTGCTTTCCCAGGCCACAGCAGAGAGCCGGATCGGAAGTGGAACAGCCGGGACTCGAACTGGCACCCATATGGGATGCTGGCACCGCAGGCAGCAGCTTTACCCGCTACACCACAGTGCTGGTCCCTACCCCCACAGATTTTATTTTAATATAGCTATTTTTGAATTTTAGAGAATTAACTAAAGAGAAATTGCATGGCGTGGCTGTGTAGAGGCTCATTACACTATTGTCTACTCTTGCATATGTTTGAAGTTTCCCATAAGCTAAAAGGTTAAGATAAATAAGAATTTGTGTATACAATAGTTTCCCCACCCCCTTGGAAACAGCCTGAAATATCTCTGGGTGAGTAAGCCGCCCGCAGCCCACGCGGCACCTCTGTGGGAATGGTTTTGAGTGTCTCTCCCTCAACAGCCTTCAGTTCCATCTTCCAGGAAACTGTTGTCCTGGCATGTAAGTCTGTGCTGTCTCCCCCGCCGTGGTGCTGGGAGTCCCAGCCTCCCACCACAGGCAGAGGCCCTGCCTGGCGGGAAGGGGAGGAGCTACAGCTGTCCCATCACCTGTGCAGGGAAGGGAGTGACTGGGAGCTGGAGACGACCCTATACAGCAGGCCACGCCCTCCCCCTCCCACACGCCCCTCGGGCAGGGTCCCTGGGACCTGGCAACCGGCCCTGACCTAGTTACAGCCGCGGTTGCGGCCCTGCTGGGGTGTCCTGACGACGTCCTCGCTGAGACCAAGCTCCTGACTCCGGCCGGTGCCGCCTCCGCCTCCACACACCCAGTCCGGTCTCCACTGCAGCGGCGCTGTAGGAACGTCTGCTCTGGACTGTCCTGGTGGCTTTGTGTCCTGGTGCCGGTCAGTCCTTCCCTGTCTGAAGCGGCCCCAGGTGCTGCCTGCTGTGTCCTTAAGCCTCTGGCAGCACCGCAGGTGCAAAAGGCTCCTCCCATATCAGGGGTCCTGGGGTCCCTGGAGGGGGGCGGACACTGAAACAGTGGCCCCAAATGTGAGCTACTGGGACTTGATCTACGAGAAGTAGAAGACAGGGGCCAGTGCTGTGGCATAGCAGGTAAAGCTACCACCTGCAGTGCCAGCATCCCATATGGGCGCAGGTTCGAGTCCTGGCTGCTCCATTTCCAGTCCAGCTCCCTGCTAGCGGCACCTGGGAAAGCCGCAGAAGATGGTCCAGGTCCTGGGGCCCCTGCACCCGCATAGGAGACCCAGAGGAGGCTCCTGGCTCCTGGCTTCGGATCTTCCTAGCTCCAGCTATTGGGAATGAACCAGCAGATGGAAGACCTCTCTCTCTCTCTCTCTGCCTCTGCCTTCCAAACAAATGAATAAATCTTGAAAAAAAAAAAAAAAAGTAGAAGACAGCTCCTGAAACCCAGCAGGTGAGCAGGTGGCCTGATGAGGGGAGAAGGAAGCCAGTGCAAACACTTAGTAAATAACCGGGCTGCCGGCGAGCTGTTCGGGGAGGGAGGCTGTGGGGCCCCTTTGCAATCTGCACAGCTGCCTTGGGCCTGGCACTCAGCAGATGTTTGCTGAGTGAATGAATAAAACTTCACATTTACCAGGCACGGTACAAACGTGTACATTAGGGCTGAAGAGATATAGAGAAAGGAGAGATATATGTGGATGAGGGTAGCAAGGATTTCCCACAGAGGGCAGGTGTTTGGCTCTACATTTCAGACCCTGCTTGGGGGCCCGGTGCTGTGGTGTAGCGGGTAAAGCCTTTGCCTGTGATGCCGGCATCCCATATGGGCGCTGGTTCGAGTCCCGGCTGTTCCACTTCTGATCTAGCTCCCTGCTGTGGCCTGGGAAAGCAGTAGAAGATGGCCCAAGTGCTTGGGCCCCTTCACCCAAATGGGAGACCTGGAAGAGGCCCCTGGCTTTGGTTTGGCCCAGCTCCAGCCATTTTGGCCGTTTAAAGAGTGAACCAGCGGATAGAAGATTTCTCTCTCTCTCTCTCTCTCTCTCTCTCTGTAACTCTGCATTTCAAATAAATAAATGCATCTTAAAAAAAAAAAAAAAAAAAAAACAAAGACCCTGCTTGGATACCTGCATCCCACATCAGAGAGCCTGGGTTGGAGCTCCTGCTCCACTCCCAACTCCAGCTTCCTGCTGATGCACCCTGGGAGGCAGCAGGTGATGGCCCAAGCACCTGGGTCCCTGCCACCATGTGGGAGAGCTCTGGATGGAGTTCCTGGTTCCTGGCTTCTGCCTGGCCCACTCCCAACTCAGGCATTTGGGGAGTGAACCAGTGGATGGGAGATCTGTCTGTCTGTCTCTGCTTCTCTGCCTCTCTGCCTTTCAAATAAATAAATAATATGCTTAAGAAACAAGTATGTGCAGGAGGGAAATTAATTTTATTTATTATTATTTTTAAAAAGATTATTTATTTATTTTTATTTGACAGGTAGAGTTATAGACAGTGAGAGAGAGACAGAGAGAAAGGTCTTCCACTGGTTCACCCCCCAAATGGCTGCTACGGCTGGAACTGCGCTGATCTGAAGCCAGGAGCTAGAAGCCTCCTCCCGGTCTCCCATGGAGTGCAGCGCCTAAACACTTAGCCCATCCTCCACTGCCATCCTGGGCCACAGCAGAGAGCTGGAGTGGAAGAGGAGTAGTCGGGACTAGAACCCGGTGCCCATATGGAATGCTGGCGCCACAGGTGGACGATTAACCAAGTGAGCCACGGTGCCGGCCCTAAAGATTTATTTATTTTACTTGAAAGAGTTACAGAGAGGAAGAGGCAGAGAAAGAGAGAGAGTCTTCCATCCACTGGTTCACTCCCCAAATGGCTGCAATGTCTAGAACTGCACCAATCGAAGCTGGGAGCTTCCTCCTGGTCTCCCATGTGGGTTCAGGGGCCCAAGGACTTGAGCCATCTTCCACTACATCTCTAGGCCACAGCAGAGAGCTGGATTGGAAGTGGAGCATCCGGGTCTTGAACCAGTGCCCATATGGGACGCCATCACTGTAGATGGCGGCTTTACCTGCTACGCCACAGTGCTGGCCCCAGGAAATTAATTTTAGAAACTGAAGGGTAGAGAAGAGTTTCCTGTAGTGGTTTAAGAACATCACTCTCTATTGATGATACTGTGTGACCCCAGGCAAGTTACTCAACCTCTCTGTGCCTCAGACTCTTCAACGGCACAGCAATGGTGCCTCCCAGGTATTGTGGAGCAGCCCAGGAGTGAGTTAATACATGAGTAGTACCTGGCTCCAGGTAGCAGGTGCTTAGCAACATTGCCAAATACCCCATCCTCACGTTGCCTGGACATGGCAGGCTTTTGCAGATGGAAAGCCTGACTCTTAAATATGAACAACTAAGGAAGACCAGACACAGGAGGGGAACGCAGCATGAAGTTAATCGGGATTGTCAGTATCGCAGCCATTGTTGCTGATACCGGTCAGCTGGGGTGTGCAGCAGCAGTCTGATCACTTGCTGTGTAAGTCACTGCCTCTTCTACCTCACAGGGAGGAAACGAAGTGTTAGCCTTTCCACCTCGCTGGAAACATAATAACCTGAAAGACTTTTTTAAAAGATTTATTTTATTTACCTGAACGACAGAATTACAGAAAGAGAGAGGTAGAGGCATACAGAGAGAGTCTTCCATCTGCTGGTTCACTCCCCAAACGGCCACAATGACTGGGGCTGGACCGGGCTGAAGCCAGGAGCCAGAAGCTTCTTCCACGTCTCCCACGTGGGTGCAGGGGCCCAAGGACTTAGGCCATCTTCCACTGCTTTCTCAGGCCATCAGCCAGGAGCTGGATGGGAAATGGAGCAGGGGGGACTCGAACCAGCACCCATATGGGATGCTGGCACTGCTGGCTGGGATTTTAACTAACCTGCTGTGTCGCAGAGCTGTCCCCCAAAACTATTATTTGAAAAAAGAAAAAGAAAAACACTGTGGTCTCTATTCTTCTCACAGGGCAACATTTCATTTTCTTAAATTATTTACAAGTCCTTTTTGTAGCCGCCTTGTTGTTCTAAATGCCTTCATTCCTTGTCTAACAGTGATGCCTGCTCATAAAAAAGCTCCAAGCTATAAACAAGTGCAATAAACAGGGGGTTGCTATGGAAAAGCAGAATGCCGCTCTCAGCACCTGGCCCTGCTCTCCGGCACCTGTCGTTCTCGTGGGAGTCCCCGCAGTACAGAACTTACTGCTCTTTGGAACTTGGATGTTTTCTCATTATTGAATAGAGGCGAACTTGAACTTTTCTGTTTAAACTATTTGGCAGGGTTTTTAAAAAGTTACTTGTTTATTTGAAAGGCAGAGAGAGAGAGAAAGAGAGAGAGAGATCAGAGCCATCTTCCATCCACTGGCTCACTCCACACATGCCCATAGAGCCGGTTGCCTGGGGCTCCGTCTGGATCTCCCACGTGAATGGCAGGAACCCAGGTGCTTGGGCCATCATCTGCTGCATCCCAGATGCCTTAGCAGGAAGCTGGATGGGATGCAGGGGCAGGGCTCAGTCCCAGGCATTCTGATGTGTAAACCCAAACAGTGGCTTGAAACCCGAACGCTGTGCTATGAAGCACAATTCAGTCATTCAACCTGCTGTGCCCACACTTTTACCAATCCTCAGATTAAGTGATTTTTTGTGTGTGTGTCTGTGTGGAATAAAACCAAAGTCAGGGCAGGTGTAGCAAGTTAAGCCACCACTTTGGGGGTTCACCACAGCCCATGCCAAAGCGCCTGAGTGGGGGTCTCTGCCCCTCTGCTTCCTCCCAGTGCACCCTGCTTGAGCCCCTCCCACGCGTGTGGAAAACCCGAGCGGATTTCTGGGCTCTGTGCCTGGCCCAGCCCTGGTTGTTGTGGGTGTTAGGAGAGTGAACCAGCTCATGGAAGATCTGTCTCTTTCTCTGTCTCTGTCTGTCTCTGGATGAAAAATAAACATCAAACAGAAAAACAAAAAGCACTGCCACCAGGGTTCTTGGTAAGCCGCTGGGAACAAATTTCTCTGGACATTTTCTTTCTGTTTGCCAGAGACCTGAGCCTTCTGCAAGCAAAAGCAAATCTCGAGACGCCCGCTGCCTGGGTCGTAAGCTGGCCACAGGGACCAGGTAATGCTTTTCTTTAAGCACGTGAGGACATCGATATTGTTGTGCTCTGTCACTCCTAGATGTTCAATCATTCCATCTCTCTGATGGGTTTGAGCCCGAGAAGAATGTGTGGAAAAAGGAGAAAGACTCGCAATATATCACACGGTTTCTTTTTTTTTTTTAAGATTTTATTTACTTTACTTGAAAGTCAGAGTTACGCAGAAAGAGAAGGAGAGGCAGAGAGAGAGAGAGGTAGCTCTTCCATCCGCTGGTTCATCCCCCAGATGGCCGCTACAGCCGGAGCTGCACCGATCTGAAGCCAGGAGCCAGGGGCTTCTTCCGGGTCTCCCACGCAGGTGCAGGGGCCCAAGGACCTGGGCCATCCTCTACTGCTTTCCCTGGCCATAGCAGAGAGCTGGACTGGAAGTGGAGCAGCCAGGTCTTGAACCAAAGTCTGTATGGGATGCCAGGGCGTTAACCCACTGCGCCACTGCGCCGGCCCTCCTCCTCCTCCTCCTCCTTCTTCTTCTTCTTCTTTTTTTTTTTTTTAACATTTAGTTATTTATTTTGAAAGAGTTACAGACAGAGGGAGGGAGAGACAGAGAGAAAGGTCTTCCATCTGCTGATTGACTCCCCAAATGGCTGCAACGGCCAGAGCTGAGCTGATCCAAAGCCAGGAGCCAGGAGCTTCTTCTAGGTCTCCGACATGGGTGCAGGGGTCCAAGGACTTGGGCCATCTTTTACTGCTTTCCCAGGCCACAGCAGAGAGCTGGATCAGAAGGGGAGTAGCCAGGTCTCCAACCAGTGCCCATATGGGATGCCGGTACTGAAGGCGGCGGCTTTACGTGCTATGCCACAGCGCCAGCCCCAATATCACACAGTGTCAAAGCTGACTGGCCCTGTGAGGGCCCTGGCTGGTTGCTCATGTTTGGAGATAAAGAAACAGTGTGGGAGGTCGAGGCAGGTGCTACCAGTCCCGTGAACTGAGAGCCGAGCCCAGCTTCCCTGAGGTCTGGCCGTTTGGAAATGTTTGGTCCTACTTTGGTCTTAGAAGAAGAGCAAGAGTTTTTGAAATTTAAGAATTATTTCTTTACTTGAAAGGAAGCATATTGGGGGTGGGAGTGGGGAGAGATGAAAAAGAGAGGTCTTCCATCTACTGGTTCACTCCTTAAATGGCCACAACAGCTGGAGCTAGCCAGGCCAAAGCCAGGAACCAGGAGCTCCGTCTGTGTCTCACAGATGGGTGCAGGGGCCCAAGCCCTCGGGCCATCCTCCGCCGCTTTCCCAGGCCCTTAGCAGGGAGCTGGATTATAAGTAGAACAGCCGGGACTTGAACAGCCACTCATACAGGATGCTGGCATTTCAGGCAATAGCTTAACCCCACTGTGCCACAATGCTGCTCCCTAGGAGTTTTTAATTTTTGTTTTTATTTCATGTTTTTTTAAAAAAGCAAACAGCAGGTGGTTGACATGTGAGCCCAAGCACCTCCCTCATCAGCAAGTGAAGTTCTGCCGCGCGTGGGGTGACCACACAGGGGCAGAAACAGGGCGGAGGACTACTCACAGGAGTAGAAAGTGGAACGGGGTCGCCAGAGGCTGGGCAAGAGGGTTAGGAAGAGCTTCTCAGGGTCTGGTGTTGGTAGCACAGCAGGGGCGCTGTCGTCAGCAGAGAAGGGTTGCTGAGGAAGGGCTGGGGTGCCGGCGACGCGGCTGCCCCGACCTCCTCCTCACACACCGTCTCCGTGCATTGCCACATCACACTGTAGCCCAGGATTCCGGACCATTTTTGTGTGCCAGTTTAAAAAAAAAAAATTATAGCCCCAAGAGGTAAAGCTTTCTGAGACACTCCCTAACTTCTGTGTAAACTCTGATGGGACTAGCCTAGTGGAAGGCAAGGCAAGAGCTCTTTGAACTGAAAAACCAATAGATTGTAGAAGGACCCTGGCTGTGCATTGCGGGAGGGGAGCCCCTGGGCACGGGTGCACCCAGCCACCCCCATGCTGTCTTTTTTTTTTTTTTTTTTTTTTTTAACAGGCAGAGTGGACAGTGAGAGAGACAGAGAGAAAGGTCTTCCTTTTGCCGTTGGTTCACCCTCCAGTGGCCGCCGCAGCCAGCGCACCGCGCTGATCCAAAGCCAGGAGCCAGGTGCCTCTCCTGGTCTCCCATGGGGTGCAGGGCCCAAGCACCTGGGCCATCCTCTACTGCACTCCCGGGCCACAGCAGAGAGCTGGCCTGGAAGAGGGGCAACCGGGACAGAATCCGGCGCCCTGACTGGGACTAGAACCGGGTGTGCCGGCGCCGCAAGGTGGAGGATTAGCCTAGTGAGCCACGGCGCCGGCCCCCCATGCTGTCTTGAGGTGTGGGGCCAGGGGATCCATGAGCTCCCTGAGCCTGGCTCTGCCAGCATAGCAGTAAATGGATGCTTCGGGGGCTGGAGAAGTCTCACCCCTGTTGGGATCGACATGGGTTTCACTTGGACCAACCGCGGTTGCTCCCGGAGGCCCCAAGGTGCAGACGCTTCCCGAGGGTGCTCGGGTGGTAGCTGTGGCGATCCTGAGCGCCACGGCTGTTTTCACAGGTGTGCTGCGAGACCCTGCAACTCCAGAGTGCTCAGACCCAAGGCCGGGGGTATCGCCAGAAAGCCCTGCGCCCCAGACCAGAGCGAGGGGATCGGGTTCCCCGCGGGCTTGAAGCTCGCGGTGCTCGGCATTTTCATCATCGTGGTGTTCGTCTACATCACCATGGAGAAGCGGCCGCTCTTCGGTTAAGAACTCTGGAAGCAGACGATGCACGCGGCTGACGCGTCACCCTGAGCGAGCCCTCCTGCCCCAGCAAAGACGACCCAGAGCTCGCTGAGGGCCTTTGCCTGGAGCCAGAGCCTTCGCCGGCCCCGCGCTGCAGCCGCAGATCTGCACCTGGGCTCCGCCAGGTGGACGAGCAGGGCACAGAAGCAGGCCCGAGTTAAGAGCACGCGGTTAGGAAACCCCCCACGTCACGTAGGCTGTCATTAAAAGCGTTTCCACCTTACAGCAGGAGTCTCCTAAAAGGAAACTCCACCCGGTATTTTTCTTTCTTTTCTCCCCCCACCTGCCCCAAACAACAGGTTTTTCATATTTATTAGTGAACCAGCCTACTAGTGTGGAGCATAGAACAGAGAGAGAACCGGTATTCCCAATAAATAAAACGCGCCCAACGGCATAGCGGTGACATTTCTGGCTTACTGTGGTGGGATGATCGTGGCTTCGGTGCGGTGAATGCCATCTCAGTGACGTCCCTGACACCCTCAGCCTGGTTCTTCTCCAGTGTCTCCCCCTGCAGCTGCGCCTGATTTTATTACCAGTTCTCATCCAAATTCAGTGGGGGCGTGGAGCGATTTTTATTTTTCCAGGAAGTTGCTGGATCCTGGAAGTCTCGTGAGAAGACAAGGAGAGGAGTAGTCAAGTGTACACACCACAGAGTCGGGGGAAAGGCGAGTGTGCGTGCGTGTACGTGTGTGCATGTGCGTGCGTGTGTTTTAAAGATTTATTTATTTATTTGAAAGGCAGAGTTAGAGAGAGAGAGAGAGAGACAGAGTTCTTCTGGGTCTCCCACATGGGTGCAGGGGACCAAGCCCTTGGGCTGTCTTCTGCTGCTTTCCCTGGCACATTAGCAGGGCGCTGGATTGGAAGTGGAGCAGCCAGGACTCGAACAAGTGCCATATGAGATGCCGGCACTGCAGGCAGTGGCTTTACCCGCTACGCGCCACAGTGTTGGCCCCATGTGTGTGTGTCGTGTGTGTGTGTGTTTTGAATCTTTTTTTTTTTTTTTTTGACAGGCAGAGTGGACAGTGAGAGAGAGAGATAGAGAGAAAGGTCTTCCTTTTGCCGTTGGTTCACCCCCCAATGGCTGCTGCAGCTGGTGCACTGCGCTGATCCGACGGCAGGAGCCAGGTGCTTCTCCTGGTCTCCCATGCGGGTGCAGGGCCCAAGGACTTGGGCCATCCTCCACTGCACTCCCGGGCCACAGCAGAGAGCTGGCCTGGAAGAGGGGCAACCGGGACAGAATCCGGCGCCCCAACCGGGACTAGAACCCGGGGTGCCGGCGCCGCAGGGAGGATTAGCCTTGTGAGCCGCGGCACCGGCCCACTGTTCAAATTGTAGAGCTAACTATTTGAAAGGCTGCAACAGCTAATTAACAAGAGGGGAATGTGTTTGGTTTTATAAACACAAGGATGCATCCAACGTCATGGACGTAGTTTAGAGTAAGAGAGCACTTTTGTCTTTGAAACACAGCAGGATTCATAAAAAGCAAGGCCTGGTGAGGGAGCGTGGTGGCCATGGGGGCTGAACGGGCTGGGCGGAGCCACGTGGGTGCCTGGCTCCTCTCTGTCCGCTCAGTGACCTTGGGTGACCTTGGGTGAATTCGTTGTCCTCTGAGTTTCGTTCTCAGCTTCTGAAGACAGGCATAGCATAGACCCCTAGGAGGAGGAATTCCCAGAAATGTTGGTGTGGTTTATATCTGACCTATTTCTGGGAAGAGCTAATTCTAAATTCAAGAACTCCTGAGCACCAAGAAATTCACTGTAGCAATTTTTATGGCACACAAAACATAGAACCTACTCAAACAGGCCACGATAGGGGAATTGTTTAATAAATGAAAGCATGGTCTCTTAATAGATGATAATGCAATGATTGACGTTGGACGTGGGGTTTAGCCTAGCAGCTGAGATGCCAGTGGGGATCCCTGCATCCCACACCAGGTGCCTAGATTTGAGTTGTGGCTCCGCTCCTGACTCAGCTTCTTCATAAAGTGCACCCTGGGGGTTGGCTCTCCAGGGGCTGGGTCCCTGGCACCCACAGAGGGTACCTGTGCCGAGTCCAGGCTTCCAGCCGGCCCAGCCCTGGTCATTCTGGGTATTCAGGGAGTGAACTAGCAAACAGGGGCTCACTCTCTCTTTCTCTCAAATGCAAATTTTAAAAACTATTTTAAAATGTTAACAGGATTTCAGTGGGCAGGACTCTTAATTGTCCCCCATATATTTTTTTACATATTTCTCGAAAGTATATAAGCAGTATATAGTACTTTGCCAATGAAAGAAAACAAATTTTAATTTTTAAAATCACATACTGAATTGCCATTTGATGGCAGGGAACATGAAACTGTAGTAAGACTGGCTTACACGAATAGGGATTTGTTTTTATCTCATGGAAGGCTTGCTGGGGCAGGCATTGTGGCACAGCAACTTAGGCCACCACTGGGGACGCCTGCACCCCATTTCAGAGCGCCTGCTTGAGTTCTAGCTATTGCGTTTCAGGGGTTTTTTCCTTTTTAAAAATTTTTTTTGACAGGCAGAGTGGAAGGTGAGAGAGAGACAGAGAGAAAGGTCTTCCTTTGCCCTTGGTTCACCCTCCAATGGCCGTCGCGGCCGGTGCGCTGCAGCGGGCGTACTACGCTGATCCGATGGCAGGAGCCAGGTGCTTCTCCTGGTCTCCCATGGGGTGCAGGGCCCAAGCACTTGGGCCATCCTCCACTGCACTCCCGGGCCACAGCAGAGAGCTGGCCTGGAAGAGGGGCAACCGGGACAGAATCCGGCGCCCCGACCGGGACTAGAACCCGGTGTGCCGGCACCGCAAGGCGGAGGATTAGCCTAGTGAGCCGCGGCGCCGGCCCCTTTTTTAAAATTTTAAATAATTATTTTTATTTATTTGAAAGGCAGAGTTACAGAGAGAAAGAGAGAGAGCGCGCTTTCCAAAGGGCTGCAACAGCTAAGGCTGTGCCAGGCTGATACTAGGAGCCAGGAGCTTCATCTGGGTCCCCCTCATGGATGCAGGGGCCCAAGCACCTGGGCCGTCCTCCACTGCTTTTCCCAGACCACTAGCAAGGAAGTGGATCAGAGCTGGAGCAGCTGGGACACGAACCCACACGGATGCCAATGTCACAGGCCGCAGCTTTATCCACTATGCCACAATGGCAGCCCGCCAATTAGTTCTTGTAGATCAGAATCCTGGAATCCATTTAAAGAGACTGCACAGGCCACCTGCTCTCCTGCCTTACTCTCGGGGTGTGGGTCCCCTGTCTGGTCCAGGCCCCGCTGCTGAGCCAGATCCATGTTGTAACGGGATCCCAGGAGGAGATCCTGTGATGCAAGAAGAGGCAGGTGCTTGATCGCCAGCCCTCGTTCCTGACACAGAGCTCCTGGAACCCTTGCGGTCACCAGAGCTCCTGGAACCCTTGCGGTCACCAGAGTGACGAGTGTGCTGACTGTGAAGGGGCTGGGGCTCTCCACAGCTTCCGCATGGAGGAGGGGCCGCTGTCACCAGTAGAGGGCTGGAATGTCTGGATGAGGGAGAGGGGTTAAGTTGACCACTCACGGTCAATGTCATCAATCCGCCTACATAGTGAGGCCTTCATAAAACCCAAAAGGGTGGGGCTCTGGGGGCTTCTGCATAGCTGAACAGGTGGGGGGTGCCTGAAGGAGGTGCACCCTAAGAGGTGTGGAGCCTCTTCCCACATAGCCCGTTGTGCCTCCTCCATCTGGCTTTATCAAGAAACTTGTAGGGGCCAGACTTGTGGCCTAGAGGGTTGAGTCACCACCTGCTGTGCCGGCATCCCATATGGGCACCAGTTTAAATCCTGGCTGCTCCACTTCCAATCCAGCTCATTGATAACGGCCTGGGAAAGCAGTGGAAGGAGGCCCAAGTGCTTGGGCCCCTGCACCCCCATGCAGAAGCTCCTGGCTTCTGGCTTCAATCTGGCCCAGCCCCAGCCTTTTTGGCCATTTGGGGAGTGAACCAGCAGGTGAAAGCCCTCTCTCCCTGTGTCTCTTCCTCTCTCTCTCTCTCTAATTCTGACTTTCAAATAAATAAAAACAAATCTTTTTGGAAAATAAAAAAAATATTTAAAAATGAGGAAACAAGGGAGAAAGGGAGGTAGAAGGAGGCTTTCCTTGAGAAAAAACAAATTCACTTGAGTAGGGGGTCACAGGAACCCTGGTTTATAGCCAGTCGGTAAGCACAGGTCACCTGCTTACGATTGGCACCTGCTAATTGTGACAGTCTGTGGAACTGCGCCCTCAAGCTGTGGGATATCAAACCATCTCTGGGTAGTATCAGCATCAAATTAAATTATAGGCCATCCTATAAAACCTGGCGTCAGAACCGCCGGTGTGTGTGGGAAAACCGGATACCTGGTGCCCGTGCACTGCATTTTCCTATCTAAACGATGCCCATCTAGAAGGCATCCCTGAGACTCGGGCCGGAGGACCAGCAGGGTGAGTGTCTCAGGAGTCTCTGTGCAACGAGGGCCAGTTCCCCCTTTGGGAAAAAATTGTCTGAAAGGAAGAGACTCAAGGCATACGTGTCTGGCCCTGGGCCTCGTGTCTCCATTTATTCAGCAATTGACTTGGCATCCCTCGTGCACTCACAATAAAATGACAAATAAAATCAACATGAGATACAGCCCCTGGTCTCAGGGACCACAGGCAGGGAGGGGGCTGGAGAAGTCAGCAGGGCTTCGGTGTTGGTGCCCCCCTTCGGATGGCAGCACAGGAGGGGGCAAACTTCTCGGGCGTTCGGAGTGGACATGGAAGCTTCCCGGAGGCAGAGGTACCGCAGCAGAAAGCAAAGGGTACATAGGACTTGCTCCGAAGAAGGGGAGAGAGGAGGCGGTGGGGCTAAAGGGAGAGTCTGCAGAGGGAAGGCGTCGACCAAGGGGGAGCCCAGCGCTGGGGGAGAGGGCAGCGTTCAGGTCAGGGAGGGACTTGGAGACCACGTGGAGGAGAACATGGCCCAGAGTAAGGAACAGCTGGGACTTCCATCGAGGCCAGCGTCTGCCAGCTCTAGTTTCTGCCTCGCTGTCTTCAAGTCCATTTCCACAGCCTGCGGCGTGAGAGCTGCAGGCGGCCGGCATCGCGGGAAGCAGCGCTCAGCGTGTGGGCCTCAGGCCAGGGCAGCTGAGACGCACTTGGGAGACGCGTGGGTGGCCGAGACTCCCGTGTTGGTGAGCGGATGGGCGCCGGCTCCGCGGGACGGCCGGGGCAGGGCAGGGAGAGTTGCTGTTAGCACCCTCTGCTTAGAGAACGCGGAGGCTGCTCCTGTCCTGTTTTGTGAGTCTTCGCGCATGCCCCGTCTCTCCTGCTCTCTCGGAGGCCCACCTGCCCCTGGTGATGGGGGGAAGGCGTGTGCCGGGAGTGGCTGCGACCGCTGTCCCCATCACTGTCCTCTTACGTGCAAACGAGCTGCCAGCAAGCTGGCCTCAGCAAGGGGGCTGGGGAGGGAAGGCCCCTTGAACAAGGATGCGGAACGAACCAACTCCCAGAATCCCAGGGTCGGGGCAACGCGGATCCCGCACTGGCACATCCGAGCCCTGCTGCGCCATGCCGAGCGTGGGCCTCCTCCCCCCAGGCTCCTGCTCACCCTTCAGAGTGGTTCTCCACCCAGGGCCAGGACCCCAGCACACCTCTCGCAAGGAGAGACTCCACAGTCCTGGCCCAGACACAGAAACAGCTCACTCGCCCCAGATCCTCCTCCTCCTCCTTTTTTTTTTTTTAATATTTATTTATTTATTTGAAAGGCAGAGTTACAGAGAGGGAGAGAGAGAGAGAGAGAGGTCTTCCATCTGCTGGCTCACTCCCTAGATGGCCACAGCTGCCCAGCTGCGCTGATCCGAAGCCAAGGAGCCAGGAGCTTCTTCCGGGTCTCCCATGCAGGTGCAGGGGCCCAAGGACCTGGGGCATCTTCTGTTGCTATCCCAGGCCATAGCAGAGAGCTGGATCGGAAGAGGAGCAGCCGGGACTAGAACCAGTGCCCATATGGGATGTCAGCACTTCAGACGGGGGCTTCAACCTGCCACGCCACAGCGCTGGCCCCTACCCCACAGATTTTATTTTAACATGACTGTTTTTGAGTTTAAGAGAATTAACTAATGAGACATTGCATGGTGTGGCTGTGTGGAGGTTCATTTTACTATATTGTCTGCTGCCGCATATGTTTAAAATTACCTATAAGCTGTACTGGGCCAAAGCCAGGAGCCAGGAGCTTCCTCGGGGTCTCCCACATGGGTGCAGGGGCCCAAGAGCTTGGGCCATCTGCCACTGCTTTCTCAGGCCATTAGCAAGGAGCTAGATGGGAAGTGTAGCAGCCAAGACTCTGTGGGCGGCGGCTTTACTTGCTGCGCCACAGCGCCGGCCCCTCGCCCTAAATCTTAATATCTCAGGTTTCTCCTGCTCCTGGCCTGGGTGCTGCATTTATCTGTTCCTATTTTATTATTTTTTAAGGATTTATTTATTTATTGAAAGGCAGAGTTATAGAGAAGGAGAGAGAAAGACCGGGGTTGGGGGGTGGTCTTCCATCTAACAGTTCACTCTGAAATGGCCACAAGAGCCGGGGCTGGCTTAGGCCGAAGCCAGGAAACTCCAACAGCGGCCCAAGTACTTTAGCCGGCTGTCCCACGACGCCAGACCCTGCCGCTTCTAGAGCCTGCCTGGGGACCTGGCACGGGAGCACCTGGCCTACTTCCGGGTCTTTCCCTCCTAAGCCCAGGCCACCTTCACCCATCCAAGCGCCAGAAGAACCTACAACACCCAGCTTCTCTGGGCTTTGGGTCAGATCCAGGCCCAGTGCAGGGCTGTCTCCCACGCCAGTGCCAGAGATGGGAAGACGATCAGCACAGAGATTCACTCTTCTTGGCAGGCGCCATCTCCCAGCCATGGAGGGGTTTGTCCCCCCCCACCCCACCCCCGGTGCCTGGAACATGCCTGCCGCTGCGGGAATCCGGGAGCTCCTGGGGTGGAGGACTGGCTCTCACTCGCCTCTGGGTCTCCTCTCCAGGTAGCGGCTCCTCCCTCCACAAAGAGCTCACCTCCTTTTCAGGCCGTCTGCAACCACAAAGCCGATACCCCAGAACTCGCCTTCCGTGTACCGTGCAGGGAGACGCTCTCAAAACCAGCAGCCGGCAGTGGAAAGGCGTCCCCAAACATGCACGTCATGTCGTGTTCCCCCTCCAGCAGGCTCTCGTTCCCAGGGTGGGGGTGGGGCTCGCTCGGGGTGCGCGCGCCCCGTGAGGGTGTTCTGAGTCTGCTCACCAGACAGTCAAGTAGGGATCTGGCTGGGGCAACGGAACCTGGCTAAGCGCGTGTCGCACAGGCGGCCAGGGTCTGCCGGCTTGCACGGTGCACATGGGACCATGGGGCCTATTCTGTTGCCTGCGTGCCATTGAAATCCCTGCCCAGCCAGCGCGCAGGCTGGCAGATGGAAGGCAGTCTGCAAGGTTCTATTTCTGTTTTTCGACATTCAAAGAAACACTGTGCTACCGGCTCTTAAAAATAATTGGTTAAGTACCAAGCTATTTTCATTGCCACAGTCATAAATACAGACATGCTAGACCACATTATTTATGTCCACAGTGGTTCATAATCATTCTTACGTGCAAGAGAAAGGGCTTGTGGAGCTCATTTTCTTTCTAATTTTCCCCCCTCCCTCCCCACGCCCCCACCTCCCAGCCAAGAAAAGTCTTGTGGATTAGAATAACACGAAGGAGCCGATCTTTGAAGTAAAATTAAACTTCAGTTTTTCCCGAAGCCAGAGCTTATCTCAAGACTAAAATAAGAGAGTGTCTAACCAACTTGGCATTTCAGCCCGAGGAAAATTCCCCACAGACGCTTGGATGGCAGACAACGGAAGGGAAGCCAATTAGCTGTGTGCGGCGACGGGAGCTCCTACAAGCTTGCCCAAGAAGAAATGAACCTGCTAAGGGGGTCAGCTAGGGCTTCCTGGCTGCCTCGGTGCACAGCCCAGCCGCTGCGCTGCCCGGGCAGAGCAGGTGAAGGGAGAGCCGGCCACTTGCCAGTCGGCACCGTGGGTCTCCGGCGGGACTCCCTCCGAGTGTTGCCGTGTGTGGGCGTCCCCGCCCCGCGAGCCTGCCTAATGAATCAATCTCTGGAGAGCCAGAGGGGCTATTCTGGGTACGCTGCAGCCGTGGAGGAGGACTCCTGGTTTCCTGGCAACCGGAGAAGCCTGTGACAGCTACAGTTCCTAGAGAGCCTGTTGTTGCAATCCCCTTTGGAGTTCAAGTTCAAGGATGAGTGGAAAAATATGTGGAGGGGATGGATTGGGTTTCTCTATCTTTTTTTTTTTTCAAAACAACTTTTCTTTAATATTTATATTTTTGAAAGGCAGAGTAGCAGAGAGACACAGAGAGAGAGAGAGAGAGAGATTGATCTTCCATCTGCTGGGTCACTCCTTAAATGTCTGCAACAGACAGGGCTGGGTCAGGCCCAAACCAGAAGCCAGGAACCCCACCCAAGACGCCCACGTTGGGCCATCATCCACTGCCTTTCCAGGTGCATTAGCAGGGAGCTGGATGAGATCTGTGCGGCCTGGACAGGAACTGGCACCCCAGTATGGGATGCTGGTGTTGCCAGTGGAGGCTTAACCGGCTGCACCACAATGTCGGCCCCTTCCTCACCTGCTAGCTATTTATTTGTTTATTTATTTATTTGACAGAGTTATAGACAGTGAGAGAGAGACAGAGAGAAACGTCTTCCTTTTGTTGGTTCACCCACCAAATGGCCGCTACAGCTGGCGCTGCGCCGATCTGAAGCCAGGAGCCAGGTGCTTTCTCCTGGTCTCCCATGCGGGTGCAGGGCCCAAGCACTTGGGCCATCCTCCACTGCCTTCCTGGGCCACCGCAGAGAGCTGGACTGGAAGAGGAGCAACCGGGACTAGAACCCGGCGCCCATATGGGATGCCAGCATTGCAGGTGGAGGATTAACCAAGTGAACCACAGTGCCAGCCCCCCTCATCTGCTATTTAGACTCTGGCCTCCCACCTGTGGACAGAGAGCCAGTGTGTCATGTGGTTCTCTTTCGTCCTTCCTGGCCAGTATCCCATCCCACTTCCCCCTTAACAACAGGCTGCTGGCTGAGACAAACTGGACCTGGATGAATCCCTGCATCTTCCCCATTGTGTGCCCCTGGGGACCCCACCAGAAGACGCCAGGGCAGGCAGAGCGGATCAGAGCGGATCCACCTGTACCCAGAAATCACGGTTGGTCCCACAGAGCCTTCGTTAGCCTCAAACCACCTCTCATTTCATCAATCCCACTCATTCTTTTTTCTTAAAGATTTATTTACTTATTTGAAAGTCATGGTTATGGGGGGGGAGGCCTTCCATCTGTTGATTCATTCCTCAGATGGCTACAACCACCAGGACTGAGCCAGACCAAAACCAGGAGCCAGAGTTTCATCCCAGTCTCCCACTTAATTGCAGGGGCCCACACACTTGGGCTATCTTTCACTGCTTTTCCCAGGCCATTAGCAGGAAGCTGGATAGGAAGTAGAACAGCCGGGATATGAACCTGTGCCCTTATGGGATGCTGGCATCGCAGGTGGCCACTTAACCTGTTACGCCACAACCCAGACCCCGATTGCAATAATTTTTTAAAATTATTTTCTTAATTGAAATTGGATGAAGCAGCTGCCCCTCAGGGCCAGGGGTTCCACTCCCTTGGGGCAGCGGCAGGCACACGGAGTGCTGTCATTCACGCCTGAGCCCCATGCACAGCAGCACGGCAGGAGAATGCACGCTGTGATCCGCGCTTGCCAGCAGATTTTTTTGGAGGTGGGATGTTGAAGGCGAAAGTAGGCCATTTGGGGAGTTGTTGGGAACACATCACACTCGCCCACCAGTCCGCGGCCGGCTTGTCCCAAATCTGCCAGCACAGAGGAGGAGTTCGAGTGTTTCCTTGGGCTGGGCTTTCTATGACGAAGTCCCAGGGACAGCGCGGATGTCTCCTGCTTCTACACAGCCCTCAGAAGGCTCTGCCTTTACTGTGCCCCTCGGGGCAGGAAGCGGGAGTTTGCGTGGTTGAGCAGAGCAGCGCCCTCAGCAGACCCTGCCGGCCATGGAGGTCGCGGCCCATGTCCAGTGGGTCTTTCTGCCTGACCACTCCTGCGATCCATGTAGCCTTTAACTGCTTATTTATTTATATTTCAAAGGCAGAGAAAGGGATCTTCCATCTGCTGGTTCACTCCCCAAATGCCCACAACAGCTAGGGGAGGGCCAGGCCAAAGCCTGGAGCCAGGAGCTCCATCCAGGCCTCCCACACAGGGGACAGGGACCTAAGGACTCACCTGCTGCCTCCCAGGGTACACTTTAACAGGAGGTGGTGCAGAGCTGAGACATCACCCTGGACACTGTGACATGTGATGCAGGCATCGCGAGTGGGGTCTTAACCGCTGTGCCAAATGTCTACCTGCCTCCTACCAGCGATGCCTCATTCAGCCAGCAATTTTTTTTTTTTTGACAGGCAGAGTTAGACGGTGAGAGAGAGACAGACAGAGAGAAAAGTCTTCCCTCCATTGGTTCACTCCCCAAATGGCTGCTACGGCCAGCACACTGTGCCGATCTGAAGCCAGGAGCCAGGTGCTTCCTCCTGGTCTCCCACGCGGATGCAGGTGCCCACATACCTGGACCATCCACCACTGCCCTCCCGGGCCACAGCAGAGAGCTGGACTGGAAGAGGAACAACCGGGACTAGAACCTGGCACCCATACGGGATGCCAGCGCTGCAGGTGGAGGATTAACCAAGTGAGCCACGGTGCACGGCAATTCTTCCCAGCTAGGGTTGAGTTGCGCCTCTCTCCCAGCTGCGTATCATTCAGTTCTAATGGGTGGGGGCTCCACTGTGTGCCAGGCCCTGTGCGAGGGGCTGCCATATGGTGACAAGCACAATGCCACCCCCTCCCCCCGAGGAACTCACAGAACAGCAGGGGAAGCAGAGACGTAAGCAGGCGGTTATCAGCATCCAGAGTGTTCGGAGGGAGGCTGTTTGGTGCTCTGCCCCCCTGGGCTGGCACCTCCAGCCTGCGGTGTGAAAGGGCTGCTAGGGGCTCGTGGCGCCCCCTCCCGACAGCTGTGTCCAGCTTAGGGACCTCTGTCCTGGTCAGTTGTACTCATCGACGGGCAGCTCACAGGCCAGCCGATGCGGAGAGCCCTGGGTATCAAGGTGGGGAGCGGATAGTTCCTTTTTTTTTTTTTTTTTTTTGACAGGCAGAGTGGACAGTGAGAGAGAGAGACAGAGAGAAAGGTCTTCCTTTTTGCCGTTGGTTCACCCTCCAATGGCCACCGCAGCCGGCACATCGCGCTGATCAGAAGCCAGGAGCCAGGTGCTTCTCCTGGTCTCCCATGGGGTGCAGGGCCCAAGGACTTGGGCCATCCTCCACTGCACTCCCTGGCCACAGCAGAGAGCTGGCCTGGAAGAGGAGCAACCGGGACAGAATCCGGCGCCCCGACCGGGACTAGAACCCCGTGTGCCAGCGCCGCAGGCGGAGGATTAGCCTATGTTGCCGCAGCGCTGGCCAGATAGCTCCTCAATGTCATTTATGCCCCCAAAGCACCCCACCCCTGGCGATCAAGCCAGAGCTGGTTTCATGCCGCCTTTCCTGCTGCAGGCCCTCTGAGGTGCACTCGTGCCATGGGTGCCTTGTCCCAGGGCCTGCTCCTGCAGGTCCCATCTCTGACAGTGCCATGGGGCCGGTGTTGGGTAGAAATCTCCCTGAAACATCGCCCCCTCCTTTGGCTGTTTTAAACAAAAGATCGCCACCATAATATTGCGTAGTTTCAAGTGACTTCCCGCTCAGCTTCCGAGATAGATGCTCTCCCTGCCAACTCTGCGGTATCTGTGACGTCATAGCTGTCAGCATCATTTGGGGGCTGGAGTGGAAAGAGAGAGACCCAGGTTCAAATTCCGACCACACACCTAACAGGGCCCTCTGCTTCGCCGGCTTCCCTGTCTGTCTCCCGCCCGGGCTAGGGCTGGGCCATCCTTTGTTCTTGGATGGCTGAACAGAAGTGAGAGAGCTGGGATGCTTAATCAGCTGCCGGTGTTGCTTGGGCCACGGGGCACGGATGAGTCGCGAGCTGCTTGCTCTAAGATCAAATTCCAGAAACTGCTGCCATGGTACATTTTGTTCCCACAACAATTAAACTGGTTAAACAACGGCCTGACCCCCGGATGGCTGGCCGAGAGCCCAGGTTTGATCCTCTTATCTGTCCACCGGGAGCCTGCAATGCAGGAGTCCCTGCCATCGGCCCAGTAAGATGAGCTTTTCCTGTTTTATCGTCAAGTCCCAGCGGCTACGGGCAGCTCTGCTCTGGCACAGGTTCATTGGAGACCGGGTGGATGGAAGGCCCAGGGCGTCCCCACGCAGACTCCCCAACCTACCAGCTCTCTGGCCCGCTGCCCACAAGAGCCCCTGGAGACCTCATCGGGATCAGCGTCTCTGGGGGAGGCACACAGGCATCCGTGTGTAGCCAGGGTTGAGTGAACTGCTGGGGTTACGACCGTTTTAGAGAGGGCTGAACGATTTCAAATGACAGAGCTCAGAGAAGAGGAGAGCAAGCGCCTTTAAGCTGCTTCTGCCTTGGCACCTGGGCCGAGGGTGCCTGGGCAGGTGCAGCCACAGGAACACCTTCTGCCTGGAGTCAGACTGCGGCTTGGGCTTGTTGCAGCTGCTTACTCACCACCGGACTTGGGGAAACTCACTCCAGGCTCCCATTTTCCCACCTAAAAAGGGGGATTAAGATGTCCCCACCCCTTATGGGGCTGGCGGGTTTAGCTGCCACCTGCAATGCCAGCATCTCATATGAGCGCCAGTTCAAGTCCCGGCTGCTCCACTTCTGATCCAGCTCCCTGCTAATGCACCTGAGAAAGCAGCAAAGATGGCCCACATGCTCAGGCCCTTGCCACCCATGTGGGAGACCCAGACAGAGTTCCATGCTCCTGGCTTTGGCCTGTGCCAGCCCCTGCCATTGTGGCTATTTGGGAGTGAAGCAGCAGATGGAAGATTCTCTTTCTCTCCCCCCCCCCCCCGACTCCAGCTCTCTCGGTAACATTGCTTCCAAATAAATAAATACATTTTTCGGAAAAAAAGGATTCCTCCCTTACATGGGTTTTATGGTAGATAATACAGAGAGACTTCCAAAAATCTGGGGAAAATGGAATTAGAAGATTACTTAAGGCGGCTGGCGCCGCAACTCACTAGGCTAATCCTCTGCCTTGCGGCGTCCGCACACCGGGTTCTAGTCCCGGTCAGGGCACCAGATTCTGTCCCGGTTGCCCCTCTTCCGGGCCAGCTCTCTGCTGTGGCCAGGGAGTGCAGTGGAGGATGGCCCAAGTGCTTGGGCCCTGCACCCCATGGGAGACCAGGATAAGTACCTGGCTCCTGCCATCAGATCAGCGGGGTGCGCCGGCAGTGGCGGCCATTGGAGGGTGAACCAACGGCAAAAGGAAGACCTTTCTCTCTGTCTCTCTCTCTGTCCACTCTGCCTGTCAAAAAAAAAAAAAAAAAAAGATTACTTAGGTACAAAAACATTTTGAAGTCCAAGTGTTTTCACAATTTGCATTTCCCATGAACTTTTTGGAGATTGTTTGTATGTATAAAATGCCTTGTATGGCATTTGGATATTAATGTTAATATACAGCTATTATTACCCCAGTGGATATCATCAATGCAGCTGGTCCAACAGAGGCCCAGTCCCTTGGCTTGTTTGTCTTCTCTGTGCGCGCAGGCCTTGCCCATTTAACTCGACAAGATGGGCGATAGAAGAAACTGAAGCTGCGGAAGTTGCTCCTCAGGATGCCTTCTGTTTTCACTGTAGTTTTGCTATTATTATTATTATTATTATCCAACTGAGTTAGTTAACAAGTCTTTTCACCTGTTCACAGGCAACGCAGCTTTCACAGCTGAACCTGGTACGGGTGACTGCAAGCATTGCATTTTCAGAGTTCAGGCGAAAACGATGGAGAAAGTAGGAGCAGGCACGTAGCCTCGTGGCCGAGACCCCTGTGTCGCAGGTCGGCGTGCCCGGGGCCGGGCCTCAGCGCGGGCTCCTCACTCCAGCTTCCTGCTAATGCACCTCTGAGGGGCAGCAGTGAGGGCTCAGGTGGCTGGGTCGTGGCACCCACAGGGGGTGAGTTCCTGACTCCCTGCTTCAGCTCTAGTCGTTGAAGACATCTGGGGAGTAAACCAGTGGATAAGAGAGTCCTCGCTCACTCTTTGTCTCTCAAATTAAATAAATAAATAAATTACGGAAAAATACACATATGTGGCAGAACTTTTCTTGGTCCTGGTTATACCATCCTTCCATCAATCACACACCTACCTAAGATATCTTCATAGACCTGCACTCAAGGGGTGTGAAGTTCATATAACACCCCCACTCCCACACCCACCACCTGCTTAGGCTGTAAAACCTTTAACCAAAATTGGTTTAACTCTGATGTCTTCTGGTTCTGTTTCTCCATTCCTTTTTAACCTACTATGCCACAACACTGGCTCTGATCATGGAGGTTTAAACCCATGTTTACTTTTTTTTTTTTTTTTTTTTTGACAGGCAGAGTGGACAGAGAGAGAGAGACAGAGAGAAGGTCTTCCTTTTGCCATTGGTTCACCCTCCAGTGGCCGCCGCGGCTGGCACGCTGTGGCCAGCGCACCGCGCTGATCCGAAGCCAGGAGCCAGGTGCTTCTCCTGGCCTCCCATGGGGTGCAGGGCCCAAGCACTTGGGCCATCCTCCACTGCACCCCCTGGCCACAGCAGAGAGCTGGCCTGGAAGAGGGGCAACCGGGACAGAATCTGGCGCCCCGACCGGGACTAGAACCCTGTGTGCTGGCGCCGCTAGCCCCCATGTTTACCTTAAAGAGTGTTATAGTTGCCGGCGCCACGGCTCACTAGGCTAATCCTCCGCCTAGCGGCGCCAGCACACAGGGTTCTAGTCCCGGTCGGGGCGCCGGATTCTGTCCCGGTTGCCCCTCTTCCAGGCCAGCTCTCTGCTGTGGCCAGGGGGTGCAGTGGAGGATGGCCCAAGTGCTTGGGCCCTGCACCCCATGGGAGGCCAGGAGAAGCACCTGGCTCCTGGCTTCGGATCAGCGCCGTGCGCTGGCCGCGGCAGCCATTGGAGGGTGAACCAACGGCAAAGGAAGCCCTTTCTCTCTGTCTCTCTCTCTCACTGTCCACTCTGCCTGTCAAAAAAAAAAAAAAAAAGAGTGTTATAGTTGAAGTGGATAAAGCCGCCACCTGCAATACCAGCATCCCATTTGGGCACCGATTAAAGTGTCAGCTGCTCCATTTCCAATCCAGCTCCCGGCTAATGCTCCTGGGAAAGCAGCAGAGGATGGCCCGAGTGCTTAGGTCCCTGTCACCTGCATAGAAGACTCAGGAGAAGCTCCTGGCTCCTAGCTTCTGCCTGGCCCAGCCATTTGTGGACATTTGGGGAGTGAATCAGTGGATAGAAGATCTCTCTCTCTCTCTTCTCTCTCTCTCTCCCTCTCTCTCTCTAACTCTGCTTTTTTAACAAATAAGTAAATCTTTTTTTAAAAAAAAATTATAGTTTTAACACTTATATGTAGATCTTTGAGGCTTTTATCTTAAACGCTATACTTCGCTGTTTAATGTGCGAATCAATAAAGACAAAAACACACCCACGGCCCACAGATGTGGGAGGGCCACAAAAGCTTGAGTCCAGTGATTAAAATTTGGGGGTTGGGGCGGGGCTGTGGCATAGTGGGTAAAGCCGCCGCCTGCAGTGCCAGCCTCCCATATGGGAGCTGGTTCAAATCTCAGCCGCTCAACTTCCAATCCAGCTCTCTGCTGTGGCCTGGGAAAGCAGTAGAAGATGGCCCAAGTACTTGGGCTCCTGCACTCCCGTGGGAGACCTGGAAGAAGCTCCTGGCTCCTGGCTTCAGATTGGCACAGCTCTGGCCATTGCGGCCACTTGGGGTATGAACCAGTGGATGGAAAACCTCTCTCTCTCTCTCTCTCTCTCTCTCTGCCTCTCTCTCTCTCTCTCTCTACTCTGTAACTGTGGCTTTCAAATAAATAAATAAATCTTCAAAAAAATAATTTGGGGTTAGCGTTGGATCTTAATGATCTGTGTTTCTCCTGCTTCTGCTGTACCTGGAATTTATATTCACATCACCTGGTCACGTCCTGAGTCTTTAAATCTCTAAAATCTTGGCTTGCAAAGGCAGCATGCATGGCCCTTTCTGAGGCCCTGATCAGGTGCCCCCTCCTCACCGGAAGGTGCTGTTGATAACTGTCTCCGTCGCCAGCTCCATCACTGGTAGAAGGCGTCCCCTCTGCTGGAATTTGCAGCCTGTTAATCTAGCAGGCGATAAGCTTCGCTGGCACGGGCACTGCCCGGCAGGCCCTCAGCGCTGAGGGGGCGCCTGGCCGCAGCAGGTGTCCCATAGATCACGGTGGAATGCGAGGCCTCGGAACTCTGCCCCTGAGCCAGTCTGCTGCCAGATTTCCATTCAAACACTGTCTGTGTTCTTCCCCTTGCTCCACAACAGTCCGGAGCTGCTCACTCGCCCGAGAAGCCTCCCTCTTAACCCGGCATCCCAGCAGGCACTGTCTCCAGCAGGCCCAATCTGCCCTCACCTGCCTGCCGCAACGCAGGCCGAGGGTGAAATCCCGGCATTGCCACTTCATCACTGTTTAACTCGAGTCACCAGTTACATAAACCCGATCAGCCTCAGTTTCCTCAGCTGCAAAATGGGCACGTTGGAGCTCACGTTGTGAAGACAAGTCACACATGGAAGCCTCTGGAATCCTGCAGGGACTCCATGTGTGGGCGTGGTCCTCTCCTGTCTAGGGTTGCTAGGTTTAGTAAATAAAAATACAGCATGCCCACTTCCAGCCGAGTTTCAGACCACAGAACAGCTTTGGTACAACCCAGAGACTCAAGTGTACCTGGACCCCCCATGTGTGGTCTGGCTCCCCCACATCCCTGCCGGCTGGTGTGCATCGGCCGGCTCTGCTTGGCCAGCCGTCCAGGCTACCTTGACAAAACCCGACATACTTTTGTATCTCTTGGAAGGTCGGGCTCAGAGATCCCCTTCTCCTCTGAGGTCTTCTCGGGCCTCCTCAGACAGCTGTGACTGCCTCTTCCCTTGCACTCCTAACGTGCGAAGGGCAGACCAGCCACCTGTCACTCAACCCACACTTCCTTCCCCTTGGAACAGACCCGCCCTAACACACACACACACACACACACCCGCAGGCCTGCATGCTTCCCAAGCACACAGACCTGCTAGGCCACCTCCTGCTCTGCATTAGGAGGCGCCTGCTGGCTCTTTGTTAAATAAGCAAATAAGACTCCACAGGGGCCGGCGCCACGCTGTGGGAGGTGCACCTGCCACCTGCGACACCAGCATCCGTATGGGCGCCGGTCTGAGTCCTAGCTGCTCTACTTCCGATCCAGCTCCCACCAATGTGCCTGGAGGCCTAAGTGTGTGGGTCCCTGCCACCCAAGTGGGAGACCTGAGTAAAGCGCCCGGCTCCTGGCTTTTGCCTGGCCCAGCCCTGACCATTGCGGCCATCTGGGGAGTGAACCAGCGGATGGAAGGCCTCTCTCTCTCTCTCTGTGTGTCTCTCCCTCTCTGTAACTTTTTCAAATAAATAAATATTTTTTTAAATTTTCAATTATCTTTATATACAGGAGATCAATTTAGCATATGTTAAGCAAAGATTTCCACATTTTGCTCCCACACAGAAACACAAAGTGTAAAATACTATTTGAGTACTAGTTATAGCATTAATTAAACACCTAAGAGTAATTGTGTATTAATTACAGAGTTCAACCAATAGTTTTAAGTAGAATATAAAATGCATCTTTTGTAATGTTGTGGCTTCCCCCCCGACCTCCCTCCCTCCCGTGGCCCTCCCTCAAATAAATAAATATTTTTTTAAAAAAGCCTCGATTGTCCTAAATCAAAGCCACTTTCTATTTTGAGTTTCAGGGTGGATTCCCCCCCAAATCTGGGGTTTCTGGCACTTGGGCACCCCAAGCAAATCAGACGGCCTGGGAGGGACTTAATCTGAAATCTTCCAATTTAGGAGAACGGGGGAACACAGATATGAGCGTGTATTAAAAGGAAAGAAAAAGAGATTTGGCCTCGACAATCACCGGGTACAAAACAAAGCAACTGTCATGGCTGCAAATGAAAGCATCCGCGCTCCGTGCGCGCCGGCAGACGCTGGATCTCAGCCTCGCTCTGGGTGGTTTGAACGAAGAGCAGCAAAATGAAATCTCCCGGCACTGTTTGCCAAGGGATTTGCTCCCCTTCTTTGTGCGTCTGCGTTAATCCAGGGGTGGCTGAGCGCCGCCCGTTTTGTCTCTGGATTCAGGAAAAAGGGAGAAAGCTTTTCCAAAGCAGCCCGAGAGATGGCCGGGCTCCCTGAGACGGGGTTTGGGCAAGGACAAAGGAGCCATGTGGGCATCTCAGGAAGGTGTCTGGACTGCATGGCTGGGCCTGAGGACGTCACCTGCTCTGCCGTTTGCACATCCTGCAGGGCCCCAGCCTCGCCCGCCCCGCTGCGCCCGGGAGCCCAGCCCCTCCTCCCTGTGCTGTCTCAATGGCCCTAACTGGCCGCTCTGTTTGGCTAACGGCTTCTGTCCAACTGTAGGGCTGACATTTACTTACTGGATTGTCACCCCTCCCTCCGCTCTCCGGCTCCTCCATGAGCAGGATTTCAGATCCGGCGCCTTGCTATACGGCAGCCTGGGCCTCTCATCTGGGCGAAGAGTGGAGCCCTGGGAAGGTGCGCCGAGCTGATCAGTCCCCAGTCCCTGCAGACAGGCCCAGCTTTGGGACTTACCCATGTTTCCCTGAGATCCGGCGGCCTCTGTGGCCTGGCTTTGCCTTTGAACCGGGGCCCCAGCCTGCTTATTTTAGCTATGACAAACTATTTTGTCACCGAGTGCCGGGTCATTGCCGGACAGCCATTGCTGGTTTTTATCACGGCAGAGGTTCTGGCCGGAGGTTAGACCTGCTCACGCCCGGAGCTCCTCATTCAGCACAGGACCAGGGCCACCGCTGTCGTCTGCGTGGCCATCACAGTTGTCACCACCTCGACTCCTCCCCTTCTCTTCCCAGTCCCTGGAAGGGAGCATCGGCGGAGGGAGGACGGAAGGAGTCCCGAGACCTCTTCCTCCTTGTCTCTGCCTCTGTCTCTTCAGCTCAACCCCGAATGAAGCAGGAAGCACGTGCCACCGTCCGTTTCTTAGAATGAGTGATCCCAGATGGAGCTGAAAATTATTGTCAGATCTGGATTCGGGGACGCATGGATGTGTTTGTAGGTGTCACGCCGTAGAATGCACAGAGATGGACAGCAGGGTTGCTGATGGTTTGGGGCCATTTGGAGCATGGCTCTGACCTCCGCCACCTCTCCCTGCTCCATCAAGTGTCACAGCCTGCAGCCAACGGCCACCAGGCCGCCCCATTCAGGGACAGAGTACAACGCAGCAGGCAGCCAGGGAGACGAAGGGGAGTTGAGATGGAGCAGCAATGGTGACGGAGAAGGCTTCCCAACGGATGTAGGAAGCACACAGGAACGCAGCCCACGTCCTCACAGCAGGGCCTGAACTTGGGAGCTAAATTAAAACAGGCGGCCTGTTACCCCCGTGCTGCCGCGGCAGCTGAGAGACGGATGTCTGAGTCTCCATCAATGGCCCATTGCCTACGCTGCCCACATGGCCCACGCACAGGTGCCTCCCTCCCCTTCCCCGCAGCCTTCCTCGCTTCTGCAGCGTGGCCGTCTCTCTCCTCTCCTCCTGGGGAGGGGGCAAGGGCACAACACAGCGCAAATGCTTCCCGTGTGCCTCCTCGGAGACCGACTGGCTTACATGGTCACAGGCACTCATGCTTTTAAAAATGGAGCTGCGGGAGTAGGTGTGTGGCACCGTGGTGGAGACACTGTGGTCCGTAGGGAGCACCTGGATTTGAGTCCTGACTCTGCTTCCGATTCCGACTTCCTGCTCGTGTGCACCCTGGGAGGTAGCAGGCGAAGGCTCAAGCACTTGGGCCTCTGCTGCCCACGTGGGAGACCCTGGATTGAATTCTAGGCCTCTGGCTTCCCTGGCCCAGCCCTAGCTATTATGGGCATTTGGGGTGAGAACTAGAGGATGGAAGATCTCTCTCTCTCTCTCTCTCTCTCTCTCTCTCTCTGTTTCTCCCTTTATGTCATTCTATCTTTTTTTTTAAGATTTAGTTTTTATTTATTTGAAAGGCAGAGTACAGAGAGAGACAGAAACACAGAGAGACATCTTCCATCTACTGATTCACTCCCCACATGGCTGCAACAGCCAGGGTTGTGCCAGGCTGAAGCCAAGAGCTTCCTCCACGTCTCCCACATGGGTGCAGGGCTCAAGAACCTTGGCTGCTTTCCCAGGTGCATTAGCAGGGAGTTGGATCAGAAGTGGAGCATCTGGGACTCGAACACGTGCCCATATGGGATGACAGTGTCGTAGGCAGTGAGTTAACCTGCTAAGCCACAACACCAGTTTTTAAAATATAAATAAATAAATAAGTCATTTTAAAAAACAGAAGCGAGAAGCCACGTGCCTCACAGCTATGCTCTTACCACCTGCTTTCTTTTAAAAAAATGGTTTTCCTTTTAAATTTTTTTTCATTTCCTTGTTTTTGAAAGGTAGAAAACACACACATGTAGAGAAAGAGAAGACTGACAGGTAGACAGGGATCTTCCATCTGCTGGTTCACTCCCCCAAATGCCCACAACAGCTGGTGCTGGTTCAGGCTCAAGCCAGAAGCCGGGAACTCCATCCATGCCTCCTGTGTGGGTGGCAGGGGCCTGACTCCTCGAGCCATCACGGGTGTTTCCCAGGATGCACATTTGCAGGAGGCTGGAAGTGGGAGCTGGGAGCAGAGCTGCGACTTGACTGCAGGCACTCCAGTATGAGATCCAAGAGGTGTCTGAGCAGCTGTGCCCACACCCGCCCCTCCACACGCACATCTGGTTTTTTAAAAATTTTTTAAATTTTTATTTGACAGAGTTAGACAGAGAGAGAGAGAGAGAGAAAGGTCTTCCTTCTGTTGGTTCACTCCCCAAATGGCCACTATGGCCAGCGCTGTGCCTATCTGAAGCCAGGAGCCAGGTGCTTCCTCCTGGTCTCCCATGGGGTGCAGGGGCCCAAGCACTTGGGCCATCCTCCACTCCCCTTCCGGTCCACAGCAGAGAGCTGGACTGGAAGAGGAGCAGCCAGGACTAGAACCCAGCGCCCATATGGGATGCCGGCGTTGCAAGCGGAAGATTAACCAAGTGAGCCACGGTGCCGGCCCACACCTGGTTTTTTAAGCTGCGCAGTCTGCTCTGACATCACAGGTAGAAAAGGCATTTTTTTTAAAGATTTATTTATTTATTTGAAAGCCAGAGTTACAGAGAAGCGGTGTGTGTGTGTGGGGGGGGGGGTGTCTTCCATCTGCTGGTTCACTTCCCAGATGGCTGCAACTGCTGGAGCTGCACCGATCCAAAGCCAGAAGCCAGGAGCTTCTTCCAGGTCTCCTACGCAGGTGTAGGGGCCCAAGGACTTGGGCCATCTTCCACTGCTTCCCCAGGCCACAGCAAAGAGCTGGATCAGAAGTGGAGTGGGGACTCGAACTGGCACCTATATGAGATGCCAGCACTGCAGGTGGCGGCTTTACCCACTACGCCACAATGGTGGCCCCAGAAAGGTGGTTTTGCTACCCCTTGAAACACTTGGTTTTTCATCAGGGAAACTCCTTTACGCCATCTCCCAAGCAAAACCATCCAAGGTCCAGAGGGACCTGGTGGCACACGCAGCTCGGCAGAACAAGTAGGTTCACCAGCGGTGGCTCTCATCCAGGCAGGGACCCCCGTGCAAACAGGTCGCTGACCTCCTCTTCTTCCCCACAGTGCGACCCCAGTAGGGGACACCTGCCATGCGCGGATCAGGGCCTAGCTGGCAGCATTGCTAAGGACAGCGCCTTCCCCTCTCCCCTCCTTTCTCTCCCATCTGCCGTCGGACTCTGGCTCCCCGATCTTCTCTTTGTCGGGCAGTTTCCATGGCATTCATTGTCTGCGTGTGTGAGAGCGTGTCCGCCTGCCCCTCGCCCTCTCTCCTCGCAATGTGGGCTCAGAGGAGGGGGAGGCACTCTAAGACGCCGTGGCTCTGCTAGCTGGCTGCTGTCCTCTCGGTGTGTGTGTGTGGGGGGGCACGCTTCCTGGAGCTCGGGGACCCCCACGCTTCCGCACGTCTGGGGCAGGGCTGGCTCCGTGCCCGCGGCGGAGGGGCCTAGCTGGATTCCAGTCCCTCAGCTGGAGGCAGCAGCAGAGGGGCGGTCAGCCGTGGAGGAAGCCCTGCTGCTAGCGAGCCTCAGCGCCCACCCCCGCCTGACCCTCGCCAGCACCCCCCTCCTGTCTTTTTCACACCATCAGCAGGCAGCCTCCCTCTCTCCCTGGCCAGGCGGTTCTTCCTGCAGAGTGGCGTCTCTGCACTCCGAGTGCCCACTGCCGGCAGACAGGCAGCGGTGTACGAGAGAGGAGCGCCACCCGGCCCGGAGGGGCTGGCGTGGGGGCCGGGAGGGGCGGGGTCTCTAAGGTCTTGGCTCCTCAGCTGTACAGCTCTGGTTTTACAGTTAAGGTTCCTTGCTACCCAGTGTAGCCGAGCTAAGGAACTACCAAGACCACCATCCGGGGCCCAGGCTGATCAACACAGAGCCCAGGCCCAGGACCCCTGGCTTGCAGGCCACGTTCAAGCTACACAGGGAGTCTGTGTCTCGTACAAGTTGCAGTGCTTGGCTCTAAAGGCAACGCTGGACAAGAATGAGACATAACGTGGCTCCTGCTTCAGATGCTTGCCGTCGGCTAGGAAAGATGGGTGTGCAGACTCCGGGGGTGGGCAAGCGGCTCTCTCACTCCCGTTCTGGCTGTGGGACCTTGGGCAAGTCAGACTTCTCTGAGTCTGCCACATGCCAGTCACGACAGTGCCTGTCTTACAGGCTGAGTTATGCACACACGTGAAATTCAGTTCAGCTCATGACATAGAAGTACCACTCGCTTACTAACTGTTGTTACTGTGACGGGATCTCAAGGAGGTGCAAACCGTGTAAAATATGAAAGGAATTTGGAGGTGGCTCTCACAGTTACAGGAGGAGTTCTGGGCAGGATGGGATGGGGCGACTCCTGCCTGCAGGTGCAAGGCCTGGAAGAGGTGGCCTCGAGGCTGTGCCCTGAAGGAGGAAGACGGCTCCTGTGGGCAGGGAAGAGCAGGTGAGGCCGAGAGCACAGGGTCAAGGGCAGGGGCCGGATTGAAGGGCCTGTTGGCCTCCTAGGGTGGTCCAGCAGGAGCCTGGGCATGTGATGCAAAACGCAAAGTGCATGGAGGAGAATCAGTGTTGTCCACGGGCACAGGAGGACATTCCAAGGAACACATCGCTTCACAAGGAGGCCTCCGCAGACCATCCCGTGCAACGCCAGACTCCTAGCCGATGCTGAATGCCACCCTCCCCGTAACTGAGGACCCATTCATTCACTGTGTTTCCATTCATCATTCACTCAACAGTATTCCTGGAGTCCCCGCTGAGCACCAGGCGTTAAGCTTGGCTGCAGGAAAGAGTCCTGAGTTAGGGCCCTGGCCGGTGACCCTTAGCAACGTGGGGAGCTGAGGACTTCTGGGAACCCCACACTCGCGGCTTCCATCCCCTGGCAGGCTCCCAGCTTCCTTAAGTATTATTGCTGCCGCACACACTTGTTTATAGCTCATTTTAGGTTCCCAAGAGGTGTCCCCTGCCCTCATAGATCTGGAGAACGCCTCCTCTCTGCCCTCTGCTGGTGGGAAGTTGCAAACAGATCCCGCCAGGCTGCCTCCCACCTCCCTGAGGGGCTGAAGCTCCTTCACGCTTAAAGAGGAAGGAATTTGTCATCAGCCCCTTAATGTCATATCAGAGCCATTCTATTTAAATGCAAATTGAATCTTCCGGAAGGAAAACTAATACTCTTTAAGTGATGAAAATAGATAGCAACGTATGAGGAAGGAGAAGGGGGTGGCACTGATGTGCAGAGAGAGAGAGAGAGAGAGAGAGAGTCCATCCACTGGTTCGCTCCCCAGATGTGCACAGTGGCCAGGGCTGAGGCCAGTCAAAGCCAGGAGCTGGGAACCCAATCCAGGTCTCCCCCATGGGTGGCCGGAATCCGGCCACTCCAGCCATCACCTGCTGCCTCCCAGGGTCTACATGAGCAGGAAGCCGGAATGAGAAGCAGAGCTGGGACTTAACCCAGGTGCTCTGATATGGGATGCCAGGGTTCCGAGCAGAATCTTAACTGCGGCCCCACGACGCCGGCCCCTGGAGTTGTCGCTCTTGTCATCTTCTTAACCTGCTGCCTGCAGGCTGCACTCCCCTCACCTGGGGACCAGGCTCTGAGGCTGAAGAAGCAGAGACCCAGCTCCGGCATCTGTTCATGGGATGCTCAGACCAGCAGCCTTTGGGGTGGATTCTCACTGGGCTGTAGGGCCAGGGCTGGGGGTGGGGGCGGGGAGGAGAAGCGGGCAGGCATCTCCAAACACTGGTGGCCTAAAAACCTCATGAGCTCTGGGCTCAGCACACCTGCTTGCATCCAGCCTCCTCTCCGACTGCTGAAAGAGCCCGGGCCAGCTCCTAATCTCTCTGCGTGCCTTCATGTCACAAATGGAGCTGCTGTTGCCTGTTTCAAGGCGGCTGTAAGGTTTATGTGAGACACAGAGGACATTTGCCCGGCCCACAGTTAGTACCCGACAAATGGTAGTTCCTTCCACTAGATATTGCTGTGCCAACTCAACATGACCAGGCACGTGTCAACCACGTTGTCCAGGACAAGGTGGCATCCCTCCCTCCCGTTCCCGTAAAGTAGCCTAAGGTGGGGGTGAGCATTTGGTCCAGTGCTGAGGGCTGCGACACCCGTGCCCACAGCAGAGCGCCTGGGTTCTGTTCTGGCCCTGGCTCCTGACTCCAGCTTCCTGCTGGTGCAGACCCTGGGAGGCAGGGCTGAAGGCTGTGGAGCTGGGCTCCTGCCACCCATGTGGGAGACCTGGGTGGAGTTTCTGCCTCCTGGCTTAGGTCATGGCCAGCCCTGGCTGTTGCAGGCATCTGTGGAGTAAACCAGTGGCTAGGAACTCTCTCTCTCTCTCTCTCTCTCTCTCTGTGTGTCTCAAAGAAATAAACAACGTTTCCATAGCCTTTTCTGTAAAGGGCCAGGCAGTAAGTAGTCTGTGCTTTTCAGGCAAGCTCTCTGTTGCTGGAGTGGGAAAGCTGCCACGCACCACACGTACAAGAGTGAGCGTGGCTGAGTTCCAACGCAACTTTATTTATAGACGCTGAAATATGGATTCCATGTCACTTTCACGTATCCCAAATTCGTTTTATGTTTTTCCCATTCTTAGACTGTGGGTGACGCAATGACAGGGAGCTGCCCTAGAGTCCCGGGGCCCCTGCACTAAGGTCTTGTCTGGGATGGGGGCACGGAGGGAGGCTGGGCCCAGGAGCTTCCGGAACATAAGTCCCGGGGCTGCAGGGGGCGGATGTCATCCATGTGCTTACACCAGGGCTGCGGAGGAACAAGGACACACAAGATCCCTGCAGGTGGCGCCTCCCGGGTGTCAGGGTGTGAACAGAAGTGTCACTCTGCTTCTCACAATAGCCAGGGAAGGACTGGTGTCTCCTGGGCCCCAAGGCACATTCTGAGGGTGACGGGTGGCAGGAGATGCCCAGGAGCTCGGGCCTTGCTGCTCTGTGCTCGGCTGGAAAAGCACCTCCGGCTCCCAGGGCGCCTTAGACCTCTGCAGGCAGGCAGCTGCCTGTCCTGGGAGTGCCCACAGGCAGACCCTTGGATTTACCCACAGCTTGGCTGATTCTCACCTTCCTGGACTCTTGTCTATTCTTACACACATGCACACACGCACACACACACACACAGCCCACTTGCAGCCAGCTCTCTGTCTCCAGCACACAGGGGACACAGGTCAGCACAGCAGATGGCCCGTCTCCCGTGGGAGCGGGGGCGGAAGCAGGGCGCTGGCTGATGCCTGCTCTGCAGCCCCACCCCCTCGTTTCAACGTGCCTCTGCCTGGTCGGTTCTCCAGAGCCTCTGGGGAGGAGCCAGTGTGTGTGTGTGTGTGTGTGTGAGAGAGAGAGAGAGAGAGAGAGAGAGAGAGCGCCACTGCAGGAGAAGGGGAGGAGGAGAGGGGGGGAAAAGCCACGCCCTACCTCTGTACCTGGAGGCCGAGCTGCACCTGCTCTGGCGCCCCGG
This sequence comes from Oryctolagus cuniculus, assembly GCF_964237555.1. Lineage (NCBI taxonomy): Eukaryota > Metazoa > Chordata > Mammalia > Lagomorpha > Leporidae > Oryctolagus > Oryctolagus cuniculus. Next base: position 20,734,344 of record NC_091444.1, on the reverse strand, counting down.
GACGATGGCAGGCTCTTGGCGGTGAGCAGGGCCATGGGGTGGGGAAGGAGGAGAGGCAGAAGAGGCTGCCTCTGAGGCCGACCGCCTACACATCCTGGCTCTCCAGGAGTGAGTGCCTTCTCCCCCCAGCCATCGTTCCTTCTGATCCCACAAACGGATCCAGAGCCTTGGATGCCGCTAGATGTCCTGACCCAGCAAAATCTGTTGCTATGGAGGGAGGCAGGGAAGGAAGTCGGGCCCCGAGGATGGCTGCCCTCACACTAAGTGGTAAGCTCCAGTGGCAGCCAGTGACTGGCAGGCACCTGGACAGGAGCGGCGTCCCCAGGGAGTGGCCCCTGTCTCTCCTGGATAAAGATGAGGCAGCAGCCCGGTGGCCTGAGCTTTGGTCCTGCAGATACAAGAGTTTTGCTGGGAAGAGGGACCCAGCGGGACTTGGGCAGGCCGCATTCCTGTTTAGCCCTTTGCTCTCAGCAGGCCTACTGCTCTGCTCACTCACAGCCTGCACATACATGCACACAACACACACACGCACACAGCCCACACATGTACATACACGCACACATAAACACACTCAGCAACACATGCACATGTGTGCATACACATGCACACCACAACACATGCTCCCATATGTGCACACACATGCACAGAGCACACACATACACACGCACAGCAACGCATGCACACACGTGTACACACATGCACACACATGCACACCACAACGCTCCCATATGTGCACACACATGCACAGAGCACACACACATGCACACAGCCCACACACACATGCACGTGCACACGCGCACCATCCATGGCAGGCTGGCTCATCTGCCAATCACCCCTCCTTGTGGAGCTCCCATCTGGAAGCAGCAGGGCTGGCGTGTAGATCGTTCAGAGCCCTCCCTCAGTTCTGCCAGGGCACGGAGCTCTTTTTAATTAAGAAGAATGGAGGGTGCTGCCGGCTCTGGAAATGGTGACATTAACTCGCTAATGGGCATTTAAACAGCCGTGCGCCAGGGGTCCGCTCAGCTTCCCCGCCTGCAGTCCCTGTTCTCCCAAGAGCTGTCCCAGGCCCCCCAAAGCCGCTGCTGTCCTCAACATTAGCCAGGCTAGAGGATAAGGCCCCTGGTGGCCCCAGCACCCAGGCAGGCCCCAGCCTGGGGACAAATGGGCACATTGTCACTTTCAGAGCAAGGGGCAGCTCGGGCTGTGATGTGAGCCAAGTCCTCCGCCTCCAGTCCTGGCAGCTGGCGGAGATCACAGGCACCCAGGAAGGTCAGGACCCAGCTGTGAGCATGAGCGGGCTTCTGGGCAGGCACCTGAGGCTGACAGAGCGCCAGCCCACCAGCCACAGCTGGGCTGACTGGAGGACGATGAAGCTGGTGGCAGCAAAGGGCAGGGAAAGGCCCCCACTAAGGAGCCCTCTGGGACCAGAGCGTGGTGGCTGGCAGTGCCCGTGAGAGCCGACGGGGCCAGACCTCTGTGCCATCGCGTGCCCTGGGAGGACACCATCCCGGCAGCTGCTGCTTTGTCAGCTTGACTAAGGCTTCCTCCTGCAGGGCCCCCCACCCTGTGACACACGCAAGGAGCACCCAGCTTCACGCTGTCCCCCTCGCCTTCCCAGACCCCAGAAGGTGCATGGCCTGCTCATGGCCAACCGGGGCTGGAGCAGAGCTCTCTGACTGGCAGTACTGGGTCCTTCCCATTCCTGGTGTCTCCCCAGGGTAACAACAGAGGTGACACCTGGGCCTCCCACCTCACCACACGCTGTGCTTTAAGTCTCTACGCTGCCTTTGCAGAACCCGGACCTCCTGTCTTTGTTATCAGCCCCCATTTCCTCCATAAGCACAGGGCAGCAGCTGGGGTCTTTCAGAGGTGCCGCTTCCCATAGGCACCCTCATCGTGCTCACCGAACCCTGGGGCAGGGTGTGGCTGCCACACCCCTCGGTGTCCTGCACTGTGCATGAGTGTGAGGGCCAGGATGACCCCCACCACTCAGTGCCAGACACTTCCACCCCACCCCCGGGATCCACTTTCCAGCGCTCATTCCTCAACTGATGCCCAGTAAGTCCCTCCGTGTTCCAGACCCCTTGGGGTGCGCTGCACAGGAGGGAGGGAGGGAGGGAATGTGGCTACAGCAACTCATAGCAATGCTGCAGGGGGGGCGGACCTCACCCCCGGAGCGGCAGGGCCACAGAACACATGCAGATGACGGTTCTGACTGCTGCCAGCCACCCCACCCCGGCAAGTCCGCTTGAGCCCAGAATCCCCTGCGCTGATATGGAGCTGGGCAGAAGGAGGCCCTAAAAGAGGCTTTTCCATGTGGGGTGGGGGTGTGGGAGGCCCTCCCCTTCCCCTGGCCTGCTGGCAGCCTCTGCCCTAATAGGATGAGTCACCCCCACGCCCACCCCACTCCCCCAGGGCAGAGCCGGCCTGAGGTTGGGGATCGGGAGGTGATTATCTGGGGATGCACAGCAGCTGTTCCCCAGATTAGAAGGCAGCTGGGGCTGCAGCAAAAGGGAATTCGGAGAAGGGAGCTCCTGTCCTAGAGACGCCCAGGAAAGACTGCTGCCTGTGGGGGGTGTGGTCTCTGGTCGTGCCACCTGCCTCGTGGGATCGGCAGCAGCTCTGTGGGATCGGCAGCAGCTCTGTGGGGCTTCCTGGCCTGAATACACAGATAGAGGTGCACACACTTGCCAGTCACAAAGGGAGGCAGAGAGGCAGAGACAGCTGGAGCGAGAAAGCAAGCTCCCACCTGCTCGTCACTCCCCAGAAAGAGCCAAGGCTGGGTCAGGCCAAAGCCAGGAGCTGTGCACTCAGTGGAGGTCTCCCCCATGGGCGACAAGAACCCAACTACTGGAGCTGCCTCCCAGGGTCTTCATTAGCAGGAAGCTGGAGTCAGGAGCCAGAGCCGGGAGTTGAACCCAGGCCCCTGTCCTAACCCGCATCTTCCCCTTCAGGCCAAACGCCTGCCCCAGGGCGCTGGCCTCTCAGGACCCTAGGACGCGCCCAGGACGGCGCCAGGTACCCCTTCCCCTCGAGCTCTCTCGCACGGAAGGTGGCTTTCCTTCTCCCTCCTCCCCCAGGGGAGGCAGCTGAGATTCAGGGACGCAGGGACTTGCTCATGGTCACCCGCTGAGGAGCCAGGACACAGACCTGGTGTGTGTGAGCCCAGAGCACTCACACACCCCGGCAATGCCGGGGCACCGCGCCAAGAGGGTGGCACAGAGCAGGCAGACCTGGCCTGCAGGCAGCAGGGGCCCCCAGGGGATGCCCACCGGGGAGGGAGAAGGGACAGCTACAGTGACTGATGGCCCAACAGCTCTTCTTGCTCACTCTTGGAATTGCTCCATGCCTCATGGGTGCTCCAGCTGTGGCCTGTCCGCCCCTGACGCCCCAGCTTCTCCTTAAACCTATCACTGAGTTCTCCGAAAGCAGGATGCTGCAGATACCAGATGCTGGGTGCGTACTTGGGGAAATTGCATTTTATCCTACGTAAATTAGACCTCAACCAATCCCAGGCGTCTCTCCAAAAACTACACAGAGCACCTTGCGGAGGGGCCCTGCCTGGGGCTGAGCGTCCTGTGCTTCCTGGATTCACCCACATCACAGTGATGATGGTTCCACAGCACCAGGGGCCTTCGTGGCCTTCCCCCCTCCCACCTCTTAAGCAAGGCCAAGAGTCAAACACTTGAGAAGGGAAACCCAGGGCCCAGTGCTAATGCAAGATCTTTAAAGCAAGAACTTCCTGACCAGGAAAATGGCCACACAGTAGACTAGGGGTGGGTAGGGGTGGGGATGAGAGGAGTCACGGGACCCTCCCCCTGTGCCTGCTTCCTCCCCCCCCCCCCCCCCCGACTTGGTGCACGCTCAGCCCCGGCCTGGAAACCGCAGGTGACTCAGGGAATCTTAAGTGGCGGTTGCTAGGTTACGTGCTTCCTCCATGTGCACTCAGTGGAAGGAGTTAAGGCTGTCACCTGGCTGTGGGGGAGGGGGAGGGGGTGCAGAGACGCCAGCACTGCCCGAAAATGAGCCACGGGCCCAGGCCCACCCTCGGGTGCTTTTCCTAGGGCCCACGTGTCCAGAGCCACGGCCTGCACTGCCTGCGGTCCCTGCAAATACAGGAACCTCGGGTTAGAACAGAGGGGACCGGCAGTGGAGGGGATCCCTGTGCGGGTCTGGGCGCGTCCCTCACCGCAGCTGGATGCCAAGGGAGCCGCCAGGCTTGGTTTCCTCCATGGGGCAGGAGTCTTTCACGTGTGATTTCATCGTCATAAAGAGCATCCGATCTGGAATTCACAACCGAGCCCCGCCCCGCACGGCTTGCCTGTCACAGCAAGACGTCTCATTTCACCGAGTCTCTGGTCTGCCCTCCTGGGTGCCGACTCCTGCCCTGGCAACCTCCCCCCCACCCCGGGATGGGGCGGGCCCCGTGGCTCGGGGAGGGCTAGGCTGCTGCTGGAGATGCCTGCATCCCCATATGGAAGCGCTGGTTTGAATCCCAGCTGCTCTGCTTCCGATCCAGCTCCCTGTTAATGCACCTGAGAAAGCAGTGAAGATGGCCCAAGCACCTGCACCCCTGCCACCCACCCAAGTGGGAGATCAGGATGGGGCTTTTGCTTCATGGGACTGGATGGTCTCTGTCTCTCCGCCTTTCTTTCTTTCTTTCTTTTTTTTTTTTTTTTTTTTTTTTTACAGGCAGAGTGGACAGTGAGAGAGAGAGACAGAGAGAAAGGTCTTCCTTTTGCCGTTGGTTCACCCTCCAATGGCCGCCGCGGCCGGCGCACCACGCTGATCCAAAGCCAGAAGCCAGGTGCTTCTCCTGGTCTCCCATGGGGTGCAGGGCCCAAGGACTTGGGCCATCCTCCACTGCACTCCCTGGCCACAGCAGAGAGCTGGCCTGGAAGAGGGGCAACCGGGACAGAATCCGGCGCCCCGTGTGCCGGTGCAGCTAGGTGGAGGATTAGCCTATTGAGCCGCGGTGCCGGCCTCGTGCTGTTTTGTGGAAGGGTTTGCTCACTATCCTTCAGGGCAAGCTGGGACCCCAAGGGTGAAAGAGCAATGTTGGGCGATTTCTGCAACACTTCCCTAATTCAGACCACTCTCTGGGGATTTCTAGGCTCTCAGTGCACAGGGAAAGTGGAACACAGCCTTCTGGGAAGGTTCTAGAAGAGCTTATTTTTAACAACAGAGAATTCAAATAAAAAGCAATGGAGTTTTAACAAATATTTACTTCAAAAGGCAGAGAGACAGAGAGCTCCCGCCCCCTGGTACACTCCCCAGATGTCTGCAACAGCCAGGGACTGAAGCCAGGAGCCCACACTCAGCGCAGGTCTCCCACCAGGGTGGCAGGAAGCCTCAGTCAGGAGCTGGAGCGAGAACCAAACCGAGGCACTGGCTGCAGGACAAGGAAGCCAGGAAGCCACATGCCCACCCCAACAGTGAAACCCTTACGCCAAGAACTCAGGACACTGCCCAGGTCCCCGGCAGGCTGTGACTCTCGTTTCTCGCAGGGACGCAGCCTTGGTGCCCGTCTCGACTTTCCCTTTGCTGGCTATGGATGCTGGCAATGGTATTTATTCCTAGGGGTCCACTGGGCCCTTGCCGAAGGTCCAAAAGTGCACAGAACACTTTACAAATACAATCTCGTTTGCTCATCACCAACCCCTGCAAGGACACATCCGTGTCGTGGAATGCTACTCCGGAATAAAACAGGATGCCCTGCTGATCCCTGCAACAACTGGGGTGCTCTCCAGGGAGTTATGCTAGGCCAAAAAAAAAAAAAAAAAAAAAAAAAGATTCAATCCCCAAAGGTTGCATAGAGCACCATCTGTTTCTATATCATCCTTGAAATGGCAAAAATTCCTGACCTGCAGACTGTTCTCCGCGAGGGCCTGGAAGGCGTGGGAAGGTGGGGGCGGGAGGGAAGCAGGTGTGGGTGTGCAAGGGCAGCGAGAGGGGTCTTTGCAGTGAGGGAATGCGCTTGTCTTCGCCGTGCAGCGTCAGCACTCCGGCAGCGATACTGCGCTACAGTTCCCTACACTGTTGCCATCAGTAGGTAGCGCGTACAGGGGTTTTGTTTTGAAAAAACGTCTTGTCAAAGCTACACAGTTGGACCCAGCATACTTCACTCATTTCCAGAGGCAGCACTCAGACCTAGGTCAGTGGGACTCCCGGCCGCGGGTTTCAAGACTGGGCCGTGGCTGAGAGAACCAGACAGGGGGACGCCCCTAAGCGCCCTGCCGTACCCTGGGGCAGGCGGGTCCGTGGTGTCCCGCAGAGGCTGTTAGAAAACGGCTTGGGCCAAGAACCGAGATCTGGTCACCCTGCAGCGTGGGCGGAAGGCTGCGCGGTGGTGGTGGCGATGCTGGTGGCAGCTTCTGGCTGCGGGTCCGCCCATCTGCGCGCCGGCCGGCGTCTCGGTGGGTGTGTCCACGGGGGGGCGGTGGCGGGTACGCGGCTCAGTGCGGGTCGGGGTGCACCTGTGTCCGCTCTGCGGGAGTCACGCCCGCGTCCTTTGTTCCTACGAGGGTACACCCTGTGATGATACCTCCCCGCAAACAAAGCGGGCCGCGGAGCCGGGCCGTGGCGCACGGAGCCTGTGTCCTGTAGATAAACCGGGTAATCGGGCTCTCCGCCTCCTCACCCAAAACGCCCGCCTGCGCCCCGGAGGGAGGGAGGCTGGTTCCCTGTCATCATCTGGGGCCTGGGCCTTGCCGCCTGCTTTCCTGACCTGGGGCTACGGGGAGCGGCCCCCTTGGCTCCAAGGCCCTCCCCGCGGCCTGGGCGCGGCCCGTGCTTCCGTAAAGGGGTCACTGCTGGCTCCGCCGCGGGGCGCACGCGGATTCCCGCACAGGTGTGGCGCCTGCAGAGGCCGTGTGCGGAGCTCGCTCGCCGGCCTCCTCCCCCGCGGCGGCGGCCTGGGATGGCGGGGCGCGGGTTGGGGGAGGCCCGCTGCTCCAGGGCAGCCGGGAGGGGACTCGGCGCCCGCCACGCGCTCCGCCGGCCTCGCCGCGTAAGTGGCGCGGGGGCGGGGGCGCCGGGATTGCGAGGAGGGGGAGAGGCGCCGCCGCCAAAGCCAGCTCCTTCCTTGGCGCGCGGGCAGCCGCCGGCTCCCCGCACCCGCTGGAAGCCTGCGCGCCCCCGCGGTTTCCGGGCCGTGGGCGGGGACGGAGCTGGGGCCACGGCGGTAACGGGCGTGGTGCCGCCGCGGGGTGGCGCCCTCCGCCTCCGCGTCTTCCTTTAAAGTTGGCGAGGGGCTGCGGAGCCCGCGAGCGCGCGTGGCCTGCCCCTGCTGCCCTTGACTTGTCCGGTCCCTCCCGCAGGGCCGAGCGTGTATGCCGGCCGGCCGCTGAAGCTTGAGGGACTTGGGAAGCCCTGGCCGGCGTCGGGCTGGAGCCGGCGCCCCGGAGCGCAATGGAGGCAGCGGCGAGAGGGGACTCGGGAACCGGCGCCGAGTAGCCCGCGGACCCGGGCCCAGCCCACCCTGCCATGGAGGTGCCCAGCGTCAAGGACTTCCAGTGGAAGCGTCTGGCCCCGCTGCCCAGCCGCCGGGTCTACTGCTCCCTGCTGGAGAGCGGGGGACAGGTGTATGCCATCGGGGGCTGCGACGACAATGGGGTCCCCATGGACTGCTTCGAGGTCTACTCCCCCGAGGCTGACCAGTGGACTGCCCTGCCCCCTATGCCCACAGCCCGCGCCGGGGTGGCGGTCACCGCCCTGGGCAAGCGGATCCTGGTGATCGGGGGAGTGGGCACCAGCCAGCTGCCGCTGAAGGTCGTGGAGATGTACAACATGGACGAGGGCAAGTGGAAGAAGCGGAGCGCCCTTCGAGAGGCTGCCATGGGCATTTCTGTCACGGCCAAAGGCAAGTGGGGAGCAGAGAAGGGAGTGGCGGGGCGGGGGGGGGGGTGGTGGCTGCCGGGCAAGCGGTGGAGACCAGCCTGAGTCCTGGGGCCCACTACCACCAGTAGACGCTAGAATTAGGGACCCACTGGCCTTACCTACAGATGGGAAGACTGAGGTTCCCGCAAGGGAAATGCCTGTAATTGTACGCCGGCAGGCCGCTGCCCGGGCAGAGCCAGAGGGGTGGGCTGGGGCTTCAGTGCATGTCCACCTGGACCCCTACATTCAGCACCTCCCACCCCTTGAAACCTACCTTGCAGGTGTCAGCCCCGCCAAGGGCTCTGGGACCTGATTCCAGGTCCTCACCCCACCCCAGCCCCACCCCCCCACTCAGAGATGCTTATGGGGACCAGGCTGTCCCTGAGGGCTGTGCCGCGGCTTGCCCAGGGCACCAGGTTCTCAGGGCCTGCAGGCGCTGACTCTGGTTTCTCGAGTCCCATTTCACTTTCCCTAAGCCCCTGATTCCATTTTTTTCAGGGCTGCCACAGCCCAGGGCGCAGACAGGGACCTAGAACTCTTGGCTATAAACCCGCAGCTGTTACAGGACTTGGTCCAGGGCGAGTTAGGAGCCCCCGGGTTCCCACACGCCTGCAGTGACGGGTGACCTTGCCCCTTCCTCTGTCCCTGCCTCCCGCTTCTGCTGAGCCATCCCGCTGCCTGTCAAGACTGCGCTGGCTCAGAACCCGGGGTTTCCTGAGCACCTGCTCTGTCCAGGACACAGGGCTTGGCCCAGGCAGGAAGGAAAGAGGCAGATCTGGTCCCTGCCTTGGAGCTATGACCAGTGAAGGTGGCCAGAGAGAAGCACCAACCCACAGTCCCCTAGGGCAGGAGCCAGGGGGCTTCCACAGCCTCTCAGGAGGAGGGTTGGAAAGCCGGGAGGCCCGTGGGGAACAAGGAAGTGGAAAGAGGACCCTGTTGTCTGCAGGTCCCCCTCCATTGGTGCTGCTGAGAGACTGTCTTTACCAGTGTTAACACCACTGATCCTCACAGCCTGTGTGGTGAGATCCAAGCTATTGTTGTCCTGTTTAGAGAGAAGCGGCGTGGGGCCCAGAGAGGCTAAGTCGCTGGCCCAAGGTTGCACAGCTAGGAAGTGATGATGGTGTCTGGCGCTTCACCTTGGCATCCCATGGGTTTAATAAGCACTCGCTAGCTGTGTGCCAGGCGTTGTACCAGACTCGGGGGCTACGGCTGAACAAATTCACGAGGACCCACAGCCTGCTGGCAGAAACAAAGGTAGTTTTGGTAATGCATGGCGAGCAGGGTGCTGGAGCAGGGTGACGGAGGTGCCGCCACCCTGGGGACCCTGAGTCAGTGCCCTTGCCCCACCTGCAGTTCAGGGACACCCAGGTGAGCCAGAGACGGAGGCGGAGCAGCACGTGGAAGCGCTGTAGTAGTGGGGAGCAGGTGCTTCAGGTGGGGGGTGGGTGGGAGGGCTGCGCTTGTGGAGGTGAAGTCCTCATTATCAGGCTGCATCCCCCAGCCTTGGCCTAGGGCTGGGTTTGGGGAGTAGAGAGGAAGAGTGCTGACTCCCGGGGTAGCCTTGAGGAGCAAAGGGGTCTGGTGTTAGAGCCTCGAGTGATGAGGAGTGGCTGCTGGGAGACCGGATGCTGGGCAGGGAGGAGCCCTGCGAGTCCCGGGCAGGAGCCAGGAGAGGCCCCGGTGAACACAGGAGCCTTCTGATCCTTTCTGAGGCCGCGTGTCGGGGCAGCCCCTCGACAGGGCCACTGGGAGCCAAGAGCGGCCGGGACGGGAGGGGACTTGCTGGCTGGCACGCCGGCTCCCTGCAGGGCCGGCTTTCCCAAGGGGCCAGGCCTTCGTCCTCCAGGCCTCACCCTCCCTCACCCCTAGTCCTGTCCTGGTTAGGGCAGGGCACCTCCTGGCTCCACCAGCCTCCCCCCGTGGACAGCTCTGCATCCCACAAGGCCAGCGACAGCCAGCTGCGACTGGCCTCATTTCTGGAGCCTCCAGCTGCATGGAGAGAATTCCGGGTCTGGGAACACCTTGGGGAACAGGCCACCGCTGGGGGCATCAGAAGAATGACTTCCTGCTGGCTGTCCCAGAAAGAGGGCGACTGGGTGGGGGGCAGGTCCTGCCCTGGGCTGTCGGGGCCTGGACTTCACCGCAGCCTTGCCCTGGGCACGACCTTAGCCAAGGGCTGGACCCCACAGAAGGCTCAGGTGCGGTCCTGCCACAGCTGCAGGAGAACCCAGGCTCAGCAGGGCAGGGGTGCTGGCAGCCACACGGCCACAGCTGGGGCGCGTTCCTACAGAGCAGCGGTTAGGAGTTGGCCTTGGCCGTGGTCGGTCTCGTGCTGCCTGGGAGCTGAGCCAAGGGTGTGTGTGGCCTTGCTTCCCTTCCTAGATTACCGAGTGTACGCAGCAGGTGGAATGGGCCTGGACCTCCGTCCACACAGCCACCTCCAGCACTATGACATGCTCAAGGACATGTGGGTGTCGCTAGCCCCCATGCCCACCCCGAGATATGCCGCCACCTCCTTCCTCCGAGGGTCCAAGATCTACGTGCTGGGTAAGGGGGAGTCGCCACCCGTCTGTATGCCTTCTCCCGCCTCGGGTCAGTTCCCACGAGGAGCAGTACCTGTGTGCAGAGCCTGTCCTCAGCATGCCATCCCACCGCTCAGGGAGCGTCCCACGTGAGGGGTAACCCAGCCCCTGTCCTCAGCCCCTACCCACCGTCCACCCTGCTCCGGCCTCCAGGGGGACGGCAGTCCAAGTACGCGGTCAACGCCTTCGAGGTCTTTGACATCGAGACTCGCTCCTGGACCAAGTTCCCCAACATCCCCTGCAAGCGGGCCTTCTCCAGCTTTGTGACGCTCGGCGACCACCTGTACAGCCTGGGGGGCCTGCGGCAGGGGCGGCTCTACCGGCGGCCCAAGTTCCTGCGCACCATGGACATGTTTGACATGGAGCAGGGTGAGCGGGCTCTCCAGGGTGCCCCCACCAATGCCCTACTGACCACACCCCCTTCTGGCTGACGCCCCGCCCTCCGCCAGCCCATCCAGCTTCCCAGGGCCGCTTACTCACCTTGGGGGGGGGGGCTCAGAGGAGCCTGGAGCCCCTGCCCCTGGGGCTACTCTTGGTGTGGGATTATTCCATTCAGGGCTCCTTCTCGCTTGCTTGGGTGTGAGCAAAGCCCTTGCCTCCTTTCGTATGTTTCCTTACAATACCCCTGCAGGCCCAGGTGTGTGGGTGTGGGGGGTCCCTACTTCTGAGTGATGCAGAAACAGAGGGATCCTGCCTCCTCCACTCACTGCCTCTCGTTAGCCTCCTCTCCGTAGAGCCATGAGGACAGAAGTGGAAACCAGGTGATTTGTCTTAAGGGATTAGGGTCCCGCACACGGCAGTGGTGTGGGAGAGGGTGGAGGCCCCAAGAGAATGTCATTTTAGACAGCAGGAGGCGCTGTGTACCCCTCCGACCCCTGAGCACAAAGGGTAAATGGAGTGGCGCCCCCATCTAGGGTGGCGGTGGGCAGCATCTCCTTCTCTCTCTGTCCCGCGGCCACCACGCCTGCAGGGGGATGGCTGAAGATGGAACGCTCCTTCTTCCTCAAGAAGCGGCGAGCAGACTTCGTGGCCGGCTCTCTGAGTGGACGTGTCGTCGTGGCTGGTGGACTGGGTAAGGCTGGAGCCCCCGGGCAGGGGTGGGCTGTGGTGCTGGGATCCCTGACACTGATCTGAGCAGGAGAGCACTCGCCGGCTCCTGGCACACCACCTGCCTACTGCTACGGGCCCAGGAGTTCCAGGCGCCACTGTGCTCTCTGCCCAAGGCGACAGAGGGACGTCTCGTGTGGCTCAGGCTTGCTCTGTGGCTGGCGACAGGGTGTGGAGGGGTCGCACGGTCCTCCTGCTCTAATCTATCTTCTCCCTGGACACCCAGCCTCACCGCGAAATAGGAAAGCAGCCCGATGAAATAAAGCCTTCTCAGGGCACTGGGAATTTGATATTTGAGGGGTCTTCAAAAAGTTCATGAAAATACAGGCCACGAAGAAGCGACGCGTGCATTTCCAGAACGCTCTGCAGCAAGGGAGACGTGTCCTTTCATTCCATTTCTCCGTGGACTTTGTGGCGGCCCCTCGTATTATTGACACCAGGGAGGGGGCGGGGATTGTTATGAGGGAAAAGGCCCACAGTGCGAGGGAAAGGCGACACGGGTGGTCACGCTCCCAGTGCTTGGCGCTGTGGGCAGCTCCCACCTCCCCACGTGGGATGTGACCACGCAAGGGCCCCCAGCCAGGCAGCTTTTTTTAGTGAAAGGGGGGGAGGGAGGCCATGGTGCTCTAGAAACTTCTGGTGAAAGCAAGGCGGGGGACAGACAGGAGGAAGGTGGCTTGGGGGGGGGGGTGAAATGGCTGTGACAGAAGCCACTGGGCCAGGACAGGGAGGAGGCGGTGGCGGTCCTGTGGCTAAGGAAGTTGAAGCCGCTTGGCCTCTGCCTGTGGCAGGGAGGGAGCTGGGTGGCCGAGGGTGTGGATCGGCGGCTGGACGCCCTGGTAAGGTCTCCATTCCTTGGTGCTGTCAGGAAACCAGCCCACCGTCCTGGAGACAGCGGAAGCGTTCCACCCAGGGAAGAACAGGTGGGAGGCGCTGCCCGCCATGCCCACGCCGCGCTGTGCCTGCTCCAGCATCGTCGTCAAGAACTGCCTGCTGGCTGTGGGGGGCGTCAACCAGGGCCTGAGCGACGCGGTGGAAGCCCTGTGTGTCTCTGACTCCTAGCTATGGCCGGGCCCAGCCCTGGCCCCCAAGCGTGTCCCTTTACTCTTGACGTGAGGCATGCGGGCTGCTCCCCAGGTCGCCAGCTCCTGTCAGCAGCCACAGGTGCAGATCCTGGGGCTGTACCTACCCCCACCACCTCCAAACCCTGCCAGTCCCAGAACGCTGTCCAGAGCGCAGATGACCCTGCTGGGCCCAGCTTGCCACCGGGCTGTCCCCTGCAGAGGGTCCCCACTTACTGCTCGGGCACAGGAGGGCCCGGGGCAGCGCCCCCTTCCACCTGAGAGGGCGGCTCTGACGGACTGAGCCGCGATTGCTGTCTCCCCAGCGCTGCACTACTTGGAGGGTCCTGAAAGATGGAGGTCAACATCTCTCTTTAGTAGGGCTCGGCCGCGGGCCTCAGCTGCTTGGCCAGAGTTGAATGTGAAGCTAGAGGCAAGCACACTGGGAGGGACACGGGCTCACGTGGCCAGTCCAGGCCCCAGGGGCTTCCTCTGGGGGTCCTTGCCAGGTGCATGATGATGGGGAAGAAGCAATGGGATCCCCACATCTCTCCCCGTTCTATTGTCCCCACCAGAGGCCTGGCCCTTCTGTCACTGATGGTCCCCAGGGTGTTCCTGTGCGAAGCCGCCTCATTTACACTGTGCCATCGAAATCCACCGTGATGGGTTCATTCACCCGTTAGCAGCAGCAGCACAATGATGAAAGTCTATATTCCTACCTTCTGTGGTGCCTTGATTCAGGGTGGAGTGGAAGGGTGTCTGATGGGCAGAGGGGACCCTGTGACAATCCTTCTGCCACGCTGAGGCTAGATGGGGTCCCATGTGGCCATCGTCTCGGCTGTTCCCCTCCAGTGCCGCCTCTGCGATCCCGGCCGCCGGTCACCCCACCCCCACCCCCGCAAAGGCAGTTCCTTCTCTTGCACTGAGATTCCAGGAGTCTTCAGAGAAGGTCAAGTTCACACGGGGTCTTCTGCATCTGGTGCCTCCCTGTGTCAGCCTGAGCTCCGACTTCCTATTTTTCTTATGCAAAGTAGGAAGGGATTTGCTCACTGACCTAGGCAAAAGGGACTTGAAGAATGTGCCTCCTTTTAGCATACATACCACCTCTGGTTCTCAGAGTGACACACGAGAGAGGAGAGGAGAGAGAGAGAGCCTGTCTCCATCCACTGGTTCAGTCTTCAAATGGCCAGGCCAAAGCCAGGAGCCTGGAATGCCATCCGTCATCCAGTCTCCCACGTGGGTGGCAGGGGTCCAAGGGCCTGGGCCATCCTCCATTGCTTTTCCAGGCGCATCAGCAGGGAGCTGGATCAGAAGCAGAGCAGCCGGGACTCACCAGTGCCCCAGTATGGGATTCGGGGATGGAGACGGTGGCTTAGCCCTCTGTGCCATGACCCTGACTCCTCAGTTGCTTTGGAAAGCTGGGCCAGCAGGGTGTGAAGGGCCTGGAGAAGTGGGTAACGCTCCTCCATCACGGACGGATGGTTTCTCCTGGGGCAGGAGCTGGAGGATCAGCTGCCTGGATCTGGGGACCGCAGGGGGTCTCCTGGGGGAGGGGGGCCGCCACCTTCAGCCAGGTCTTCCAGCACAAGCGAAACCTGGGTCTTTAGGAGTTAGGGATTTTCTTCCTCCAGGAACCTGACTTTTTCCTCACTTGGGTCCCAGAAGGGCACTGCCACCTGCTGGCCAGCCTTTCCTTCCTGCCCTGACCGGGAGGCGTCCAGAGGCCACGGGGGCCCCCTAGCGAGCACACTTCAGAGAGGCCTGTTGCTGCCCAGGCCCTGCTGTGGTTCCGCCCAGAAGTCACCGTTAGGCGAAGGGGCTGGAGGTGCTGCTGACGCTAGGGAGGATTCAACGGCACAGCCGGGAGAAGCTGCCCCGAAGGCCAGCCCTGGTACGGTCTCCCCTTCCCCTCCCGCTTCTGCCTCACAGCCCCCATCTCCACCCCTCCCTAAGAGTCGTGTGTTCTAACGGGGGACAGAGCCAAGTGCACCAAATGGCCCCGTATCCATGGATGGGACCGAGACACTAAAATCATAGGAACTGAGGGGTGGGGTCTTAGGGGCACCAGCTCCGAAAGGCTGCGTTCACCTCTGACCCCTGTATGGGCAACTCAGGGCTGCAGCTGCCCGGAGCCGAGGACTCGGCTCTCAGAAGTCCACCCTGGAGAAGCTTGGGGTACCACCCTGAGGACTCGGGGAGGTACTGAAGGTCAGTGCTAGCCCACGCGGTCCTGTGCTTCGTGGTGCCCTGGACAAGGCACGGGGCCTGGGGCCCGATGACCCGGTTCCAGGCCTCACTCCCCACCGCTGAGTGCCCTCCCATTTCACAGGGGAGAAGACCCGGGCTCGGAGGGGTTAAGCGGGGGTAGCTTGCCCAGGGTCACAAGCTGTAAGTGACTGAACAAGGTCTGCTTTCCAAACTTGGGAGCATGGCTCTGCACTTCCTCATGGGACAGCAGCAGCAAAGGCGAGAGGACCAACTCCGTGTCCCAAATACCCAGGCTGGAGGAATGGCAGCTCTGAGGGCCACTACTGTGCAACAGATACTGAGCATAGAGTATTCCTGCGTCCATATCCCTGGGAAAGCTCCCTGCCAAGGTTTTTGTCCCATCTTTGATTCCACACTGTTGGGCAGCATTTGACACCTGATGAGCTACAGGTCTCCATCCCCCCCCACCCCCCGCCCCCTGCCCCACGGAGCATGTCTGTCTTCAGAATGGTCCTGGTCTAGAAGGCTGGCATGACGCTAGGCCTGGGTTCCTGCCCCTACCAGCTGCAGTCCAGGGGAAGACGGGAGACCGAGCCTGCGGTTGGTATTTGGCCAGCGTCAGCCTTGGCTGGTGCAAACCGGGACGACTCCAGGGAGCTGAGATGAACCGAGGGGAACAGGGCAGCTTTCCGAAAAAAAAAAAAAAAATCTCAAACTGCATGTTGAAGGAAGAGGGAGACCAGCGGGGCAGAGAGGCACAGGCCGTGCGCGAGAGGGACCGGTCCAGGTCGTGACTGTCATGGACTGCTTGATTTTGGGCATCCTGCTTACCCTCTCTGAGTGTTGGTTTTCTCATTTGTAAAATGGGCACCGTGAGGCCACACTTAGGAGGCCAGGTGGGTCGATTGCGAGTGTTCAGCAGGTGGCTGTGGCCCGACAGCCGCTTGGGGTTTGGAGTGGAGGAGCAGTGCGATCAGATTTGTACCCCTGTCTCGTGGGGGGTGCCCGTGCTTTTGCCGCACTCACAGCCACCCTGGCACCCTCAGTGTGGGCGCCCAGGCACAGACTCCTTCACCTTTGGAAGTGCACTGCTGTGGCTGTCACTGCCCTCGGGCGAGGCAGGACCACCTGCTGCTTTAGGTCATTCTGCTCTCCCAGAACCCAGGGCCATGTTTGCCATGTGGTTGGAGGGACCTCGGTACCTTGGTACAGACTGGGACGGGTCGGTTTCACAGCTGGGGAAACTGAGGCCCAGAGGAGCCGTGCAACTTCCCCCAGGGCTCCCAGGCTGCAAGAGGGAGGGGCATGTCCTCCTCACCTGTTTGCACCTGCTTGGTGCCTGGTGGCGCCTGGCACAGCGCCAGTGCCTGCAGCCCATGCGTTGAGGGAATGAACGGATGGCTCACCGGGGGACGAAGGGGGAGAGATTCCGGTGCCCAGTCCCAGTTCCTAATTTAGTCTGCCTGGACGCGCGCGGCTCCTGAGACAGTTTCTTCATTTCCTGCAGAAGTTTCCAGCCACCTCCCTCCTTGGGAGAGGAAATCACTGGCAGATGACTCACAGGGTCCACGAGTGAGGGGCTGGAGGCAGAAGAAGGACCTGAACACTCGGTGCCCCAGGCCCTTTTGGGCAAGAGGAAACCCGTCCTCCCCACCAGCTCGGGGCCGTGGAGGGCTGGGGACAGAGGACTCCAGGCCAGCAGCTCCTGGCCTTCTGGCCTGCAGGGCTGTGCCTGGCCTGTCGGGCCTCCACCGCGGGGCAGCCCTGGGAGGAGGATGTGGCTGTGCCAGGAGGGTTAGGGACCCCTAATACTTGACCTTGACCACCCCGTCCTCCTGCGTGAAGCACAAAACAAGGACCTGGGGACACCCTGCCCACTGTTCCACAGAAAATCAGCCATGGTTCTAATCTCAGCAATTCATAGTTTCAAAAACAAACGTTGGGGCCAGGGTTGTGGTGTAGCCACCAGCAGTGCCAGCATCCCATATGGGCACTGGTTCGAGACCCAGCTATTCCACTTCCCATCCAGTTCTCTGCTATGGCCTGGGAAAGCAGTAGAAGATGGCCCAAGTCCTAAGGCCCTTGCACTTGTGTGGGAGACCCGGAAGAAGCTCCTGGCTCCTGGCTCCTGGCTCCTGGCTTTGAATTTGTGCAGCTCTGGCTGTTGCGGCCAATTGGGGAGTGAACCAGCGGATGGAAGACCTCTCTCTTTCTCTCTCTCTCTGCCTCTCCTTCTCTCTGTGTGTAGCTGTGACTTTCAAATAAATAAATAAATCTTTAAAAAAAATTTAGGAGGTGAGCATTGTGGCAGCTCAGGTCAAGCTGTAGCTTGGGACCCCCACAAGCCAAATCGGAGTGCCAGTTCAGGTCTCAGCTGCCCCAGGCTTCCAATCCAGCTCCCTGCTGATGTGCCTGGAGGCAGCAGGTGATGGCCCAAGTGCTTGGGTTCCTGCCACCCATGCAGGAGACCCGGATGGAGTTCCTGGCCCCTGACTTTGGTCTGGCGTTATCCTGGCTGTTGTGGGCATTTGGGGAAAGAACACAGAGAGAGATATATATGCACGTATGTATGCATGTCTGTCACTTTGCCTTTCAAATAAATAAATCTTAAAGAAACAAGCATTATTGGGGAGCATTAATTGACGGGTCTCTTTCCCAGACTCCCTTGCTCCATATTCCAAGTCCTCATTTTCAGAAGAGGCCTGGATTGGCTGGAGCTGTGCTTCCAAAGCGGGAGCTCGTGGCACGCAGACCCGGCTTCCAGGCCTTCCGTGCAGCTCGCTCAAGCCCAGGTGGCAAGTGACCTGCTCACTTTCACTCCTGTCCCTCACGGAGCCAAGAGCATAGCTCAGATCCTGACTGCCTGGCGTGGGGACGACTTCTGTAGCACCCCCCCCACCTCCAGTCTCCCCGCCTCTGGCCCTGCACCGGGCTGCTAGGGTTCCTGTGCCCTTCCAGAAGTTGTCTTCTCTGTGGATCTGACTCCATCCTCACGGGCTTGGCCCTCCAGGGGAGTCCAGCATCAGCTGGGTCTCTCAGGTCCTTCCCAAGGGTTGCGCCCTTCCAGCCTCCCCTTCCAGCCCACTGTTCCCTGAACGGGTCCAGTAGCTCAGTACCCGCTGCCCTGCACAGGCCATGTCTCTTCCTCCTGGACGCATGTGGAGAATGTAAGCCACTGTTTCCTGGTCCTGTCCCTACTCCCTACACCCACAGCTAAGGAAGCTGTCCTCAGGCCTGGGACGATGCCATTCACCGAGAGCATCCCAGAGCGCCTGGCCTACAGTATCCAAATCCCAGGGCGCGAACACCTGAGCTGAGTAAAGGCCAGGAATCCGAGGCCTGGAGGCGGCTGCAGCTTCGAGAGGCAGCTTTACAACGCCGCCTTGTCTCTAAGCTCCGCCAGCTCCTGTGGACGCAGGGAGCTGGATCCAGGAAATAGCAATGTTTCAAATCCCCCTGCTTGGGGATTGGGTTCCTGCGCCCCTTTGTCATGGGCTCTCACGAGAGGGACAGGGCAGGCTCAGGCTTTTTATGAGCTGTGGCTGACAACCAGCTGATTAATCCAGCCTTGTAATCACAGTCCCCAGCACCGATCTGGGCTCCTGTCATTTAGGTCAAGAGAAAAGTGAGTCCCCCCCCCTTCCCTCTCCAAGGGCCAGGAGCTGGTGACCCGGCTAAAGAATGTGCCTTGCTGGGGGTTGCATTCCAGGACCAGCTTGGGAGGCCAAGGGCTCAGGTTGCCAGCAGGAGCCAGGCACGGGGCAGGGAGGCAGTCCCGGGCAGACCTCCCTCCTGGGCACACCTCCCGTGCCCTGCCCTGCCCTGTCAGTCCTGGGCCTCCCTGCGTGGAGGCAGAGCCAGGAGGAGGAAGACAGCCACCCCCTCCTGGGAGCAGCATTCCGATGGAGTGGCCACAGCTCCCAGCACATAAGCCCCAGCCACTGGGGAGCTCATAGCGGTCTGCAGATCACCTCCGTGTCCGGGGACTCCTTTGACCAATAGGAACCGGGGACTAGGAGACTGACTCTGATACCCAGGGCTGTGTGACCTGTGCTGGGTGCAGAGCTGCTACCTTCCATCCTCTGACTTCTGTTCTGACCCTCACTCTACCCCCAGCTTCGTCATTTTGGTTGGTGGAGACACGGAGTGCCCCGGGGAGGGCCCCCATGAGAACACTACCCCTGGTGTGAGCACGGCTTTGCCAGCCCCACGGTGCTGGGAGTTACACAGCCTCAGAGATTGGGAAAACCACCCAGGAGTGAGGGGCAGAAGAGGAGGAAGATCCTTTCACTTTCCCACTGACAAATGGGATAAAGAGCCCCCCTCCTCCCATAGCTCTGGATGCTCTAGGCTTCAAATCTGCATAAATGTGGGGCTGGCATTGCGGCATGGCGGGTTAAGCTGACACTGGGATGCCATCATCCCGTATGGGTGCTGGTTCAAGTCCCAGCTGCTCCACTTCCAATCCAGCTCCCTGCTAATGTGCTTGGGAAAAGCAGCAGAAGATACCCCAAGTTCTTGGGCCCCTGCACCCAGATGGGAGACCAGGGTGAAGCTCCTGGCCCCTGGCTTCAGCCTGGCACAGCCCTGGCCGTTGCAGCCATTTGGGGAGTGAACTAATGGATGAAAGATGTCTCTCCCTCTCTGTAACTCTGCCTTTCAAATAAAGGAATAAATAAATAAATAAATAATTCCTTTTTTAAAAAAAGATCTGCACAAACATCCACCTGCTTTTCCTCCCTTGCTTTGGCATCAGAAACCCACACTGGGGCGGGGGGTGTGTGGCCAATCTGTGGCACAGCGGGTTAAAGCCTTGGCCTGAAGCGTCAGCATCCCATATGGGCGCCGGTTCTAGTCCCAGCTGCTCCTCTTCTAATCCAGATCTCTGCTATGGCCTGGGAAATCAGTAGAATATGGCCCAAGTCTTTGGGCCCCTGCACCCATGTAGGAGACCTGGAAAAAGCTCCTGGCTTCGGATTGGCGCAGCTCCGCCTGTTGTGGCCATCTAGGGAGTGAACCAGCAGATGGAAGACCTCTCTCTCTCTCTCTCTCTACCTCTCTCTGTAACTCTGACTTTCAAATAAATAAAATAAAATCTTAAAAAAAAAAAAAGAAAAGAAAACCCACACTGGGGAGTCCTTTCTCTTCTCTCCCAACATGAGCTCCAGCCTTGGCATTTCTTTTTCTTTTAAATATTTATTTATTTATTATTTGAAAGTCAGAGTTACACAGAGAGAGGAGAGGCAGAGAGAGAGAGAGAGAGAGAGAGAGAGGTCTTCCATCCAATGGTTCACTCCCCATATTGCCCGCAACGGCCGGAGCTGTGCCAATCTGACGCCAGGAGCCAGGAGCTTCCTCCAGGTCTCCCATGTGGGTGCAGGGACCCAAGAACTTGGGCCATCTTCTACTGCCTTCCAAGGCCACAGCAGAGAGCTGCATCAGAAGTGGAGCAGCCGGAACTTGAACCGGTGCCCATATGGGATACTGGCGCTTCAGGCCAGGGCATTAACCCACTGCACCACAGTGCCGGCCCCGAGCCTTGGCATTTCTATCTGTCCCCTGCCTGCACCAGATGGCCATATGGGATGCTGGCACTGCAGGCGGCAGCTTTACCCACTATGCCACTGTGCGGGCCCCCAGGAATCCTTTCTATACCAAAGCATGATGGAGTCCCAGGGGCTCCAGCACTTGCCAGCTTTGTGAGCCTGCATGGGCAGTTACTTGATTTTTCTGCGTCTCGGTCTCTTCATCTGTGCAGTGGGGATAATTGCATGCTGGCCCCTGCTTCACAGAATTGTGATAAGGACGGAACTCCCGAGCAGAGGTAACGTAGGGGCAGTGGCCGGCTCCCAGTGTGTTAGCACAGAGCGCCATCCTCATGCTCAGACTTGCAGAGACGACGTGGAGTCACAGTGCACCCGCGACAGGGCAGAGCTCAGGCCAGGAGCCAGGCCTGAACCAACACTGTGCCAGCCTGGGGTTGAGAGAAGGAATGTGGCTCCTGGACATCCAAGAGATGGAGAATCATTGCCAGGAGGGCCGAAGAAGGCTTCTACTGTGTCCCAGCTGAGCCATCGCAGGAACTCACAGCAGATGCGAAACGGAACTCAGAGTTGACGTCTCCAGATCCCTTCTCATAGACAAAACACCGCACCCTGAAGAGAAAGTCCTTGGCCACAACCACTGTGTGGGCAGGTGGGAGAGTGGAGCTGGGTCCTAGGACGCCTCCCTCTGTGCATGGACTCCTGCCTCCCCCCTCTGGGTATGCTCTGGCTACAGCCACGGGCAGGACAGGGCAAGCTCTCTGGCCTGGAGACAGGGCCCTCCCAGGCCTGGATGCTGAATCCGAATTGCAATGGAGAGCTTGACCGCTCTGTGTTCAGCGTTTGCAGTGCGGAATTCTCCAAACTCCTGGTGAGATTCACTAGAAGTAAAATCGTCAGTAGCTCAGTGGTTCCTCCACACACGGTCCCCCGCACTCTCTGTGTCTCCTTGTGTATCCCAAGCCCCTTGGGACACCAGAAAGCAAAGCAATGGTTAGCGGCACAGCTGAGATGTCAGCCTGATAAGAGGTTTGCCTTGCAGCTTGGCTACTTCCCAGCCGGAGGGTCTTGCATGTGACCGGGCACCCAAGATCCTTAGACCCAGGGATGGCTCATGCAACGTTAGGTGCCGTGATGTCTGTCACTGCCGTTGTTCAGTGCATGTTTGCTGAATGAACAAACAAGTGAGTGGCTCACTAAAGGAACCAATTGCCTAAGCAGACTCTGTGCATGGCCACAGCATAAAACTTGCTAGGCTCAGTTTGGCCAGAAGAGGGCAGCTTTGAGCCAGGCAGCCCGGTTTGCCATAGCCTGCCAGGATTGCCAGGCCCGTCTTGCATTTACACCTCCTTGTCTTGGAGGGCGAGGGCCAGGTCTGACATGCAAGCTCCTACTTAGGCAGTTCCAGTAGCCCCCGAAGGGGAAGGTCATCACTGCCCTCTGTCCCCCAAGGGGCAGGGCTGGGGGAGGGGTGGGATACCAAGGGCCTTCACACACCCTTGGAGCTCTGGGCGGGGGAAGAATGTGCTGCCTGGGACCAGAGAAAGGGGAGCAGGGGCCCAGGGACCTACACTAAGATGTTTCCGAGGGAAGAGACGCCCTGGGGCCCTGCAGATCCCTAGAGCTCATCAAACACGGAGCGTGGGTCTGTCTGCCCTTCTGTCCTCCCCCCAGACCTCCACCCTCTTTGGATCTCCTCCCCTGACCCCATTCCCCGCCCCCCAGCACATCCCTCATCCAAATCTCACCCAGCCTTCAAGGCCCCAAGTGGGGCCCTCCCTGGAGCTCCAAGCTAAGCCCCCCAGCCCCTTTCAGCCCCAGTGGCACTGGACCTCTCTTACGGGTCTGCCCACTTGTAGCCTTGCATTATCCGGGACGTGGTGATTTACCTTATTTCCTTACTGAGCCGTACATTTCCTGAGAGCAGGGGACTAATTCTTAGTCACCTCTCGGGCTCATCTCAGACCTGTCTGCCACTGGCCTTCCCTGTCCCACCCCTAGTCCACTCCCAAAGCACGGCCTTGCTGCACCTCACCTGCGTGCACCCTCCCCTGAGTGGCTCCTCCCCACCCCAGTACACATACTCAGAGGGTGTAAGGGCAGGGATGGGGCTTGCGCAGCCCAATGCATGGCTTTCGGAAATCAAGGAGCAGTTGAGCCTGGCGGTGGAGAGAGGCTTCCTCCTGCCAGGACTGGATGGGGGCACGGGCAGGATGGAGCAGCTCACTCAGCCCACACAGCCCAGCACATCTGCTCATCTAAGCGTGTCCCAGGAATTTCCCGAGACCCAGACAGTAGACAGACCAGTCCCCGTCAGACACGATCGCCCTGCCACACACCAGACCACCCCATAAGGAATTTCAGAGTCGGGTTTCAGCAGATAGGAGCGTTTCTGTGTCGCGTGCGGTTCCGGCCCTGGGTCTGCCTGTCTGGCCCGCTCGCTGCCTGCTATGGACAGACAGCAGCCACGCCACGTCACGACAACCCTGCCCTTCAGGCCCAGGGTTGCACCTTGGCTGGGCCAGGGGAGATCTCTTCTCTGGAGTCATCCTTGGCTTGTGGGATGCAGATGGTAGCCACGGAAGCGGAAATGGGGGTGAGGGAAGTCCAAGAGGTTGCAGGCGCTGGGCCCCCACTGCTGTCTGTCACCAGGGTGCTGGTCATGGAGGGAGACCAGACGCAGGTAGCCGCCTTCACTCCAGTCCTTGGATTCCACTGAGCATCCCTTTGGCCCACAAACATCTACGGAGCAGCTTTTAGGTGCCCAGAGGTAGGCTAGATGTTGCAGACCTCGGGGAATAGTCATTATAGTCTAGGCTGAACTTGGACGGGAATGAGCTTGGGCTCACCCGTGTGATTCTTCACCTTTCTTAGGAGGTAATGTTGGTCAGCTGGTGAATTGCTACCTGTCTCAGCTTTAAAAGCCCTGCCTCCAGGAAGCCCTCCAGACCAGCCTCTCCCTTTCTGGGCCAGTAGCTCCCGCCTCTTATACATCCCCAAGGCATTCCGTTCCTCCCTCCATGGAGGACCCGCTTGCTTGTTTTTTTTTTTTTTTTTTTTTTTTTCAAGACTGGGGATTCTCTGAAGGCAGAAGCCATGCCCATCGTATCACTGTTATATCCCCAGGCCCAGCACCTATGCTCACCAGCACTTGTAGAATGAAGCGATTGGTAGAAGGCCATAGAACAGGTATTAGAGTCAGGATTAGAACTTGAGTCTCCCAACACTCAGCCTTGTGCCTCCTCTTAAATTACCCTTGCTGGAGGCCAGCATTGTGGTGTAGCCGGTAAAGCCACCACCTGTAACGCCGGCATCCCATATGGGTGCTGGTTCCTGCCCCAGATTCTCCATTTCTGATCCAGCTCCCTGCTAATGGCCTGGGAAAGCAGCAAAAGATGGCTCAAGTGTTTGGGTCCCTTTCACCCACATGGGAGACCCAGAAGAAGCTCCTGGCTCCAGGCTTCAGCCTGGCCCAGCCTTGGCCGCTATGGCCATCTGGAGAATAAATCAGCAGATGGAAGCTCGGTCTCTCTCTCTCTCTCTCCCCCTCTTCCTCTTCCTTTCCCCTCCCCTGTGTAACTCTGACTTTCAAATAAAATAAATAAATCTTTGTTTTTAAGCATTACCCACACTTCGTTTAAAGAGTCCTAATCTGTCTAGATGGGCCCCCAGAAATGGACACAGATCCCAAGAGGAAAGGAAGCAGCAGGTCAAGGGAACTGCCCACTGGGCCTCACTCCATTTCCATGGATAACCCCGACCAACAGTGGCGTGTGTCTGGTAGAGGGAAGAAAGCCAAACTAGCTCTGGCCCCCCAAGGCCTTGCAGATCTGGGGAAGAGAGGGATAGTTTCTGCCTAAGGTCACAAAGCAGGCAGGGGCCCCATGAGGGGGTGGGACACCCGCTACTCACACTAGACGGGATCAAGGGGCTGGTGGGAGCAGGAACGTGGGCGGACAAGACACAGAAAACCCAGCCCTGGGGCCCTCATCCTCCTGGATGCTGAGCAGGCCCTAACTGCACAGCTGCAGGCACCTTCCTCTGGGGTGTGGGGCAAAGGCTGTGTGCCCAGCAAAGCGGCAATCCAAGCAGGGGCCCTGCCTGCTTGCAGGCCTGGATCCCCTCAGGGAAGGGGACAAAGGCCTGCTGTCCTCCCTTCTGCCCGTAGGCGGGGTCTGAATCCTTTTCTTTTTCGAAAGGCAGAGCAACAGAGAGAGAGGAGGGACGGAGAAAGAGATTTTCCATGTGTTGGTTCAGGCCCTAGATGGCTGCAGCAGTCGGGACTGGGCCAGGCATTAACCAGGAACCAGGAACTCCTTCCAGGCCTCCCCCGTGGGTGGCAGGAGCACAGGTGCCTGGTCCATCTTCTGCTGCCTTAGCAGGGAGCTAGATGGGAAGTGATGTAGCTGGGACTCGAACCGGTGCTTCCACATGGACGCTGACATCACAAGCAGCAGCTTAACCCAGTGTGCCATAGCAGCGGCCCTGGTTCTGCTGCTTCTCACCGGCTGTGTGAGCTTGGGCATGATCAAGTTATCAAAAAAGCCAGCAGGGAAATGTCCCTTTCTCCCCATTTAGAGGGAGGAGGAAGGTGGGTGTTTGGCACAGAGATAAAGATGCTGGTTAAGGGGCCAGTGTTGTCATGCGACAGGCTAAGCCACTACTCGGGAGGCCCATGTCCCGTATTGGAGGGTTTGGTTCAAGTCCTGGCTACTCTGCTTCTGATCCAGCTTCCTGCTGACGCACAGCTAAAGTCCTGAGTTCCAGTCACCCAAATTGGAGACCTGGATGGAGTCCCCAGCTCCTGGCTCAGCTCAGCCCAACCTTGGCCATTGTAGGCATTTGGGAATGAACCAGCAGATGGGAGATCTCGTTCTCTCTTTTTCTCTGTCCCTCTCAAATTAGTTAATTAATTATTAAAAATAAAACCAAAACAGCCCCCAACCTACCACCAGATCTCCAAAACAACAGCGAAGAAGACTTTGGGAGAACAGATGTTCCCAGATTTAGGGATACCTATTGAAGAGCAGGAGCCCAAAATCTCCTTAGGCTGGCCCCACCTCCTGCCCACACTTCATAAACTCCACCACCTCTTGAGGGAGCCCCCTTGGAAAAGACGTGAGCCCTGCCCGGCTCGCAGGGTCGGGGGAGGCTGGTCTCACTGCGGACCAGTGGAGTAGGACCCTGGAACGGCTCCCCACCGCATCATGCCCCCCTGCCTGGAGTCGGCCTCTGTTCCACCGGCCCAGCCTGTCCCATCCATCCCCCACACACCTCCTTACAAAAGTGGTCAAGCGACTTAGCCCAGAGGGATGCAGCCACGCGCTCCCCTGGCCTCTTGCGCCCTCTCATTCCTTGCCCCTTGCCAACTGAGAAGGCAGCACAGTGGAACAACAGGTGGCTCCGACCCAGCGGCTCAGAGAGCCGGTCCCAGGGCCTTCAGCCGAGCAGCCTCCACTGCAGTCCCCGGGGGCCTGGTCTCTGTCCCTCAGGGGCCCAGGGGGGTAGGGCTCCCTTGGCCCCATTGACATCTTGGTTAGACACGCCGCGGGGAGGAGGCGGGGCCGGGGCCCAGCAAAGCCAATGAGGGCCGCTCTGGTCACGCGCCGCCGGAGGCCCGGCCAATGGGCGCTGTGGGGCGTGGCCAGCGCCTCGGGCTCACTGCGTTTATAGCCACTTGGAACGCGGCGCTCTCCAGCGCGCTCGGGTGCGGCACTGGGCTCGCGGTCCGAGTGTGGGACTTGCGCGGCGGGCTCCAGCGCTCCCGGCGAAACCGACCGAGGCCTTCCCCGCCCTCGTCCGCCTCCTGCTCGCCATGGAGTCGCTGACCTTCTCCCGGAGGCTCGGCTCGGCCTCCTCGGCTGCCGCCATCCTGGCCGACGGGCTCATCAAGTCGCCCAAACCCCTGATGAAGAAGCAGGCGGTGAAACGGCACCACCACAAGCACAACCTGCGGCACCGCTACGAGTTCCTGGAGACCCTGGGCAAGGGCACCTACGGCAAGGTGAAGAAGGCGCGCGAGAGCTCAGGGCGCCTGGTGAGTGCGGCTCCCTCTCGCGGCGCAGGGGGCGGCGAGCCGGGGGCCACGCGGCTGCATCGCGCGGGGTTGCGTGTGTGTGTGCACGTGCGGGGACCGGCCGCGGCGGTCTGCGATTGTAGGTGGGGACGGGGCTCGGGGGACGAAAACCTCAGCAACACCAGACCGCGTGCCCCTTAGGGAAGATGGGACTTGGGCTGGGTTTCTTTTGGAACAGAGTGGAATGGGACGGAGCAGGAGGCACCTGCTCTTAGCGGGGGTTTGGTAAGCGTGCGTGCGTGTGGCTGAGTGGATGAGGCGTGGAGTTCTCCATCCCTAAGAGCCCGGCAGCCCCGCGTGCCACGGAGGTGTGCGCAGGGCTGAGTGTGCACAAGGTGGACAGCTTTCCAGCTCTGAGACTGAATGGAAGCTCACTGGGACGGGGTTTTTGATTCTGGGAAATATGAAACCTACGGGACTGGGGCCTTTTCAGGAACTCGGCCTGTTGATTTGGAGCGTGTGCGCGGCAGTCAGAGTAATTTCTGTGTCCCTGGAGCAATTCCCTCTGTATTATTTTCACTTTCCCCTTCAGCAAAAGCAGAGAAAACACAACCTACCTCACAGGCTGCTCTGAACGTTGAATAAGATAGGCGAGCGAACTTAAACTGTTGCTGACACGTAGACCTTGCCGTGAGAACTAGTATTTGTATCTGGCGAGGTCGGGCCTGGCTGGATGGCACACTTGCCAAAAGCTAGTGGTTACCTGTGGCTCTCAGATTTGAGTGCCGTGTGCATGGGAGTCACCTAGAGTTTGTGCTTAAACTCCTTCTCTCCCCACCCAGAGGAATTTCTTCACAAGCCTAGGATAGGGCCATATAACCTGTTTTTAACAAGCCTTTTAGAGCAGGTGGTGTAAGGATGGTTGGGCTGTGTGTGTGGCCAGGGTTTGTCCCATTGGCCAGGGCAGCCACCGCCTTCCCAGCGTGTGTTTGCTTTTGCAGCCAGTAGCCGGTTTGAAACTCAAGAAGTGGTTTCATTGGTGAAGGGAGTCGATGTTGGGGAAAGGGCTGGATTATGGCCCCATCAATGAGGCCGAGGGTGTTTTTCCGGCTAACGCCTGGCACGGTCCCCAGCTGCCTGCTGCCAGGTTACAGCTCTTGGGCAATTGTGTGCTTCCTGGCTTTCCTTTTCTTTCTCTTTCCAGAACGTGCGAAGGCCCAGGGAGGCTGCAGGCCCGAGGCTGCTGGGCCCAGGCTTTGTCAGGGGCTTAGCTGGAAAAGAGCTGCTCGTGGCTTGGGTGCCCCTTGCTGGGGGGGGGGGGGGGCGGGGACTGGGTCCAGGGGACAGGTGGGGCGTGCCCAGAATCAAGGAGCTGGGATTCACACTGAGATCCCATCACTCTGTGTGTGTGTGATAGAGAAAGTGTGTGTGTGTGTGTGTGTGTGTGTGTGTGTGTGTGATAAAGACAGTTTTCCTTTGACTTTGGAGTGAAATAAACCAGCTTTCAGTTTTCAAACCTCAGTAGCTCTAGGCGGGATTCCAGCCCTTATTACATCAGAATAGAGAGGATTCAGAAGAAACTCCCTGGCCTCATCCTCTTGCTGTGCCTAAGGAGCCAAGGTTGGTGGGCGGGGGACCTCCTCTGAACCTCCCAGACCAGCAGACCACCCAGCACTGTTGCTAGGAACTTGCTAGGGGCCTCCCCTCAGAAAGCAGCTTCCGATGGATCCCCCCCCCTCCCCCGCTCACACCCATCACCCTCCCTGAGCAGAGACCTCTCAGGGTGCTTCCGGGGTGGGGGGAATCAGAGACAAGAAAGCTGCCCGAGACCTCCTCCCAAACTACCCGAGATTGTTGGGGGGCCCCCACACTCCGAGGACAGCCTGCGGGGTGGCTTCTACCCCGTGTTCTCTCCCACTCACCTTGCCTGGGTGGAACTGCCAGGGGCCAGATGGGACCTGCAGAGGGAAGGAGGGGCAGGTGGACAGGACTAATAGCTGCTCCAGGAGGGCATCAAAGGAAAAACAAATATTTGCTCTGGATCTTGGATATTTTCCTGGCACCCAGATGACACTTCCTCCTGTGGTTCTCCCAGCTCCCCTCCCCCTAAAGACAAAAACACGTGCCTGGGCCCCAGATCAGTAGAGTCCGGCAAAGCCTCCGCGACCCTCTGCCTGGAAGTCTGACCTCCCAGGGGCACCATGAGGGCAGGGCAAGCGGGCACGCTCCGATGCCAGGGCGCCTCTGCCTTTTATGTACAGAGTTGCCCCGTGGGATTTCAAAGTATTGCAAATGAGGCAGTCTGTTTCCTCCACTGGTAGGTGGGGACGCAGACCAAGAGGAGTGGTGTCTGCCCGGTGTCTGCTTAGTGGCAAGCCTGCATGGTCAGCTCCTGCCGTGTCCAGCTGAGGCCCTGGATGACCAGGGGCTGAGTCCTGGGCTGGGAATTGGCCTTGAGATGAGCCCGGGCTTGCTTCTGCGCACTGTCATTCCAACCACTCTGCGGCCTTTCTCAGCGCCCCAGGCGATGCTCGGGGTGGGAGGAGGCACGGGGAACCGCCCCTCCCACCCCCACACACACAGACTCTGTTGAGGGATCCTGGGTAGCGGAATTACACAACCAGCTTTTCAATCAGGCCTGTCTAGGAGGCTCAGGGTTAAGAGAAGAGGGCTCAGATGGCAGCCCCATTGCTTCCCGGCCGTGGGAACTCTGTACCTCAGTTTTCCCATCTGTAAAGTGGCGCTGTAAGAGTCCTGCGTTCTCCGGGGGTTAAAGGTGATCTGTGTACAGTGCTCAGCACAGTGTTCTCACCCCCCCCCCCCCAGCCCCTGCCATCTGGATCCATCCTGCCCAGAGAAAGCGGGTGGACGGTGCTCAGCTTCCCAAAGCCACACTGCCTTGTCTTCTGCTTTGTTCAGACTCCTTAGCTCCCCTTTGGCCCCAGCTCCAGAGAAGGGCTCCGGCCTGGCCAGCTGCCAAAGGCTTGCTGGGCGGGACGCTGCCCTCCCGGCTCCTCCTGCACCTGCCTGCTCAGCACTGGGGAGGGAGGCTGCAGGCGGCTCTTGTCCTTGGGTTCCAGCCAAGCCACACAAGAGGGCTGGGCAGGGAAGCTCTTGCCTGCACACTGGCAGAGGGGGCTGGAGAGTAGCATGGCGGGGGGGGGGGGGGGGGGGCGGCACACTGTGGGGCTCAGGCTCCCCTCAGAGCCCATTCCTGCTCCTGGCCTGTCGTCTGGCAGGTCTGGTGGTGTGGCAAGCCACCCCCGTGCCCACCTCTACTCTGCCCAGTCTAGGCCAACCTGGCCCAACCTCTCCTCCTCTATCTAAGTGGGTCATCCTCCACCTCCTTGCCCCACCTCCCAGACAGCAGCTGCTCTGGGAAAAGCCAGAGAGGAGTCAAAAATTTTGGCTGTGGCTCTGGGCAACAACTATGACCAGCAATGTCCAGCTTACAGCCTCTCTCCTGGTACCTGGGTTCTTGGGAGGGAGGCGGTGTTTACCAGCTGAACCCCAGCACCCACCTCTGCAAAGAAGCGGGTAGGTTTGACTGTGAGTGGAGTGGGGGTGGCTGGTGGTCCCACACAGCCTGGCCCAGGCCAGATGTGGAGCACGCCTTTCTCCAGGGTGGGAGGCCGGACAGGGTGTCTCCAAGGATGACCCACTTTCATCTTCTGCGGGCGACACCTTCCGTTTTAGGTCCTGACTCTGATGCGCGTGTTGGGAGCCTTGGGAAAGTTGGTGCCCTTTCTTGACCTTCAGTGTTGCCATTCGCACCGCGGCGCAGGGAGTTACACCTGCTGCCTTTCCAGCACGCTGGGGCACAGAGGCAAGAAAGTCATTGGAATGGTATCAGTGGGAACTAACGCTCGGGTTCTGTGGCCGCAGGATAGATGCTCTGAGCAGGCCCCGTCCTGGAGCAGTAGCAGGGGAGCCATTTCTATTTAAAAGTATTTACTTCATTTATTTGAAAAGCAGAGTGACAGAGAGAGACTCAGAGAAAAAAAATCTTCCATCTGCTGGTTTACTTTCTCAAATGCTGGTGACAGCCAGGACTGGTCCAGCCTCGAACGCCATCTGTGTCTCCCATGTGGGTGGCAGCCCGGGCCCAAGCACTTGGGCCGTCGTCCACTGCCTTCCTAGGAGCTGTTAGCAGGGCGCTGGATAGGAAGTAGAGCAGCCGGGACGCCCCTGGCTGGGAGCTGGCATCACAGGTGTTGGCTTAACCTGCTGCGCCACAACGCCAGCCCTCAGGTGACCCGTTTCTGAAGATACTCGGCGTAGACGCTGGAGTTTGAGGGGAGCTTGGCGGTCCTTTCTATCCTTTGCTCAAAGCTTTCTTCCTGCCTGGAATACCCTCAGCTTAGCACACCTCAGTTATCCATCAAAGTCTCAACCCGTCTTCTCCCAGGGCTGCTTTCCCATGCTCCTCCAAGCAAAGCAAGCTCCGGGCCGTGCCTCCGCAGCCCCTCAGCAGCAAGAGCCCCAGCTGGCACGGCTCACAGGGACCGGAGGTGGCTGCGCGGTTCTGCCGCCGCCGGGCTGAGGGCCGGCCGGCGGCGACTGAATCTCCAGCCCCTAGCACAGTGCCAGCCCCCGGCAGGCATTAGCAGCTGCTTGGAGAGTCAGAACCCTTTACTTGTCAGACGAGGACACTGAAGCCAGCCAGTCCAATTAACCGATCACGTAAGTGCCTTGTCTTGAGTTGCAGAGCTCGATAGAGGAAATAAGGGCTCCGGGCTCGTGGCTCGCTCCCCGGCTCTGGTGTTTATGCCTGCATTGGCTTCTTTGGGCCTGACTGTCCTCTCCAGTCTGAGCAGGGAGGCCCCGTAGTACACTGCATAAACTCCGATACTCTGGAGAGAAGGGGCAATATTAATAATTACACGAGGACAAGCCAGGGCACGTGCCCTTCCTGCTTCTGGGTAATCCATGCAGCTGCTGTTGTCCTCTTCTTTGGCTTTCGTCAGCTTATTTTTATTCTAGAAAATAGTTTCTCCGGCTACCTTGCAGATGAGAACAAAGGTCCTTAAAAGGTCGACTCCTCCCGAGGCTGGGAAGAAGAGGGGAAAATCTTATCTGGGCACTGTGCCTATCAGTCACAGATCAGCCCAACAAATATTTATTTGTGACCTATGGTCACCGGTCAGCCGTATGCAGAGCTCTGTCCAGACCTGAGCTGGCGGTGTGTCTAATTTAGTTTGACAGGCTGAGCCAGCAGCTAGCCAGAGGCTTGGCTGTGGGGCTGGGATGGGTTGGGGAGCAGAGGCCAAGCTCCACAGGGCAGTGATCCGTCAGTCGCCTGCTTAGGTGGAGGCCTGATGACACAACTTGGTTCCTCCCTGGGAAGTCCAGCCCAGCTGGGACCAAGTGTCGATAGCTGGGCGTGTGTGTGTGTGTGTGTGTGTGTGTGTAGGGGTCCTTCCCCTACCCCTGAGGCTAGGATACAGGCTTACAGGAGGGTGGCTGTGTTCACTGCAGGTTAGCAGTTCTGGTGTAAAATCTCTGGCTTCCAGCGTTGAAGGAGATCCACCCTAGAATTCTACGTGCGCTCCTCCACCCAGCCAGGCTCAGGTGTCACCCTGAGCACCCCTTTCCTTTAGGGAGACTCATTTCTTTGAGGCTTTGCCTTCAGGGCTCTGTCCCCCAAGTCTGACGACTAGCTCACTGTATGTTTGTGCACTCACGCTGTACATGCAGGATGTGCCTAGTTTTGCATATGCGTACATCACAAGCTCTCAATTTTTTTTTAGTTGATTTATTTATTTGAAAGGCAGAGTGACAGAAAGAAAGGGAGAGGCAGTGAGAAGGAGAGAGGGATTTTCCATCTGCTGATTCCCCCGCTAAATGGCTACAACTGGGGCGGGGCAAGGCCAAAGCCAGGAGCCAGGAGCAGGAACTCCATGCTGGTCTCCCACATGGGTGGCTTGAGCCCTCACCTGCTACCTGCCAGGGTGCGCGTCAGCAGGAAGCTGGATGGGAAGCGGAGGCAGGACTGGATCCCAGGCGCTCCGAGTGGGATGCTCCACAATGCCCCTGATCTGAAATGCTTTTCATTGCCTAGATGAGATCCCTGCTTGGACACGATTGTTTTGACTATCCACCGATAAACATTTTATGGCCCTTTGTTTCTGAAGAGCTCCTAACACTTTGTGATTTTACAAAGAATTTTTACAGAGAAACTAGTTCAGTAAACTCTCCCGTTCCAGGAGGGGCAGTGGGCTGCAGAGGGTCGTGGGAGAAGCAGCGGATTCGAGCCCTTCACCCCTCCCCCCACACGGCCGCCCCACTGACAGCCCCGAGCTCGCTGGGGACAGAGGCCAGGCTGGAGCCCAAGGCGGGAGTGGGGGTGGGGGGTGGGGTGGGCGGGCAGCCCCGTCCCCTGCAGCTGCAGCGGGGCCTCTCCCGCGTCTCGGGGCCGAGGCTCCATGGTGACCATCCCTCCCACCAGCCATTGTCCTCGCTGCCCTTCTCGGGCGGGCGGAGCGCGGGGCCTCCGCGCGCTCCCGCTCCGGGGCGCGGGGCGAGGGGCGAGGGGCGAGGGGCGCGGGGCGCGCCGCCTTGGCGTTGCCGGGGTGACGGCCGGCCGGGGCTTTGTGAGCGGCTCCTCGGGCGGGATTAGGGCTGTTCCGCATTCTTGTGCCGAGCGCGGGCGGAAGCCATTGTCTGCTCCGGAGCCTTGTGAAAGGGGGATTAGAGGCCGCCCCGAGCCGGGCCTTCCTTTCTTCTGGGTCCCTTTGAGTCCCGAGAGGAGGCCCGCCCTCCGGGGGCACCGGCGGGGGCGCGGGTGTCCGCGGGCGGTGTCTGCAGAGCGCCAGAGCCGCGCGTGTGTTCACCCCTGCGCCCTTGCGCAGCACCTGCCGGGAACTGACCGGGCCCCGACACCCCGCCCCCACGCCGCGCGCCCGGGGCCCGGGACCCTCCGAGGGCTCAGTTCGGAGAATCCGGGCAGGGACGCCCCGTCGGACGTTTTAGCGCACCTGCCTAATCCACAGGAAAGGAAACAGGCTC
Organism: Oryctolagus cuniculus; assembly: GCF_964237555.1. Classification (NCBI taxonomy): domain Eukaryota; kingdom Metazoa; phylum Chordata; class Mammalia; order Lagomorpha; family Leporidae; genus Oryctolagus; species Oryctolagus cuniculus. Next base: position 20,700,941 of record NC_091444.1, on the reverse strand, counting down.
CGAGACCGGGCTGGGTCCTGCCCACGGGGACAGGGACCTGGGAAGCCCGGGTCCCCTGGTGGCGCACTCCAGGCCCCTGGCGCCGCTTGCTGTCATTAGCTCCCTTCCTGGCAGTCGCCGCCCCTGCTGCTGGGTGGGGTGCAGCAGAAATGACACCTAGAGCTGCTAGGCTCTTCCCCCAGTTCCGCACTCCCCACTGGCTCACTCAGCCCTTCCTGTCCCCGCCGCAGGGCCGGCCCAGGGCTTCACCCTCACTTGGCATTTCTCCCGGAAGCAGGGAAATCACCTGGCTTGGAGAGACTGCTCTTGGTGTTTTCTTTTTTTTTCTTCCATGATTAGAGGTGATTTTAAAATAAATAAATATATATATGTATATTATAAAATGTGCCATTTTAGTGAAAAATTCAGCGGTCTAAGCACATTCCTGATATGTGAACCCTCACCACTATCCATTTACACTTTAGCATCATTCCAAACAGCAGCTCTGTTGCCATTAAATAATAAGTCCCCAATGCGCCCTCCACCCCACCCCTGCAATGTCCCGCGCTCTGTCTCCATGACTTGCCTGTTCTAGGTACCACATGGAAGTGGCATAATAAAGTGTGTGTCCTTGGGTGACCGACTTCTGTCATGTAGCGTAACATTTCTGAGGTTTGTCCATTGGGAACGGTTAGAATTTCGTTCCTTCTCCTGGCTGGGTAATATCCCGCTGTGTAAATATACCAAGTTTGTCCGTTCGCTGATTGATGGACACTTGGGTTGTCTCCACCTTTTGGCTAGAGACTGGTTGTTTATAGCAGGCAGAGTGACTTGGCTGAAACAACCAAACGTGGAGTCGGAGGGCCGGTAATCTAACTGCCCTCCACCCCCACCCCAGCCCCGCTGGTGCCAGTTAGTGACCCGCTGGCTCTGGGCAGGTCATTTAACCTCCCTGGGTCCCAGGTTCCTGATCTGGGAGTTTCCCGCATGCACTGGCCATGCTTGCTGTGCCAACCTCCCGGAGCTGCTGTGAGGCCCAGTGCATTTTTCTAATGCCATGGTTGTGCAGCACCTACTGTGTGCTGGGCCCTGTGCTCAGCGCCAAGGACCCACCAGCGAGAAAAGCGAGCCCGGTGTTATGCTCGAGGTGCACGTGGCCTTTGTAAACCCGGAAGCATCAGCCTCGGGCACGCGGGAGGCCACCTTCCTTGTCCATCTGAGGGTACGGTGGCCCCGCTGCACCTAACCCAGGTGGGGACCTCTGGAGAGAGGGGCTCCCCAGCCTGTCTGTCACCCACCCTGGGCACGGGGCAGGGGACTTCTCTGGGGGTGTCCTGTGGCCTCTGCAGCAGCTGCAGGCACATCCTCAGCCGCCTGTGCTCTCTGTTCCCAGGTGGCCATCAAGTCCATCCGGAAGGACAAAATCAAAGATGAACAGGATCTGATGCACATTCGACGGGAGATAGAGATCATGTCGTCGCTCAACCACCCCCACATCATTGCCATCCATGAAGGTGCGGCGCTGGGGCGTGTGGAGCTGGGGACCGCGGTGTGTGTGTGTGCGTGTGTGTGTGCGTGTGTGCACGTGTGCAGTAGAGGTTGGAGCAGATGACTCAAAGACCTACAAAGGCACGAGCTTTGAGGCTGGGTAGTACCTGGATTTGAAACCCAGCTGTCTGACCCCCGGCCGCTCATTTCATTGCATGCGCCTGGGCCTTGGTTCCTCATTTGTGGCCCTGCGGCTTCCTCGTTTATAAGAAGGAACGAGCCCACCTGCGTCACGGGGTGGTTGCAAACATCGAACCGCATGACGTCACCCAGTGCTCCGCTCCTGGGAGGTACTCAAGGAATGGCTCCCTCTTTGAACACTGCCTCCCAGCCCGGTGAGATCCCCAGCAGTCCAGGGGCCTCTGAAACACACTGCACCCGTCTCCGGCGTGTGGGTGCTGTGCTTCCCAGAGCCAGGCCTCCCCGAATCTGGCCCGTGCTCTGAGTCATTCCCGCCACAGGGCTGGCTCGCGCCTCTGCGCCGCTCCAGCCTCCTCTCCTCTGACATCAGTGCTGGTCCCGCCGCTCCAGCTGCCCTCCGCCCTGTGGCCCAGACAACAAAGCGAGCAAGACAGGGTGCGGAGGGGAAGAGGGGCAGCGCCCTCCCCCACACACCTGTCTGTGCCAAGCCTTTCCATAATGTCAAGTGGCTGGGAACACGGGGTGACAGTGGCAGCAGGAGGCCCCTCTGTCTGAATATTCTGGGCTGGGGGGGGAGGACAAAGAAGTCTGTACTCCCAGGTTCTGTTCATAGGAAGAGCCAGGGCAGAGCCACTGGCCTGGCCCCGGTACCTGAGCCTGTCCATGGGCGTCCAGGCAAGTGGCTGAGAAGGCTAATTGTCTTTCTGGGGACTTCCCTCAGGGAAGAGGGGGTAGACGACAATGCATTGGCGAAGCCAGGCGGGCAGTGTGCGTGCACCTGTGTGTCTGGCGTCTCCCCCACACTACGGCTGGGTCTGGGAACTGAGCTCTGAACTCAGGATGTGGCTTCCCTTGCACCCCAGATTCCGCAGACGCAGGGTCGTCGCAGCTGTGTGTGGAAGGGCTCCCGCAGGTTCATCCCCAACCCCCTGTATGCTGCAGCGCTGTGGGCTGGAGCGAGGCACTCTAACCCTGCTGCTTTCCAAAATGCACCCTGGCTGGGTCTTGACCCACAACTTCCTGGCACAGAGATTGCATGCACCCCCGAGTGATATCTAGAACCACAGGGTGGGGTCTTAGCCAGGCACCCCCAGGAGGCAGGGCCACCATGGGTCAGGGCCACTTACCCATGTGTTCCCGGAAGGAAGCAAACACAGCCCTTCCGGCCTTGGATCCTGTTGCCTGGGAGCTGGGTCTGCTCTGAAGGGAAGATCCTCTCTCAGCTCCTGCTCACAGGTCGCAGAGCAATGGCCCTGGGGCCGGCTGAGCAAGCCAAACTCCTAGGACCCGTTTAGCACGAAGATGCAGTGTCAGGGACCACAAGTTCTGACACACACCCAGTTGAAGGGCCAGTTTGGTGAACCACACCCGACGTTACCAGTAGACTGGAGCCAGGACAGGGCCAGCAGTGCAAGAAGGCCCCTCTCCTACACGTGGAGGGGGGCCAGCGGTGGGTGGGCTGACTGCCAGGAACCCAGGCAGTCTGTTAATTACCAAATGTGTAGTGCTTGCTTCTGTAAGTGAGGCCTCGTCCACGGGGCCCTGGCCCGGATGCTCCCCAATGCGGGGAATGGGTATCTGGGCTCTGCATGGTGCCTTTCTTTTTTTTTTTTAAATCTGTTTCCCATCTTGGTCCTGTGTAGTTGCCATGATTATCCCACTTTTCCAGTGAGGAAACCGAGGCCCAGTGGTTGAGTAGCTTGTCTCAGATCGCCCAGCAAAGCTGCATTCGTACTGCTCCACCTGGAAGAGATTTGCCCAATGTCACAATGGTGAAAAAGTACGCAGTTCTGAGCCTTCCGCTCTCAGCCAGCGGTGCCCCCTGGGAGGCTGCAGAACCTCACAGCCTGAATTTCCAGGGAGAGAGAGGGTGTGCCACCGCCACCCTTCTGAGGTCATTGCTCCAAGGCCCTTCGCTTCCCCTTCTTCGCCAGCCTGCGGCCCCATTAGCAGACATCCCTACAGGGAGGTCGCGTCTGGTGTGTGACCGGGGTGGGGAGTGGGGACGACAGTGCGCTCTGGCAGGGCCTGACGTCCCTGGCGTCCTTGCTCCGCACAGTATTCGAGAACAGCAGCAAGATCGTGATTGTCATGGAGTACGCCAGCCGGGGCGACCTGTACGACTACATCAGCCAGCGGCAGCGGCTCAGCGAGCGCGACGCCCGGCACTTCTTCCGGCAGATCGTCTCCGCAGTGCACTACTGCCACCAGGTGAGCCAGGGTGCGGTGCGTGGGGCTCGGGGGCTGGCTTGCACCCGAGAGATTCCAGGGTCACCCGGGGCGACAGCGCCGCAGGCCAGACTGGATTCTGGGCTCCGGGACAGAGAAACGTGGGTTTCTCTGGCTCTGAGTCCCTCGGCCGGGATGGGGGGCCATCCTGTGCTCAGATGAGACCCCCTCAGCCCCGTCCCTTCCCGGGTTACCCTCCCCTGACTGTACCCCCTGCGTCTTCCAGAACGGGGTTGTCCACCGAGACCTCAAGCTGGAGAACATCCTCTTAGATGCCAACGGCAATGTCAAGGTGAGCCCCTTGCCGCGTTTCCTGAAGCCTGCCCTCCCCTCCCTGGCTCTTCTGCCCTGTCCCCAGTCAGGCAGCCCTAGGTTCTTAGCGGGCTCCTACAGTTGCTGGAATTTGCTCAGGTCGGACTTCTGTGTCGGTGCTGGTTGGGACCTCATTCATCCGCACCATAGATCATTTGTCGGCTGGAGAACAGAGGGCACAAGATGAGGGTGCCGCTTGCACAGGGCTGGCGAGTGGCCGAGCTGGGCTAGTTAGGACCAAAGTTTCCAACTCCCAGATATGTGTTCTTTTGATGTCACAAGGCTGGTGGATCTTGATCAAAGGTTAGCTTTGATGTGACCTTGTGCCCAGCAGAGAGAGGTGCGTGGCCTGAGACGTCCCCGCCCCATCCATACATGCACACTGGCACGTACACACACATCTTCAGTCTGCGGCACTAAGGTAACCCTTTGGCACCTGTCCCCAAGGACAGGCCCTCGAACACCAGCTTCCTGCTTCATGCAGCCGCAGCGCTGCCATGTCTGGGAAGTGAAATTTAGCTAAGGAGAAAATTCCTGTTGATAGGATAAGCTGAGACCTCAGGGCCAGGTGGCGAGAGCTGTCTCAGGCAGGGAGACTGGCCCTGCAGGCACCTGGGGGGACTGTACGCTGTGGTCCCCCCCCCCCCCGAGTCCTCCTGAATCCAGGACATAGTGGGTTTTTGTTTTTTAAGATATATTTATTCGAAAGGCAGAGTTAAAAAGAGAGAGAGAAAGAGACAGAGAGAGAGAAAGATCTTCCATCCTCTGGCTCACTCCCCAAATGGCCACAATGGCCAGGGCTGAGCCTGTCCAAAGTCAAGAGCCAGGAGCCTCCTCTGGGTCTCCCATGTGGGCGCAGGGGCTTAAGCACTTGGGCATTTCCCACGTGCATTAGCAGGGAGCTGGATCAGAAGTGGAGCAGCTGGGACTCGAACCGGTGCCCACAGGGGATGCTGGCACTGCAGGTGGCAGCCCCACCCACCACACCACAGCCCTAGCCTCCAGGATGCAATTTCTTCAGTAGTTCTTGACCTGCGCCCTGATGAGTTCTGGTACTGAGTTCATTGGCCTTACCCAGCCAATTCCCGGAGCAGGTGGGGCTTGCTTTGATGCCAGCCAGGAGGAAGGTAGCCAGAGCGATAAACCCACATAATGTAGACAGTCAGGAGCTTTCCTACCCATACCCATCATGTGCCTCCTACGGCCTTTGCCTGCTCGCTGCTGGGATAGATAACAAGTAATAAAGCCATAAAGAAAGGAGCCCGAGTCTCACAAACACCCTCCCCACCCTGGGCACACATGGGCCTGTGGTGCGGTGGCGGGGTGATGAGCAGCCGGGCATTGGCCTCAGCCTCTGACTGAGGGCTGATGGGAAAGGGTCCCCCAAGGAGCGAGAACACGGCAACCTGCAGGAAGGGGCCTTGGCCTGGGCACAGGCACAGCCTGGTCTTTGTTCTGCCCTCACCATTGCTTCTTGGCTATACTGGGCTGACCCCAGGTCACAGCCACCACGTTCCCACCCAGGTGTGGACAGAGATCTGAGCTCCTTGCTAGGAGGGGCAGTTCCAGCCTGCTTACCTCCAGCTTGCTGTTGAGGGCCTTGGTGTTGGCACCAGGGGCTGGCTCTCCCCCGCCGTCGGGCTGACCCTCCTCTGGTCAGTAAGTGCCCACGGAGCCTCATAGGGGTCTCGCCTGTGCTGGGGAGGGGGGCACAGCATGGGCGTGTGCAGTTGTGGCTGGGAGGCAGCACTGATGAGCGGGGGCTCAGGGCAGCAGGGGGACCTGGAGGGCTTCCCAGGGGAAGATCCCAGGGCAATGGAGGGCTCCCTGGGGGGTGGGCTTGCAGGATCAGGAGGGTGTGCATGAGCAGGGGGAGTACTCGGGTAGCCCATAGTTGAGCAAAGGGAGCTGGGAGCCAGTGACGAGCCAGGGGTCCCCACTCTGCCACCTTGTGCTCCCCAGGGCTCATTCTTCCAGGGCCTGAGCTCCATGGACAGTGCCCGGTGTGGGATAGGGTCCTGGGGTCTGTTTCCTCTTGCTCGGTTTCCCCTAGCTCCGGAGAGGGGTGGGCCAAGAGCTGCAGCACAACCCACGCCTTGGCCTGACCGTGTCCATGTTTGACCCAACCCTACAGATTGCTGACTTTGGCCTCTCCAACCTCTACCACCAAGGCAAGTTCCTGCAGACGTTCTGCGGGAGCCCGCTCTACGCCTCGCCCGAGATTGTCAACGGGAGGCCGTACACGGGCCCAGAGGTTAGTGCGTCCTCTGCCGGCCTGCCCCAGCCATCCGCTGTGACGTCAGATACGGGCCCGTTTTCCACTTGGAACTCAATCGGTCCTCCCCCAGAGCCGCTGCTTGCCAGGCCAGCATTTGCTCAGAAACCCAGAGGTGGCAAAGCTGGAACTAGAACGGAGGCCCCCGACTCCCATCTGGTCCCTTGCCCCTTTGACTTCGCCCCAACCTCCAGTCCAAGCTCCCCCATGTGACGCAAGAGGGGCATCCGTCAGAGCCACCCCACCCTGGCCGGGAAGGGGAGGCTGCAGACAGCGTCTCCCCCAGAGCCTCGGTGCCCCGTGTCCCAGGTTTGAGGGGGTGCTCGTCCTCTGGTGACCGACTCCGCGGTCCCAGCGTGTCCCTTCTCTTCCGTGGTGTTGAGGGTGAGGCTGGCGGCCACCCGCCCGGCACTGCTCGGGCATCCTGGCTGATCCTCTGTCTCTCCTGCAGGTGGACAGCTGGTCCCTGGGCGTTCTCCTCTACATCCTGGTACACGGCACCATGCCCTTCGACGGGCAGGACCACAAGACGCTGGTGAAGCAGATCAGCGATGGGGCCTACCGGGAGCCCCCGAAGCCCTCTGGTGAGTGGATGGCACTTCCTTCCCTTATGGGCATGGTTGATTGTCTTTGGCAAGTGCATCCTAAAGTCTAGCTTAGATCTCCTTGCTACAGTTGCCCCATTTCCTATTGCTTCTGTCCTCGTCCCTAGGAATCCTTTGTCTTATGATGGGGGAGAGGAGGAGAGTGTGCACAGACAAGGGCTAATGACGGGGTCACCGTCCTGAGAGGGGGTGGAGCAGAGCGGTGACAGCAGTCAATCCCGGGACACCCAGTGGGGAGCCAGCCTGGGCCGTGGCACCTCTGGGGCCCGGGGCAGGAGTGCCCATGTCTGAAGTGGGCAAGAGCACTGTCTTAGTTCAAGCAGGGCTGGTCGGCCCCTGCTGTCCTGCTCTCAGGACCACCAACCCACTGACCGATGCCTTTGCATTTCGTCTTCCAGATGCCTGCGGCCTGATCCGGTGGCTGCTCATGGTGAACCCCACCCGCCGGGCCACCCTGGAGGATGTGGCCGGTCACTGGTGGGTCAACTGGGGCTACGCCACCCGCGTCGGGGAGCAGGAGGCCGCGCACGAGGGTGGACACCCGGGCAGCGACTCTGCACGCACCTCCGTGGCTGACTGGCTCCGGCGCTCCTCCCGCCCCCTCCTGGGGAACGGGGCCAGGGTGTGCAGCTTCTTCAAGCAGCACGCGCCTGGGGCGGCGAGCACCAGCCCGGGCCTGGAGCGCCAGCACTCGCTCAAGAAGTCGCGCAAGGAGAACGACGTGGCGCAGGCCCGCCAGGGCGCCCCAGCCGACGACACCGCCGCGCGCTCCGGCAAGAGCAACCTCAAGCTGCCCAAGAGCATCCTGAAGAAGAAGCTGTCAGTCTCCTCGGATCCTCGGGAGCCCGGCCCGGGCCCCGCCAGCGCAGGGCGGGCGGAACCCCTGCTCCCCAGGAAAGGCATCCTGAAAAAGCCGCAGCGCGAGTCCGGCTACTACTCGTCCCCGGAGCCCAGCGACTCGGGGGATCTCCTGGATGCAGGTGACGTGTTTGTGAGCGGGGACCCCCCGGTGCAGAGGGCCCCCCCAGCCTCAGGGCTGCTCCACCCCAAGGGCATCCTCAAACTCAACGGCAAGTTCTCCCGCGAGGCTTCAGATCGCACGGCCCCCACCGCCTTCGGCTCCTTGGACCAACTGGCCTCTCCACGAGCCCCGCCCCGGGCCAGCCGGCCCTCAGGGGCCGTGAGTGAGGACAGCATCCTGTCCTCCGAGTCCTTCGACCAGCTGGACCTGCCCGAGCGGCTCCCAGAGCCCCCGCTGCGGGGCTGTGTGTCTGTGGACAACCTCTCCGGGCTGGAGGAGCCCCCCGCGGGGGGTCCTGGCAGCTGCCTGAGGCGCTGGAGGCAGGACCCCCTGGGGGAAAGCTGCTTCTCTCTGACGGACTGCCAGGAGGTGACACAGACCTACCGCCAGGCCCTGGGGGTCTGCTCTAAGCTCAGCTGAGGGTGCCCGGCAGGCTCCAAGATGCAACGAACTGGCGGCACCCTAGGGGGTGGTGCCTGAGCCCCGGGCGGGCGGGCAGGCAGCCTGCAAAGGAAGCATGGTAGGGGTCTGATGCCTTCAGCCCCAGGAACCAAGATGATAGGCAGAAAGAGTGGAGAAGCAGGCGCAAGGGAAAGGCCTGGGCGTCTTCTGCCTGTGTTTTGTGCACGGGTTAGGGGACAGGGGACAAGCAGGGAGACCTAGAAGGAGCGCCTGCCCTAGCCGTGCCCGTCGCTTTCACCTGCTGTGAATGAGTTTTCCAGGTGGCGCCTGCCAAGGGCAGCCTCTTCCCTACTCTTCCTGTGCCCGAGTGGGGCTGGCACACACACACACACATACGCGCGCACCGCCGGCCACTAGAACTGGAACGTGGCGCCTCTGCTGTGCTGGGGGTGGCCTGCAGTAACCCTTCCTTATTTATCCCAGCAGCCAGAGAGCGCAGCGGCCGCGGCTCTCTCCCCTTCCCCCTTGAGCCCGAGCCCCCTCCAGTCGCTGCTATGGACCTCAAAGGCTTGGCAAGGCTCGGGCTGCTGTGCAGATTTCATCTCAAGGGGGCCGGACTCCTCCGGACGCCCCCTGGGACCTCAGAGACCCACAAGTTCTGCCTCTAAGCTGCTCCCGAACTCTGGACTATGGATGGATGCATCTCTGGGCTTTCAGACCCTACAGTGTCCTTATTTATTTTTATGATCTCAACTGTTTTGTTATTAAAAAAAAAAAGTGAATCTTGCTGATTTTATTAATGTGAATGCCGCGTTCTGGGGAGACCCGTGAAGACATCTGAGTTGCGTGTGTAGAGGGAGATTGTTGCGATGATTCCCCTCTGAGCACGGGGAGGGGAGGGTCCGGGACTCCCCATGTCCCATTGCGGTGTCTGGAGGCAGGGAGGTGGCCTCCCGCTCCCCTCACTCCACACCTTGACTGTCCACCAAATGATCCCGCTCTGCTTGCTGTGTAACGGGGAAGAGCCACTCCATTAAAACCAGAGAGGCAATTGGCAGCCGGCCTCCCTCTGTCTCTTTGGCGGAGAGTGGAGGCACAGGTCTGTGAGCCTCCCCCTGGGCTGCCCCGTGGGAAATAGAGAAGGTTTATTCAAAACAAAGCCAAAGGCCCCCCAGCTCTGAACTGCCCAAAGCAGCTCCAGCGTCAGCCAGCCCAGCGCGGTGTGGTCGGGGGAGCAGCCCAGGGCTCTAAAGAGACAACTAGATCCCCGCCCCCACCCTCTCCTTCCTCTCCTCCTGCCCCTCCCCCACCGGCTTGGAGCCCCCTGCTGTCTCCCACAGCCTCTGTTCTCACATCCACCCCCAGAAATCCCCTTTTCCTCCAGTGCCTGGCAGCTTCTCCCCTCCCCCAACCCCTCTGCCAGACTCCTAGAGGAAGTCAGGAATGCATGGAATGTCCACCCCCCACAGCCCGCCCCCTCGGCCCCCTGCAGAGCATTCCCGGCACGCCAGCTCCATTGAGAAACTCCCAGGCTCTGAGGGCTGTGGACTCCGGAGAGGATGAGGACAAAGTCTGGGGCTGGCAGCCGGCTGGCTCCGGCCCCAAGCAGGCTCCAGCCCCAACCCTGACCTGCTCTGGTGTTCCCAGGTTCCTGGTCTGGCCAGCCCCTGTGCCCTGCGCCACAGCACTCCTGTCCGTCTGCCCAGAGAGCTGGCAAAGTCACCGAGTTTGGGGAAGGGCGAAGCAACTGTGGGGTCAAGATGGCAGCACCAAGAAGAAATTGCTTAGGCCACAGCCCGGGGAGTTCTGGGCCTGACATCTCTCATGTCCGATGCGGGAGTGCTGGGACTCTGGGCTAGGCTGCCGGCAACCCCAGTGAAGCCCCAGGGTGGGTCTTTACCCCATGCAGCTGCAGAGGTCAGGTGCTCATTCATTCATTCATTCCCCTTCCGAATGAAGCCCTACTGTGGGCGTGGACCACAAAGGTAGGAGGCTGTGCACCGGAGGGCTAGTGAGCTAAGCGTCCTCAGTCCAGGCCCCGGGACTGCACAGGCACCGCCAGCTGTGAGTGCCCTTGGGGGCCGCTCGTGAGGGCTCTCACTGCACGCTCACCTCCGCGTTGCCAGCTCGGAAAGCATTCTGTAGGCTGTCCGGCTGAGCAAGTGGCAACACCAGGCCTCCACCCAGACCTGGGAGCTGCCAGTCTTGGGGGGCCGGAGCCCACAGAGTGGGCTTGGGTTTGGAGAATGGAATAAAGGAATAGAAGGGAATGGAACTGTAGATATTGACTGGGCCTCTCTGACACGCCAAGCCCTTTTCCAGACACGGGAATACAGCCATTTCACCCCCCCAGAGGGAGCCAGGCAAGAGGGCAGTGAGTGGGCCCAGGGAGAAGCTGAAAGGGCGGTGGTGGGGGTGACAAGAGGGGGCTCACAGCGAAGCGAGGGCCTGAGTCCAACGGAAACCTGAGTTCGGGATTGGGGTGGGGAGGAGGGCTCAGTCCCTTCCACCAGCTCTGGCTCAGCGGGGTTGGGGGGCCCCCAGGTGTTTGGTCCTGAGGTTTGTGTCCCCCTGTGGTCTGTTTGCTTAACCTCCTCAAGGGAGGGGTGGGCAGGGAGGTGTGTCCCAGTGGGAAGAGAATATCTATGACCTCAGCTCCAAAGGGACCTGGACTTGAGGCCGCTGGATCCTGAGCCTCACCTGCCAGGATGCTTCATACCAAAAACATTCCAGAAAGAAGGCTCAGAGAGGACGCTGGGCCCCAGGGGGAAAGGCTGAAGCTGCAGGAATATTTAGTGCCACATCAGTGCTTCCGGAATGTGACGAACGCAGACAACAAGTGGCGGTGGGAGGGCAACCTGGGAGAGGGGAGGAGAGGGCCTTCTGAACTCCCCGGGCAGGTGCAGGCGCAGGCAGCCATGAATGGGAGCTCGCGAGCTCGCAAGCTTGGCTTGGCGGTACTGAGGCTTCCCTGTGCACAGGGAGGCAGGCACGGTCTGCACGTCAGGGGGACCTGCACTTCCTCTGCTCCATCCGGCCGACCCTTGGGGGACCCCCTCCCGGGGGGATGAGGAGAAAGGGGAGCCCAGAGCAGCCCGGATGTGTGGGAAGCAGCAGCCCCCATAGAACCTGCAGTGGGCTGTGCGCCTCCTGGAGCAGCCTCTGCCCTGCCAGGCAGAGTGACTCAGCTAAGAGCACACCTCGCCTGCAGGACCAGCCCAGGACAAAGGACTGGCTGAAGAGCCTGGGTGTTTCTATTTACCACTTGTTTATTTTCATTTATTTGAAAGGCAGAGGGAGAGTGAGAGAGGAGTTCTTCCAATCACTGGGTCACTCCCCCAATGCCCACAACAGACAGGGCTGAGGCAGTCTGAAACCAGGAGCCAGGAACTCCATCCCTGTAGATCTCCCATGTGGGTGGCAGGGACTCGAGTACTTTGGCCATCATCTGCTGCCTCCCAGGGTTTGTCTTAGCAAGAAGCAGGATCAGAGGTGGAGTGGCCGAGACTCAAACTTGCACTCCAATACAGGATGCAGTTGTCCCAAGTGGTGACTTGACCCACGGCACCACAGTGCCTGCCCTGAGCCTGGGCATTCCTGAAGCAGGAGCAGGAAGTGGCAGGGGTGGGGTGGTAGTGGCCTGGAAGAATAAGCATGGTTCCCCACGGGTGGAGGCCCCCGAGACCAAGCATTCTCCAGCCGCTTGTCGTGAACGGGTGTACAAGGAGCTAACTTGGAAGCAAGTGGCCCCAGCAGGGAGCCCGTCCTGGAAAGAGACGATGGCACTTGGACTGGAGAAGAAGCAGTAAAGAAGTGAGGGGTTGACATTGGCACTGGACGTGGGGAGTGAAGGGCAGGGACCCGGAGTCGCTCCATGAGGCTCGGCTTGCAACCTGGAGCGAGGATCGGTGTCTGCTCGCAGGTTTGAGGTGTGGGGTAGGCTCCGGGCACTTAGACTGACAAGATAAAGGCACACAGGCGCTGGAGCTGGGGGAGGATTTGAGCTAGAGATTCGGGAGCTCTTGCTAGAAAGAGTTACTGCTTCGTGTGAAACATCGAGGATCGTGATCGTCGCTGTTCCTCCCCGCTCTAGGGGCTCTCGGGTTTTATTACCTAGGAAAGCAGTTCCTTCCACAGCTGGCTCGTTGCTTGTAAAGAAGCCGGGGAGGCGTGATGCTGAGCCCAAGTTAGGCCTTGCCTGGCTGGGCCTGGCTGTCAAGGATGGGAGGAGCAAGCCGGTGGGGAGGGGGGAGACCTTCGTTCCCAGAGGTTGGCCGCCCCGGGACTCCGCTTCTGTCTATGCAGGACAGGGACTTCTCAGGACCCTCCTGCTTCTTTTTCTTCTGGAAAACTGTAATTATTTATTTGAAAGGCGGAGTTAAAGACAGAAAGGGACACACACACACACACACACAGAGAGACATACACACAGATCTTCCATCCTCCGGTCCCCCGATGGCCACAATGCCCAGGGTTGGGCCAGGCTGAAGCCAGGAACTTCTTCTGGGTCTCCCACATGTGCGCAGGGGCCCAAGCATTTGTGCTATCCTCTGATGTTTTTCCCAGGCACATTAGCAGGGAGCTGGATCGGAAATGGAGCAGGTGGGACTTGGCACGAACCGAACCGGTGCCCAGATGGGATGGCGGCCTCACAGGCTGTGGCTTAACCCAATGCACCTAGCACCAGCCCCCACCCTCGACTTTGAAATTCCACAGCTGCATATTTTCAAAGCCAATCACAGATCTCATAAGAACGTTAGAAAGGTCACCCTTGGACCAAGGATGCTGCCTTGGACACTGGCCCGCCGAGGGGCTGGGCTCACAGAGGCCTCCCGAGGCTCGGGCCTGCGCCCCAGAACCTGCTACAGATCCCCGGGGAGCCTAGGCACAGCCCGGCCGGGGCCCAGCACTGCGTTTTCACTGGCACGGCCAGTGGCTCTGTCCCACAGGGCCTGAGGACTTGCTCTAGGCCAGGGCCCAGAGGCAGCCTTCAGGGAGCCACAGCCTCAGGAGGAATTTCGCCCGGCGGCGGGAAACCTCGCTCTTTCTCCTGGGGCCTCTGAAATGTCCCCTCCCCCCAACTCTTCACAAAGGAATCCCCAGTCCTGGGTCCTGCTCCGTAGTCTCAGTTGTCCCCGCTCTCTCCACCCCTGCCCTGAGCTAATCCCACCTTCTCAGTTTCCCCATCTCCCCTGTGCAGGGGCCCACAGGTCAGCCGGGGGATGAGTCATCCGGCTGGGGGAGGGGCTCCCAGGCCATAAATGGGCAAAAGCCCAGCTGCAGGTTCCAGACTGGCGGGACAGCGCCATCTCCTCCGTGCCCCTCTCCCCGGGGGGGAATTTCCCGGAGAGGAGGGAGGCTGCACCGGATGGAATTCTAGAAATAGCAGAGCTTTTGAGGAGCTGGGTTCCAGGCTGACTCAGCTTCCCTGATAAACAGACAGCTGCCGGCCAGGATTTTCCCAGCTGCAGAGGGAGGCTGAGCCCCCACTTCCTGGTGGAAGTGTTCTGCTAGGTCTGGCCAGCAGCACCTCCTCCCTGCTCCTTGAGATCAGAGCGCCGGCTGCAGGCTGCACTGACCCAGGCCCTGGCCCCTGGGGGACCTCTGCAGCAGAACTGAACACCATCCCTTCTGAGACCTGGCCAACCTCTCCCCCATGGGATTCAGAGCCGCGCTCAGGCCCTGGCCTGCAGAGCCCCAGGCTTTGTGACACCCCCCCACCCCCCCGCTCCAGGTTCCCTGCTCCGTGGGGCTTCACATCACAGCATGCCAGCCACTGCCAGGAGCCTCCTCTCTGCTCAGGGACCCCTGCTTTGCTCTGCCTGCAGCCAGTGCCCAGTGCTCTGAGTGGGAAAACCGTTGGAGAGGCAGCTGCTGCCGGCGGGGAGAGCAGCCTGGCCTGCCTGTGGGCCTCACATGGGGACCTGGCTCACCTCAAGGCCTTTTTACCTGGGGTCTGGGCCTCACTTCACTGCTTAGAAACCTTGCTTGTGGGACTGGTGCTGTGGCGTAGCAGGTAAAGCCACAGCCGTGCAGGTGCCGGTTGGTCTCCCAGCTGCTCCACTTGTGATCCAGCTCCCTGTTAATGGCCTGGGAAAAGCATCAGAGGATGGCCCAGGTGCTTAGGCCCCTGCACCCACGTGGGAGACCCAGATGAAACTCCTGGCTCCTGGCTTTGGTCAAGCCTAGCGTTGGCCTTTGTGGCCATCTGGGGAGTGAACCAAAGGATGGAAGATCTGTCTTTCTCTCTCTCTGTAACTCTGATTTTCAAATACATATATAAATCTTAAAAGAAAAAAAGAAAAAGAAAAAGAAACCTTGCTCGTGGGCAGGGAGGCTTGGTGGCCAGGGTGGTACTGATGAACTAGTACTGAGTACTGATGGACAAGTACTGAGTATTAATTGATGAGTACTGAGTACTGATTGGCAAGTACTGAGTACTGATGGACAAGTACTGAGTGCTGATTAACAAGTACTGACTACTGATTGACAAAGACCAACACTGCTGCTGCCAAACCAGCTGATGAGCCCATTCGCGACCTCTAGGCAATTTCACACCAGGGGACCCTACCCTACGTCCAGGGCCGTCCAGGGCCGAGTTCACAGGGAGACTGGAGAGCTGGGTTGTGGCGCCAGCGGAGCGTCTCTGTGGTGGTGTGGCCTCTGGGCCAGGACTCGGTCCCTGGGCATCACTGTCAGGACACCCTTCCCCTTCGATGCTGCGGAGACAACCTCCTGGGTGTGTACATCCTTGTGTCCCCAGAGCACACGGCAGCCACTTCGAGAGTCACCTTCCCAGTCCCTGCAGGCCCACCATGTTGTCATAAGGATTTGCTGAGACGACACACGAGCGTGCTTGCTAGGCAATACCTCACCCAGGAACACCAAGCAGCGAGCACAGCTACTCAATGGCTGCCTGTGTTCACGGAGGGCCTCCTCCTGCTTTCCTGGCCCCAGCCCCTGGTTTACGAAGGGGAATCTGATCGTTAAATCAGTGAAAGCCCATCCCTTAATAAACCCATGAGCATTCGTTGAGACCTCACTATTGTTGTGGGTGCCGTGGAAAACACCGAAGCCATTTGGATATGGTCCCCTCCCTCCAGGAATTTCTCTATCATAAAGCTGGAGCCATAAATGAACACCCACAGGATGGTTGTTAACAGCTCAGGGTGACTGGATGAGGGTGTGGGGCTGCTACAGAGGAGCCGCAGGGAGATGTTCAAGTCCCTTGCGCTGGTGGTCAGGGACCCGCCTGCATCTCAGCCCATACTCTGGTCACTCAAGGCCTAAGCCCCCTAGCTGCAGGGCTCTGGGGGCCTGAGCCTCAAGGCAGGGTCCACCTGGAGGGCCCTCGGCTGTGGCTGAGAGTCCAGAGTCCTTTGCTCAAGCAGGTTGGCCTTGCTCTTCCCAAGCCTGCGCAGACGGCTGAGTGAGGGTCTGGATGAGCAGACATGGTCCAGATGCGCGTGGGAGGCAGAGCTGGTCGGCTCCCACCCTCTCAGTCGTGGGGCAGGCTCGGGACCCTGCTTCCCCCGGAGCGAGAGCTCCCACAGCCTCATCCAGTCTGGTCACCCCAACCGGAGAGGGTGACTTTCTCTAGATGCCTCTTAGAGGGAGGACAGAGCCACCACTGCTGCTCAGCTTGGGCCGCCCTGTGAGCTGTGTGTTCCTTGTCTGGGACCGCCGGGATGCTCTCTGGGCCACACTAGGACACTAGGAGAGATCCAGCCTCAGCCTCCCCCAGCCCTACTACTTACCCCAGCAATAAGAACCAGCTTCAAATCACGAGAAATTTTATGTGTGGGATCACCCTACCCCCATCCAGAATTGGCTGAGAGAGCCAAGGATGCTAACCACCACAGAAGTTCCTGTGCTAGAGCACCGGTTCCCAAAGTGCGGCCCTGGGACCCCCGGGGTTCCCCAAATCTTTTCAGTGGTTATACCTGATTAGAGCTCTCTCTCTCTCTCTCTCTTTCTCTTTCTCTCCCCATTATTTATTTGAAAGGCAGACTGACAGAAACAGTGAAGGAGATTTTCCGTCTGCTGCTTCACTCCCCAGATGGCCTCAATGGTCTGGGCTGGGTCAAGCCAAAGCCAGGAAGGGGCCTGGAGCTGCGTCTGGATCTCCCACGTGAATGGTAGGGGCCAAGCACTTGGGCCTTGCTCCGCTGCTTTCCCAGACGCATGAAGAGGGAGCTGGATGGGAAGTGGAGCAGCAGAGACTTGAGTCAGCCTTCCAGGGTCAGAAGCAGCAGCTTAACCCACCACAACGCCAGCCTCACAACTCATTTTCCAAAGGTTTTTAACTTTCTTTTATTTGAAAGGCAGAATGATGAAAGATGTCCTTTTTTTTTTTTCCTAAAAAGATTTATTTAATTTATTTGAAAGAGTTACAGAGAGGCAGAGGCAGAGAGAGAGAGAGAGAGAGAGATCTTCCATCCACTGGTTCACTCCCCAGATGGCCACAATGCCAGAACTGAGCCAGGCCAAAGCCAGGAGCCAGGAGCTTCATCCGGGTCTCCTACATGGGTGTAGAAGCTCAGGCACCTGACCGTCTTCCACTACTTTCTCAGATGCATTAGGAGGAAGCTGGATCAGAAGTGGACTAACTGGGATTTGAACCAGCGCCCGTATGGGATGCCAGCCCTGCAGGCAGCAGCTTCAGCTCCTTCACCACAGCGCTGGCCCCAGAAAGCTATCTTCCCTCTGCTGGTTCACTCCCTGATGTCCACAGCACAGGGCTGTGCGCAGGGTGCGTAGGGCTGAAACCAGGAGCCAGGAACTCCATCCAGGTCTCCCACCTGGTGGCAGGGGCCCAGGTTCCTGAGCCATCACCTGCTGCCTCCCAGACTGTGTCAGCAGGAAGCTGGATTGGAAGCAGAGGAGCCAGGACTACAACCGGCACTCTGAAGTGGGATGTGCGTGTCCACGTGGCAGGCAGCCAGCCACTAGGTCCCAATGCCTGCCCCTGTCTTCAGGTTTCAAGAGTGCGAAGAGGGGCCGACACTGTGGCGTAGTGGGTAAAGCCACCGCCTGCAGAGCCGGCATCCCATATGGGCACCTGTTCGAGTCCCAGCTGCTCCACTTCCGATCCAGCTCTCTGCTATGGCCTGGGAAGGCAGTGGAAGATGGTCCGAGTCCTTGGGCCCCTGCACCCACATGGGAGACCTGGAAGAAGCTCCTGGCTCCTGGCTTTGGATTGGCATAGCTCCAGCTGTTGAGGCCACTTGGGGAGTGAACCATCAGATGGAAGACCTCTCTCTCTCTCTCTCTCTCTCTCTGTCTCTCCTTCTCTGTGTAACTCTTTCAAATAAATAAATAAATCTTTTTAAAAATAAAAGTGCAAAGATCAGAATGTCTGAGGACGTCTGCTGTCCTGAGAAGGGGATACAGCAGGGAGGACCGCACGTCCCATCGAGGACACCCAGGCACATTGAACTTCAGACAGTGAATAATATTTTAGCATAGTATTGCTTGGGACATGCTTAACTTTAAAAATGAGCCATTGTTTATCTGGAATTCAAATTTAAATGGGAGGCGGCCGACGCCATGGCACAGTGGGTTAAGCTGCCACCTGCGATGCCAGCATCCCATAGGGGCACCAGTTCAAGTCCTGGCTGCTCCACTTCTGATCCAGCTCCCTGCTATGGCCTGGGAAAAACAGCAGAAAATGGCCCAAGTACTTGGGCCCCTGCACCCACGTGGGAGACCCTGAAGATGCTTCTGGCTCCTGGCCCCTGGCTTCAGCCTGGCCCAGTGCTGGCTGTTGAAGTCATCTAGGGAGTGAACCGGCAGATGGGAAGATCTCTCTCAGATCTCTCTCCTCTCTTTCCCTCTCTCCCTGTAACTCCGACTTTCAAAGTAAATAAATACATCTTTAAAACAAAACGAAGAAAAAACAAATTGAAATGGGTGTCTTGTACTTTTGTTTGCTAAATCTGGGAAACCTAACAGCAGGAGAGATTTAGATTAGACAAAAGGAAGAAAGTGAGTCAGATCTTGGGATTTTGACCCGGGCGAGGATGGACACGCTGTCCGAGGACTCGGAGCAGGTCTCCGAGAAACCCAGGCAGGGTGAGCCAAAGACACAGAAAGCGAACCTGGGTGTGAATGGTGGTGTTCAGAGGAGGAAGTGACCCCTGGTGGGTGTGGGCGGAGGGCAGGGGAGGGCTGGGGAGGGCCAAAATCCCTGGAGGACGAAAGACACGAGGCAGTGAGGTCATCCCCTCCCGCTCTGCTAAAAATGTGTGTGTCTGTACTTCGGTTCCGGCTGTCTGAAGCGAATCTTGAGATCTGGGTGGGGCTGCGCACAGGACGAGCTGGGGTGGCCGGGGGAACAGGAAGGCCTATGTGGGACCAGAAATAAACAGATAGGCACAGCAGCAGCCCGCGGGAGAAGGGCCCTTTTTCCCAGTTATGAGCACTGAGGGAGGAGGGCCGGGGACACACCCCGCACCCCATCCTCGCCCTCGCTCTGGTCAACAAGGGAAACTCTAAGAAACTCCCAGAAAGAGAAACACGGTGCCTGGCTGGCAGGGAGGGTGTGGTGTCCTCATTAAACATTTAATTGAAAGGCAGAGAGAGAAAGAGAAAGAGAAAGAGAAAGGTCTTCCAGCCACTGCTTCGCTTCCCAGAAGGCTGCAACAGCCGGGGCTGGGCCAGGCCAAAGCCAGGAGACTGGAACTCCATCCAGGTCTCCCATGTGGGTGGCGGGGGCCCAGGCCCTTAGACCACCATCGACTGCTTCCCAAGCGCATTAGAAGGGAGCTGGATCAGTAGCAGAGCCGCTGGGACGGGGAACAGGTGCGCCAGTATTGGATGCCAGTGGTGATTAACCGGCTGTGCCACAATGCTGACCCTGCATTATTTTTCTTCTTCAACATCTATGGAGCATTTACTGCGTGCTTGACATGGTGTCAGGTCTGTGGGGAGTCCTGGGGGCAGGTGCAGAATTTGTGAGTAAGAAGCAGAGGCAGAATTTTCATTAGCAGCTGAAAACCTGGTAAGAGCCATGACTCCCTCCATGGAGGGTCATTGACCAAGAACCACAACCCCCACCCCCACCCTGATCCAGGCAGGCAGAGGGGCCTCCGGATCCTGTGTGACCTGAGCAGGTTCGACGCAGGCAGGTTTTCCATGATGCTGTGTTCAGCACAGGCAGCAAGGCAACCGGATTCACAGGTGTACAGGTGCAAAGCCTCGCAGGTGACGCGTGTGGACCCCTGTCTGCGGCCCTGAGCTTAGCTGGGGCACCATGCTCATAGAAGACCTTGCTGTCGGGAGAGTCGGGATAGGTGGAAGCATTTCCTGAGGACACAGACCAGGCTGCTACGAGGAATGATGGGAGGGAGGTATTTGGTTCTGAGCGAAGGGTGTAGGGTGGATGGGGATTGGGCATGGATTGAAGTGTTGCCCTGAGGCTCCCGCAGGGAGGAAGGTAGTAATTCAGCCAAAGGAAGTACTTTTTTTTTTTTTTTTGACAAGCAGAGTTAGACAGTAAGAGAGAGAAACAGAGAGAAAGGGCTTCCTTCCGTTGGTTCACCCCCCAAATGACCGCTAAGGCCGGTGCACTGCGCTGATCCGATGGCAGGAGCCAGGGGCTTCTCCTGGTCTCCCATGCAGGTGCAGGGCCCAAGCACTTGGGCCATCCTCCACTGCCCTCCCGGGCCACAGCAGAGAGCTGGACTGGAAGAGGGGCAACCGGGACAGAACCCGGCGCCCCAACCAGGACTAGAGGAAGTGCTTTCTAACAGTGAGCCCTGTCCCAGTCCCAGATGGAGGGGAGGGGACTCCCTGCTGCCCCTGTGTTTGGTCTCTCAAGAGGGGATCCCTGGCAGGCAGGAAGGGCTGAAGACAGGATGGTACCTGGGGAGGGGAGGGCATGGCTCATAGGGGTCTCGACCGTGGGCCTGCTGGGGTCACACTTGCCCCCCAACTCCTCCGTGCCCCATGAGCCCTCATCCAAGGTTGCAGGGGACAGGCAGACACAGGACTGGCTGAGGACACAGGAAAGCTGGTCGTTAGCCCCGCGGGGAACAAGCTGGACTGTCCTGGGCTGGGCTGCAGGGGTGGGAATGGGAAGATGGCTTCTGGATGAGTCACGGCCATTGTCTGCCCCATCCCTTTGGTAGCGAGGCTGGGGGAGACCTGGGCCCTGGCCAGCTGGGCCCCGCCCTGGTCCTCGCAGCTCCGGGGTGAGCGGAGCAGGCCCAGGGCAGGGGGCAGGGGTACCCCTTATCAGCTCTAGAAAGGGTGGGGCTCGGGCGGGACTTCCCAGCTGTCCCTGCAAGGCAGCAGTTTCTCGGGCTGGGAAGGCGGTCCCCTCTTGGCACACAAGAACGGGCAGGAGAACGCTTTCCTGTCCTGCCTGAACAACCCCTGAAGCGGGGACGAGGGGAAGGAATTCCTTCAAATCCCTGCAGCATGCAGACAGCTGCTGTTGCTAACCAAGCACTTTCCTCCCAGGCGGTGCAAAGCAGTCTCCCCATTTCAGCGGCTCCAGCTTAACACGCCCACGGCCTGGAGAAGTGCTCCTCTACCCGCCAGACTCCCAGTCCCGAGGGACGGAGCTGCCCGCTCAAGGTCACAGCAGGAGGAGGGGGACTTGGGGGACCAGCCTCCTTTCCTCCTCTGGTCCACAGGGCCCCGTGGGCAGCTCCCTCGGGGTACACCTCCCTGCATCCAGCCCCCTGCTCTCTGCCTTTTCTGAAAACCTCAACTCTGGCACAGGGCAGAGAAAGCTCCCAGCATGCCCTCCTCTCGCCTTCTGCTCTGCCACCTTCTCCCGCAATGCAAGCCTGTGCTACCAGCCAGTGTCACACCACCGGCGCTCACACCTTGGAGCTAAATAAAGAGAGCCAAAGCCCCACTTGCAAGGGTGGATGCACTGTCCGCCCCAGCCATCTTTCTGCCCACCCCCAGGCGCTGGTTCCATGCGAGGCAGCACAGGAAGGCTGAAAACCGAGCCCAGCAAGCGTGGCTGCTGAGCCCCGGGGGACGCAGCAATGGGGGTCCAGGCCCAGTGCGAGGGGAGAACGCAGGGACGCTCTCCCCGTCACGCTGGTTACCCAGAGGCCCGGCTCTCAGAAAGGCCTCTGTGGACCCTCTGGGGCGGCTGGGCTGGAAAGAGAAGGCCCACAGCTGTCCCTAACGCAGCCCTGGGCCTGTCACTCAAACCAGACAGGGAGGTCCCGGGTGCCGCCTGGAGTTCCCTGCGCAGGGAGGCGAGCCAGGACCAGCGCCCTTCTCAGCCGGGCTGCCTCCCCCACGCTGATGAGGACTTCCCCCACCCGACCCCCGCCTAGGCATTCCCTTGATAAGGGCGGGTCCTGCCTTGACCACGCGCACTGCAGCGTGGCTGGGCCCCTTCCAGGTGTCTGGGCTCAGCTGTCCACCACCACCCCTCCCCACCCCCCAGGACCTCCTTCTGACCGGAGCCTCCTTCCCTCCTAACCTGGTGCCCGAGCTGCGGCAGCCAGAGTGACCGCAGAAAGCTCAGCGAGGCGCACGCCCAGGGTGCTGTGAGGATCATTTCTGGTGGAGCGGGGGCAAGAGTTCAAGGTGAGAGGAGGAAAGGTGGATGGGAGCTACGCTGCCACCTGCTGATCCAAAAGCTCCTAAAAACAGATGTTCCAGTGGAGGACAGGGCAGGAAACCTCCAGGAAGGCAGAGGCCCGGCTCCCTGTGCCTCCTGTTCACTCGCCCGCCCGCCCCATCTCCCCTCCTGGTCACCCCATCTCCCCTCCTGGCCGCCCCATCTCCCCTCCTGGTCACCCCATCTCCCCTCCTGGTTACCCCATCTCCCCCCCACTGCCCGGCTGCCCCATCTCCCCTCCTGGTCGCCCCATCGCCCCCTCCTGGTCACCCCATCCCCCCTCCTGGTCACCCCATCTCCCCTCCTGGTCACCCCATCTCCCCCCCCTCCACCCGGCTGCCCCATCTCCCCTCCTGGAACTCCCTGGAGCAGTGGTCTCTAAGGGGGGAGGGGGCAGCTATCTGTTGGCACTTGGGAAAATATTACAACTTTTTAAACAAATTTTTTTATTAATTCATTTTCAATTTATTTGAAAGACAGAAAGGGACCTTCCCTCTGAGGGTTCACTCCCCAAATGTCTGACCTAATTTTGAGTCTCCCACATGGGTGGCACAGACCCAGGAACTTGAGCCATCAACTGCTGCCCCCCGCCCCGCCCAGGTCCGTGTTAGCAGGAAGTTGGATTGGAAGCGGAGGAGCCAGGACTCAAGCCAGGAACTCCAACATGGGACGTGGACATCCCAAGCAGCTTCTTAACCACTGAGC
This sequence comes from Oryctolagus cuniculus, assembly GCF_964237555.1. NCBI lineage: Eukaryota > Metazoa > Chordata > Mammalia > Lagomorpha > Leporidae > Oryctolagus > Oryctolagus cuniculus. The sequence goes on along the minus strand of NC_091444.1, from coordinate 20,678,130 downwards.
CAAATGCCCGCCTCCAGAACTCTCTGTATCACCTCATGCACGTCTACACTTGTGCACGGTATATAAACAGCACTAGTGTTAGAAGTGCTAATGGTAGGGGCCGGTGCTGCCGCCTGCAGGGCTGGCATCCCATAAGGCACCAGTTTGAGTCCTGGCTGCTCCAATTCTGATCCAGCTCCCTGCTAATGCACCTGGGACAGCAGCAGAAGATGGCCCACGTGCTTGGGGCCCTGCACCTGCGTAGGAGACCCAGAAGAAGCTCCTGGCTTTGATCAGCCCAGCTCTGGCCATTGCTGCCACCTGGGGAGTGAACCAGCGGATGGAAAGCCTCTCTGTCTCTCCCTCTCTCTGTCTGTAACTCTACCTCTCGAATAAATAAATCAAAAAAAAAAGAAAGAAAGAAAGAAAGAAAGAAAGAAAGAAAGAAAGAAAGAAAGAAAGAAAGAAAGAACTAATCCCGCTCACCATCCACTTCTCTTCCCAGGCCCTGGGTCCTGCGCAGGCTCTCAGCGCACACAAATGTCCTCCCGCGCCCCCTGTGCCGGCAGTGACTCCCCGCCCCCCCAGGCTTGGGTTGGGGCAGTGACTTCACCGCCCAACACTCTCTGCCTTTCCCGGGCAGGGGTTCTGTGGGGTTCTCAGAGCCAGGAGTCCTCCAGGGCTGGGTGGGGCCGGCGCCCTCCCACTCTGGCCCCCCCGGTGATTTCTTTTTTTTCTTTTTTCTTTTTTTGACAGGCAGAGTGGACAGTGAGAGAGAGAGACAGAGAGAAAGGTCTTCCTTTTGCCATTGGTTCACCCTCCAATGGCCGCTGCAGCCGGCACGCTGCGGCCAGCGCACTGCGCTGATCCGATGGCAGGAGCCAGGTGCTTCTCCTGGTCTCCCATGGGGTGCAGGGCCCAAGCACCTGGGCCATCCTCCACTGCACTCCCGGGCCACAGCAGAGAGCTGGCCTGGAAGAGGGGCAACTGGGACAGAATCCGGAGCCCCGACTGGGACTAGAACCTGGTGTGCCGGCGCCACAAGGCGGAGGATTAGCCTAGTGAGCCGCGGTGCCAGCCTCCTGGTGGATTTCTAAGAGGGGAAACCCTCTCCCCTCTCCAGGATTCCCGGGGCGAGACAAGCATGTGTGTGAAATGACAGCTGCTGAGACCGGGCCGGAGAGCCTCCTGGGGCAGAAAGAATTGGAATGGAAAAGCCCAAAATTGGGGATTGGCCGGGCTCCCAGGCCCACATGGCTTCCCCGTGCAGGCCACATGGCAGAGAGGATTCCCAGGGCTCCACCTGCCCTGCCCTGCTGCAGCTGCGGTCTGAGCGCAGGACGGCTTAAGGTGGAGCAGAGATGAGAAGACATGGCAGAGAGGAAGCAGGGGTGTGACTGGGGGCATCGAGGCAAGGGCGAGGCTGACCCTAAGGTCTCGCTTCGTTCTCTCTCTTAAGCCCAAAACAGGCCTACAGGTTAGATCCGATCGCCTAGATGTCCCCCACCCCTGAGACAGGAAGACAGGACCGACTGCCCCCAAATGTGTCCAGTGGGGGCGGTGTGGGGCCTGCCCCGTGGAGTGAGGAGTGGGGCGAGGGAGGGCGGCTCCCAGCAGGCAGCAGCCTCAGTGCAAAGCCTGGCAGGTCTGGGGCTGGCTGGGACAGGCTGCTCACATAAGACCGAAGCCTCAGCTGAGCGCGGCTGCCCCCAGTGGGCATCGAGCCACCTCCCCGGGGTACAGACACTGCCGCTCCCTAGCCCGCGGAGTGGCACTGCCTCGCCAGGCCTCGGCTTGCTTCCATGTAAAGTGGGTTTGAGAGTAGCTGCCCTCGTGGTGCTTGAACGAGAGGCACGGGTGTGCCGGAAGCGTCTGGCACCCAGTCTCCACTTTGTTACTCATTCGCTCCGTTCATTCAGCGATCTGCGTGTGCGTGGCGGAGGAGGCACTGCTGTAGGCCCGGGGAACCCAGGCTGCCTGCCCCCGTGGAGGGCTCAGACAGACCCCCAGAGACCACATCATGTCACCTGCGAGGTGACAGCCCTTGTCGGGGGAAGCAGCCGCCAAGATGGGGGTGACTGGGGGTGCCGGGTGGAGCAGCTCAGAGACCCGTGGGACGGCGCAGGGATGGCTTGTGCGGTGCGTTCCCACAACAGCAGGAAGGCCAGCTGGCCGCGTGGCAGTGAGCCAGGGATGAGTAGGAGGGGGCCAGGGCTGAGGGCCCGGCGGCTCTCGGGGGGCTGGGAGGGCATCACAAGGTCCCTGGTGCCCAGTTTCGCCCCCCAGTAAAAGCCACCACATGGCTCTGAGCGGACACGTCACATGTCCTGCCTTGGGTCTTTTTTTTATTTGAAAGACAGAGTTACAGAGAAAGGTAGAGACAGAGAGAAGTCTTCTATCCGCTGGTTCACTCCCCAGATGGCTGCAATGGCCAGAACTATGCCGATCGGACACCAGGAGCTTCTTCTGGGTCTCCCACGCAGGTGCCAGGGCCCCAAGGACTTGGGCCATCTTCTCATGCTTTCCCAGGCCTTTGGTCCCCAGGCAGGCAGGGGCAGGCCGAGTGGCCCGAGGCCAGGGCCTGGCCGCCTCATGCCCCCCAGGGACTGGGCTGGCAAGGCTGTGACGAGTGGCGACTGCCAGGGTTGGTCACTTGTTAATGCACCTGGGCTTCTTCCTGAAGCGGACCCCCGTGTGGAGGGAGGGACGCCCCTCCTTCCCTCACACGGCCAGTGGATGATGGTGGGGCAAACCAGGACGGCAGATATTAAAAGACATGCAGGGTCCTCCTCCTCTCTCCCAGCCCCATGTGCTGCAGGCAGAAGTCCCACCAGCTCTACCTTCAAAGTACAACCAAAGTCCGGCCACCTCCCCGCCCACTGCTGTTGCTCTGGCCAAATTATGGCAGGCGACTTCTCCTCGCCTCCACTCCACCCTTGTACCTTGTTATCAACTCGGTGGCCAGAGGAGCTTTGTTAAGATCCAAGGCAGGAGGCCGGCGCTGTGGCGCAGCGGGTTAAAGCCCTGGCCTGAAGCACCGGCATCCCATATGGGCGCCAGTTCAAGACCCGGCTGTTCCATTTTCCATCCAGCTCTCTGCACGTCTTTTAATATCTGCCGTCCTGGTTTGCCCCACCATCATCCACTGGCCGTGTGAGGGAAGGAAGGGCGTCCCTCCCTCCGCACGGGGGTCCGCTTCAGGAAGAAGCCCAGGTGCATTAACAAGTGACCAACCCTGGCAGTCGCCACTCGTCACAGCCTTGCCAGCCCAGTCCCTGGGGGGCATGAGGCGGCCAGGCCCTGGCCTCGGGCCACTCGGCCTGCCCCTGCCTGCCTGGGGACCCTGAGGCCCTGCCCCATTCTCCTTTCCCAGGCCCTTGCTTTCCCTCCCGACTGGGAACCTGGCTTCTCAGGGCAGCGGAGGCAGGGGTGCCTCCCTGCGGGACTCAGGCCAGGGTGAAGGACTTGGGCACGGTGAGGGGGGGCCGCCCTGGGGAGGAACACGGACTCCACCCCCTCACCCCGCCCAGCCCCTGTGTCCCCCCCCCAGCACTGGCCAGTGAGAGTTCTCCCAGCAAGGCGTCCAGGCGGCCTCCCCCGCGGCTGCCTTCCCAGACAGGACCCCTGCCCGTGGCTTTTGCTTTTAGGGTGGGGCCTGGGGGCTGTCGTAGGCCCTGCAACAGTATTCCTGTGAGTTCCTGTTTTCCCATTTTCAAAATCTCGTCTGGCCTTAGATCTCACCCACATCCTTGTCCTTCGAGTTGCACCCTTGGTTCTGTGCTCGCGCCCCCGCAGCAGGCCGGCCGTGAGGTCCTCTGTGTCACCCTGGGCTGCCAGCCCTCTGCTGGTGTTGCCTGGTGCACGCCGCCTGGTGAAGCCCAGCAGGGTGTGCGAGTCCCCTCCGCCGACCAAGCCCGCTCAGCTGCTGACCTGTACTCAAACACGCGGCCCCACCCTGCCTGTGGGGAACCCATCAGCCGGGCAGCCAAGAGCTCCCAGTGCCAAACCAGGACTCATTCGCTGCTCTGTGTAAACAGCGTGCTGGAGCCGGCGGGTGTTAGTCACTGCGCGAGGGCCCCCCCGGGGGGCCGGGAGAGGGGCTCGAGAACTCTTAGGACATGTGTGCCGGGGTGGGGGTGTTGTGGACCACGTGTGTGTGCTGCGTGGTGTGCCAGGTGGGGATTGTATACAGTGAGATCCCAAGTGCTGTGTGTTGGTGTGGGGTGTGTGTCCCTGGGGAGGGTGTGCGCAGTGCTGGCCTGGGGGGTATCTGAACAGGTCGCGGCCTCCCCTCTCTTAGCGGTGCTTCTCTGTACCTGTTGAGCACATTCCGAGGGCTTGGGACTTGCTGGGACATTGGACCTCTCCCCGGGCTGTGTGTGGCCGAGCTGCAGGGCTGACGGTCTCGGAGCCTCTGCCCCAGTGAGTGGGCGCCTCGGGTCTCGAGGGCCGGCGGCGCCTGCACTGCCCACGGCCATGGGCAGATGGCCTCGGCGTGAAGCCCGTGGACGGAGGCCGGCCCTGTTCAAATCCTGGGCAGCGTCCTCATGTTAGCCTGAGAACCGTTTCGATGTTGCTGTTCCCGGGGTCGGCGCCCAGAGGGCACCCGATGAGAAGCCGGAGAAGCCCTACGCCTGGGTTGGCCTCTCTGAGATACGGGAGGTGTGAGTGGCGCCTGCGGCCAGCCAGCCCCACTCCGCCCGTCCTGAGCTGGAAGGTTCTAGACCCTGTGGTCCTGGGCAGATTGGGAAAGTTGGCCACACTCACTGGGCCTCCCGGGTGGGAAGACCAGCAAGTAAGAGGCGCTTTGTCAAAAAGAGTTCTTTAGCTGCCCCCTCCTGGGTCGCCCCCTGTTGCGGTTGATTTTTCAACAATGTTGCAGTGGATTCGTTTCTGAGAGGAGCAGCGTGGTGGGGGCAAGAGGCATGGAGTCACCACACAGACTCCAGGAGTTGGGTGAAAGCAGGCCTCAGGCGAGCAGCCCACTCGTTTATTTCAGTTACTACAACATCTTATATAGCCAATTCCAGCCAATCTGGTCAAGGGGCGGTCTATGCCCCAACCAATCACAGCCTGTTGCCAGGCAGTTTCAAATCCATCCAATCACAGCCTGTTGGCAGGCAGTTTCCAAAGCCATCCAATCACAATCTGTTGCCAGGCAGGCTCCGCTGCCAGGTGGGTTTCAAAGCCATTCCTGAGTAACTGACGCTGGCTTGCCAGTGGCCACCTTGGCATGGCCTTCTCATTCCACCACAGCCCACCCTCCCCTTCCTCCTCTGCAGGTCTCTCTGGGAACCCTACAGACCTGGAGAAACGCAGGCAGGTGTTTGGGCAGAACCTGATCCGCCCCAAAAAGCCCAAGACCTTCTTAGAGTTGATGTGGGAAGCCCAAGGCGTCACCCTCATCATCCTGGAGATGGCGGTCATCATCTCCCTGGTCCTGTCCTTCTATCGCCCGCCCGGCGGAGAAAATGAGCGTGAGTGCCACCCGTGGCCTGGCCGGGTCCTGGGGTTCTCGTCCCCACCACCAGGGAGTCCCCCGGGGTTGGTGGTCAAGGGGCTGCAGCTTAAAGCTTAACCCCCGCTGCCCAGAGACAGGAAGCTCTTTCTCCAACCCATCCTCCCGCTCGGAGGTCTTTCCCCCTCCCCCAGAATGTCCAGGGTCCCCCCACCCACCAGCTTCCCGGCCCTGCCTCTCCGAGGGCCCCCGGCAGCTGGCTGGCACGCCGGGCAGCAGCCCTGGGGCCCCCACCGTGTTGGGAGTCACCAGGTCTGTCTATGTGACTTGCCTGTAATTTGCATGGGATTTTTTTTTTTTTGCCGTTCGGTCCTGTGCTTCTCCCGGATAAACATTGTTACCCTGGTGATGAGACACCCCACGATCCCACTGCCCTGTGATAGCCTAAGGGTTCTACTTTCTTCCTCCCCCTCCCTGCCATGCCATCGTGGGGGGATGGTGCCACAGTCCCCCCTCAGCCCCTTGGTGACCCTCTGTCTCCCTCCCCCGGCGCAGTGTGTGGTCAGATTGCACAAAGCGCGGAGGATGAAGGGGAGGCGGAAGCCGGCTGGATCGAGGGGGCGGCCATCCTGTTCTCGGTGATCATCGTGGTGCTGGTGACCGCCTTCAACGACTGGGGCAAGGAGAAGCAGTTCCGGGGCCTCCAGAGCCGCATCGAGCAGGAGCAGAAGTTCTCCGTGATCCGCAACGGCCAGCTCATCCAGCTGCCGGTGGCTGACATCGTGGTGGGCGATGTCAAGTACGGTAAGAGCCCGCTCGGGCCCAAGGGGGCTTGGGAGTGGCTGAAAGGTGAGACCCCCCCATACACATACACACACACACACACACACACACGTGTGCTCGCTTCCCTGGGAACGGATTCTCTGTGGGTGGCTGGCAGGCCCACACTGTGTCGTGGGGTTGTGAGCGGCTCTGTGAGATTCAGGCCTGGGAAGGTATAGGGAGAGCGACGGGAGCTGGGGTCGCCGACTGCAGGCAGGGGGTCTTGTCCTGCTCTGCACAGAGCTGAAGCTGGCTCTGAGGGGCTCCCCGGGTGCTCCCTGGTGATCGGAGGGCTGAGCGGGCGTGGAGGCGCTGGGGGCGGCCCCCGCCCTCGCCTCCGGCTCCGACACTGCTCCCCTGTGCGAGCCAGGTGACCTGCTGCCGGCCGACGGAGTCTTGATCCAGGGGAATGACCTGAAGATTGACGAGAGCTCTCTCACGGGGCAGTCCTACCATGTCCCAAAGTCCCTGGACAAAGACCCCATGCTGCTCTCAGGTAGGGCCCCTGCCTCGGCCCGGGATCCAGACCCTGCCCCCTCCTCGGGCTCCGTCCCGTGCCCCGCCCTCAGGGTCGCCTCCGTCCGCCTCCTGCGCGTGCTCTGTTCCTTAAGTCAGGGCTGCCCTGGACACTGCTGAGTGTCTCGTGGGCGTTACTAACGTGGGGGGCGTTGGTGTCTCGTGCCACGTCATGGCTGGATCTGGAAGCCCAACTCCCTTCCCGTGTAGGGACCCACGTCATGGAAGGCTCTGGCCGGATGGTGGTGACCGCTGTGGGTGTCAACTCGCAGGCCGGGATCATCTTCACTCTGCTGGGGGCCAGTGAGGATGACGAGGAAGAGAAGAAGAAGAAAGGTAAGGGGCATCCCGGGGGAGGGGGGCTCAGAGTGAGGGGGCTCATCTCGACAGACGCCTGGCAGGAAGAGCCCCGCTCTGATGGATGCCAGCTCCTGGCGCTGGGCGCCCAGGGCAGGCTGCAGTCGGGCCTCGAGCCCGGCGCCTTTGCTGGGTCGGGAAGGGACGGGTTCCTGAGCCTGCCCAGGTGAGCCGGCCAGGCGCTTTGGACCCAGCACTCCCCCGCATCGTCCTCCTGCCCGCGCTGTCTCCCTCGGGGTGGGGCCGGGCATTCTAGTGGCTGTCAGTGGGAGAGCAGACGAAGAGGCCCCGCGAGGTTAGGCCGGTCTTGGAAGGAATCACAAGAGGGGAAGAGTTCTCTCGGGCAGAGGGGACTTCTGCCCCCTGGCCGGAGCCGCTCAGGCAGCCCACTGCTTTCGGGAGAGACTATGTCTTCCTGCACCCACCACACGGATAAGGAGGAAGCTTCCTGCACCCCCACCCCCACCCCCCGGGCTGCCACCATCCACGCAGACCGCTCGCTCACACCCCTCTCCCCAACACCCTGCCGCCCCCGTTTTCCCAGGCAGTGCGACTCAGCCTGGGCACACTCCCGGAGCAGGTGGCTGGGCTGTGACCTTGCTGGTCAGCGTCCCCAGGCTCTGGGACAGCCTCTGCGTCCATGGGGATCAAACGAAGGCCCGGCTGTGACCTGCCCTTCCCCCCAGCCCCGTGGCTGGCGCCTTTCTGGGCTCGGAGCAAGGCCAGCCGGCTGGACAGCAGATCTCTTCCTGGCCACTTTGGGTCTCCACCCCACTTTGTTCTTTCTTGTTCAAACAGGTAAAAAACAAGGAGTCCCTGAAAATCGCAACAAAGGTAACCTCTCCACATACTCATCTGCCATTTCTACCTGTCCACGCTCAAACCAGACCTCTCAGGCCATCCGCCTTCTCCCTTCCCCTCTTCATACACCTGTTACCTGCTGCTGCGGCCCGGACGCCTCACCCAGAGGAAGGTGCAGAGATGGGGTGGGGAGGTGCCCAGGCTCAATCTAAGATGGGGAAAGAGCGCCCTCTGCTGTTGGCTCCTGGAGCCTTACGTCGAGGTCTCACCCGGCACCGGGAGGATCTGCTCTTTCCGGGGTGCCTAACTCTGCTTCATCGCCCTCGGCTGGATTTTTTTTTTTTAAAACACCAAGGGCCATCCTTTTGGAGTCGGGAGACTTCCAGGGTCCTCCTGGTGGAGGGAGTCAGGGTGGGCAGTCCCTGCACCCTCCTCTTGCTGGCTTCCTCACCGGGGTCTTCTCTGCTGGTCTCCGAGGGGCGCTGGGCTACAGCCTCCCCCCACCTCGCTCTGCGTTCTCTCCAGGCTGTCTTCCTCCTGGTCCACTGTGTGTCTCTATTGCGGTCGCCGTGTTTGCACCGTGTCTCCGTGGTGTGTGTGGGCGTGACAACGTGTCGGGCAGGTTGGCCTCAGTGCGGGCTGAGCCACGCAAGGACCACAGCACCAGGGGCGGGGTTGCTTTCCTCTGTGACCCACGTCACCATCGTCTTTAGAAATAAAAAGCATTGCATTGGAGAACCAGGGCCAGACACGGCCGTCCGTCATTGCTGGTTTTCCTTTACTCTTCTTTTAAAAGCAAAGTGCGTTTATTTCCACGTCCGTCTTAGTCCCGGCTTTCTCTTACTCCAGGGACACCCCTCACACCAGCGACTTCCCTCTCCCCCAAAACACGGACCCCCCGGGGGGGCCTTGGTCAGGCAGGGCAGGGAGGGGTCCTCCTTCCCCCCTCCATCTGCTCATACAAGGAGCTGGAAGATAATCCAGGGTCTGAGATGTTAAGCCCTGGGTTCCAGGCAGGATGGCTACTGGCATCAGCACTCAGGGCCGCGATGCATGGCCTTGCTGGACTCAACCTGGCCTGGGGCTCCGAGGGGCTGCCAGGAAGCTGCTTCCGGAAAGGAAATCCAGGACCCTCAAGCACCCCCGCTCCAGTGCTTAGACGCTCACCCCCGGGCCCTAATAGGGGGTTGACGGCAGGTTCCGTGTCCAACACAGGCCAGGCGTGGTCAGAGCAGACATCAGGACACTGGGGGCTGTTCCCTTCTTGCCTGCCTGCCCCTTGCTCCATGCTGCTCCCCTGCCCGCTCACGTGTCCTGTTTGTGCGCCCTAGCAAAGACCCAGGACGGCGTGGCCCTGGAGATCCAGCCACTCAACAGCCAGGAGGGGGCCGACAACGAGGACAAGGACAAGAAGGCCAGCAAGGTGCACAAGAAGGAGAAGTCGGTGCTGCAGGGCAAGCTGACGTGCCCGGCTGTCCAGATCAGCAAAGCCGGTGAGCTGGGTGGGGTCTGGGCTGGCTGGGGCCCTGTCTCTGCCGCGCCTCGGACATCCCCTGGGCTTTCTGAGAGAGCGGCGTCTCCCCGTGTGTGAGGCCAGCGTGGGAAGGCAGACAGATGCCTGCTCTCCTGCCCTGTATTGGCTTCCACGTCCCGAAGGCGAGGAGAGGCTGCCGTGGGCCGAAGTTCAGCTGTTCCCTCGAGCAGCAGCCGCGGCACGTGGCAGAGCCCGGGGCAGCGGACACGCTAGGAGAGGGCAGGGTCGGAGGGGCCCTGTCCGGAGGTCACCTAATGTACTTGTGAGTGCAGGGTGAGCAGGTGGCTTCCCCCACACCAGCCCTGTGTGTGCTCTCTGCCTCTGTCCCCCCACCTTCTTTCAGCAGTGGGGGGCAGGGCCAATGGGGGGAGGGAGCAGAAGGAGTTCATTATCTGAGCCCGCCCTCCCATCGGGCACACCTCTGTGTGTGCTGTTCGCATGGGGCTCTCGCTGAGGCGCCAGTGCGGCGGGTCTGCCTCCACCTGGCCTCCCCCGTGCTGCCGGCTCACCAGGCGCACCGGGTCAGCTTTGTGTGACTCACCGAGAGCAGCGTGTGGGGCCGGAGGTGGCGGATCTCAGTTTGGAGGGTCACAGCTCAAGGTCAGGGGGAGGCGGGCCGGGGCAGAGTGGGTGTGCAGGTGCGGTCACGTGGTGAGCCGAGAAGCTGGGCCGACTGGGCTGAGATAACCAACCCTGCCCCTGAGAACTCCCTCCCGGGCGGCCCCAGTGACCCAAACACCTGCTGGGCCCCCATCATGGGTGACCCGTTCACTGCTAACGTGAGGCTTCAGGGTTTAAGCTTCTGCACGAGTCCGGGGAGCCGTGTCCCACTGGACCCGTGGCATAGGCTGCGGCAGCCACCAGCCACCTGTGGCTATGTCCACTGGGATGGATTAAAATGAAAAAGGCAAAAGCCCAGTCCCTCGGTCACAGTAGGCCACATTTCACTTGGCCAGTGGTCACACGTGGCCAGCAGCGCAAAGAGAAAGCGTGCTAAGCATCATGGGAGGTTCTGTTGTGCAGAACCCTCCTTTGGTCCTGGCGCTGTGGTTCTGACTGCCGTGGATGAGACGAACGGCAGGACGTCACTGAGCCCGGCACAGGCTTATTCTTCTCCAGGGGCAAACTCAATCATGGCCAGGATTAGAGTGGGCAGCTGCGGTGCCTCCCACCCCCTGCAGAGCAAGCACCCCCTGAAACTCTGCACCCTCCCTAACCCAGCAGGGTACCAGGAATGTGCTGGAGTCGACCTGCTCACGCGAGCCCTGCTCTGGAGCCCTGGAGTCCGTCAGGGCTCAGGACAGTAGAGCCCAGACCCAGCACGGTTTACAGCAGAGCGTTCCCCAGATCTTTGCCCCCACCAGGCACAGGTGGGCCCTGATGGTGGCCCCTCCAGCGCTCAGAGCGGCCAGCTGCTGGCTGACCCTCAGCGAGTTCTTGCAGGGACCTCTGTGTGCAAGGTGACCAACCGCCCCGGTGGGCTTGGGGCCGTCCACATCCTGGGAAACCGTCGCTCACCAGCGTCAGTACGGCAGACCATCCGGCCTTACTTTCTTTAAAAAGGGGCTAACAGTCACCTGCATCCCAGAGCTGCAGGGAGGGCCGGGCCTGGCCATGGGTGGGTGCTGTACGAACGTTTGCTTGGTCAAAGGCACCGTCCCGAGGGCTTCGTTTGCACCGGGAATGGGCTAGCACCCCGGCACTCACAGGCGGGTGGGGGAGAAGTCGGAGTCGCTGAGCTGCCAGGCCGTGGACAGACATGGTCAGCATGTCGTTAGGGGAAGTGTGGCGGTCTCAGGTCGGGTGGAGTGGGTCCTGTGGAAGGCTGCTCCAGGAGGCAGACCAAGCCCCGTATTTGAGCGAGGAGCGTGGCCAGAGAACAGAAGCCAGCAGCGCTGAGACAGGAGCCTGTGTCTTTTAGAGCGGGGGCCTCCCCCTCCCGCTGTGATGTCCTTGAAGTGGCAGCGCCCCTGGAGCCTCCCGTGACCCGTCTCCCCGCACAGGTCTCATCATGTCCGCCGTGACTGTCATCATCCTGATCCTGTACTTCGTGATCGACAACTTCGTGATCCAGGGCAGACCGTGGCTCGCCGAGTGCACCCCTGTCTATATCCAGTACTTCGTCAAGTTCTTCATCATCGGCGTCACCGTGCTGGTGGTGGCCGTGCCTGAGGGGCTGCCGCTGGCCGTCACCATCTCCCTGGCCTACTCTGTAAAGGTGCGGCAGGGCCGACCGGACACGAGGGGAGGGTGTCGTGAGCCCCTGGTGGGAGGACCCGGCTCACACGGACTTCCCGGCCTCCGCCGTGGTGGGCATCTCAGTTGGTTGCATCAGCGTGTAAATAACCCAGCAGGATCCTAAGAGAGTCACCAGGTTTCCGGGCGGGAACCTGGCTGGGCAGCGCCCCTGGGTCTGTATCCGGGAGAGCCCGGTCAGCCACCTCCCGTCTCTTCCCCTTTGCAGAAAATGATGAAAGACAACATCCTGGTGCGGCACCTGGACGCCTGTGAGACGATGGGCAACGCCACGGCCATCTGCTCCGACAAGACCGGCACGCTGACCATGAACCGCATGACCATGGTGCAGGCCTACGTCGGGGGCACCCACTACCACCAGGTGCCCAGCCCCAACGTCTTCCTGCCCAAGGTCCTGGACCTCATCATCAACGGCATTGCCATCAACAGCGCTTACACATCCAAGATCCTGGTAAGTCCTTCCTCCACGTGCACACTCGGGGTGGGGGGCGGGCAGGGGGCAGGGAGGGGACTCCCTGGGGCCACATGGGGGCGGTAGCTGGAGCACCGAGGAGCCGTCAGAACCTGGGGCCCAGCGGCCACGTGTAGGCAGTGTCTCTCGGGAGGGACTCACGCTGGCGGCAGGATCGGGCCCATCAGTAAATTCCACACTTCAGGCCGGCACTGCGGCTCACTAGGCTAATCCTCCGCCTTGCGGCACCGGCACACCAGGTTCTAGTTCTGGTCAGGGTGCCGGATTCTGTCCCGGTTGCCCCTCTTCCAGGCCAGCTCTCTGCTGTGGCCCGGGAGTGCAATGGAGGATGGCCCAAGTGCTTGGGCCTTGCACCACATGGGAGACCAGGGGAAGCACCTGGCTCTTGCCTTTGGATCAGCGCGGTGCGCCAGCCGCAGCGCGCCGGCCGCGGCGGCCATTGGAGGGTGAACCAACGGCAAAGGAAGACCTTTCTCTCTGTCTCTCTCTCTCACTGTCCACTCTGCCTATTTAAAAAAAAAATCCGCACTTCAGAACAAAGGGTGGGGTTGGAATAAGAGCCACACAGGGCGAGACACAAGCTTGGCTACTAGAGCCAGCTGGGAAATCCCGGATGGCCCTGGAATCAGGCTCACTCCTGACCACCGTGCTGCGTGCTCTCCACAAAGACCCCCCACCCCCGTCACCACCGCTGCCCCACTCCTCGCCCCCCCACTCCGGGTGTGATCGGGCAAGATTTGCAGGGGAGGTCTTCCCCTGCCTGGTGCTCCAGCCCCGGCCGGCGGCGTCTTCAACGGTGCCCTGTGTGTTCTCTCTCCCTCAGCCTCCGGAGAAGGAGGGAGGCCTGCCGCGGCAGGTGGGCAACAAGACCGAGTGTGCTCTGCTGGGCTTTGTCGCAGATCTGAAGCAGGACTACCAGGCGGTGCGCAACGAGGTGCCCGAGGAGCAGCTCTACAAGGTGTACACCTTCAACTCGGTGCGCAAGTCCATGAGCACGGTCGTCCGGAAGCCCGCCGGCGGCTTCCGCATGTACAGCAAGGGCGCCTCGGAGATCATGCTGCGCAAGTGAGCACCGCCCCCTGCCTCCCTCCCCCGGCCCCGCACGGGCCCCGCACGGCCCCGCGAGCCTGCTGGCATTTACTCGGCCAGCCGTTGCTTTCCCACACTCTGCGTGGCCCGTTGCCTTCAGTCCTCACCCCAGTGAGGTCAGGGCCAGTTCTGACCTGTTCTGTGCAGGGGAGAGGACAGGCCCAGGGGAGTTCAGCTTGCTCAGGGTGATGACAGCCAACAGTGGCACGGCCAGGATGCACCCTAGACAGCGAAGCCTCCAGCTCGCCATCCGAACCCAGGGAGAGGAACGCTCTCCCGAAACGCCAGCCGTGCCGGTGAGGTGCCGTGCACACGGCCCGTGGTGGAAATCATTCCCCGTCACACCCGTCCGCGATTCTGATGAAGGAAAGTTGCGTGCTTTTGTTTTGTTTTGTTTTTAAGATTTATTTATGTATTTGGAAGGCAGAGTTACAGAGGCAGAGAGACAGAGAGAGGTCTTCCATCCGCTGGTTCACTCCCTGAATAGCCTCAACAGCCGGAGCTGGGCCAATCTGAAGCCGAGAACCAGGAGCTTCTTCTGGGTCTCCCACGCAGGTGTAGGGGCCCAAGCACCTGGGCCCATCTTCCACTGCTTTTCACACAGCAGAGAGCTGGACCGGAAGAGGAACAGCTGGGACTCGAACCGGTGCCTGTATGGGATGCTGGCACTGAAGGCAGCAGCTTTACCCGCTACACCACAGCACCGGCCCAAGTTGCATTAACTTAAAAGGTGATTAGGACCAGACATCCATAAGCCATGGAAAGCTGACCCCGCTTGGATGTGGGGCCAGCTGGTCTGAACCAGCCAGTGCCCAAATGGGCTTCGGGCACCCTCTCTTCACACACATGTCCTCATGCAGCAGCCCCCTAAGCACCGGGCAGTCTTCTAATAGCAGGGACTGAACAAGTCGGGGTGGTTTTAAGAGGTTCCAAAGAGCAGGTGATCCCCTGGCGACTCAGATGTGCCCTCCCGTATAGTAAGAATGGATGACGGCACCGGCGCTGTGGCATAGAGGGTAAAGCCGCCCACCTGCAGTGCTGGCATCCTATATGGGCGCCAGTTCGAGACCCGGTTGCTCCACTTCCAGTCCAGCTCTCTGCTATGGCCTGGGATAGCAGTAGAAGATGGCCCAAGTCCCTGGGCCTCTGCACCCACGTGGGAGACCTGGCCTGGAAGAAGCTCCTGGTTCCTGACTTTGGATCCGCATAGCTCCGGCCATTGTGGCCATTTAGGGAGTGAACCAGCAGATGGAAGACTTCCTTTCCACCCCCACAAACTGCCCCCACCCCACCACTGCCTCTCTGTAACTCTGCCTTTCAAATAAATAAATAAATATTTGGCCCAAAAACAAGAGCACAGATGACGTGGGAGAGTCACAGCTCCTGCTCCCCTGGGCACTGCCCCACGCACATGCATCCTGGACGCCTTGAAAAGAGGGTGGCGGCTAGAGGAGCTCTTTGGCCATGAAGCGGTGTCATTAGGAATAAAGCCGAGCGGCCAGAGCGCCTGGTGGGGATGGCAGCAGCCTGGAGTGGGAGGGGGGACCCCGCCTCCTGACCCTGCACCTCCCCAGGTGCAATCGGATCCTGGACAAGAAGGGGGAGGCGGTCCCGTTCAAGAACAAGGACCGCGACGACATGGTGCGCAGCGTCATCGAACCCATGGCCTGCGAGGGGCTGCGCACCATCTGCATAGCCTACCGGGACTTCAACAACGCCGAGCCCTCCTGGGACAATGAGAGCCAGGTCCTCACCGAGCTCACCTGCATCGCCGTCGTGGGCATCGAGGACCCCGTGCGCCCAGAGGTGAGGTGCTGGCCTGGCCTGGGGCAGGGTGGTGGGGACCATGTGCAGGCCCAGCTGAGACCTAGTGGGAAGCAAGATGCGGGTGATCGGCTGCCTCTCGCTCACAACAGGAGGTGTTTCGGGGCTTCCAGTTCCCCAGAGCTGCTCTGGGGTGGTGGGTGATGGGAGGCAGCACTCTGGGGTTTATGGCGTGCAAGTCAGGGAGAAGTGGAGCTATCAGCAGACACGCCATTGGTGCGATCAGCTGGAACACCAGCCTTGACTTCTGCCACCGCCTTTCAGCCAACACCCCTGTGGTGCACATCCCCTGGGCGCTGAGCGCTCTCCGGGCTCCTAGGGAGCTGATGACGTCTGGGCTGCAGGCAGGTTCAGGCAGACGGAGCCTCGCTGGCGTGGCCCAGAGATGTGAGAGGGGATTGTGCAAAGCGTTGAGGGGGTGAGCATGGCTCAGTGGGTCGGGGTGTGGGACAGATAGCTGCTGGGTGGTCTCCGATGCCATCTCTGCCCTGCTGAGGAGCCCGGATTGTAAGTGCAAGGGTGAGCTTGTACCCCTGCCCCACAAACTTCCCCTTCATCTCCTGGCACAACAGGACCTATCCCAATGTGACCGTCGCGGGTGGACGGAAGTGAGGAAACCCCAGATGTAGCAGTGCCCACACTTAGCCCATGCCCGGGGCAGTGCTTGTCAGCGGTCTCTCTGCTGTCCACACTGGAGGCACCAGAGGCCACTGCTGCCACCTCCACCTCTCCTTTCCTCACTCCCCCACAGGTCCCAGAAGCTATCTCCAAATGCAAGCGAGCTGGCATCACTGTCAGAATGGTGACCGGGGACAATGTCAACACAGCCCGAGCCATTGCCACCAAATGTGGCATCCTGACACCTGGCGGTGACTTCCTGTGCTTAGAAGGCAAAGAATTCAACCGACTCATTCGCAACGAAAAGGGAGAGGTGGGTCCTGGGTGGGAGGCACCTGGGCCTCCCTGGGGGCGAAGGCTGGGCTGGAGGTGGGTCCTGGGTGGGAGGCACCTGGGCCTCCCTGGGACGAAGGCTGGGCTGGAGGTGGGTCCTGGGTGGGAGGCACCTGGGCCTCCTTGGGGACGAAGGCTGGGCTCAAGGTGGGTCCTGGGTGGGAGGCACCTGGGCCTCCCTGGGGACGAAGGCTGGGCTCAAGGTGGGTCCTGGGTGGGAGGCACCAGCCTGAGGCATCAGGGGCACTGGGAGAAGACAGCCAGTTTCTAAACTCACGTCCAGTGTCCCTCTCTCCCAGAGCCACTCACTTGGCAAAACAGGCCATTGTCTTCCTTCTTGTTGGCATCGCTCACAAGCCAACTTTTTGTGTCTTTCGGCTTCTTCCGTCGCCCCTGCCGTGTGGCCCCCCAGTGGCTCAGGCTGTGAGAGGCCGTGGCCCAGGTGTGGAGCAGAACAAAGCTTCCTGGTCTACGTAGAAATCAAACCTAAGACCCCGAAGCACCACTGTAGCCACCGGAGCCAGCAGCTGACCCGGCGGCCGCCATCCATAGCTCTGTCCTTGGAGACTAAGTTGGCGTCACCTCCTCCAGGGCCGGGAGAAGCGCTCCCTGTCTGCCCCAGATCTCTCAGAGCTCGGCGTGTGTGGCACAGACAGATCTTCCCAGGTGGCTTTGCGTGTTTGGCTGAGCCACGGTGTGTCTGGCGTTGGCAGGTAGAACAAGAGAAGCTGGACAAGATCTGGCCCAAGCTTCGGGTCCTGGCCCGGTCCTCGCCCACAGACAAGCACACGCTGGTGAAAGGTGAGCTGGTGCCGGCGGCCACAGGCAGGAGGGGGCTGTCTCCTGTCCTGAGAGCACCAGGCGGATGGGGAGAGCAAGCAGCCGAGCCCTGGGTGGCCAGATCCTGCGGCTGTGTTGGGTTTTTGAAGCCTGCTCACGTCTTGTTTGCCGGTAGTCCTGGGAACGGGTCAGGGCAGGGCCACGCTTCTGGGATACAACAAGGGACGTGTGAGGCCGAGGAGACAGGACCCCTCCCGGCCTGCCCACTCGTGGGGGAGAGTGGCGCAGGCGACTCCCAGCTGTCTGCCTTCAAATCCTCCCCGTGTTGTTCTCCTCGGCACAGGACAGCCTTTCCCAGCCCGCGGCGCCACCCAGCCGCAGCTGAGGGCCCTGGGAGGTTCCTTGCAGCAGGGGGAAGGGAGAGAGGATGGAGAGGGGCGTGCAGGGGCGGGGGCGGGGAGGCAGCGCCGGGTGGAAGCCACCAGGCAGCCTCGAGCTCACCGGGGCGCGTGTCTGCTTTTCAGGCATCATTGACAGCACCGTTGGGGACCAGCGGCAGGTGGTGGCTGTCACCGGTGATGGCACAAATGATGGGCCAGCCCTCAAGAAGGCAGACGTTGGTTTTGCCATGGTAAGGTCAGCACGGTGTCCCTGTCCCATGGGAAGCCGCCGTCCCCGTCGGGAGGCCGGGACACGCTTCCGGTGGCCAGCTGCTTCCTGTTCCTCTGTGTGCTCCTTCCCCTGACTACGTCTCTCCCACCCACCTACCTGGCCACTGCTAACACGTGTGACGGGAGACCCGCCGGGCTTGACGGATCAGGCACAGGCAGGGAAGTCACGGAGGATCGTGACCCGGGACAGCAAGAGCAACTGAAACATGGTGATGTCCGCCTGGGCAGACTATAGAAAGGCCATGTTCCGTGTGAGCGTGAGCCGCGTGCCCAGGCTACAGCCGTGTTCCGTGTGAGCATGAGCCGGAAAGCAGAGTTGGCTAGCGTACCTCCATGTCTGTCTGGCAGCTTCAACGATCCACACGTGGCCAGTCCCACCCACTTCCACTATCCACACCTGAGGTTTTTATTATTATTATTATTGTTGTTGTTTATTTGCTTTGAGAGGCAGAGCAAGAAAACCCGTCCTCTGGTTCACCCTCAGATGCCTGCACCAACAAGGGCTGGACGAGGCCACAGCTGGGCCCTAGGAGCCCCGTTTAGGTCTCCCACACAGGTGGCAGCAGCCAGGCGGTCGAGCCTTCCAGGGTCTGCTTTGCAGGAAGCCGGACTCGGGAGCCAGAGGCGCTCTGCTGGGGGACCGGCCGGCGCAGCTCCGAGGCCAGCAGCCTGCTCCCAGCTTACTTACTATTTTGAAGCCAAGCCAAGACATCAGTGTCATTTGATCCATAAAAATTCCAGACCATGTCCCTTCATGATAAGTGTGTGTCCGTAAAATGTGTCTAAAGGAAAGATAACGCCATTATTGCCTAGCAAGACTGACCCTTACTGTCACGTGGCCAGTCTGCTCGCGTTGCCCCAGCTGGCTCCTAGGTGTTATTTTGTAGTTTATTTGTCCAAATCACAATCCAGTAAAGATCCATGCACTGCAGCGGTGGGTACATCACTCGCGTCTCAGTCCACAGCTTCCATCTGCTGGTTCTCCCCCCCAGTGGCCGCAACAGCCAGGACCGGGCCGGGCTGAAGCCAGGAGCCAGGATCTCCATCCTTTTCTCCCATGTGTGTGGCAGGGATCCAAGTGTTTGGGCCATTTCCTGCTGCCTTCCCAGGCGCATTAGCAGGGAGCTGGATTGGAAGTGGAGCAGCCGGGACTCGAACCACCAGCATTGCAGGCAGTGGCTTAGCGTGCTGTGCCACAACCCTGGCCCCAGAAATATGTGTCTATAAAAGCCCTCTCGTTGATTCTGATGCACTCAAAAGTTGAGAACCATCAATCCTGTGGAATCCTGTGTCGAGTGTCCCAAAGACCACTCTTGTATTCATGTACTCATTAGGACTCAGCATATGGTTGTTCTCGTGGTTAAGATTTACTGCAGGGGTCGGCACTGTGGCACAGTGGGTACAACCACCGCCTGCGATGCCAGCACCCCATAAGGGCTTGGTTGGAGTCCCAGCTGCTCCACTTCTGATCCAGATCCCTGCTAATGCACCTGAGCGAGCAGAGGTCGACCCAAGGGCTTGGGTCCCTCCACCCACCTGGGAGACCCAAAAGAAGCTCCTGGCTCTTGACCCAGCCCTGGCCGTTGCAGCCATTTGGGGAATGAACCAGTGAGTGGAAGACCTGTGTGTGTGTGTGTGTGTGTGTGTGTGTCTCCCTCTCTCTCTCTGTAACTCTGCCTTTCAAATAAATAAAATAAATATTTAAAAAAATTTATTATAGCCTGAGGCAGGTGTTGTGGTTCAGGGGGTTAAGCCTATACTTGTGACACCTGCTTCCCATACCAGAGAACCTGGGATCAAATCTCACCTCCCCGTCCTCTCTGGCTTCTTGGTAATAACGTGCACCCTGGGGGGCAGCAGAAATAATGGCTTCAGTGCTTGGGTCCCTGCCACCACTCGGGAGACCAGGATGGAGCTCCTGGCTCCTGGCTTCCACCTGGCTCCTGGCTGCTGTGGGCATTTGGAAAATGAACCAGTGGGTGAAAGATCTCTCTCTGTCTCTGTCTCTCTCCCTCTGGGGATGACGCTGTGATGTGGCGAGTAAAGCCGCTGTCTGTAGTACTGACAACTGACATCCTATGTGGGCACTGGTTCTAGTCCCGGCTGCTCCACTTCCGATCCAGCTCTCTGCTGTGGCCTGGGAAAGCAGTAGAAGATGGCCCAAGTCCTTGGGCCCCTCCCTGCACCCACGTGGGAGACCTGGAGGAGGCTCCTGGCCCCTGGCTTCAGATCAGCCCAGCTCTGACCATTGAGGGCATCTGGGGAGTAAACCAGCAGATGAAAGACCTTTCTCTCTCTCTCTCTCTCTGCCTCTCTGTAACTGCCTTTCAAATAAATAAATCTTTAAAAAAAATCTCTCCTCCCTCTCCTTATCCCACTCCCTCTCCCTCTCTGTCACTCTGCCTTTCAAATAAATAAAAATAAATAAATTTTAAATAAACAGAAAGATGGTGCCAGTGATGTGGGGAGGAGCCTGGCAGGGTGTGGGGACCCAGGCCTGGCTGCGCTGTCCTCCCGGGGCGTCTCCCGGAGTCCCCTCTTCCCGCCATCTGCAGAAACCCCGCAACGTGTGCGTGTGATGTTTCCGCCCCCGGGAGCCCATCCCGGTCTCCGCACACGCAGTTCTTTTAGGACTGGTCACACGGGCCCCTCCTGCCCGGCAAGCACCAGAACCGCAGGCCCCCGGGAGGGGGAGCAGGTGCTCAGATGAAGCACGCCGTCTGGGCGCGGCCTAGACCCAGCGCGCCTCCCTTGCCAGCTAACTCACTGCCAGCATTCAGAGAGCCAGGCTCCCGGACGCCGGCCAAGTGCCTGCCTTGCAGACGGGCCTATCTAAGGACAGCAGTCCCAGGCCAGTGATGTCAGCTCCTACACAACCCCTTCCGTCCTTTTCCCCCAGCGATTCAGCGTTGAAGGAACTGTGTTGCTTGTCTACATAGGCTGTCCCACAGTGTGGATTTTGTTGGTCGTATCCCTGGAATGTCCCTTTACATTTCCCCTCACCTCTTGTAATCCCTGTAAGTGAGTAGTTCTAGAAGCAATCAGATTCTAGATCCCTCCTCTCATTAGGGGCTGTGAAAGGATAATATCGTAATTTGATGGGTTTACTTCCATTAATAATTATTTGCTTTGCTTCTATACGAAGCAAGCTTACTATGTGGTTCAGTTCCTACGTGAAAGGCAGCTTAGCTGTTCCGCTCCCCAGTTTTCAAGATGACGAGTTGGTTTTCTTAGGAACCTCCAAGGGTGACTGATGAGTTTTTTTCTAAGCACGATTTTACAGCCTCGTGGATTTAAGCGTAGCCGGTGTGTTTCTCTCCGGTGTGTTCCGTGTGTGTTTGGCGCTCAGGCTGCCCCACCCTCAGCCAGGAGAAGCCCCCTCAGCATCGCGGAGCCCCTGTGCCGCTGAGTGCGGGGCCCCCACAGCTCTCTCCAGGCCTTAGCTCAGATGCCTGAGCCTGCGCCCGGCGTCCCACGTTTCTCCTGGGAGTCCCCGTCCCGTTCAGTGGGGAACAGAGCCGGAGCCAGAGGGTGTTCCTTGCTTCCAGGCCTTCTCGGAGGCAAAGCCAAGAGTTACGCTCTTACTGTCTCCTGTTGGTTTTTGCCCTTGTTTATTTTCAAGAATATTTCAAGTTTAAAAAAAAAAAAAAAAAAAAAAAAACAAGCTCCCCTTCACATTCGGAAGAGAGAATTCTCACTTCCCAGTTTCTACCCTGCTGGTTTGATTTGACTCCCCCTGGTTTTATATTTGTATGTCGTACGCGCCACACTTTGACTCGTCGTGGCATTAACATAATCATCGTTCGCTTTATCCTAAACTATATGTCATCATTTCCAAACAGCAGTAACAATACTGATCCACTGAGTCAGCTAAAGCCAGCCGGCTGCCTTCTTCCAGGTCTTCCGCCCACAGGTATATTTGCTAGGGCTGCACATCAGGTTCCGTGAAGGCATCGAGCCACTTTGCTTTTGCGTAGTTGTGCTCCCAACAGGCCTAGGCAGGGAGAATGGGCTCCCTCCCTCTCGGCCCTTCTCTGTAGGGACCCTGGCACAGCGTGTCACCCCCCACCCAGCCCCCGTTTCCTCTGGGGCGCCCTCCAGTGTTCACACCCAGCTCAGAAGTTTCCTGGCCATCAGGAAGTGGAGTCTGGCTTCCGGAGGTGCCCAGGCCCTCACCGGGTTCCCTCCCGCCTCCCCCCACCCCACCCAGGGGATTGCAGGCACAGACGTGGCAAAGGAAGCCTCGGACATCATCCTCACCGACGACAACTTCACCAGCATCGTCAAGGCCGTGATGTGGGGGCGGAACGTCTACGACAGCATCTCCAAGTTCCTGCAGTTCCAGCTCACCGTCAACGTGGTGGCCGTGATCGTGGCCTTCACGGGCGCCTGCATCACTCAGGTGAGTGGGGCCTGCGGTGGGCTCAGATGAGAGAGACAAGGCAGGGGCCGGGGAGCGCGCCGTACACCGGGCGTCCCCACGATGTCGGAGCCCCCGGGCCGACTGTCTCCAGTGAAGGTAAACTGTCCACCCTTCAGAGCTCTGATGTGTTGACCAGCACCGTGGGCACCAACACGAGGGTGTACCATGTCTGTTCTCCAAGAACAGCCATGCCAGGGCGGTGTTGCCGGCCCATCTGCGGCCCGGAGGTTAGGTGCATTTCTACAGCACGGCCAGGTTGGAAGTCTAGGTGGACAGTGGGAGCGAGGCCACCCAGCTGGAGGGCGGAAGGGGGTCTCCTGAGTGGGCAGGGGCCGCTCCTGGGGCAAGCTGAAGGGACCGCACCTTCCTCCCACCAGGACTCCCCGCTGAAAGCCGTGCAGATGCTGTGGGTGAACCTGATCATGGACACTTTCGCCTCGCTGGCCCTGGCCACCAAGCCCCCCACCGACTCGCTGCTGAGGCGGCGCCCCTACGGCCGCAACAAGCCCCTGATCTCGCGGACCATGATGAAGAACATCCTGGGCCACGCCGTCTATCAGCTCACCATCATCTTTTTCCTGGTCTTTGCTGGTGAGCCGGGGCCGGGGGCTGGGGCAGCGGTGGGGGTGCTGGAGGGAAATGGAGGCCGAGAATGGCCCCTGGAAAGAGGGTGACACAGATCCGGAGTGATGGCGCCACCTGCTGAGCATTGCCTGCATTGCCGCTGCCCGGCGCACTGAAGAATTTCACATGGGTGGGTTTTTACACCTTTCCATCCCGCGAGAACACTGTGGCTCAGGTCATACAGACAATGAGTCTGTAGGATGAGTCTGTAGGGGCCCTAAAATGCAAAACTATGTCAGCCCTACTGTGGTCGGCTTCATTTTCACCAGAAGGCAGATAGATAAATGGAACAAAGGAGAAGATCCATGCAGGCAGGCTGAGTGCAGGGCTGGCTGCTAAAGTAGGAGGAGCCAGGACGGCTCACTGCTGCCCACCTGGGGTGCACACGAGCCATGCGCTCCCTGGGTAGCCATGCCAGCGTGTTCTCAGCCTGCCCTCGCCCCACAGGTGAGAAGTTCTTCCACATCGACAGTGGGAGGAAGGCCCCGCTCCACTCGCCGCCCAGCCAGCACTACACCATCGTCTTCAACACCTTCGTGCTGATGCAGCTCTTCAACGAGATCAACTCCCGCAAGATCCACGGCGAGAGGAACGTGTTCGCCGGCATCTACCACAACCTCATCTTCTGCTCGGTGGTCCTGGGCACGTTCATCAGCCAGGTGAGGGCCCATTGGGAGCGGGGCGGGGGGCGGGGACCACAGGCTGGGAGCCAGGACGCCCTAAGTACTTCGGAGAGGGAGTAAGGGAGCAGCTGGTGGGGCTGCGGCCGCAGGACACGCACTTGGGGCTCCCAGTTTAGCTCCACGCGCACCTTGCTCTAGACGGGAGCCCAGTGTGCCCAGTGCTCCAGCGCAAGGCAACGTGCTGCATGCAAATAAGACAAGATGGATCCTTTCGTTACCTTCCTAAGTAGACGTCCGTTCCACAGAGTGACCAGGGGACGGTCAGTCAGGCTGTTCCAGCCCACCTCCGTGCCTCTTGGCAACGTAGCGTGCGTGCGAGCAAGGTGTAGGCTCCCCCCCGCCCCTTTGTTCCCAGGGCTCTGCTGCACAGTGCCGTGCAAGGCATGGAGAAAGAGAAGTGATGGGAGGGGCACGGGGCTGGCAGTGAGTCCAGCCTGGGAACTGGGGTCAGGGAGATGGGGGCCCTTGAGATAAAAGGGTCAGGCCCCTTCCTCCCTGCCCTCTGGGGGTACCAGGGACTGGGAGCCCCCTGTCCAGCCACAGCCTCAGCAGGGTTCCTCCCTCGCTGCCCCCCTCCATGCTATGCACTCTCCTGGTCGCCCGCTGGCTTTAGCCCCAGGACACCCCCACGCCCCTGCTCTGACCTTACCGGAGTCACGAGCACAGCACGTGTGCCTGCCTGCCCGTCCAGCTGCTCTGTGGACTCTCCCTGCCTCCCCTCTCCCCACCTCCCCACCTCCCCACTCCCCTTCCAGGCTTCCCTCTCCTCCCGAAGCGAGCCAACCAGAACTCCTGGTGAGGGCAGGGGGAGCCGTGGCGTCTGCGGCCATGTCTAGAGGGCCGCCGCTCTCTGTTCTAGGTTCTCATTGTGGAATTTGGGGGCAAGCCCTTCAGCTGCACAAAGCTCAGCCTGTCGCAGTGGCTGTGGTGTCTCTTCTTTGGGATCGGAGAACTCCTGTGGGGCCAGGTGAGTAGCCGCGTGCCTTCCCCACGCGTTTGCATGGCCAGCAGACCCCTCTCCTCTGTGTGAGACGGGACGAGCACCCGCGGGGGCTCCCAGCTGCCCTCAGCCTCCCCTCCCCTCTCCTCACCCAAGTCCTCGAGTCCCCTCCGTCTTCCGGGGTAAGAGCATCAGGGGCCGCACGTCGGAAACTCCTGGCCTCCTCTCTACCCGTGCTTGGGCACAGGCAGATCCCTTAGCTTCCTGAGGTGGGCGTGGGACTTTGCGGTGGAACTCAGCTTTAGAAAAACGAAGGGTCTGGGGCCGCGTTTGATGCAGCCCACCTGCCGTATCAGAGCACCCGGCTTCAAGGCCTGGCTCTGCTTCCGGCCAGTGCTTGCCTTGGGAGGCCACGGATGACGGCCCAGGTACCTGGACCCCTGCCACCCAAGAGGGAGACCTGGATGGAGTTCCAGGCTCCTGGCTTGAGCCCTGCCCTGCCCGACTAGTTGCACACATTTGGGGAGTGAAATAGTGGATAGAAGAGATATCTCTCTTTCTTTGTCTTTCAAATAAACGATATTTTAAAAAAAAAGATTGATTTATTTATTTGAAAGAGTTACAGAGAGAGAGGGGGCGAGATCCTCCATCCACTGGTTCACTGCCCCAGATAGCCACAGTGGCCAGGGCTGGGCCAGACTGAAGCCTGGAGCCAGGAGCTTCTTCCATGGCTCGCATATAGGTGGCAGGGGCCCAGCACCTGGGCCATCTTCCTCTGCTTTTCCCAGGCCATTAGCAGGGAAGCTGGGTCAGAAGTGGAACTACCAAGACAGGAAGCTGCGTCCACGTGGGATGCTGGTGCGGCAGGCGATGGCTTTTACCCCCTGCTCCATAACACCGCACCCAGTCCTTGTGGTTTCTAATCGAGGCTCTTAGGAGTAGGAGAGTTCTTCCTCTGTGTGTATTGGAACACAGCAGCAGCCCGGGCCCCAGGCTGCCCTGCTGCCGGCCCCTTGTGTCGCTCCCTTGCTGCCGGTCCCCCGTGGGGCCGCCCCCGGGCCTTGATGCCACGCGGCAGCTTTCCTTCGGAAGCCCCCAGCCCCTCCCGGCATCGCAACACAAAGCCCAAGTGTTCCTCCCCTCTCAGCACGCGGTGCCAGCGCTACCTGCCCACGCCCCCAGCTCGCCCAGTGACTTGTTCTGAGTCGCACACAGTCTGCTCGGGCGCTGCACGCCGTGGAAGCGTGGGGTACCCCCTCCCCGAGGTTGACCACACAGGCTGCGGTGGGAGTGGGAACCCAGAAGATCCTTCTCACCCAGGCCTTGTCCCTGTGCCTTGGCCGTGCGCATACCACGTGCCCAGCTCCTCCCACATCCTCTCTCCCCCGGCTTGTCACTGCCCGCGGGCCGGCCCCCACGAGGTGGCCCCCACGAGGTGACGGCTCTTCTCGTCCTCAGATCATCTCTGCGATACCCACGCAATCCCTGAAGTTCCTGAAGGAGGCCGGGCACGGCACCACCAAGGAGGAGATCAGCAAGGACGCCGAGGGGCTGGATGAGATCAACCACGCCGAGATGGAGCTGCGCCGAGGCCAGATCCTCTGGTTCCGGGGCCTGAACCGGATCCAGACCCAGGTACTCCGCTCGTGGTCTCTGCTCGCCCCAGGGGAGGACACCACCCCATGCTGGGAGAGGGTGGCGGGCGGCCGGCGTCTCTCCCCGGGCCAGGGCAGCCCCAGCTCCTGAGCTCCAGAACAGAGATGGGGGTTTCTGCGTGGGCAGCCGTGGGAGGCAGGGAGTCCCGGGGCCTGGGCCCTGGAACCTTGTCTACCAAGCCTGCGAGCTGCAGGCTGGGGCTCGAGCGCTCTCTGCCGCCCTCTGTTGGATGGGCAAGCTTCCTGCAAGCACTGGACCAGACCCCAGGGTAGAAACTGGGCAGTGTCCCTACCCCTTCGGAGGAGGAAGTTAGATCCTGGGCCAGCATCCCCCGCAGGCCGCGTGGTGCCCCCCGCGCTGCCGTTACGGGAATCGCCGTTCTCTGGAGGGAGCTCAGGAAAACCAACTCGTGCCCTGACCTCCCACTCAGACCTCCCGCCCTGTGACAGCAGCGTCCCCACGCCCGAGCGTCTCTTGCAGGGTTCCGGCTTGCTTCTCGAAAAGGAAGAAGCTGTCAT
This sequence comes from Oryctolagus cuniculus, assembly GCF_964237555.1. Taxonomy (NCBI): domain Eukaryota; kingdom Metazoa; phylum Chordata; class Mammalia; order Lagomorpha; family Leporidae; genus Oryctolagus; species Oryctolagus cuniculus. Next base: position 20,651,776 of record NC_091444.1, on the reverse strand, counting down.
TTCTTCAAACCTCTTCCCTTTTTGCCATTTCTGAAGTGGGATTAGGAAGCGGCTCCTGCTGCTGCTCCCAAGTCCCTGCCTGTCACCTCGGAGTGGCTTCTTTCCTGCCACCTTCCACACAGCAGCCGAGGCTCCCTTCTGGATCGGGCTGGTCCGTTCCGCCTCTCCCTGCCGTCACCCCACACACCTTATTGTGCCGATCCCGAGGTTCCCCGTCTTGGGCCTGTCTCCCTCCGCTGATCCCAAAAATCACGCTCAGCCTCGAAACTGGCCTTGCAGCTGGCTCAGAGAGGTCCCCGGTGCGGCCCGCCTCCCAGCAGACGCAAGCATCCAGCCACACACCCAGCAGGCCCGGGCCTCCCACGGGCAAGACGGCAGACGGGGAAGTGGATGAGGGCCGGGCAGGGGAGCCCTGCGGCTGCTCTCCCCTCACTCGAGTCCTCCTCCCAGAGGGGGCTCCCCAGCGGGACCCGCACAGGCCCCTGGGGGTGTGCACAGTGCCCACCCCAGCCGCCAGCTGCCGAGTCCGTCAAGTGCCCCTAGAACCTGGTGCCTGCGGCTCCCATCTCTGCCCCTGTGCTTTCCCAGGGGTCTACTCTTTTCCAAAATAACCTTTCTTTGCTTTTCTTCCCTTCAGGAACACCCGCCTCCTCTTCCATTGCGTGGTTTTTTTCCTAACCAGGAGCCCCTCACTGCAGTGCCTCCTCGCTCCCTCCTTGCCCGTCTCCTCTCCTGGGGGGCTGAGGCCCCCGGGTCCTCCTCTCCCTCCACTGCCAGGCTCTGTCCCCTTGACCATGCACCTCTCTGTCTGGTGGCACTGGCTGCCTGGCTTTGGCCTACGACCTTTCTCTGTTGGAGCACCAGGCAGTCCGGGCCACAGAAACAACCGGCCAGGGATGCTGCAGTGACCACGGCCATGCCACCCCCTCGGGCACCTGCCCCTGTGAGCAGCTGTGTGTCCCCTTGTGGCTCCAAACCCTCGGCCCCAGGGGGTGCTAACAGGATCCCTGCCAGCCAGTTGCTTCTCACTGTCATGGTCCTCGCAACCCCTGGCGACTGGAGGTGTGCCAAGCTGTTATCCAGTCCTGGTTCTAGATTATTCTCCCTGAACTCTGAAAGCTCTAGAAAGCAGAAGTTTTGAGAAACTTAAGGGCTAGAGTCTCGGGAAGGTGAGCTGGCGTCCAGTTTCACTGTCAAGGTTGGGACTCAGCAGCCCGAATGAGTACTGAGTTAGGGGGTCTCTGCAGCACCCCGCCCCCCCCATGGAACTGGAACCTCCCCTGTGCCAGGCCTGCCCTCCCGCAGTTCCCTGGAATCCGAATCCAGAAACCAGCCCAGAACACTTCACGGCTTCTCAGGAAGCTTCATAAATGCAAAGGTACTTCAAAAAGTTTGTGGAAAGTGGAATTAAAAGGTAACGTTTATTTTGGTGCAAAAAATCTTGTTATCCATGCATCATGGCTTTTTCATCATTTGCATTTTCCATGAGCTTTTTGAAGGCCGCCCCTCCATGAGAACAACCCTTTGTTCACAAGGTGCCCGCTTTCCGGCCTCCACTCCCGGGGAGGTGCGGCGGGCGAGAGAGGCAGCACCTTTCCCGTGGTCCCGGTAGATGACCCTGGGCGTTAGCTAAGCGTGTGGGCGCGCCAGGCACGATTCCTGCAGGTGCACGACAGAACAGGGACTCCCCTCTGGTTTGTGCCTTGTTCCCTCGGGTTCAGGGGTGACCACGGCAGATCAAGGCCATTGTTGGGAAGCGAATGCGTTCACTGCCCTGCCCATGAGGAGACGTTGGCACAGGCCTGGAGCCTCGGCTGCCACACCCGGGCTAACTGCTGGACGCTCAGGAACTCCAGCGCGTTCCCTGGCCACGGGCACACGGGCCCTGTCCCCCTCAGCCTGGGGAAAGGGGATCCCAGGAGACTCCGTGATCCCAGGAGTCTCGGGTTCGGGCGCCTTTCCACTCCGGCCGCCTCTGTACGGCCTGCCACACCCCCTGGGTTTTTCCTGAAACACGTGAGTTATTTCCCTGGAGAACCTGCAAACAGAGGCTGCGGTTGACTTGGTGCAGGTGCTGAGCGCCTTCTGTTTCACAGTCGGGGTCAGGACGATGCGCAGGCTCCAGGCCCTGCCTAGCGCAAGGAGGGCCGGAGGCGGGGCAGCCCGCTTTGAGCTCTGAAGACGCAAGGACACCTGCACACTCAGATGCCCAGCACAGCCGGGCTCTGAGTCCTGAGCGGGCATTTGGCTCCATGGTAACCGTTCCTTAACTGAAGTGCCATATGCAATGAGCACCCCCCTCCCCTCACCACTGCTGTGTGTGAGCCACTCTCCTTCTCTCTCTCTCTCTCTCTCTCCTCTCTCTCCTCTCTCTTTCTCTCCTGTGCCCTCCCCAGCCCCCCACCGCCCTCGCCCTCGCTCTCCTACCCTCTCTCTGACTGGGGAGCAAAGCTGTCTCACTCTCTGATTCTTTGCAGATCGAAGTAATTAACACATTCCAGACGGGAGCCTCTATTAAGGGAGTCCTAAGGCGCCAGACCATGGGGCAGCACCTTGACGTAAAACTGGGTCCTAGCTCGTCCTATGTGTCGGTTGCGCCAGTCAGAACCTCCCCCACCACTTCTGTTGCTGCTGCCGCGTCATCTCCTACTGTGGGCAGTGAGTGAGAGTCTCTTACGATGCATGATTTGCTAAGATGACCACAAGAGAGCACGCGGCCTCCGCCCTAACCCACCGTGGTTAGCTTTTCCTTTTGGTTTTTCCCTTTGACCTTTGACCCAAGGGAAGAAAAGACAAAAGTCCCACTCTAAAACCAGGCTGTGTGCCCTTTGATTATTATTTTTCAATGTTGAAAAGCTATTAAATCTTAAGCATTTTAAAGACCAGAATCCTGTTTTCCGCCTGTGCCTCTGCGTCGCTTGTTTCTTCTTTCCTTGTGTTTTTGTTTTGCTTTGCCTCTTTGTTTTGTTTTTGTTGTTTTCGGGGTTTTTTGTTTTTTGTCTCTTGCTTCGTTTGGCTATGTCGCTGCTCCTCTACTCCCTCTGAGTCTAAACTCTCCCTGCTAAGCTCAGACGCAAGGTGAGGCTGAGTGGACACCCAGGGAGTCTGTTCACTTGAGGGTGACGCGGGGATTGCTTGAGGAGAGGCACACAGAGAGCCACCGTGCCCGTGGGTTTTGACGGCTGCACCTGCCGTAGCCCAGCCGGTACTGGGCTTGCTCAGACAGCCCTCCTGCTGGCACGCCCCCGGCGGCCATAGCGGGGCAGGTAGCTCAGGGTGGAGGGTCCTGGACCTTTTACCTTGCAGGGCCCATAAATAAAGCAAGCTCTCACTTTAAGAATCTACTGGCTCACTTCTGGGCACGTGGAAGGATCAAAACAACGTGTTTTACGTCATCGACTAAGCTATTTTTTTTTTTTAGGAGTTTCTGGAAGAGCAACCCTCCTTTGCTTCTCTCCTCTGGTTCGATTGCTTCGCTGGTAGCCAGCCCTTCCTGTCTCGTTTGCACGTGCAGTCTAGGAGCCGCTCTGCCAGCCAGCCTGGCGCTGCAGTGCCATCCGCTCTCGGGCTCAGAGCAGGCGGTCCCGGTGGTAGATTGTCAGATCCTGGCTGACGCTGTGCTCTCCTCTCCCCGGTCACTGGGCCTTTTCCCGGAGGCGAGCGCGGGAAGGCAGCCAGCTCTTCCCCGACAGGGCCGTGAAGGAGTTTCTCGGTAGTGAGTCCCTCGTGGGGCTTCCCAGATCTGCGTGTCGAGTCGAGTCCGCGCCTTCAGCCACCCCGCCCAGCCCCGTGCCCAACCCCGGCACAGGGCCGCAGGAAGAGCCTTCGCGTTGTCTATGGCTTGCCGCATTATGAACCGGGCAGGTTGACCAGAGCTGGATTCGTTTAGATTTTTGAGCCAACCATAAGTGTTCTGGTGTCAGACTTGCGGGGGTGGGGCTTGACAGAGACACATGCTGCGTCCACAGGCTCAAAGGCAGGCAAGAAAGAACAAGAGAAGTGTCAGCCCGCGAGTATCCAAGAGCCTCCCCCTCGGGCCTCCCACGTTCCTGTCTTAATTCCGCCTCTCTTCCGCATTTGCTCTCCCTGCTAACTGGCGTCTGTTCCTTCCCTCTCTGGCGGGAAGGGTGAGTGTCGGGAGACTGAGCGGGAGGGAGCCCGCGTGCTGGCTCCAGTAGACGCCTGGAGCACAGGCAGGCCGCCCCGGCCTTCCTCCTGGGAAGCCCGGGAAGTCAGGGTCAGGCATTTTCCCATTCCGGATCTTACTGGTTCGAATATCTGTCCCACCCTCACTGGACGGCTGTGCAGGGCCTCCCTCTCCAGGGAGAGCCCGGGCCTTTCCTCCCCTGCTTTCTGGAAAGGAAGCAGAAAGCAGCCGAATTCCAGCCGAGGAAGGGGGGTCTCCATCTGACCCCAGAGAGTGCCCGGGCACTGCTCGGGGCTCCTGGGACAGGAGCAGGAGTTGTCCTCAAGGAGCCCCCTTCCCGAATGAACAGGGAGGGCGGGGGGTTGTCTAAGTGGGTGGGGCTCAGAGCTTGCACGACGCCCGCCTGCTGCGTTAGCCCTGTCCTGCCTCCACTGCTGTCCCCGCACCACACACCACGCTGCAGGGAGGGTGCGGACCTGGGGCGGTGATGTCCCACGGGCGTCCCCTTCTCTCCTGCCACCGGCCCGGTGGGGGCCCTAGCTCTCTGATGCTCAGCTTCCCTTACAGGTGCCCGGTGTCCTTTAGATCCCCGAAGGTCTGCAGTCTAGGCTGGATGGCTCTTCCTTGTTCCCCCAAAAGCCTCCCCTATCTTTTCCATCTGCTCATCCCCATATCACTTTTTATCTCCTATAACAATGCTTGGCCACCCAGCAGGTGAGAGGAAAAGCCAGCAAGCAGGACTCCAGACCCTCATTCCAGCCCCAGTTTGTTTAAAAGTCTGTTTTCCGCAGTGGATTTCCCATGGACTTGTCTCAGGAAGGCCTCACCTGCGTCTAAAACAGAAGTAGGAAGTCTGACGTCACTGACGCTGAGGGAGCACGCCGTCCTGTAGTGCTCCCCCTAGAGGTTCTGAGATTCCAAAATGATGAGCAGGGCGGGCTGCACTTCTGCAGCAGGTGGGAGCGCTGGGGCCTGTCCATCTGCCCGGGTAGCCCCCGGGGCCAAGAGAGAAGGCGTTGGTTTGGGCCCACCTGACCCCACTTGCCTCGCTCGAAGATCTGACGTGGAGCCGTGGGAAGCGGGAGCTCGCTGGACGCCAGTGGAGCTTCCACTCCCCTGGGCTCACTGGGATCGGGAGCAGAGGCATCGTGCAGGTACAGTCCACCCTCGGGTGCACAGCAGGAATCCTAGGAGGGCGGAAACGTGGGTCCTCAGTCCTGTGCAGTCAGGGGCGCGTGTGGCCCGGCTCCTTGAGTCTTCCTAGCTGAGGTGTTAAGCTGCTTGATCGCACTGAGCGGCAAGAAGTCCTTGCCACGTCCCTGCTGAGGGGGGCTGCAGGCCGTGGTGGGGCGAGGAAGAGCAGAAAACTTAGCCAGTGGACGTGCGGTTTCTCCAGGGAGGAGGGACCAACCGTACTGACGGTGAGCCTTCTTTGCCCAGTATTCTGGAAGGTTCTACACAGTGGCAGAAAGCCCTAGGACAGGAGATTCAGCTAATTTATTTGGCTTTCTTTTTAAAAGATTTATTTTCTTTATTTGAAAGATAGAGTTAGAGAGGGAGAAACAGAGAGAGAAAAGTCTTCCATCTGCTGGTTTGCTCCCAAAACGGCCACAACAGCCAGAGCTGGACCAGGCTGAAACCAGGAGCTTCTTCCAGGTCTCCCACGAGGGTGGAGCACTTGGTCCATCTCCTGCTTCCCCAGGTGCATTAGCAGGAAGCGGGATCAGAAGTGGAGCAGCCCAGGACTGGAACCAGCGCCCATACGGGATGCCAGCACTGCAGGTGGCAGCTTAGCCCGCTAACGCCACAGCGCCGGCCCCGGGGCTGACTGCTCTGCTGGCTCCTCCACACTCTTAGGTCCTCTCCATGAGTGTGCTCTGCCTGAGCAGCAGCAGAACGAGAGAGATGCCCTGCCCCAGTGTTCAGCACTTCGCCCCGCCCCGCCCCAGCCTCAGCAGCTTCCCCTGCAGAGGAGACCAGGATCAGCCACCTCCCCGCAGCTACAGCTGCCCTGAGGCCACGCCCCTCCAGGTTCTCTGGCATCCAGTCCTCTCCCCCTACCCTGATTCTCCCAGCCCAGGCTCAGAGAGAGGGAGGGAGAGCGAGCGAGCGAGCTACAGGTGAGGACAGCGGAGCTGCCCAAGGAGCAGATCCTGGTCCCAGACATCAGTCCACATCAGCTTCTCCCTCTGGACCCCTTCCTGTCGGTGCAGGAGGACAAAGGCTGACGCGGGCTGGTGCAGTCCCCTTGCCCGCCCTCTGGGATGCGCCACTCGTGTGCAGCACAGCTTCCTGGACTGGGTTCCCCGCCCCGTCTCTCCCTTTCCCTTCTCCACTCGGAACCATGTTCCTCTTCACAGTTTGCAAACAGCTGGAGGCAGGGGCTTCGTTGGGCGCAGAGACAGGGACATGGATTTGGGTTGTGGGAGCCAGGCCTCCCCTCGTAGGCAGGAGGAGAGCGTCCTTTGACACCTGTGTTTTAGCCTCGTCCAGGGGAGCAGTGAAGGAGTCGAGTTCCGTTTTCTCTCGGGAAAGGGGGCCCAGCGGAGGCTATGGGATGTGACCCCGTGCATGCCTTCTGACCGCGAGGGCAGCTCACTCGGTTGGAGGTTCTCGTTGCCTGCATGCTGCCCATACAAGTGAACACTGGTTTGTCTGCCTGGCAGCAACGCGGTGGACAAGGAGCCGCCATGTCCCGCTCCGACAGCCCTCTGCACAGCCTGGAGACCTCTGTGTGAACGCTCGTTCTAGGACCCCCACCCCTGCTTCCCCTGCGCCCCTTCTCATCTGCTCTCCCTGTAAGGCGACGATGCGACTTGCCACTGTCACGTCAGCTGCTCCCAAGTGTGTTTGAACCCCACCCCACCCCCCACCTGAGCACAAAGAAGATGAATAAACAAGAGACCTACCAGGATGGCAGCCAAAACTTGAGCTGGAGTTTGTAGCAGGATCCAGTCAAACCCCGGGTGGGTATGGGCAGGGTCTCCTCCTGGGGCGTCCGTTGTCTGTGGTGAAATGATGACAATCCTCTGGGCGTCACTCCAACCCGAGCCCCGCCCCCGACACCCCCACCCCAGTGTTCACAGCTGCCTGACCTTCTCCTGACTTCGAGATGCTGCCCTGCGGGTCTGGGCCGGTGATCAGCCACGCTGAGAGCTGAGACAGACAGACAGCCCGCCCCAGATGAAATGCGGAGAGGTGTGGAGTCAGCCGGCTGAGTGAGCGAGCTCACAACAACTGTCCCGTTTTAAACGCTTCACCTGAGGGCCTCTGGCTCCTCCTGCCCTTCCGGCCCCACCTGCCCGGCATCCTCTCCATCTCTCCCGAGCCCCATTGTCTCCCTCCCCCCGGCTTGTTTCTGTTTTAGCGCTGTGTCTGTTGAGAGACTAGAGAGGACGTGGGTGCATCGCGCGGACCGGCACCGTTCTCCCTCCTGGCCCGGTAGAAATCTCGGTGTAGTTGCACAGGCAGGGAGGCTCCCTTGAGGAAGGGTCCTGTGGGAGCAGCTAGGGGCTGCCGAGGTCACCTGCTGTTGCCGGGCTACCTTCTGCTTCTAAACTGCCATCCGGCGGGCGGGGCTGGGGAGGCTCAGGTGCAGGGGGAGCGCGGCCTCCGCTGGGGCGCCTGCACACATCCGGGAGAGTTTACCAGGGGCCTGAGTCCTGGCCTCGTCCTCAAGGGATGGCAGAAGGGGGAGCTGGGGGTGCCCCGCCCCCTGGCTGGACTTGCAGCCAGGAGCTGGCAGGCCTTCGGAGCAGGCTCCCGGGCGCTCCTCCTGGGGGCAACTGCTGCTTTCAAAGCCATCAGCCAAGGGTTGGGTGAGTGAGCATCCCGAAGCCTTGAGGGAGCCCCCGGGCCCTTGCAGCAGGACCCCAGAGCACCTGCCCACAGGGACCAGAAGCCCCGCACTTCCGGGGCCTGGGGGCCGGCCCGCGCGTCCCCTTTGGCTCTCGGGTCTGCCTCTTACCCGTGCCCCATTGTTCCTCCGGTCTCTGAGAAGATCCCAGCCTTTCTCAGATATTCTTACCTTGAAAGATGTGTATCCAGAGTGGGGGAGCCTGTGGCACTGACCGGCTCACAGGGGCCAAAAGGCCCACCCCGCAGCGCCCCTTTGCCCTCGCCTTCCTCCTGCACGCCTGCCCCCCACCCCCGCCACGAGCCCCCTGCCAGCAGTGGGTCCGGCTGCCACGGGGGAGAGCCCGGTGCCTTTTCTCCCCAGCGCTGCCCTCCCCACCTGCCCATCAGGAGCTGGGGGCTTTGCGAGGGGGTGTCTCAGTGTTCCTCCCTGGGGCAGGTGGGGGCACATGGGAGGGGGCCCCCCAACTTCATTCCCATCCCCTGTAATAAATGAAGCCCACTCCCCTCCTCTGAGAGTGATAGGAAGAAAGTGGAGAGGGCTCCAGGGCGTGTGAATCCCCCTGGGGGAGGAGGTGACCTGAGCCACCTGCTCCAGCCCTTCCCAGACCCCTGCTCCCTCTCCCCACTCTCCTGCGCTGTCAGTCGAAGGCGGGACCAGCAAGGAAGCCACGCCCACCGCACCCCGCACTGCTGCAGAATCCATCCTAGTAGGGAAGAGAAAAAGAACACTTGTCTTTGGTTTTGTGCAGGTTCCGTGCTTCAGTGATTTTTCTCTGTCTTCAGTACCCACAGGGGGATAATAAACAGCTCACCCAAGGTGTAAGGTGTTCATATAAATATTTATTAAGTACACCAGAAGACTGAATTCTGTCAAGTCTTTTAGTACCTCAGATCATTCTAAAAAGCCAATAAGAAGCTCGGAGGCTCCTCTCCTCCTCGACCGTTTCTGCTCCTGAGACTCGTGCCTGACAGGTGACCCGGGAGAGCTCATGTCTAGGTTTTTATTTTATTTATTTATTTATTTATTTTTATTTTTTGACAGGCAGAGTGAACAGTGAGAGAGAGAGAGACAGAGAGAAAGGTCTTCCTTTTTGCCGTTGGTTCACCCTCCAATGGCCGCTGTGGCCGGCGCACCGCGCTGATCCAAAAGCAGGAGCCAGGTGCTTCTCCTGGTCTCCCATGGGGTGCAGGGCCCAAGCACTTGGGCCATCCTCCACTGCACTCTGGGGCCACAGCAGAGAGCTGGCCTGGAAGAGGGGCAACCAGGACAGATTCCGGTGCCCCGACCAGGACTAGAACCTGGTGTGCCGGCGTCGCAAGGCAGAGGATTAGCCTAGTGAACCGCGGCGCCGGCCATGTCTAGGTTTTTAAAGTCAATGATTTCTCTGTGTGTGTGTGTGTGTGCACGCGCGCTAGTTTCCATAGGAAAGAAAATACAGAAATATTATGCAAAAAACATATAGTCTTCTTTAGATTAGAAACTGATATTTTTGAGTCAGCCATATGTCTTGTATTTAAAGGATTCACAATCCAGTGCCGTCACGGAACCCGGTGGAAGGAAGTGCGCACCTAGCTCTTGACACGAGGGGTGACCTCGTGTCTCCGCCGTTGGTTTTGGAGCCAGCGCACTGTATTTCCTTTCGCCAAACAGCCATCCTTGTACTTAGGGGGGAAAATCTGTCGGGTTCTAGACTTTTTTTAATATAAATTTTGTTGATATGGAATGGAGTAAGTTTCAGTGTTTATGTGCATATATTGTTTTTTTTTTTTTTATGTAAGTTTTTTCTATTGAGTTTCAGCGATCCAATTGGCAGTGAGCAGATACGGCACAAGTTCCTAACGCTTCTCCCCAAAATGGCGCTTTGGGTCTGAAAGGGTCTGACGGGGAGGGGAGAAAGCGCCATCCCAGCATCCTCTCCCGTGAGCTTAGGGAACCCGGGCTGGCCGGGAGGAGCGCAGCCTGGCCCGCACAAGCCACAGGCTCCTGGCAGCCGGCTGTTAGAGCCAGGACCTTCTGCCCGAGGTGTGTTTCTCAGAGAATGGCAGGCAAAGTGCTCCCCAGGCCAGCACCACCTCCCAGTCCCTAGGACGCTCCGGTCTGGGGTCCGCTGCTTTTTATGGCTCTCTCACTTCCTGTTCCCCTGGGAGTTTTCCGCGAGTGAGTCTTTGTGCGCGCACCTGATTTGAGGCTCCTTCCCTCCCCTAGAAAGGTTTTGTGCTTTGTGCTGGGTCGGGGACAGCGGGCTCAGCCTCAGGGCAGCAGTGACTTGTCCTGGCCCAGGGCTGAGCCCTTCCCGTAGGGGTCCCCCATCTTTGAGGGGTCCAGGGAGGCTTCATTACTTGGCTTTCTTCCCCCGGAGCGTCAAGAGGGGAGCGTCTGCCCAGGTCAGTCTGAGCGATTCCCTCACTGCCCAAAACCCAGCGAGGCCGGGCACACTCGCACGCCCCCTCCCGGGACCATCTGCCTCGGCGCACTTCCTCACCTGTCCTGCGTGGGGACCACACGGAGGCCATGGCGCTGAGGAACGCCCCAGAGTAGACCAGGCCCTCGGTTCCGCGTGGCTCCGTGCCAGTCCTGTTGCCCTCCCACCCTGCCGTCGGGCCTGCTGTTCCAGGAGGCGGAGGGAGATGAGCCCCCCGTGCCCAGTCGGCCCGGGGCTCCTGTCTCGTCCCCGTGTGTGTGTGTGTGTGTGCCACGTGTGCATACGCCCTATGTCCGTGCCAACAAACCTGTGTGCGTGTGCTCTTGGAATGCGCACGCAGGTAGAAACTTGGAGTTCCACCTTGTCCTTTTTGTTAGCTAGTAGAACAAGCGCTGGTATTTTTGTACAAAAGAGAAAAACACAAGGTTGACTCTTGTGGCCTGCATGACACAAACAAAGGACGTATGCCCAGTGTTTGCGGCTCAACTGCAGCTCAGCACCGGCCTGTATCGCATCTTGGTATCTTTAAGCTCTGTGGACAATATTTCGCATGTATTTATATGGTTCTTGGGGTGGGAGGGGGGTGCTATATATTGGCAGATGTGCCATTCAAATGTGGTGTTCCACTGAGAAGGCAAGAAGAGCAAAGGAGTTTTCAAAGGGATTTTTTTTTTTGGAACGAATAATTCTTGCTGATGAGCAGAAACCAGTACTGCCATGCACTGAGAATAAAGGCCCGTGCCCACTTGTAACTGCGCTGTCCTCCCTGTGTCGCCGCCTCTGCGTACGGCCACCGCTCGTCAAAGTTGAGGAGGGAACTGCCCTAGCCACCCCATCAGAGCAGGGGCAGGCCTCGGCCTGTCGCTGGGCACGCACGGCCCTGGCTGCCGCCCTCGCTGTCTCTAGATCGGGCTCGGCTCTGCCCGCGTGGTTAGAAGCCACGTCCGGGAGCGGGGACGCCGGAGCTTCTGGAAAGGTAAGGGCGAGGCGGTCTGGGCAGGCCTGCCTCTCTCTGTCCGTCGCGCCCTGGCTCTGATGGAGCTCAATGAGCCCAGGTGACAGCTGCCTCCTGGAAGGTCATCTGTGCTCCGAGCCCTCCCGTCGGGCTCAGCCTTCCTGTAGCCGTCACGCAGGCGCACAGTCAGGTCGCCGCTCTGCTTTGAAACATCAGAGACAGGAAAGGGCCATGTCCCCCCCTCCAGCTCTTTTAGGAAAGGACCCCTGAGAGGCCTTGTCCCCACTGGCACGGTGCCTGCTCCCCTTCTTTACACCAAGGGCTGGGATAGAAAATAAATAAATAAATAAATAAAGCTACAGGCAAAAGTGAAAATTTTTGTGAAAACGAGCTGGGGTTTATTTCCTCCCAGGAGTCACAAAATCATCACAGACAGAACGAAGGTCCTTTCTGCTGAAGCCCCGCCCTGTGTCTTCCGCTCTCAATGCCGCCTGTCTCCGTTGGGCCTCAGTCTGTGCCTCTCGGCTCTGCCAAACAGGCTCCCACGGCTCCCCGCCTCCTGACCCCAGCACATGGTGCGGAAGCCTTGGGAGTATCCCGGAGCCAGCGCCCGGCGCAGCGGGTTAGGCTTCCACCGCCTGCAACACCAGCACCCCAGACCAGAGCACCAGGTTGAGTCCCAGCTGCTCTGCTTCTGATACAGCTTCCTGCCGATGTACCTGGGAAAGCAAATACTTGGGCCCTTGCCACCCACCTGGGAGACCCGGGTGGACTTCCTGGCTTCCGCCTGGCACAGCCCTGGCTGTTAGCAACCATTCAGGGAGTGAACCAGCAGATGGAATCTCTTTGTCACTCTGCCTTTCAAATAAATTTTTTTTTCCAAAAAAGTATTCTAGCAGAAACAACAGTACCCCTAAGACTAGTTCAATGGACAGTCAAATCCACTCGTGGGGGCGGTCATTTGGCACAGGGGTTAAGACACTGCTTAAGGCAGCCGCACCCAAGCCTGGATCTGCTTCCTTCCCTGGGAGGCAGGGGTGATGGCCCAGGAACCTGGGTCCCTGCCCCCGATGTGGGAGACTCCGATGGAGCTCCAGGCTCCCAGCTGTTGCCTGGCCCAGCCCTGGTTGGTGCAGGTGTTTGGGGAGTGAACCAGCAGATGGAAGATCTCTCTTTCCCTCCCTCCCTTTCAAATAAAAACGTTTAAACAATTTGTGAATTACAAAAAAGAAGGCCAACTTGGCCCCTCGGCCAGTCCTGTGTGTGAAGGAAGGAACGTGCCCCCCCTTGTCCCCACCCCCAGCTCTACAGGAGAAGGCTCCCTTGCCCTGCGCCTTTAGGGAGCGTCTGTGTGTCCCCTTTCCCAGCCGCTGTCTCCTCCCCTGCCTGTGCACTCCCTGAGTTGACTCAAAGCTGGCCCCCAACCACTGGCTCCCTGCCAAGTGCACACACGGCCAGGCAAATCCAGAGGAGGTTACCAGCCCCTGGCCTGAGGTCTCTGGGGAGGGAACCAGCAGGCCTGAACAGGTTGAGCTGGAGGGGGGTGGGGTGTCGGGGTTCCGAGCCTGCCTATACCTTGCTGTGGGACCCAGGTAGACAGATCTGTCCTTCAAATAATGGCCCTTGGCCAGCATGGCCTCCTTGTCCTCAGAAGACCTCTGGTCACCTCCCGAGAGAGGCTGGTGTCAAACCTGGACTGCCCCATCACTCACGATGAGAGCTTACAGGGTCCACACTCCTGGCTGCCATCACGTTCGCAGGGGCGGGGGTGGGGGCAGGGGCGAGCGCGTGTCTGCGGCGGCCACACCAGCCAGGCCCCGTGTGCTAGGCGGCCTGGGACCGAGGCCACATCCGTGAGCCGTCCTCCAGCACCTGCCCGGTGCCCAGCAGCACAGCGAGTCCACGGTGCGTCCCTGCGGCCCCGCCCGGGATCACGGCAGTGACGGAGTCGGGGTTTTTAGCTCCCGGTCTCCACGTCTTGGCCCATGAGAATTGAGTGCACAGGGAGACCTGTTTGAAAGAGCTGGGGAGCAAAGGACAACGACCAGTGCTGGCTTCGGCTGTGCTTGGGAGGCGGAGCAGATCCGCGGCCGCCCAGAGCCCGGCGCCGCCCGCAGTCAGGCGCCCCTGCCCCCGCCTGTGGGACCTTTCAGCTGAGCTGTCCTGTTTCTCCCTGAGCCTGCGCTGGAGGAGCTAAGGACCCCACCACCGGAGAAATGGAGCCGAGACTCTGCTGTGTGGCAGACCGGGAGGCAGGAGGCGCACGCTACCCTGGTCCCACCCCACCTGCTGGCCTGCTGGACTCTGGCTACGAAGAGACCATCGAGCCGCACTGATGATTTCCCAGCTACACAGCGGAGATCAGGAAAGGGCCCCTCAGAGAAGATTCGGGGCCCGTGTGTGTGCCACCAAGATAGCACTTTTTTTTTAACTTTTTTTTTTTGCCTTTCATGTCACCTGACTTCAAAGCACTTCAGCTAGCCCAGCTCTGAGGTCCCTGCTGGCCCTGGAGGGCTTCGATTCCAATTAACATGAAAAAGAACCTGTGCTGAAATCGGGCAAAGCCGGGTGGCAATGGAAGGAGCAGTTGTGCCTCGTTTGCGTCCTGTCTCAGTTCTGGCCCGTTAGAATTATCAGGGTGCGCACAGGTGAGACGGAACAAAACCTCGCCGTGAGGAGCAGGGGCTGCCGGGGGTGACACCCCGTGCCTTGGACCGCCTGTGGAGCGGGCAGGGTCTGGGAGTGGGGGTGCAGGAGACCGGGGAGGAGACGCAAGGTGCCTCACGCGAGAGGGGGTGCTAACAGCCCGGCATCTGACGGCTCCTGTCCAAATCCTGGCCCTGCCACAAGACAGAGGGCTCCACGCCCTCGAAGCGCAAGAAATAGTTGCCTTGGCTCTGCTAAGTCAAACCCAGCACCGGACAAGCTCACACCCAGCCACGTCATTGTTTGTGACCGTGTCCCTTCTTCACCGAACAAGTGTAATAGCCATCATGACAGTCACACTGTGTGCGCTCTGAGGATAAACAAGACAAACAGGTGACGTGTCAGGTCAGGTGCGGGCAGCAGGGCTGCGAGGTGGGGATGCAGAGGGGTCAAGGCAGCTGGCTCTGATGGAGACGCCCAGGACGGACCTGGGGGAAGCGAGAGGGCGAGGTGGACAATTACATGGAGGCAAGGAGTGGCCGGAAGAGGGCGCCGCCAGGGCCAGGGCCCCCCGCAGATCTCGATTTGTTCCAGGGCGTGGAAGGAGGCCAGGGTGACAAGTGAGAGAATGCCCATGATTTCGGACCTGTGTCCCACTGTGAGATCGGCTTCTGGGAAACAGGAATCCACTGGAAGACTGAACCGAGAACCACAAGACTCCAACAGGCCAGCAGGGCCGTGCGGGCTCCAGCGCGGCTGCAGTCTGGGCAGAGTGGAAGAGCAGTGCAGCTGTAACCGCACACGCGGCTCGCGTGGGCCCAGCCTGCTGTGCAGAGCCCAGGGCAGGCCAAGCCGCACAAACGGGCGTCCTCTGACACACACAGTTGCCCAAGGCGGCTGGCTGTTCAACTCAATGATTAGGTCACTGCTTGGAACACCCATGGCCCATACCAGAGTACCTGGGTTCAAGTCCTACCTCCACTTCTTTTTTAAAGACTTATTTATTTATTTATTTATTTGAAAGGCAGAGTTAGAGAGAGAGAGAGAGTGCTTCCAGCTGCTGGTTCACTCCTCAAATGGCTGCAATGACTAGGATTGGGCCGTCCAGGTCTCCCACAGGGGTGCCGGGGCCAAGCACGTAGGCCAGTGCTACAGTGTTCTCCCTGTCTACCACCACCGAGGCTGGGCTCACGGAGGGGAGGAAAGAGGGTCCAGCTGTGCCCACACCCTGAGAAGGGGCTTGGAGTGGTCGCGCAGTGGAGCAGGGGAAGTGACCTGCCCCAGCTGGCTGTGCAGAGGAAGCTGGTAGGCGTGCCCCTCTTGTCCAGCGCACCAGAGCAGAGAGGTGGCGTCCCCACCACGCCCTTCCTAAGCCTCCTTCCAAACCTGCCCTCGCTCAGCAGGCAGGGCGGGCACCACACCCTCCCTCCGGGCCTCAGGGCAGCTGGCAGCTGGCCGGGCAACGCCTGCCCCCACCACGGCCTGCTCCGCTCCTCCCTGGCCCCAGTCACACCTGAGTCCCTGCCACTGATGTCTCCTGGGGTGGCATGGGGGTGAGGGGTCACAGAAGCACAGAGCGACAGACTGCCGGGGGCACATACAAGGCGCACAGGGGCCGGATGCGTGCTGCAGGGGTGGCCAGTCTGTCAAGGGCAGGGGGGAGGCGGGACTGCAGGGGAGGGGCCTGCTGCCCTCCCAGCTTCAGATGTGGACATGAAGCCCTCGCACAGGACCCCGTGACCCCGGTGCTGGAGACCTGGGAGGTGGTTGGGGACCTGACTCCCGGGCCCGCTCCTGACAACTGCACCATGCCTGCTGGTTCCAGAGACGTGAAGGAGGGGAGACAGACAAGTGGCCACAGTGCCCTTTGCCCTGCTGCTCATTGCCTGTGGGGGCACAGGGCCAGGTGGAGAACGAGACAGGCTTCCAGGGCAGAAGATGCCAGTGCGGGTCCAAGGCAGGCCGCTGATGGCGCTTTGCTGAGGCCGGGGAGCCGCCCCAGGCCTCCCAGGTGCACCCGCAGGGCTTGGTGGGCATGAGCCAGTAAAACGGAGCCCCTCAGTGCCCATGGGGTGAGCGTGGCCGAGCTTTCTCATGGAGAGGGGACAGGCGTTCCCCTCTGTGTGTGTCCAGAGGGTTTGCATTTTCCAGTGGGATGGTGCATGCACACTGGACTTTTCTTCCCAGGGCAGAATGAGGGCAGGAAGGAGCCGAACCCAATGCACTGGGGGCGGGTGGATTTGCATTTTCCGTTCAGTTGTCTATGGATATGAGCCCCTGACGCTCAGGAGAGTGACTCACAGCGAGCGTCCACGTGTGGGGGTGCAGAGTGGCCAACCTCAGGCAGCCTCTGACGCTGGACAGCCAGGGGCTGGACTCTTTCCCTGTCCTCACTGCAATTCTACACGACCCTGCCTGGAGAGGGTGGCGCTGTGGGGCGTGGGCCGGCCCCTCCTGACCAGAGCCTCCCATCTCTCTGCAGCCTGACTTCAGAGTGCCCACTGCTCGGGTGGAATCAGACCCTCTGCCTGCCTGTCACTGCCTGGTATCGGGCGTGTGTGCATTACGGTGGGGCATCTCGCCCAGTGCGAGCCCAGGTGAGCTGACCTTGATGTAGTCATCTTGGGCAAGCCACCTCCCTTCTTGGGCCTCACTTTCCTCATCTGTATGATGGGGCTTTAGGCTCCAGATTTCATAAATCCTTCTTCAGTGGTCACAGGGTGGGGGCCAGGTCAGGTGTACTGGGCACGGCTGGACAAGGGTGAACCGAGTGAGGAGACACAAAGGACTTCCTGGCTGGAGGGCTCTGGGGACGCTGGGCTGGGCGGTTCCTCCCCTGCTCCCCTCCCGCAGGCAGCTCCTCTGCTTGTCCTTAGGTCCCAGCTCCACGGTGACGTCACCAAGCACTCTGCCATCACTCTCCAGGTAGATATCGAGATGTTCACAAGAGTCTGTCTCACGCACCCCGTGTCCGCCATCTCGCACAAAGCAGGCATTCAGAGGCGTTGGTGAGCCATGAATGGGTGGCCCCCTCGGACCTGCCAGCCCTTCTGCTCTGGCCAAGCTCCTGTGGCTAAGGAACCAGCCTCAGGAACAGAGTCAGTCCACGGAATTTGTCAGTTTTGCCTCTTCCTTATGCCTCTTTGAAAGTAGTTTATCTCAACAGCCCAACCTCCAGCCTTGTTTCTCTCCCTCAGAGCAGGGAAAATGTCCCAGGAGATCCACTAATTCGCACTAAGATGTGAATGGCTGTTGTCTGCCCTTGTGTAGGAAGAAGCAAGATTCCTGGGTCTGCCTTCCTTGCTGTGTGCGTGGGTGTGCGTGGGTGTGTGCGTGTGTGCGTGTGCATGTATGTGTGTGTGTGTGTGTTAGGGACTGAATTAACCCCCCGAGCTGTCCTCCAGGGTTGTCCGGGAGCACACATACAATGCGTTTGTTAGCTGCAAGGTCCCCGACAGAAGAAGGGCGTCCTGCGGTCCGGGCTGGGGGTCCGGGCGGGCCTCCCACCCTCCACCCTTCACGTGGCAGCCGAATGGTGAGTGACTGGTGACCGGGACAGCAGCCTCCTCCGCCTAGCCCGGGAGGGGCCTCTGGCATCACTTTCATCTTTAGCCCCGCCCCTGGGGGCGGCCAGTGTTCCCTCAGCTGGCTCCTGTCTCACCTGCAGGTGCTCCAGCCTGGCCCCTGGCCTCTGGTTCCTCCCCCATGGCCCGCGCTCCGGCTCATGGCCTCTGCCACCACGCCTGCCACTGAGTGGGCTTTGCACTGTCACCTCCACAGTCCCCGAGACCCACGCCTGGTTGTTTATTAGCCACGCCAGCCTCTTGGTCCCTGGTCTCCTCCTGTGTGGAGATCCAGGGCTGCTGTGCCTGCCTGGGTCACCCTGTACATCCAGGTGGTCCCAGCTGCTGATGAGGAGGGGCGTGGCATCGCCCTCCCCTCCCCCACCGTCTCTGTCTTCAAGCTCACACAGTGTCCCTGAAGTCCCCACCCCAGGAGTTCTCTGGGCAGGGACTTCTGCACCCCCAGAGCTGTCTTTAGGAGCCCCTTCCTGGGGGACCCTGCCCTGGGGGGTGGGGCTGCACAGTCCTGCGGCCTGAGCACCTGGAGGTGGCTCCCGAGCTGGAACCTGAGCTGCCTCATCTAGGCGCTCCCTGCTCTCGGGCCCCCACCCCCACCTGCCACGGCCCCAAGAAACGTGCTAAAGCCCCCAGCCCTCCTCCCCGCCCTTCCACCAGCGGGGTGTGTGTGCGTGCCTGCATGCATGTGTGCATGCCGTGTGCGTATGTGTGCGTGTGTGTCCCCATGCATGCACAGGCACCCATGTTCCCACCAGCACGCAAGGGCAGGGGCGGGGCGGGGGCGGGACCCGCGGGACCCACCCCTCAACCCCGTCTGCCCTTCGGGTGCGTGACAGAGCTGGCGCTCAAATCTGTCTCCTTGAGCTTCGCTAAACCTCAGGCTGGGTGGGTTTGGGATCACACCCGTGGACTCCAGGCTGCCGAATAATGAGGGCTCCAGGACAGCTGGGGGGGGGGGAAGGAAGGGGACCCCCTGCCAGCCCCTTCCTCCCCAGCAGCCCTTTGCCCCCATCGGGTCTGCCCACCCAGCCCCACCTGGCTGAGGGGGAGGGGAGACAGACGCAGGTCTGTGTGTGCACCGGTGGCATTCACTTATGATGGGCAGGCATTCACTTAATGATGGGTTCCTGAGAAACCTTCGCTTCCCCGTCCTTGTCCGAAGTCTGAGTGCCGGGGCTCACTGCAGACAGAACAAGACGGGGCCACCAAGTCCAGGGACAGCCGGACACAGCTCCGGGTTCCAGATGGTACCTTCTTCCCTGGGCTGGTGCTGAGTGTGGCCAGAGAACAGAGCCCCTGACCCACCAGCCAGGGACTCTGAACTTGGCGGAGATCGACTCTCAGGTTTCATTCCAGGGAGCTGAGGCTGCTGCTAGAACCTTCCAGCCGGGAGGGTGGCAGGAACAGAGCACGGGCACCGGGAACCCCGGGTCATCTCTGTGCATGGTGGTGGCTGCCTGGACTCCAGGCCGTGGCTGAGATGGGCTGTCCAGCACCGCTGGGAAGGGTGCTGCACCCGGACAGCTCACCTTTGGGAGTGGGGGCACCGAAGGCAGGGGTGCTGCAGGAAGGCGGGCTCTCCTGGGAGGCCCCTGCGTGGGAGGCGGGGACGCTGTCACCGCCAGCCTGCCCTCCTGGCCGGCTGGGTGACTCAGGACTGCCGGCAGGCCTGGATGTGCTGGGGCAGGTCCCCGCGCCCCTCCCTCCCAAATGCTGTGCCAGCAGGCCTCCAGGGACCCAGCTTCCTCCTCCATGTCCACCTGCAGGTTGGCTGCAAGCCTGCAGGCTGAGGGCTCACTGCTGGCCGCTCTCCCAAGTCCGGCCCTTCCCGGGGGCCCAGATGGCTCGGCAGCACCCTGCCAGATAGCACCCATGGGGGGAGATTTGGGGCACCCGCCATCTCTGGGCTGTACCACCGTCTGTGGTTTGGCTAGCACAGGCATCGGGACCCCTAGGGAAACTGAGGCCCAAGTGTTACCATCTCCACTGGAACCCAGGCGCCTTGGTGCCAACTCCTGCTCTTTCCTGAACCTCCTGCCTATGCCATGGTCTGGGGCCGGCAGGGCCCCTGGCATTGAGCTGGGGTGGTGGCAGCCGGCCTGGGCCAGGCAGGCCTCATCTGTCTTCTCCCAAACTGGGCTTGGCCTCTTGGCTCTGGGCGGGCTTTGGCTGAGATTTAGAGGAGAGGTGTCCGGGAATGAGCAGGCTCTCAGGGCCTGGGGAAGAGGGAGCTGGGGGCCTCTGCTGGGCTCCAGAGGGTTTCCTAGGCCACCCTCAGCCCTGTCCACCTCTATGGGGCTGGCCCAGGGCTGTACCTTGGCACCCACAGAGGAGGAATGAGGAGACACATGGCCATGGCCTTCTGGGCACCACGCTTAGGGCTTGCGTGCAGGGAGTCACGTCTCCTGCACTCTGCTGGGCCCAGGGCCATTTTGCTACTCCTGGTACTGGAGGAGCCTGGTCTGGCGCACCCTATGGTAGGATCTGACTCCACTCCTGTATCTGGCCTATGGCTCCCTCCTCTGCACCCCACGGTGGCCCCAAGTCTTCCCTGCCTCCCTCACAGCGCAGAATGGCTCCAAGTGCTCCCTGGGCTGGCCCGTGCTGGGTGCCCGTCCTGGGGTTTGTCAAAGCTGCACCTGATGGAGGTGCGTGGTTTCCACAAGGCTGCAGGGAGGGCCGGCTCTGCCTAGCACGCTCCCCTGCCCACTGGGGCAGTGCCCTGGGCTGGCCGAGCCCTCTGGCTGCCCACGTGTAGGCCGGGACCTGCAGGCAGATGGTCTGGGTAGGCCTGCCGCCTCCAGGCCCTGCCGTGTGAAGGAGGACGGTCCCCTGCAGAGGAGCTGCCATGACTCAGCGTCTCACCCTGTGCACCCCGGGCAGGAGGGGTGGGGTGATTCACTCCCACTTGCAGACCAGGCTCTGCCACCAACAAAGACGCGTCAGGGACCTCAGAGGGGCAACTCCCAGCTCCTAGCCAGACAGGTCTTTCCTACACACGACAAACACCGGCCCGAGCTGTCCACCCTTTTGGCCAAAATTGCCCCTGGGCAGGCGGTTCTGCCCTCCCCCGACCTTGGACGGCTGGCTTCGCCTCCCAGCGTGGCCTTGGCTGCCAGGGACGTTTAAGGGCCGGCCTGGGAAGGCACTGACCTTGAGGAGGAATGCGGGCAATGTCTTCAGCAGGAGCGGCCACCCCCCACCTGGGGCCAGGAATGTGGACTCCGGGTCACCTGCGGCCCCCAAGGGTGGTGTGACACCGCTGCAAGGCCCTGTAAGGTCAGCTGGTGGACCGCCTGCCACGCACAGCGTGAGTACGGACTGCTGGTGCCATCCTGCCATGACAGCAGCCCTGCGTCTTCACTCATGCGTTGAGGGCGCTGCCCCTGCCTCCTGGGGTCCTGATACAGCAGCGACTCTGGGCCACAGAACCACGGGCTGGCAGAGCCCTTTGAAATGTGCAGTGCCTGCACCTGCCCTGTTTTACAGGTGTGGGAACTGAGGCCCACGGAGCGGGGAGGGGGCTATGAGACGGCCACAGGTGCACTGGGTATGAGCCAGTGGCGGGTCTCTGGGCTTTGGGACAGGTGCTTTCCCCACAAGCCCTCCTGTCCCCACCTCCTGGAGGGCAGCATCTCTTCCTCCTCCTCCTCCCCGCAGGAGGGACACTCAGGGGCCTCTCCCTGACCCTCAAGGCATCCTGCTGAGAACCCAGAGTCTCCCGGGGCACCCTCTGTGGGAACCACTGGGAGTGGGGGCCACAGGCAGGGGGCAGACACTACTTCAGAACACACACGGGTGCCTGGTGAGCAAATACCTTGATAAGGCCAGGCTAGCCCCCAAGGTGGCCTCCTGGGGACCAGAGAGAGAGAGAGAAAGAAAGTGAGAGAGTGAGAGCGAGAGCCAGATGCGTGGAGTAAGGTCTCTGCTGCCCTCTTGTGGCCACACTTGGGCATGACTGCTGTCATCCAGGCCCCTGGTGCCTTATTATCTGCTCAACAAACTCCCTCCCAAGTCTCTTTCTGGGAGGCGCTCCAGGAGGGCTGGATGGAGCTGGAGAGGGCTGACGTCGCCTCTCCCTATCACATCACCGAGGCCAGAGTTTGGGCTGCACAAAGCCAGGCAGGGAGATCCTAGAGTAAGATGAGCACAGGCCAACAGGTGTGGCCCAGCCCTTGTCACCCAGAAGGCTGGGTCTTGCAGAGACCAGCGAATCAGCCAACGCCAGACAGGACGGTTTGAAAACCGAGAGGGTGTTTATTTCCCAGGGAGGTGCACAGCGGCCGCAGGCACTGCTCTCCCGCTCCTTTCCCGAGAGATCCCCCCTCTGGAAAGTGCCCATGGGGAGGCTGGGACGTGAAGAGAATCCATACACGACACTCGGGAGCCTTAAAAAAACACAGAGACAGACACCCTCCTGCACACAGGTACACACGTACAAAATAAATAGACGTATAAAAGAGAGGCCACGCTCCCGCCGGGAGCCCCCGCCTGCAGCCGGGACCAGGCAGAGGCCGCGTGGCCAGAACAGGCCCCGGCTCCAGAGAGAGGGGCTCGGCGGGGAAGACGGGGGTAAGGGACAAGGGGACAAATAAATAAACAAACAGAGCCCGGTGTGCTGCAGGAGGCCTCAGGGCTGAGGCTGGGCCCCCCGCCCCCCGAGCCTGTTTCCCTGAAAGTGGCAGATCCAGCGACAGGCAGGAAGGCTCGAGCCACGTCCACCGGGCTCAAGGCAGCCCAGAACCAGGCCTGGAGCAAGTGGGGCGAGGGCCTGGGCTCCCGGCAGCTGCCTCGGGGGGCGCAGCCCCTCCTCTTCCTCCTCCTCTTCTCGGTGGCCCTCCTGAGCCCGGCCATCCTGCGGGTGGCCAGGAGACAGACATCATGGCCACAGTCCAGTGCCGCCGTCCCCTCCGGCTCCACCTGGCCGCCCGTGTCTCACATGGAGCTTTCTTTAGGCCAGCAGGGAGAAGGCGAGAGACAGAAGCAGGGGCAGAGGAGGGGCAGGAGCTGCTGGAACGGACGGGAAGAAGTCGAAGGGACCTGGGAGTCCCGGGGTCCCCCCTGGAGAAGTGTGGCCAGCGGGCGGGCAGCACGGCGGGGGCGGGGGCGGGGGCGGGCGGGCCGCTCAGCTGGGCAGCAGCACGTGCTCCAGGAGGTAGGTGACGGAGTCCCAGTGCTTCCAGAGGAGGAGCAGGACGAGGAGCAGCAGGGCGGTGCTGCCGATGCGCAGGCGCGTCTTCATGAGCGGCGTGATGAAGCTGGCCACGGTGGACACGAACACCAGCAGCACGGCCATGAGCGCCAGGATCACGTTAATGAACTTGCCCAGCAGTGCCCGCGCGTTGGCGTTCTCCACGCCCTCCAGCTGCACCACCTGCTGCTGCTGCTGCTGCAGCTCCAGCTTGGTGACCCGGGTCAGGCAGGACTCCACGGCCTCCTGCAGGGGGCGCAGGGGAGCTCAGGGGGGCGGGACCCCGGCCCCACCCAGCCCTCCCAGCAAGGACAAGGCTTATTAGGAAAGGAGTGTGCGGGAAGGAGAGGAGCCGGCCCAGCCCAGCTCTCTCGGGCTGCCAGCAGAGCTGGGGGCACAGCAGTCCTCCCCCGCGGCCTGCCGTTGCACGGTGCCCCCCCCCCCAGCCCCGGGCCTGCCTCCCTCCCTCCCCCTCTGAGCTCTGTCCCCACCCACCTGGATGTCCCGTGCCCGCTCGTAGGACTGGTAGGCCACCTTCTCCTCCATGCTGGCCAGCTCCTGCTTCAGGTTTGTCATCTCGTTCTGGTGCAGCTCGGTCAGGTCGTTGAGCTGCTCCTCCAGCCGCTCGTACCTGGGACAGGGAAGGGGCTGAGGGCTGGCCTGGCTCCTTCTCGAAACGGTCACTCGGCCCACCCCATGTGTCCACAGGCAGGCCTCGTGCTCGGCCTTCGATCCACACCACCCCCACCACTCCTGCCCCAGACAGGACATGCTGTACCCATTGTACAGACAGGAAGACTGAGGCACAGCTGGTAAGGAGCCTGCTCTGCCCAGGATCACACAGCTGGGGCAGGGAGGCATTCGGGCCTGGCTGCCTTCAGCCTGGCTGACCGCTGCACAACCCAAACCTTCCTTACTTACGAGGTCCTTCCAGAGGCTGGTGGAAAAATGGAATCAAAAGCTTATTTTTTGGCCAGCGCCACGGCTCACTAGGCTAATCCTCCGCCTTGCGGCGCTGGCACACCAGGTTCTAGTCCCGGTTGGGGCACCGGATTCTGTCCCGGTTGCCCCTCTTCCAGGCCAGCTCTCTGCTGTGGCCAGGGAGTGCAGTGGAGGATGGCCCAAGTGCTTGGGCCCTGCACCCCATGGGAGACCAGGAGAAGCACCTGGCTCCTGCCATCGGATCAGCGTGGTGCGCTGGCCACAGCGCGCCGGCTGCGGCGGCCATTGGAGGGTGAACCAACGGCAAAAGGAAGACCTTTCTCTCTGTCTCTCTCTCTCACTGTCCACTCTGTGAAAAAAATTAAAAAAAAAAAAAAGCTTTTTTTTTTTTTTATGACTAACTGGAAGAAAAAGTGGGCACTTGCGCCATCACCCTCTGCTTTCCCAGGGGCACTAGCGGGAGCAGCTGGGACGAGAGCAGTGCTCCTACATGGAATGGTGCTGGCATTGCAAGCAGCAGCTTAACCCACTGTGCACAGCCACGGCCCCAAATCGAAGTGCATTTTGGTGCAGGTTTTTTTTTTTTTTTTTTTGTGGGGGTGTCAGTCTTTTTTTTTAGAATATGCATTTCCCATGAACGTCTGAAGACCCCTTTCTATGCATGGATTTCAAATATTTTTGCCCCCAAAGCAAACACTGGAGTCCACTTTCCACAGGCTTTTTGAAGCACCCTCGAACATAAGGAAGAGTTTACACAGTCTCAATTCCCCAAACTTTATGAAGAAGTGTCAGCTCAGGAGAGTCCCCCAAGTCTCAGGTGCCAGGCGACAGGCACGGAGCCCAGTGCCGTGCGGCTGGGGGCGGGGGGCCGGGGGTGCACAGCCTCAGGCCTGGGTCCAGGCTGACCCACATGCCCGGGGCTACAGATGGACACACGTCTGACGTCGCGGGCGGAGCCTCATTGGCTCCTCCCCGTGATCGCGGCTGCACAGACAGGGGACCAGGAGCACAGGTGCGAGCCGGTGTGTACAGGGCACACAGGAAAACACACGGCTGGGATCTGAACGCGGGCACCCGGCTCCCTGCAGGAGAGGGCCGTCGGTCCGGGCCCCAGTCTCCTCTCCTGCACACGAACCACAGACGGGCGGCCCCCTCCCCTGCCCCTCCCCTGCCCGCGCTGCCCCGCCGCCCCTACCGGTAGCGCTCCTCCTGCAGGCACTGGGTCATGTAGGTATAGTCTCTCTGCAGTTGAGCCTTCAGGTCCTCCATGGAGTCCTCCAGGTGCGACTGGCCCTCTCTGATCTCCCGCAGCTCCTCCAGCACGCTGTCCAGGCCGCCGGGGGCGCCGTACAGCACTGCGGACTTGGGGCTCCCCAGCGCGCCGGCCGGCCCCGCCCCGGAGTTGCTGCCGGCGCCGGCCGAGCTGGCGCTGGCACTGGAACACTCGTCGTCACTGCCGTACTTGGGGCTGGACACGAGCGTGGCGCTGCCGCTGAGCGCCCGGGCCGCCTCCTCGGGGGGCCCGTCCTCCAGGGGGTCCTTCAGGTGGGCGATGTTGTCGGCGCTGCCGAACTTGTTGCGGATGAGGCTGGCGAACTCGCGGGGCTTGGACACCACGGCCGAGTGCGTGGCCTGCGAGAGGCCGGACAGGCTGCCCTTGACGCCCTCCACCACGCCGCCGCCGAAGCCGCTGATGCCGGCGCGCACGTTGGCGCCCACGTCGCGCAGCCCCTGCTGCATGTCCCGCAGCACGTCCTTGGGCTGCCGCGACGGCCCGTTCTGCTCGATCTCGCGCAGGCGCCGGCGGTAGTGCTCCAGCTTCTTGTGCAGCTGCGCGATGGTCTGCGCCGACTTCTGGTTCTTCTTCTCGAACACCTGCTTGATGCGCGACGCCTGCTGCCGGTCGGCGTTGTTGGCCAGCTTCAGGTACTCCGCCACGTTGTCGTCCCGCGCCTCCTGCTCGATCTTGATCTGCTCCGTGATCTTCAGGATCTTCTGGTGCAGGTGGTCGATGGCGGCCTTGGTCCGCTGGGGGTCCGGCGCTCCCTCGGGCACGTCCAGGCTGACGGGGCCGTCGGAGTCCCCATGGCCCGGGCCCGAGGGGAGGCTCAGTGCCACCGCCTCTCCCTTGTCAACCTGGGGAGGGGGCAAGCAGAGGGGGCCGGCGTAAGTCGTGGGACCACGGGAGGGGCTCGGCAGGGCTGCTCTAGGTTTCTCTACCTGGAAAACAGGTGCAGGACCGACAGGAACCTGCGGGGAGAGCGTAAGAGACAAGGCGAGCGGAATCCCAAGGGGCTCCCATTAATGCTCCTACGTGGTTCCCCCGGCGTCCCTACAGGGCAGGGGAGGCAGATCTGCCCAGGAAGACACAGCTCGGAGAAGACACGGCCTGCAGCCCAGAGCCCCATTGCTGGAGGCCTCGCCAGGGTTGACGTCTTGGGGTAGACAAGCTGTCTCTCTGAACTCAGGGCTGCTGGATGCCCACGCCTCCCCGTCTCTACTAACACTGCCCAGGGCAGAGGGTCGGGCATCCTCTGTGGCTGTCTCTCCCTGGCCCCTCTGTTACCTTCCAGCCATCTGGAGCAGCTGGCAGCCTTGTCAGTTTCATGACCACGCAGGCCCACCCGCCCTGCTGGCCAGCTCCCCGGGGTCACTGGCCAAGGGAAGCAGGGACCTGTCTGGGCCTGCACGTGCCAACCACCCAGGCTGGGGCTGAGGGTGAAGGTGCAGGAGGAAGACTGACAGCTCCCCCTCCCCCCGCACCCCACCAGGCCGGTGGGCTTCCCAAGCACATCAGGGTGCCACAAACTCAGGGCAATGAAGAAAGAGGAGACACAGAGAGCGTGGGGGCTGGGGGAGAAAGGAAGCAGAGGCCACACGAGATAGGAGAGCCGGGGAGTGCCCGGTCAGTGGGCCCGGCGCTGGCCGCCCGCCTGTCGGGGGGTCTCTGTGTGCAGCCCAGCGCCCCGTGTCTTATCACCGTGCAGCACTGAAGCCGCAGGAAATGGCTCAGCCCCACGTATTTTTACACACAGCACACCCCGGACGTAGGCAGGGCCGGGCTGAGGGGTCTGTGGAGGAAGGGACGAAGCACAAAGCCAGCAGCCCAGTGGTCCCCGCAGGAAGTGGAAACGGCCTGAGCCAATCAGAGGCAGGAGTCCTGCAGCTTGCTTTCTGTCAAGGTGCACGGTGGCAGCGACACACATGGCTGCAAACAGCAACCCCGCCAACCCCAGCCACGGAGAGGGCGGCGCCATGGGGGCCTCCTTTGGGGCTTGCAGGATGAGGGTGAGCCCCCCCCCCCAGTTGCTCCTCAAGTCCCTCCTCCTCTGCACTCAGGGCTCTGCGCTCTGCTCCACAGAATCTCTGTGGTCTTCCTTAAATACCTCCCCCCACCAGGCCTGACGAAGCCCCTTCCTCCTATCTTGTCCCCTGCAGTCACGGCAAACAGCCCATTCTCTATGTCCCTGGCCCTCAGTCTCCTGGCCTGCAGAGTGGGTAGAAGCACACCTACCCCCAAGCCTTTGGGGAAGTTACACAACACAGTGCCCAGAGAGCACCTAACACAGCGCAAGGCATACAGGAGGTGCTCATTAAGTGCTCAGTCTGGACCAAGGCAGCACAATCCTTCCCTCCTCTACCCCACCAGGGAGGAAAACGATGACGATGAGGCTGCCCTAAACTTATTTAAGAGGTTACACTCACAGGTTTCCACAATCAGGACAGAACCACACAAGGCCACGTTCCGAGCGTGACACCCGGTCTTTCATATTAAGAATCAGGTCGGCCATCTTAGAAGGCTTCTGACCTGTGCCCGGACACCACACCCTCCTCTCCTGTCCAAAAAACAGGGCTTGAGTCTGTTTGCATCATTGCTGGTCTCTGCCGTCGGGGAGTGGATGCAAATGCCCTGTTGGGCGTGCACACCAGCTGTGCCCTGGCTGCCAGGGGTGCTCTCGGGCTGCCTGGCCTGCCGCTCCCCCCGGCCGGCACTGCCTGGCTCACAGATGGACAGAGGGGCAGCTGGCTCCGAGTCCTATGAATGGGAGAAGAGATGCTCCCGGGGCCCGAGTGTGGCGTGGGGAGGCCTGGGGCTGGGGTCCTTATCCCCAGGGCCCCTCCTCTTCTCTATCTCCTGGGTGACATGGGGGTCTACAGTGCCAGGGTCAACCCTTCTCTCCCCAGGGAGGACCCCGCTGTGGCTGGGACACAGCACCCTCTCCCCATGCCTCTTCTCTTCCCCTCGTGATGCTGTCCTGAACGCCCTGGCAAAACCCAGAGACAACACGGTTCCGGCCACTGCCCCAGCTCTGAGTGCTCACCACTAAGAATTCACTGACCCCTGGGAGTGACCCCAAGACAAAACCAAAGGTGTTAGGTAAGTGCCCAGGACCACACAGCCAGCAAGCCAAAGACCTAGAACTTGAATCCTATCTGGCTCCAAGACGCAGGCCCACTGAGGAGGGTGGGCAGCGCCCGTGGACCCTCAGCAGTCTCAGCCAGGGAGCCCAGCCGTCCACCAGCTTTTCCGGAGCACGGGTCTGGATCGACGGCTCTCAGCACCCAGTGATGAGACCGGCATTTCTGCACACACACACCCCGTCCTGCTCCACCCCGATCCCAGTGTACATCCTTAGCAATGCTGCAATGGTGGAAGCGTTTGACACCACCTGGGAAGACCATCGTGACACCTCCAGCTCCCCCCCACCGGAGCGCAGCCCCAATTCTGGTGGTCTCCATGGAGACCTCACCCACCCACCCCGGCACGCAGCATGCCTGCACCTGGGGGTGTATGTGAGAGATGGGGTGAGTGGGGGGTGTGCTGTGTAGGAACCTCCAAGCTCCCTTGAGTAGCTTCTACCCTCCTGCGGCTGCACCTTGACAACCACTCACACTCAATCCAACTCCCCCCACCAAGCCGTGAATGGGACCCACGGGCAGGTTGGGTGACCCTCATCCACGACCAAACTCACCTCTGCTGGCATCGGGAGCCCAGGTCAGGAAAGCACGGACCACCTCCACCTCTGCCCCAGCCTGGACCAGGACCCCCATGCCCCCAGGGTTGGGGTGGCCTCACTCAGGTGTAGACCTCACACGGCCCCACTCAGATCTGCCTGTGATGCACACAGGCCAACCCAGCCCCTGCCAGGCTCTTCCGGAGTTTAGAGGGCAAGGAACATCCTGCACAGGCACAGGAAAGACCAGTCACCCCCTCCCCCCCAGGGCCTCCAGGACTGGCCCTATCCCCATAGGGAACCCCAGGCCTCCAGGGGCCCAGGAGGCAGAGCTGTCCAGTTAAAAACCGAAAATTGGTGTCGCGGCTGACCGTGAAGATGAATGACAGGAGCAGAGATGATCCTGGGGCCTGATGGTGGGGGGCCTGGGGGCACCCACGGCTGGGGTCCTGCACCTCTGGCCCAGACCCCAGCCTGCAGCAGAACGCCGCCCCCTCCTGGAGGCTGACGATGCCTGAGACCTGCAAGGCCACCCCCAACCACAGGGCAGCCCTCAGAGGGGTTCCCATGGCCCTGCCTGCTGTCCCCCACCTCCCCGCCATGCAACTAGACACTGGAGGGGGACAGGGCTACCAGGGTAGAGAAAGCCCAGGGCAGACAGGCGAGGGACTAAGAGGGATCTGGCTTGAACAAGGAAGGAAAATGAGAGAATGCAGTGGGGGAAATGCGACTGTTGTGCAGGGTGACGGAGCAGGGCAGAGGGAGCAGGGGGCGAGACTCCCCCAAGAACAGCAAGGAGGGCCTTCCCCTGGGGGTGGGACACCCACTTAGAACCCTGGCTCTGTTACCAGCTGTGGGACTCACTTCTCTCATCCAGAAAATGGAGCCGATTCTGTCTCAGAGAGCGAGCGGGAGACGAAGCGAGCCCCTGTGAGGAAGAGGCACGGGGGAGCGGCTCAGACCCCGCACACCCATCTGAGCGACCACAGCCATTTTGCAGAAAGGAAGTAGGTGCTGATAAAGCACCCACAGAAACTAGAAGCTGCCTCCAGCGTGACCCAGTAACCCCACCCCCGGGCT
Organism: Oryctolagus cuniculus; assembly: GCF_964237555.1. Classification (NCBI taxonomy): domain Eukaryota; kingdom Metazoa; phylum Chordata; class Mammalia; order Lagomorpha; family Leporidae; genus Oryctolagus; species Oryctolagus cuniculus. Next base: position 20,621,998 of record NC_091444.1, on the reverse strand, counting down.
ACACGCCCCCAAGAAGTGTCCCTGGTATCTACCTGGAGTTCACCGCTGCCAAGGGCGCACACACTATCAATGACCCCTAACAAGTGACTGAGGCAACAAAATGCAAAGAATGTAGCAACATGGATCAACTTCAAAAAGAAGTGCCTGCAGGGCTGGGCCGGGGAGGGGGGGTGGGGACGACTGGGTTTCCTTGGTGGGTGAGGAGGATGATGGAAACTCCACAGAGATGACCATCACACAATCCTAGTGTGGAAGGCTAGGGTCCCCACGGAGTGGCCCTGGGGTGTGGGGTGGGGGTGGGGGTTCTGCTCAGCTCTGGTCACCCCAGGGCTCCCTTCTTCAAGCTGGCCTGGAGCTCACCTGGCCCAGCACCCCCAGCTCTCTGGCCCTGCCCGGACAGCAGCCCCACAGCTGGAGTCCTCACCCCACCCTCCTGCCTGGCCCAGCCTGGCCAGCGCACAGGTCCCTATGAACAACTTGGGCAAGCTCTTAAGAATGGGGCTGTTCAGAGAGGGTCATGGTCCCCACCCGTGCCAGGCACTCAGGGGAGCTATGCCCTCTACTCAGGGAGCCCACAGGCCAGGGCCGTGGCCACAGACCTTGTCCTGTGCAAGGCTGAGGTCCAGGAAGGGCCAGCAAATGTTCTGGACGAGGCAGAGCTGGACACTGCCCGACGAAGCACCAAGTGCCCAGCATTCGCTGTTCTTCCTCCTGCACCAGGGAGACCTATCCGCAGCCGGCGAAGGTGGGGCCACCCCCACCGTGGCCTTGGCTGAACTGCGGAATTCCCTCCCCACCCCCTCAAGCACCCGGAATGAAGCTGGATTAGGCACTTGTCCAGATTCTAGGAGCTGCTGGATCCCGTGACCCCCCTGGGGCTCCCATCTCCTCCCAGGCCGGCGCTCAGGGCCCTCATGTTAACCCAGTCCTGAATAGGGGATGCCGGCCCTTCCATCCTTTTGCACACCAGCCTGGGTCCAAGAGGCACCCAGGGAATGCTTACGGGAAACAAGGGACCAGCAACGTGCATCGCAAAACGTGACCCAGTTTCCCTCTTCAGCAACAAAAACGCCTTAGACATTCTTCAGGATGGGCCTGCACACAGCTAACCCCTGCAGAGAGCATGTGTGACCCCTGCCCAGCTTCACAAGGAACACCTGCTAGTCCTCCTGAGGGCCGGCTGACACAGAAGGGGCCTTCCTGTCCTAGCTCAGTGTCAGACAACTTCAAGGTCGTTCTTAGACAAGCAGGCCACCATGGGCACCTCTGGAAAAGGGAGGCTCCTGTGCTTCCCCTAGGACCGACACCCCTGTTCTCTGGCCAAGTAGGTCAAGGTCCACGCAGGACGCTGCTCCTGACAACAGGGCCTGGGTTTCTGGGGGCTGGGGGTAGGGGGTCAGAGCCCAGCTGGTGAGTGTGGCCCAGGGACCGGGAGACCCCCGTGACTCAGCAGAGATGCTGTGATCTGTGACCATCCCCACCAAGACCCCGAGGGCAGGAGAGGTAAGTAAAGCAGACCAGGAAAAACCCAAGGAGGGCGACCATCTTCAGCCCGACGCGGTGACCAGAGCAAGCTGGAAAGATTACCCCACGCCTTGGTGCCGAAGTCGGGAGTACCCCGCCCCCATTCTCCGCACTTGGGCTCTGTCTCATCCTGGTGGGGAGCTGTGGGCCACCTGCAGCTGCTCAGGCCAGCTCTGCACTCCTGGGGGGCGGGGTGGGGGAGGGCAGCTCTGCCTCCGCTGGGCTGGGAGCCTCGGGCTCCAGCATCAGGCAGGGAGGCAAATGCTTGGATGCTTAATGGGGCACAGACAGGCAACACCTTGTATACCTTGGCCTGTTCACGTGGGGCGAGGGGGGACTCCAGGGGCAGCAGTGCCCACGGCGGCTGAGGAGGCGCCTCCTGCCACTCCACGGGGAGCCCAGAGTGCAGAAGGCCGGCCGAGGGAGCCCCTCACGTTCTCCTCCACGCAGCCCCCACCCGGCCCAAGGCAGCCCAGCCAGCGCCCTGCTGCCTAGGCAGGATCTGCCTCCTCCTGCCACCTGCTGCCCGGGGGAGGGACGGTCCTCTCGCCTCAGCTCGCCTCGCCCCTGGCTTCTGCCTCTTTCTGTTGGGCCACTCTCACTTCTGGTCAAAACCACACCCTGTCCTCCATTCCCCAGTCCCTGGCCCTGCTGAGAACAAAGCCCTTTTGTCCACTCTGATGTCCTGCGCTCTCCCCGCTGCAGCCACAGCCCGCAGGGGCGCCCGGTGTGGGCACTCTCACCTGGGCTCTGCCCACTCTCCCACACTCTGTCCTGGGGGCTCCCTCAGAACCCCTGGGGTTGGAGTTCACTGGACCTGCCTGCACCCGTCACTGCTTCTCCCAGGACATGAGGAGCCTCCACTGGGCACCCCCTTCCTCCTCCCTCCATTTGATCCCCTGCCCCAGCCCAAGTGCCACATGGCCCCTGGTTTTGGGGGTGGGGGGCACTGCTGCCAGGGTTTGCTCGCCTTCCTGCACAAGGAGCCCACGCCGACGCCAGGACCCTCGGCACCTGTCACACTGGTCGCTGTGACTGGAGAGGTAGGGGGCTAGAGAGTGAGCACAGTTACCCCCGACGTGCAGCAGAAATGCCTTTCTCCATCCCACCCCCCCCACAACCCCGGGGGAGCCCCTCTCCTCCCACCCACTGGGGCCTCACCTGGGTGGGCACCGTGTCCCGAGGCCGTGCTGGCAACGAACTGCCAGGGGCTCGGAGGCCCCAGCTGTCCAAGGACGGGGCCGGGCCTCCAGGGTCACAGTCCCTGGGCAGCACTGGGCTTGCAGCAAGCAGCCGGGGTCTGCGAGCAGGTGTGCCTGAGCCTCCAGGCTCTGCAGCCGCCATCTCCAGTGTGCAGCCCAGCCGGGGATTAGGGCGGATTGTCTGGGAGATTTCCCCTCCCCCAGGATACAGGGGCTGTCCCTTCCCATCTGGCAGGAGGCACAGAGAGTCACCAAGCAGGAGGGCAAGGCTCTAGAGGTGCCCCCAACCCCACCCAAAGCCACTACAAGTTCAATGTGATGAGACGAGCAGGTGTGACAGGTGTCGAGGTGTGTGAGCACGTGCACCTGCAGCGTTCCCCGTGCAGACAGGCGCTCTGCTCCGCCCCTCTCACTGCACGTGCTCAGAAATGCCTCCTGCAACCCAGAGCTGACTCACAAACACAGCACAGTCCCACAGGCTCCCTGCTGCAGCTCAGACAGGAAGCGGGCCTCCTGGGCTTCGAAGGCCAAAGCCACCGGAGCCTGGAGAGGCTCCTTAGCAGACCCCAACAGGGCCCACTGCACCAGAGTCCTGCCCTCTCTCCTTGCTGCCCTGCCCCCCACCAGCCGGCACCATCCCCCCCAAGGCAGTCTCCTGCACACACTGCCTACAGGGATCAGCCAACAGCCAGCCTCACTAAGGGACTCCCTCTGCCCTGAGAGCCTGTCCCAGAAACCCATTCTCAGCTCCAGGCGCCACTGCGGCCACCTCTTCACCAGCTCCGCGTCCCACCCCCACCCTTGTTCCCCCAGCGCCGCCCAGAGAAAGCATCCCCACACTCACAGCAGTCACTTGCTCCTTGGACTTCATCCTGACAGCCCCGACAGGAAGTTCTGTGAGTGGCCAGCAGAGGGGGCTAAAGGGCCACAGCTAAAGACTGCAAACAGCAACTGCAAACAGCGAGGAGTGAGGAGGTGGCCAGCAGTGACTCCGGCCGGCCGATTGGGTCCCTCCAGCGACAGCTTCCCAGGGCAGACTCACAGCTCACAGAAGAGGTGGATTCTGTGCCCACTTAAGCCTGGTGACGGACTCAGGGCTTAAATACTGAGGGTCAACATGCATCATGGTGGGGCGGCTCCAGGTTCAAGGAGGAGATAAGGAGGACTCGGCCTTATCTCTGGGGGCCAGTGCCAGGGCTTGCAGCTCCTATCACCAGGGCCAGGATGCCCTACGCCCTGGGCTCCCAACACCGTGCACACACTTGTGCACACAGGGGCATGGCAAGAGCACGCCACACAGGCCCCGCTCCTGGGCAGCTCTACCAGTGCCCTCCCAGAGGCCCCCGCTTCCTACCCAACCTCCCCTCCTCGGGACTCCGCCACTCTCTGGCATCACACACTGCCCCTCTGGCAGAGCGGTTATTTGTAGATAGTTTACAGCCCCTAGTAAACGGTAGGAAGGCAGACTCTGGTCCTTCCACTGCCCTGGGCCCTGCCCAAGACTGACCTTTGGCAGTGCAGGACGACCCCACACCCTTCCCTGTTCTGCTATGATCTCGAAGGCCGTCCGTCCACTGCAGTTTCTGTCCTAGGCAGCGGCGAAGACAGCTTGGTCTTTTCACACCCGACACACCCTTGCTTTGCCTCCATTTCTGGGCTCCACCAACCTAAGATTTTATTTTATTTTATTTTTGACAGGCAGAGTGGACAGTGAGAGAGACAGAGAGAAAGGTCTTCCTTTTGCCGTTGGTTCACCCCTCAATGGCTGCTGCGGCCGGCACACCACGCTGATCCGAAGCCAGGAGCCACGTGCTTCTCCTGGTCTCCCATGCAGGTGCAGGGCCCAAGGACTTGGGCCATCCTCCACTGCCTTCCCAGGCCACAGCAGAGAGCTGGACTGGGAGAGGAGCAACTGGGACAGAATCTGGCACCCCAACCAGGACTAGAACCTGGTGTGCTGGTGCCGCAGGTGGAGGATTAGCCTAGTGAGCTGCAGCGCTGGCCCAACCTAAGATTTTAAACCTCTCCTTATAAGCAAAAGTGGGAAATGATAGCAAGAGACTGGAGGTGTGGCAGGCGCTGAGTGGACGGGGCCCTGGGCTCACTCTGGGGTCAGGATGGCCCAGAAGCAGGGGAAAGAGGCTCCCGAGAGGCCACCCTGCGCCACCATGACAACCCAGGGACAGTCACCCCAAACGCTGGCATCTGGCACCTCCCTAAGAGGGGTTTCAGCTCCAATTCAGGAGCGAATCACCCATCAGCAAGTACCGGACGGACAGGAGACAGGACGAGAGGGTCAGGGGAAGCCGTAGTCTCCTAAGAGAACAGGAACAGGCAGGCAGCAGGGGTGTCTGTCTGGCAAGCTAGCAGGGGACAGCCTCCTTCCTCCATGCCTCTGCTCTCGTCTTCCTGCGCGAGGACGTTTCCAACAGTCGGGGCACAGGGCTTCCCACGCAGGGGTGGACACACACAGCCCGAGGTGTCATCAGGGCGCTGCGGGAAAGCAGGCTCCGCGCCACACTCGCCACAGGTCTTGGTGAGGCCCGACGGGCCTGGAGACTCAGTTTCCACAGTGTTCAGAGTGGGGACTGGAGAAGCCCCCAGTGGCCTGGCAGACTGGGTGGGAGTCAGAGACCCCAGCAGAGACCCTGACCTGGCCACCTGCTGGGTGCTTGGCCGCCGCAGGCCGGCTGTGCTCCCAGGGGAAGGAGCCCTGCAGCAGAGCCTTAGGGAACGAGCGGTGCACGGAGAGCCGGAGGACAGGGCGCGCAGGCTGGACCTGGGAGACGCCCCCGGCGGCTGAGCTGCTTCCCAGCTGCACAAGGCACACGGAGCTCACGATCTCCCCGTCCACAGCAACGGGCGGCCAGCCCTGAGTCCCCCTCCCGTGTGTACACGTGCACACACACACCGCAGCACTGCAGGTGGCCGGGGACTGAGAAAGCCAGCAAAGGCCGCCACCGGGAGCAAGGCTGAGAATGGAAGGCAGAACACTACACGCGCACTACAGCGGCAGCCCCGGAAGGACACCAACAGCAAAGCCACTCTCCATCCGCAGAGAAGGAGGCACCGGGTCCGTGCCAGGACGGGAACTTCCGGGTCAGCCTGGGCCGCCCCCTCTGCCGCCTTGTCTGTCCTGGTGAAGGCAGGGGGCTCCTGTGGTCCTCGGGACCAGGTAGCTGGGCCATGCCAGGGTCTCCTGCCTCACCCTTTCCACCCTTCCATGTTGAGCCCGAGTCTGGGGGTGTAGCTGCCAGGGATCCTCAAAGGAGCATGGCAAAGGCACATCGCACAGGGTTCAGCCCTCTCGTCCACAGGGTTCCCTTTCATCCGGGTTTTCCTTCCCCACTCTTCCTCCTGTTCCTTAACTTTGGTGCCGGGTCCCTGATTTCTTTAACATTTTCTCAAACATTAAATTCCTTCCTCTGCCTTGTTATTCTTTGTCCTTCACCCACCCCCCCTTAATCTTCCTAATTGTCTTTCTCTTTATCAAAAGGCACAGACCACACATCCTGAAAGGTGGGGCAGCCCTAAGCCTTAGCAGCAAAGAATAAGGCTAAAAAGCGGCTGCAGTTGGCACTTAGGCTGCGAGGCAAGGCCTTGAGAACATCTCCAGGGAGGAGGCCTCCCTGCTGGGCTGGCAGCTGCCCCAAGGCTCCCCAAGTCCTCCTGGGAGAGGGGGTGGAGGCAGAGGTCAGTATCCTCTCCCAAAACTCACTCTCAGACCAGGAGGGCACCTCCTTCTCTCTCCTCTCTCTCTTATTCTGCCTTTCAAATAAGCAAAAATAAATCTTAAAGGGGGAAGGCACAGCGGGTTAAGATGCTGCTCGGGACACTGGCATCCCGTATTACAGCACCAGTTCCCAGTGTGCCCGGGAAAGCCGTGGAGGACAGCCCAGGTGCTTGGGTCCTGTCGCTCCCCCTCTTCGTGGAGGAACGACACAGGACGCTGCGTTGTTCTTTCGTCTGCTCGGCCCTCCCCGGGTTTGCTGCTGGTTCTTCCCGGGTTGGCTACCGTCCCTTCCACCTCCGTGGAAGGGCGGTTCCCCCTGCCACTTTCCCCACTTCCGCGGGGGAGCGGCACACCGCCGGCCGGCTCTCTCGGGGGCTGCACCGGTGTTCCTTCAGATAGATGTTCCCCTTAGATGTTCCTGGTGCATGTTGTCTCTCTCCTCCTTTATAGTCCTCCTCCGCCAATCCCAACTCTGCTACCCACATGCCGAGTACGCTGCTCTCCTCCAATCAGGAGTAAGTCCTACAGTTTATTGGTTGAACTGGAGGCAGCTGTGTAGAAGCTGTTTCGTCCTCTCCCAGCGCCATATTGTGGGAGAGCAGATGCATAGAATAAGTCTTAATTCCAGTAACTTAGTCTAGTCCAAGTTGCTCCCCACAGGGTCCCTGCCACCATGTGGGAGACCAGCATGGAGTTCCTGGCTTCTGGATTCGGCCTGGTCCAGTTCTGGCCTTGTGGCCATTTAAGGAGTGAACCAGCAGATGGAAGATGTCTTTCTTTCTCTGTCTCTGTCACTTTGCCTTTCAAATAAATAAAATCTTAAAAAAAGAAAAGAGGAAGGGGCATCTCCTTAGGAGCTCACATTCCCAACGAGCCCTGCTTCCCTGGGAAACTGGGAGGCAGGTCCACGTTCTTCAGCCTGAACCCATGCAGCCTAGCTGGATGCGATTCCCGGAGCTGGACGCGACTCCCTGCACACGTGGGGAGGCAGCCATGGAGCTGGCAAAGCAGAGAGGAAGGGCCAGCGTGCAGGGAGCCGGGGCATGGCATCAGCCTGCACAGATGTTCCAGCTGCTTCAGGGCAGTGGGGAGGAGCCCTCTCTTCCACCTGCTGCCCTGTTGCCATCTAAGGCCATGGGCACTTCCTGAGGGAGCCCGTCTCGGGCACAGAAGCTGGGCACTGGAGAGGACCACTTCCTGGTCACCTGCAAGCCCATGGAAAATGGTGTTGGGTGGTGAAAAAGACGTGACGCCATGCCTTTACGGTCACTCCCAGGAAGAGACCAGGAGACAGGCACCCAGACAGGACGCACCGTTCTCAACTTTGAGAACACTGAGTGCCCTCCACCCAGCCTTGCGTGCCAAGAACAATTTGGAGCTGTTCCTTTCTGTGAGCAGAGGGCAGAAACACAGAACCCTGGGGTTCCTGCTGATGGGGGCCCCCCGGATATACCACAAACTGGCGGGATTCAAGGAGAACACGCAGGAATGCAAAGTCAGAGAGAGGGGACCACACGTCCCGGGGGCACACCCGCGCCTCCCTCGGCCTGAGAGGTCAGGAGCCAGGCTTGAAGCGTGGACCACACTGGGTCTGAAGCCACCCTCTGGGCTGAAGAGGAAACCTTATACAATGGAGTTAATGTTGCAGAGGACTCGGCTTTCCAGGGCAGGGTTCGCCTTTCCAGCCGTCCCGGGAGGCCTCCTGATCACAATATCAGCACGGCCCCGGCTTAGCCTTTGCTGGGCGCACTGAATTATTCACTAGCTATGGAGAGCGGCTGGGCTCTGGGGTGCCGAGGGCAGGAGACACGGAGGGGGGCAGTGAGAAGCCGCCACTGGAGGACGTGGGGTATGGACAAGGTGCTCGCAGCACCCCCGATCTGTGCCCCGAGAGAAGGGAGATGGAGAAGACGGGGCTCCCAGGGTGTCCTGCCCTTGCCCAGGTGGCCCAGAAGGAACACAGTGAGGTGTGCGTTCAAGTCTGCTTCTGTTTCAAGGCCCTCTGCCCCAGGGGGAGAGGCAGCCAGAGCCAGGATCAGGTTCTCGACACCGCATTTCCATTGCCTCATCTGGCACCAGAGGGGCCGGGGTCACGTTTCTCAGCTCAGGGACACACACGGCAGATCCTGGGAAGAACACGCCGGGTGGCTGCGGAGGCCCGGGCCGGCTCCTTGCTGTCTGGAACCCGCGGACGCCCGGCTGTTCTTGCCACTGATGGCTATCGGCTCTGCAATGGGGGGCTGACACCCGAACCCTGAGCACACCTTCCTCCTGGAGCATGTCCGACCTGTCCACCTGTGTCTGGGCTGGCATCTCCTTGGCCCCTGGGGGCTGCAGAGTCACAAAGGGCCTGTTTCCAAACCAGGCTGTGGCCTGCACTTGGTGGCAAAGGGGTTAAGAGGCCAGGGAGTACAACCTGGGCTTGGAAACTAGAGGTTCTCTAACCTCGTTCTGTATCCTGGGGCATTCCATCTTCCTGGAAGCCAGAGCTACCCTGGAACACACTGGATACTTCCTCTCTAGGAAGTCAGGGGGTTATCAGTGGGAAAGGGGAACAAAGGCCCAGTCCACAGGCCGGCTGCCGGCTGGGACACCCAACGGAGCCCCACTTCTGCTCTCCACGTCTCCTGGTTGGACAGAGCCCCAACAAGGCAAGGGCTGCACCTGCCCATGAGGAACTGAAATGAGGCTGAAGGAAGAGACGCTTGTTCGCCACGCACCGCAGGATGAGCTGCTGCAGTGGGGCCCCAGGCCCTGGACCACAAGGGCTCCTCATCACCAAGATGGGGAGCAATGGTCCAAGGCAAATCGGCCAGGCGCCTGCTCCAGGCTGACGAGCAGCGGGCCACAACAGCCACCCACAGCGGGGCCCTCGGGGACTTGCAGCCTGTGCCTCAGCGACCATCTCATGCAGACAGAATGAGATGGGGGGATGGAGCCGACATCCCAGCTCCCAGGGGGCGGTGTTTGGGACTGACCCCAGAGCAGGGCCCTGGAGGAGGAGCTCAGATCCACCTGTCTGCCTCCCCCAGCTGCCCAGGGGACCAGCTCGGGAGCCTTTCTCAGCACGGCCAGCCCCACCCAGCTCCGAGCCAGCAGACTCCCAGACATAAATAAACCAGGGCCCCTGGGTACCTGCCAAGATCTCAGTCTTCTTGGCAAGAGCCAGGGCCAGGGGCGGCCCCTCGCTTGCCATCCTGCAGAGTAAACAGGGTGCTTATTTACGCCAGGGCACAGAAGAAATCTTGTTGTTGCATAAATCTGGTAGGGCGTGTCCCGAGGGGACGGGAGGCCCCAGCTGCTCTGGGTTAGGTGGGGGCCCAATGCCGCTGGTCTCCATCTGGGGCCTGGAGATAACGCCTGCGTGAGTGACGTCTCTGGCCAGGACATCACCCCTCTACCCTCACCGCCTCACCCTTGCAGGACGGGGAGACCCCGGCTTTCTCCCGGCCCCTGCCTGCCCTCAAGGCCAGACCCACGCTCCTCCACCGGGCACCTCCACGCAGGCTCTCGGTGGCCTGGTGCTGCCCCCGGCTGCACTGGACAGGAGGGCAGAGCTAGCGCTGACGGAGCACCCTTGGACCAGCCCGGGGAGGTTGGGAACCAGGGCCAGCCAGATGTGGAGACGGGGGAAAGGGAACACAGCCTCTGACCCTACATTTTCCAGGAACTGCTATTCATCAAACAAATATAAACTTAAAAAAAAAAAAATAATAGCAGAGGGGGAGATGCCTATACCTTCAGGGGGCCAGGCAGCTGGGCTCCATCTCCCCTGCAAGCAGCCAGAGGTTCCTTCTCCGACCTCAGGGCCCACGTTCCCCAGGGCCAAGGCCACAGGCAGATGGGGACCCGGGTGCCACCTGCTGATGCTCTGCTGATTCCCCTGCTGAGCACAGGCAAGCCAGAGAGGGCAGTCACCTCGCATGTGGCAGGAGGCAGAAAGGCGGGGCCGGGCTCTGACCCCTTGGTTTGCTTTTACAGGGAAAGACTGGAAGGCCCAGCCTCACAGCCAAACTGGCACCTCCAAGGCCAAGCCGCTTCCTGGGACGGGGAGCCCTTTCTGTGCCCTGGCCCCCTGCTCTCCCTGGGGCTCAAGGGGCCCTACTCTCTCAGGGCAGAGGCTAGCATGCGCTCTGGGGAGCTTCAGCCGCCTCCAGGGGTTGGGGGAAGTCAAGCCTCGCCTTGTGCTTGGGCCCGAAAGCCAGCTGGTGAGTCCCAAACAATGGCAAGGGTGTGGGGAGCGGGGCAGGCTTATGAATTAAAAATAGACGCCAGCAATGGCCAGGCAGCGAGTAGCGAGCCTGCGGGCTGTGTTTACTGGACAGAGAAGAATACCTCCTATTCATGCCCGGCCCAGGGCGGAATCAGCCGGCTTCTCACACCAACCAGTGGCTGCTGGGGCTGGCGGAGTCAGCTGACAAGGCAAGCCCTCCCCATGGCCGATGGGACATGGACAACACCCATCCCTGGAGTGCAAGTGGTCCCCGGCCCCTGATGATTTCAAATCTCAGCTGGGTCTTGGGAGCCAGACTAGAAACATGGACTCTGGCCTCCTTTCTGCCAAGACCCAGCTGGGTGCCCTTTCAATTCCTCTAGGGCCTCAGTCTGCTCATCTGTACAATGGAGATAACACTGCCTGCTCTGCCAACCTCACAGGTGTGTTTTTAAGTGTGAACCAGGCAATACACAGAGCAAAGCTGAAAGTTCTAACAAATAATGAAACAAGTCAGGGGAATGGTCCCTGGCCCCATCATCACCTTGGACCCAGGCGGCCATCCCCTAGGCAGTTCTGGAATCAGAATCCTGCACTCTGGCCATCTCAGGGACAGTGTGTGGTCCAAACATGAGCCATATGGAGAGCCCCACAGAGAAACTCCCCAGCCACACGCTGGCCACGTGTCCCCATATCCCTGCACGCCAAGTCAGCAAACACCAGCGACCTGCCACCACCCACCGGCTCCTGGGAGCTGAGACCTTCGTGGAAGCCCCGGGCAACCACAGCTGACAAGAGTCCCATTCCCCCTGCTCATAAAGCAGCTGCAGGAGCAGAGATCCCTGCCTGGCGGGATTTTCCTGATTTGGTTTCTGAAACACACGGGCCGACTCACCCCAGAGAAGTGCGCCTGGCCGCCGGCGCGTGCACAGTGCCTGCTCATGGAGGGCCCAACAGCCTGGTTCCTGCCGTGGCCCCTCCGGCTCCGACTTCACAAGGCCACGCTTCCCTCCGCAACGACACATGCGGATCGCGGGCTCAGAACAGATGCTCCCGGCGGTGGGGGGTGGGGGGGCAGGGGAGCGGTCCCGTCCCACGGCTCTGAACACTATCTGAGAGCTGACAACCCCCAGACGGATGCCTCCAGCTTGGATCTCGCCCAGGGACACCAGACGCGCCCCTCCGACTGCTGACTTGGCATTCCATGTGGTGTTTCGTTCCCACCTCAGACTCCACGCATGCCCAGCCCAGCTCTGAGTCCTGCCCCGCCAGAGCCCTTGCCAAACATCAATTCCAGCTGCCGCCTTCCTTGCTCCATTCACGGCCACTTCTTCCCGCTGCCAGGCCCTGGAAGCCTGTGTGGCTCCCTTGCTGAAGCACAGCCGGCCCCTGCCCGCCCCCCCATGGCACCCTGGAACATCCCTACCACTCCCTAGCCAGCCTCCCCGCTCTCCCCGCCGGCAGCCAGGGATCTCTGTAAAAGGTGTCACTCATCTGTATGAAGCTGCCCAATGACCTCCCTCGGAATCCACAGGGCCTTCCCCGGCCTACTGGGCTCCGTGGGATCTGCAGCCTGCCCCAGCCTTTACGCCCAGCCCATCTGCCCGATTCTCTTCCATTCCACACTTTCCACTTTGTTTACTCCACTCCTCAAATATCCTATGCACATTCCTACCCCAGGGCCTTAGCACATGACAGGTCTGTCGACTCAAAATGCACTTATCCAGCTAGCACACAACTCACTCCCGTTCTGACCAACCTGTCACAACAGCGTGCCCACGCCCACCACCCTCCGCTCCTTACCCTGCCTCTGGGCACTCAGCACCACCCCTGGGCGAGGGAGCCATTTACCTGATGGTTGTTTCCTCCCACCAGGATGCAAGCCCCCAGAGGCCAGGGTCTTTGCCCCCCCCCCCACTGTGATGCCCCTGAGGCCCAGGACAGTGCCTGGCTCAGAGGAGGGGCTCAGTGAGCGCCTGCTGAACGAGTGGAAGCAAGGGAAGAGGGCGGCTGGCAGGTGACGACGTTCTGCTGCTGATGGACGGGTTGTCACCGCCTGTGCCTGGCCCTTTCCTCTGCAAGACATCCAAGGTTGTGGATTATGCCAGGACAGCATGGCACGGTGCAAGGAGCACCAGAGCTGTGTCAGGAATGCCAGGTTCCAGCCAGCTCTGTCACCTAAGAGCTCTGTGGCCAGGGCCAGCACCGTGGCGCAGCACGTAAAAGCCACCGTCTGCAGTGCCAGCATCCCTGATGGGCACTGGTTCAAGACCTGGCTGCTCCACTTCCGATCCAGCTCTCTGCTGTGGCCTGGGAAAACAGTGGAAGATGACCCAAGTCCTTGGGCCCCTGCACCCATATGGAAGACCCAGAAGAAGCTCTTGGCTCCTGGCTTCAGATCAGCTCCAGCTGTTGCTGCCATTTGGGGAGTGAACCAGCGGATGAAAGACCTCTCTCTCTCTGCCTCTTTGTAACTCTTTCAAATAAATAAATAAAGATCTACGTGGCCTTGGGCAGGGCACATCCCCTCACTCTGACTCTTTTCATAGCAAGAAATTGGAGTAGCACCTGCCGGCTGGCCTGCCTCACAGGATCGTTCGAATGAATTCATGAAGACACCTGCAAAAGCATCCTCTAAGCTGGAAAATGCAGAACCAACTTGGGCTGCGGCACAGGGCCAGGCATCTGGCACACACACACTGTTTGCTGAACGGGTGTTTCTCCAAATGTCAGCACACACAGAACTGGGAAGTGGTCTGTGCGGCCGGGAGGAGGCTCTGGCCCAGGTGCGCGGGTTCCAGGGACAATGTACAGTGAAGATGACGCTCTCTAAGAACTTCCTCTGACACCTGGATGCTGGGAAGCCCCCGCAGCCCACGACGCCAGCTCGCACGCTTTTGTACGCACTTTACCTTCCCCTCCCCCAGTCCTCCCATGGCTAAATTACACTTCTTCAAGATTCAGCCTAGGGGGCGGCGCTGTAGCATAGCGGGTAAGGCTGCCGCCTGCAGCACTGGCATCCCATATGGGCGCCGGTTTGAGTCCCAGCTGCTCCACTTCTGATCTAGCTCGTCTGATCCTGCTATGGCCTGGGAAAGCACTGGAAGGTGGCCCAAGTCCTTGGGACCCTACACCCACGTGGGAGACCCGGAAGAAGCTCCTGGCTCCTGGCTTCGGATCGGTGCAGCTCCGGCCATTGTGGCCATCTGGGGAGTGAAGCAGCGGACGGGAAAACCCTCCTCTCTCTCTCTCTGCCTTTCCTTCTCTTTCTGTGTAATTCTGACTTTCAAAGAAATAAATAAATCTTAAAAAAAAAAAAAAAGATTCAGCCCAACGGCTCCCCTCCCCACTCACTGCCTGCTCTCCCGGGGTCCCGAGAGCATCCATCACAGCCTTATCCCATCACTGTCTATTCACCCAGCGTCTCCCCTCTACGTGAGGACAGCCACCTTGACTTGTCCACTCCTGTGCCACATGATAAGTAGTCAATAAATATTTGCAACACGACTAAGCCAATGAAAATAGAGATCCACCAGCTCTTCTCCTTTCCAAATAACCCCTCATGGATCCTCCTCCTCCTCTCTTCCTTGGAGAGCCACATAGGATTCCGCCCCAGGCTCCATTCCAGCTGCTTCCCATCTGCGAACTCTTTCATCTTCCAGCTCTGTCAGTATTATTTCCATTTTTCACTTGGGGAAACTGAGGCTCAAGGCAGCAGAACCAAGGCTGGTCCCAGCCTGGGCTCAACTACCACTGCCAGTGGCCTCCCAACAGCATGTTTAAGGAAAACAAGCCTAAAGTAATACCAGCCTAAGCAAAACGCCATTTGGAAAAACAAACCCCTACACAAACAAAAGTCAGCATTTTGGAGGATCATCTCTCGTTTTGGCTTAGTCATACTTGTGAGTCCCTCAGCGCCGGGAGGTGACTCTGCAGGCACAGCTGTCAGGACGGGGCCCAGCCAGCACCCCAGTCCTGAGGTCCCTCGGCAGACAGCCCCACCTCACCTGTCCCCTTCCTCCCGCCACGCCTCACCTTGTCTCCGAGGCCCTCGGCCTCCTCGGCCAGGAGGTACACGTTGCCACCATCGGCCAGCAGCAGGGCGGTGTCGGTGGTGGAGGAGGAGCGGGGCCGGCACTGGTGCTGGTGCAGGATGGCGGCCAGGCTGCTGTCCTGGGGGGCCTTGCGCAGCAGGTGGGGGCTGCCGCGCTGGGGCTCCAGGGAGCTGCTCTTGGTGCGCCGGCTGCTGCTCCCACTGCTGCCGCCCCCAGTGCTGCTGTGCAGGCTGGCGCCTCGCTTGATGGACGGCCGGGAGCGGATCTGCTGCAGCACGCGGTTGAAGGCGGTGGGCCTCGCGGGCAGGTCGTGCAGGGACATGGCGTAGGAGACGCGGTGCATCTCCGGGGAGCGCTCCTTCTCGTCTGGGGAGTCATGGTCGGACAGGCCCTGCTGCTGCTGGCAATCCTGAGACGCCTGCTGCTCCCTCTCCCTCGACCGCCGGCGACTATGGAACAGGTGCTTCAGGCCGTGGCCAAACATGGAGCCCTCGGAGAGCTGCTGGATTTTCTTAAGGAGGAGAGAGGAGAATCCTGGTTAAGTGGGAAGTTCCTGGAATAATTGTTATGCTTAAAAAGTCACCCTGTCACACGGTGGTAGGCCAGCCCCGGCCCCATGGCAGGTTCAGGGTGTGTACGGCCTGGGGGTCAGCAGCACACATGGGCAGTGCGTGGCTCCCATGGTTGCATCTCTCTGGGCTGATCTCCACCAGTCTCTTGCTCCTGCCAAGTCAGACCCTCCTATACACTGCCCTGGCTCTTTCAGACTGCCAACCATCCATTTCTAAAGACGCCTTACTGTGACACCCCAGGGGAAAATCAGGTTCATATGATCAGGTTACAGTGTTGGAGTAGACACTACTAATTCCCCACCTACTATCTACTTCCCCCTTTCATACAGACCAAACGATGCCCTGCTACAAATTCCAGCTTCATCAGACTCCCTTGCAGCTAAGGAGGAAGCACGTGATACAGCTCCAGCCAATAAAAACAAGGGGAGGGTTTCTGGGAACACGAGGCACTGGGCCTTCCTGCTTCTGCCCATCTGGAATGTTGAGGCCGTGTCTGGAGATACAGCCGCGGTTCTGCAGCCACAGGCGACATGGCTGAAGATGAAGACCAACACACAGACAGTGGAGGTGTCCCAAGGGACAGGCTTGGGGACCTGATGGCCTGTGGAGCCACCAAACCTGTGCCTACGTTGAGATCCTTGTTCCATGAAATACATAACCCCATCTTTGTCTCCAGACTCTAGTACAATTTGGCATTACTTGAAGCCAATTTTATTCTGGGATGTAGCTGGCAATAAAATAAAGCTAAGCTCTATGAGCCTACCTGGTAACGCAGTCAATAACACCAGCGATTCCTTAGCACACATACCAGGAGCAGCTTGCCACAGGAGTGTCTTTGTCCTCCTGGAGCAAAGCAAGGGGCCCCACAGCCCTGTGCAGCCCTGCGGCTGACCCTCCCATGGCGCCTCTGCTGGGAGTGGTCAGAGAGAGGCAGCTGGCCGGCCTGCAGGGCAAGGCATCGGGGCTATTCTTCCAGACAGCTGCTCCTGCAGGGATGGCTGAGCTGGCCAGGCTGAGCCCTCTAGCACCTCGGGAGCTGCTGGGAGCAGGGGTGGGACTGGGGAGACGAGGGGGGACCCCACACGCTAACTCCGGCTGGTGGGGCTCACTGAGCCGCGGGTAAGCGTTCCTCTGTGCACAACCACCAGTAAGTGCATGAGGCAGCTTCGGCCTCTGTTTAAAAAAAAAAAAAATCCAAAAAACCTCGACTGGGTTTTCCTTTATTTCTCCTAAGCAGAAATTTACAGAGAAAACTGAATCTCACAGAACACGAGAAGGAAGCATCCTCCCTCCTCTGAATTAGCTGACCCCACCCTGTGTGACTTCTCCCCTCAGCACCGAGGGCTTGTGCAAACAGCCGCACTCACTCCTGGATGTACAGAACCGCGCACGCATGCGCTTGTGAGAAAACAGGGCATCGTCATTTTCCGTCCTATTTGAGTCTCCCCACAAATCTCAAAGTAGGTGAGGCCCTGACCGCCCACGTTGCACCATCACAACTCACCATGTGCTCACCATGAGCTGTGGTTTCAAGGTACCCCTTCTGCATGCTCTCATTAGCAACAGCAACCTTTCCATCTACCAACGAAGAACCCAAGGCCTCCAGTGTCCTCCTCGAGAACTGATCCGTGGGCCTGTGCTGGAGAAGTCTGTGCACAGGCCAGGTTTTTGTAGGAGCTGCTGTCCCCTCAAGGCCAGCTAGAGGCAGGACCCCGAGGTGCACCTGAGTCTGTTCTGGGCAGAACCAGGGCATCCAAGGCAGAGCGCGCAGGGGAGCTCACCCCAGACCAGGCACAAGCCTGGCCACCGCCCCCTTCCTCAGGCCCCAGCTGATCCCAGACCGCCCTCCAGGCTTCCGGGATGGGGCCAGCTGGCTCTGGCACTTGCCCAGCTGCTTCTGCCAAATGGCCACATTACACAGTGCGAGCTGTCTCCAGAGCATTCCACTCCAGGCCCCGCCAGGACCCGCGCCGGGAAAAGAAGTCCATCCTCGAAAGACGGCCCCAGAGGTCTGGGGCCTCTGGGGAGTTTCCTTCCCCATAGCCTGATTTGGGTGGAGGTGCCCGTTGGCCACGTTGCCCGGGACCCTTAACCCCGTGGCCAGTTTGCTTTAAAATGGCACAACAGAGCTTTTTGAAGTGCCTGGCAATTTCTGCTCACGTCCCACCCCGACGCTGGCCTCACATCAGGTCACAGCGTCAGTGTAGCCGCTGTGCAAGAAGACACTGAGGCACGGCACAGCCGAGCGGCTCATCCAAGGCACACAGATGAGCTTCCAACTTCTATTATTTTTTATATTTTATTTGAAAGGCACAGAGACAGAGACAGACAATTGCTGGTTTAGTCCCCAAATGCCACGACAGACAGGGCTGGGCCAGGCCAAAGCCAGGAACTCCACTAAGTGGAGGGAGGGTGGCAGGGACTCAATACTTGAGCCTGCACCTGCTGCTTCCCAGGTGGGCATTATTAGCAGGGAGCGGACCTGGAAGCAGAGTAGCCGGGACTCGAACAGGTGCTCTGATAGGCGATGCTGGTGTCCCAGGTGGCGGCTTAACCGGCGGCTCCTCTTAACCGCTCTGCCAAACACCCACCCCTCCCTACTTCTATTCTAATTTACCTTCACTGGCCCACGCACTGACCCCAAGACTGAAGTAGAACCCAGGAGTAAAGTAGATACGGTATTTGTATGTGTTCCAGAACAGTGTCTTGGGCAGGATCAAAACAAAACAACATCGTCTGAGTCAGGGGGAGTTAGGGCCCCTGAAGTGTAGACGTGGATCTGCCCGTGCGGCACTACAGGGCTCCGGCAGGACCCTTCACCACGCGGTCACTTCCGCTTCCCCAGCCGACTGCAGGTGAAAGCAAGCCCAGGAGGGTGGGGAGGCAGGACCGCAGAAGTCTCTTCTAGCCGATGGTAGGAAAAGAACAAAAGAGAAGTCCAAGAGCAACGCAGCAGGAGGGAGCCTGCTCCACGCAGAGGGGGTTTTCCTCACGTACAAGGTGCGAGGGAGACCAGAATAGCAGCGTGAAGCCTGGGCCGGGCCGCGCGGCCCGTGGGTGTCAGAGAAGAGATGGTTCAGGAGTTTCGACATAACAATGTGAGTATGGAAAAAAAGCCCTCGCGCACACACGCACCACCAACTACGAGTCTGAGAACGGAGGAAAACCATGGCGACTGCTTGAGGGAACTTCACCACCCACGCAGCCGAAGGCGCCACCTGCTCTGCAGAACGTTCCAGCTACGAAATGTCACTGGCGTCCCCGTGTCGACTTCTGCTCGTCCCCAGCTGCCAGAAACCATTTTGGTGGCCAAACGACACCGCGGACGAGGGAGAGAGCTGGGAGGCAGCTGCAAGTTCGAGGTGGGACATAAACAGGGCCCTCAGCGCCTCCCAGGAACGGGCCAGCGCCGTGCCAGCGGGGGGCACGTCTGGGGGGGGGTGGTGGCGACAGGCGGGGCCCTAGGAGAGGCACAAGTGCTGAGTCGTCCCCTGGACCCATCTTCGAGCGAGCGGCGTCGTCCTTGCAGGAAGAGTGGGTGGACGAGCCTTCCCCAGAAGCTTGTGGTTTCCCAACAGTTTGGCCTCGTGGGTTTTCCTCCCTGGGTGTGGGTCCTCCAAAGAGGAAGTCCACTCCCAAATCTGCCAGCACAGCTGCGTGAGCCAAGGCTACAGCTCCTCGGGGCACCGCGTCTCTGGCATCATCTGGTTCGAAACGGTCAAGAGCTGTTTCTAAATCTTACAGGTCCACCTGTTCTCAGCCAATTCCGGAAAAGCCGGGAGGATCGTCCAAGCCACAGCAACCTCCAGCTCATTAGCCTGCCTGGCAGCTGACTGCACGGCCCTTCCTCCCACCTGGGTCTCAAATGCCCTCCGCCCCACCGCCGGTGTAGCTGTGAGGGTTCAGCGGGGTGCCTGGGTCACCCCAAGCCTTTGCAAGCCTAGGTCGCCAACGTTTCCTCTATTTATAGGGTCTCTATGGAAACGGGGCCAGCATCAGAGAGCTAATCACTACAAAAGCCCACAGAGTTCCACTCTCAGGCTCCAAAGTGCATCGCGGAAGTCTCCATGTGCCCTTGAGGAGCTGCAGGTGGGGGACAGAGGGTGGTGCAGGAGAGGAGCGATGGCCCCAGCTTTGGTGCTGACCACAATGAGAGTGAAGAGGGGGTCGCTGCCTGTGTCAGCCCATCTGGGCTTTCTGT
Source organism: Oryctolagus cuniculus (assembly GCF_964237555.1). Taxonomy (NCBI): domain Eukaryota; kingdom Metazoa; phylum Chordata; class Mammalia; order Lagomorpha; family Leporidae; genus Oryctolagus; species Oryctolagus cuniculus. The sequence goes on along the minus strand of NC_091444.1, from coordinate 20,602,498 downwards.
TGGAAACAACAGGGGAAAGGATTTCTTTTTTTTTTTTTTAATTAAAGATTTATTGTATTTATCTGAAAGTCAGAACTGCAGAGAGAGAGAGGGAGAGAGACAGAGATCTTCCAAAACAGCCACAAAGACCAGGGCCGGGCTAGGGCCAAGCCAGGAACCAGGAGCCTCACCTGGATCTCCCATATGGCTGCAGGGGCTCAAGGACCTGGGTTAACCTCCTCTGCTTTCCCAGGCACATTATCAGGGAGCTGGATCAGAAGTGGAGCAGCCGGGACTTGTACTGGCACCCGTATGGGATGCCACCATTGCACGCTGCAGCTTACCCTGCCAGCCATAATACCAACCCCAATTTCTCTTTTTGATGAAAGAATTTTAGAATCTTTTTTTCTTCCCCAGTATCATAGATGACTTTAACACAAAGTTCAGGGCAGGCGTTGTGGCACAGTGGGTTAAGGCGCTGCTTGCGATGCTGTCATCCCATATGCACCCCAGTTCAAGTCCCGGCTGTTCCACTTCCAATCCAGCTCCCTAATAATGTGCCTGGGAAAGCAGCAGAAGGTGATCCAAGTACTTGGGCCCCTGCCACCCATGTCAGAGACCCGGATGCAGTTCTCGGCCCCTGGCTTCAGTCTGGACCAGCCTGAGCCATTGCACCCATTTGGAGAGTAAACCAGCAGATAGAAGGTCTCTCCACCTCTCCTCTCCTCTGCTCCCCTCATCTCCCTTCCCCTCCCCTCCCCTCCCCTCTCCTCTCTCTTCCCCTCCCTCTCCCCCTCCCCCTCTTTCTTCATCACTCTCTGCCTGCCAAATAAATAAACCTTTAAAAATAAAATAAAGCACAGCGTTCACCTCAGGGGCAAACGATGTCCCAACTCCCAGTTTCACTTTATTTCCTTTTCTTTTACTGCTGAGCAAATTCCGCTCAGAGCAGTGCAGGCTGGGAAAGGTCACCTTGTCCACCAAGCCTTTCCCTGGGAGAACGGGCTCAGCAGACACAGCAAAGAAGGTTTCATTAAAGTCGCTGCCCTCTCTCTGCCTCCTCCCACCCTCCCCGCCTCCCTGCTCTAAAGGCCCTCTCTGGTCACTCCAGTCTGCAGGGACCTCGCCCTGCTCTGAACTCCAGAGGGCTCATTATCCGCTCTGCTCATTTCGTAATTAGCTGGTACTGCCTGGCAACATGGCTTCCAGCGCTCCCTCCAACTGTCAGCCCCCCCACCCAGGGGAGACACCCCATGAGAATGGGTGATGAAGGGCAGGACCCCTTAACATCCTTAAGGCCCCCAACATCACCTGGCAGGGACCCGCAAGGCCAACAGGGCAATTACTACTTGATTATTTGTTCCAAGTCTATAAAACCATCCTTTAAAGGTGACTTAATCCTCTACAACTACCTCTCCCAATTTTAAATGCTCACTCTACCAGCTTCTCCTTGTGTCTCAGATCCCTCCTGCTGCAATTTAAAAACTTGTCTTACTCTATCATTTTTTCCTTAAAGATTATTTATTTGAAAAGCAGAGCCACAGAGAGAGGGAGAGACAGAAAGAGGTCTTCCATCCGCTGGTTCACTTCCCAAATGGCTGCAACAGCCAGGGACCAGGCCAAAGCCAGGAGCCAGGAGCTTCTTCTGGGTCTCCCACGTGGGTGTAGGGGTCCAAGCACTTGAACCATCCTCCACTCCTTTCCCAGGCCATTAGCAGGAGTTGGATCAGAAGTGGAGCAGCTGGGACATGAACTAGTGCCCACATGGGATGCTGGTGCTGCAGGCAGAGGCTTAGCCTACTATGCCACAATGCCATTCCCTATTCATTTATTTGAAAGGCACAACAGAGAGAGGGGGGAAAAGGAGAGAGAGAGAGAGAGAGAGAGAATATCTCCCAACCACTGGTTCAGTCCCCAAAGGGCCACAACCAGGCCACAGCCAGGGTTTGACCAGGATGAAGCCAGGAGCTCCATCCAGCTCTTTCACATGGGTGGCAAGGACCCAAGCACCTGAGCCATCATCTGCTGCCTCCTGGACACATTAGCAGGGAGTAGGGTGGGAAGCAGAGTAGCCAGGACTCAAACTGCCACTCCAAAATGGGACGTGAGCCCAAGCGGCGGCTCAACCCTGTGCACAACTCCAGCCCGCACCCGTCATCGTGGTAACTGCCGGGCTCGGAAGGAGAGGGACACAGACCAAGAAGCTGCAAGTTCACTGTCTTTACAAATGCTTGGGCGGGGGCTGCCGCTTTTATAGCCAGCTCTGTGTTCCGGGATGGATATGAGCAGCTAACTTAGCTAGACTACGGGAAAGCCAATTATTATTTTTCTAATACCATCACGAAACATACCTGCTGTCTCCAACAGCTGTGTTCTAACTTCTCAACACAGACACTTAAGTGTTAGCTGACAAAAGCGGGCCCGTTCCAGCCATGGCCTCATTCCAAAAGGGCACCCTCCTCGTGTACGGGGATTTCAATGGGAGATGCCCTCCCTTAGCGGAGAGATGAAAACAGAGAGGTGTTTTGAGTTGGCCTCTCAGACCCCCACGGAGAAGCTGCCTGAGCCTCTTCCCCTGGCACCCACACTTTTTAAATACTTCAACCCCCAAAGTCAGGTCCTCACAGCTGTTCTGACTCCCTGTCGGGGAAGACATTCCTTCTTGTCCATAGCACTGGCAGTGAGGACACAGGTACACAGAAAGAGGCACATCGTGTCAACACTGGGCCTGTTCCCCCGGAACAACCAGTCCTAGCTAGGAAGGGAGCTAGAACCCAACCTGGCGCAGAACAGAGAGTTTCCTTTTGCCACAGTCAGGGCTGCTCCAAACACTGCTGAAGACTGGTGGGGGTGGGGCAGGGCCTCACACAAGGCGCAGGTGGGGTAACCCAGGGCTCAGAGAGCGGCCCCTGCAGCCAAACCGGGCAAAGGACCTGGCACGTCCCATCTCACCTGCCCCTGTGGCAAGCCCTCTGCTCTCCTGTGGCAATTGTTTGCTCTAAATTCACCCCCCCTAGAATCCCTTTCCTGATTAACCCCACGTCTCTGAATCCACAGCGTGATGTGTGAGTGTCCACAGACGCAAGTATATCACCCTGGCAGACCTGGGAGTCGCCCAGAGGTAAAGGCAGTGCCTATTGGAAAAGAAGCAACCCCCCATCTCCCTGTTTTTAGGTTCACCTCGATTCTGTCTCCCGGGGGGCCCAGCTCCCACCTGAAAAGGTGGGACTCTGGGAGCCCGAGTTTACCCCTTCTAAAGTAAACCAGGAGCTCAGGATGCAGCCAGGCCCCAGAGCCCCAGGGGCGCGCACATACACACACACACACACACACACACACCCTCAGCCCGCCCACACTCCTGCAGGGGGTCTGTCTTTTAAAAATAGAGAAACTGAGACCCATACATTTTATCAAAACCCTGGGCTAGAAGAGACTTTTGGTCTAGCGTAAGAAGCCGTTTCGGGTGCCCGCGTCCCACATTGAAGTACCTGGTTCCACACCTGCCTCCAGGTTCTTGCTAATGTGCACCCTGGGAGGCAGCATTGATGGTTCAGGTAATTAGGTTCCTGCCACCCCCGTGGGAGATCAGGGTCGGGTTCCCAGCTCCTGGCTTCAGCTTCAGCCCAGCCCAGGCTGTTGCAGGTATTTGGGGGAGTGAATCAGCAGGTGGGAACTCTCTCTTTCTCTCTCTTTACCTGTCAAATTAAAACACACACACACACCACCCCCAGGCCCTGAAATAAAACAAGCAGGGGCTTTTTGGGAGTGTCATTGTTCTTTCTCTTGACTTAGGGAGAAGGGAGATGAGATGTCTGTTCTGCTTTTGTTATTTAAACTGTACATACATATTTCAGGTCCTTTGACAAGCACACCACATTCACAATCTAAAGCAGTGCCTTTCTACCAAAGGGGTGTTTGGAATCTGTTGACCACAGAAGCCCTCCTCCAGTGGACCCCCAGGGTGGAAGGAACACAGGCCGGTGGGGGGAGGGGGGAGGCTGAGGCACCTGCAACCACTGGCAAAGGGGCTGCGCAGACAGAAGCCTGGGCTTCAGCAGGGACTCTCCCTCAGGGACCTGGCTTCTAATCCACTTGCCTGCTCCTCACTCTGAGCCGCAGGAAGACCAGCGGAAATGTGCAGAAAACAGGAGTTGGAACCCAGAGTCAAAGTTCTTAGCAGGGCGCGTGTGTGACAGCGGCTCAGATGTCACCTGGAATGCGAGCATCGCACATTAGAGTGCCTGGGTTTAAGTCCCAGCTCTGCTGCCAACCCTACCACGCTGCTAATGCGCCCTGGGAAGCAGCAGGTGGTGGCTCAGGTGGCTGGTTCCCTGCCACTCACATGGGACACCCATCCGACTCCTCAGCTCCCAGCTTTGGCCTGGCCTGGCTAGCGGGGACACTTGGGAATTTGAGAAGTAAACCAGTGGACGGGAGATCGATTTCTCTCTCTGAGTCAGCAGATGTGAGATTGATCTCTCTATCAAATAAATAAGATAAATAAATAAGATAAAGTGCTTAGACCCAGGAAGGGAATAATGGAATCTGAAGCTTCTTGGGGACAGACAGCTCAGAAATCTCTGGGGGAAATTATTCACAGGGGCTTTTGTAAGACAAAAGAGCAGCTCAGTGTGTGTGTGTGTGTGTGTGTGTGTGTAAGGCGAGAGGGGTGGGATGGGGGAAGACCCGGGCGGGCGGGGGGCCCTGGCCAACACCTCCAGAACTTTCCTTTCAGAAACAGCTCAATCCTCCCGCTGTGCAAGGGCTGGGAAGGCTGGCAGCTCCCTCCCTGACTTGAGCTTCCACCGGCCAGCAGGACCCAGCCAGCTTCCTCTCATGCTCAGCCACTCATCGCAGGCCTCAGAAATATCTGCCACCTGCTGTATTTTTAACAGGAACGCGTGCTTCATGTCTCTTTCTGCAGTTTCCCCCAAGCTCCGCCCTCTCCCACTCTTCTGTGGAGCTGGGCTTTCTGGCTGGAGAATTCTGTGTACTTTGGATCATCCAGCACTCTCCGTGGCCGGCCACCCCAGCATTTCCTCCCCGCGAGTGGCGAGCGAGAGGGCACTCTAGCAGCAGCCCAGAACCGGATAATGAGGACAAAGCCCCCAAAGCAAGGAGCTAACCGGCGGCTGGGGAATGCGACTCTGAAAGGCTGGGGTCTGCTGGGGTCTCCCTGAAGGTTGAGCAGGTGTGAGGAGGGGCCCCCGAAGCCTCCAGCTGTCACTAGTTAATCATCAGTCAGCTCTGTCTGGCAAAGACTAAAATTCTCTCCTCTTCCCCCACGTGCACGGAGCACTTCAGTCGCAGCCTCTCTCAAGGCGATCCTGTCCAGCGCACCTCATCCTCCCCGCGGCCGGAGCTGTGCTGAGCAAACGCCAGGTGGGCTAAGGGGCCCAAAGTTCCTACCTCCAACGTTTAAAATGAAAACAACAGCAAGCCAGAACTTGGCCACACACGGGTGTGTGGGGCTGCAGTTATTAAAAATTCAACTTGCCTCTTTCTCGTGCCACCAGCGAATTCTACAACAGGTCACCTTCCACCCAATTTCAGAGCCAACTGCAACTTTGGAAAACTGTGCTAGCTTTGGAAAAACAAGTTGGGACACAGCCTACTATTCTCCAGTCCCTTTCCGCAGGAAAAGCTCAGGAAAGTTGAGTGATTTGCCCGAGCTCACACAGCAAATGGACCTGCCAGGGCCTGGAGTTCGCGTCTGGGTGGGACGTCAGTACCCCTCAGTAAACAGGCTGTGCTGGAGCAGACAAGTAAACAGGAAAGGCTCTGCCGTCTTCCGGAGCTCCCGAGCTGGCAGCGGCTATGTTTTCTGCTCCTTGCTGCCAGCCTGGGTCCACACTGCTGTGTTTGACCTCCGTGGCATGTTTTCCTGGGGGTGGGGGCGAGGCTTCTTTTCTTCTATCTGATCTCGATTCTGGTTCAAGGAAGTCTCTATCAAGTGCAGTGCTGTAACTCTATCTTTCCCTGACCAGAACGAGGGCGTTAGGTGACCCAGGAGAGAGGACGGATGTGAACAAGCCCAAGGCAGCCCTATCTACAGAGACACTGCAGCCCCCACCTCAGGACCAGCCAACCTCCCCTCTGGAAGGCAGCTGGGCAAAGTGGATGGGCGAGCAGTGTCCAATGCTGACCTGAGAGTTGGACAGTGGGGAGGCCCCCCAGGCTGCCCCTTACAGACTCGGGGAGAGGGTCCCCTCTGGTCCAAAGAATCGGGGCTTGCTGGCCGGACTGCTCCAGGCTGGGCTGGAATAAAGCAGCAGTAGACCCACCTCTCCCCCAGCACTGCGTAAAGGGACCCCTTCGGTTGACCATCTCTTCTCCTGACCACACAGTGTAGACTTGGGGGGGCGGGGGACAGATGGGACGCAGCCAACGGCTCTCATCTCTGGACACACAACTGGTTGGGAAGCTCCACAGAACCAGAGGCCAGGTCTGAACAACCACCACCACCGTTAAAAAGTACACACGAGGGCCTCGCTGTCCCCCTGCACGTCCCTCCCCAAGGCACACAGACAGGTGACACACGGCTCGGAGCACGCACACTCACCTGGGCTCTGCCTTCCTGATCCGGAGCCTCTCCGGCCAAATGAGGGATGTCATTGGCTTATCCTGGCCAGCTCCTCAGTGGCTGCTGCCGTAGGACACAGGCTTTATTTAACGTCACGGGAGTCCTTTCGGACCCTGCACCTCCTCCGGAGAAAATCCCCCTCCCCACGGCAGCGCGGCATCAATCTCCAAGGCACCCAAGTGCCTGCCCCGGGCCGACATCTCGCTCAGCCCCCTGGCCAGCTGTCTCCAGCAGCCTGAGCCGGCCGCCCTTGCCGCAGATCCAGCAAAGGTGCGTTATTATCCGGGCTGCTGTTTTAATTGATGGAGGGATTCGCTACAACTCGCCAACGCCTCGGCAACCTCGGGCTGGAAGATAAACAGCTCCCTGCGAAGGGCTCTTTCGGATTCAGATTCAAGCTGCCGGCTCAGCGTGTGTGCAACTTGAACCGAGGCCCCACACCAAGCCCAAGCATCCCCGGGCCACCTGTCAGTCCTCCACCCTGGGGGTGGGTTCCGCAGGCAGCAGGCAGGCAGGGATCTCCAAGCACTAGCTTAACCTCGAGCTCCACCTAACGGCAGGAAGCACACACACCCCCTTCACAGATGGACAAACTGAGCTTCACCCCCGAAGGTTCCCAAAGATCCCGACGCAGGCAGCCTAAGACAGCTACAGGGCGCTGGAATCTCCTTCCCCGGCCAACCTACAGGAGGGAAAGTGATGTCAACTTTTCGTCAGCATGCTGGATTTCTCTAGCCCTTTGTCTGCAAACAGCACTTCACGCAGGTTATCCAAACACTCCAGCCGGCTGAGTAACGGAGAACCAACGCCGACCCGCCGAGGGTCCCTGACGTCCCCGCTCGGGTCCGAGCCCCAGCACCCGCCCCTCATCGCCTTCCCCCATCACTCCCAGCCGCTCGGGGCACTTCTGCCTGGGGCGCGGAGGGCCGAGTCGCCCGCAGAGCTCGCCTAGGGGCTGGCGGACGGCGCTCACCTTCAGGTCGGGAGGCTTGCTCCGGAGGCCCGGCTTGGGCGCCGCGGCAGCGCTCGCGTCCGAAGTTGGTCCGCCGGCCGGGTTAGCACCCGCGGCCTCCCCAGGCCGGAGGTCCGCGCCCGGCAGGTGGCAGGCAGCGTCTTCCAGCCCGGCTCCATCCTCCTCGCCCTGCTGCTGCAGCTCGTCCGATCTGCACCTCTTCATGGTGTATGTGGGTCGGCGCGGGGAGTCCGTCCTTGCAGCGCGCCGTCTCGGGGAAACCGCACCCCTCGGACACTCAGGCGCGAGACCGGGGGTCTGAATTGTGAACACGGAGGGGAGCCGCCTGGCCACGATTTCTTGAATTGATATACAGATAGGCGATTTTGAAAGGCGGGTGAGGGATGGGCGAGGAGGGCGCCTCGGTTACAGCTTGGAATAGTTCATTCCGACCGGGGCAGCAGAGGCGGGTCACGGTCGAGGCCGGGCGGCGGCAGTCCTTGGGCAGTCATTGGAGAGGACGGAAGGAGACAGCCCCCGGCCCCCAAACTTTCTGCTTCAGGGCGCGGCAGGGCGGAGAGGAGCTGGGCGGCGCGGCGCGGCGCATCCCTCCCGCTCGGGCGAGGCAGGGCTCGGGGCAGCCGGCCGGCCGGGTGCTCGTCCGCCGCGCTCCGTGCCGGCCGCGACCCCCGGCCCTGCCGCCGGCCCCTGGCCCGCATGGGCCGGCCGCGGAGCCCGCAGCGCGCCGGGCCCGCTCCCCCGCCCGTGCGCCCCGCTCCGCGCCCGCCGCGCCGCCTGCTGCAAAGCCGCGGCCGCGGCCCGAGCCCGCGGCGAGCGCGCAACCTACCCCGCCCGGGTGCCTCCTCCCGGGAGGCGAAGGCGAGGCCCGCACGGAGTGACAGCGGCAAGCGGCCAATGGGAGGGCCGGAGGGCTGAGGGGGCGTCGCGCGGCGGCGTCTTTAGGGTTGGTTGCGCCGTGCGATCCCCCGGGAGCGTTCTGGAGGGCGCCGCCGCTGCGCCTTGGCATTGCGGAGCGCGGGCTGCGGAGAGCTGGCGGGCGCGGCGGCCGCGGGCTCGGGGACCCGCCCAGGCCGGCTCGTGAGGGTGCCCCGCACGTCCCCTTGTTCGGTGGGAAGGGGCCACGATGGGGAAGTTTGTAGTCCGCCCTAGCGTTGCGTGTTGCACCGCATCCATCCCTTCGGTTGCTGAAACACTCCTCCCCTCCCAGACGCGTGGTCCGGGTCGCACACGGGCGCCTCGGTGCAGGGCTGCAGATGCTAAGCCGAAGGCGGTCTGGGCCCTAGCCCCTCTCCAGCTTTAAGGGCAGGTCTCCTGAGTCTTAGCTTTAAGCTCAGAAGTGGGAAGCATTTCTTACTAAAAGCACATTAACCTGCGTGAGAGTTCCTTGCAAACTGCGAAGCCGTTTTGAAGCGTGAAGGGGTATGAATGGCAGAGGTTGATGCGTGTAGAAGAGTACACGAGCAGTGCTCTCGCTTATATAAAACCCTGGCCAACCGTACCGACTAATCAGGACCAGACGTGCAAAGGTCGGAGTTACCAAGAAATGGAGAGAGGGGCGTCCCTGAGCACGGGTTCGAGGCCCTGCTAATGCACCTGGGAAGCAGCGGAAGATGTTCAGAGTACTTGGGCCCCTGCACCCTCGTTGGGGGCCGGGATGGAGTTCCAGCTCCTGGCTTCTGCCGGGCCCCAGCAGATGCAGCCATGTGGGGACTGAACCAGCGGTACAGAGGGAAGATTCTCTCTCTCTCTCTCTCTCTCTCTCTCTCTCTCTCTCTCTGCCTTTCAAATACCTAAATAAATAAACCTTTTAAAAAAAATGGAGAAAGGTCGTGACCACCCCATCTGAGTGCCTGGTACCTTCCTGCTGGGGATGCAACAGACCCTGCTCACTCAGCGCTAGTGGGGTCCTTGGAGCAGCAGTATCGGCACCGCCGCGGAGCTTGCTAGCGTGTAAGGGCTCAGAAGCCAGTGAGACCTGCGGAGCCAAGCAGTAGTCCAGAAGTCTGCGCTGGCCAGCCCTACGGGTGCGTCCTGCGCGTGCTAACACTTGGAGTCTGCTGGCCCCGCCCTGGTGAAGGGGCTGCTTGCTCAGCGCGGGCGTCAGTGCCGCTCTCCGAAGGATTTTACAGTTTACCCGTCTCCCTCACACCCATCGTGCCGTTCCAGCCTCACTGCGGTCCCACTAGTCCGTGAGTTTGCTGACACTGCTCTGTCTTATTCCCTTTCCAACCGCTCATTTTAATGTGTGTCCTAGAGAGACCAAGTTGTTAAGAATTTACTTCCTTAAAGCAGCTTCTTTCTAAAGCAGGCAGCTCCATTTTTAGAAGATAGGAATTTAGGATGGGCTGGGAACGTAGAACCATCCCCCATAGCCACTACCCAGTATCAGGCATGGTGTGGAAACACCAAGCTATAAGGCTTTAGCATTCCCAACCATAAGGAATGGCAGGATGCCAGTGTAGATCGTGGGCAGGACTGGATAGAACCGGTGGGGTGCAGGGTGTAAGGCAGACAAATACACCTCCTGTGCCTCACTTGGCCTGAAGAGCACAGGGGCCCCGCAGTCACGGCGCAAGTCTTGGGAGGCGAGCAGTGGCTGGCAAATGGTGAGCACACGGTGACCCATGCGCATGCCTGCTTCTACGCTGGAGAAAACTGGACGGATTCTGTGTGAAACTTTCAGGAAGCAGCTTTATAGTTTTGAATTATGTCTTATTTCTATGTTAGCTTGAAGTTAGTCTTAAGTGTGATTTTATTTATTTATTCCAAAGGCAGAGTTAGAGAGAGAGAGAGAGAATGCTTTCATCCACTGGTTTACTCCCCAAATGACCACAATAGACAGCGATGGGCCAAGCTGAAGCCAGGAACCTGAAACTCCAACCGGGTCTCCCACATGGGTGACAGAGACCCAAGTACTTGGACCATCTTCAGCTGCTTTCCCAGGCTCATTATCAGGGAGCTGGATCACAAGTGGAGCAGCTGGCACTCATATGGGATGCCGCTACTGCAGGCAGAGGCTTAACCCACTGTGCCGTAAGTCTGGCCCCTTAAGTGGTGATATGTTACCGTATACCTGTATACATTCAGTGTGATGGCCAACTTCCCCAAGCCTGCCTACGTGTGACAAGGTGTAGTGCAGCTCAACAGAAAAGCCTGTGGTGTGTTTAATTAAATTAGCTAACATTTACATTCTGTTTTGGAGACACCATGTAGCCTAGTGGTTAACAGTTCAGACTCTGTGGCCTGTTAAAGGACAAATCCTGGCTCTGCTCTCCACTGACTGTGAGTTGGGGCAAGTTATCAAGCCCCATTGTGTCCCAGTTCTTTGGAAGTAGGGATAGTGACTGTACCTACTAGGATGTACCAACTAGGGTGTTGGGCACTGTGTGTAGAGCACTTTGCCATTGCCTGGCACAGGGCTTCAACTACTATTGCAGATGTCATCGAGAGTTTCAGAAGAGTTGCACATTCCACGCCGTGGTTCTGTCCTTGGGAGTTTGCATGTGTCCCATCATTGCTGACTTTCACTGAGTGTCATATTGTAGAACAAGCATGCTACTGCCACTCGAGTTTGGGGAGGAAGTCTGTGTGGAGACCTGCATGACCTGCAGCCAGCCACTAGCTCCCAGCTGCTGGCCAGCTTTCATTACCCACAGTAAGTCTTTGAGCATCTAAGATAAATGGAACTTGAAAGTACTTTGGCTGATTGCAGTTTTGTTTAAAGAATTGGATTACTCTATTATTCTATACTTCTTTGGAAAACTACAAGCACAAACTATGTTTTGATATTCAAGATAAGACAAAAATGAGCAGGTTTACAATGCAAAAGGTTATATCTGGCATGTAGGAGTTGCTTTTGCCATTGTCTTTTGGCACTCTTAATTACAAGTAAATACATGAGGTGGAGAGCAGAACCAGGTGTTGGTGTCAGCAGATTCGTTAAAGAATTCCGGTTCTGTTACTTCCAGTGAGCTCTCGGGCACCCACATCAATCTCTTTCACCTTTGATTTTCTCATCTACAAATAGAGACTAAAAATGTCTAGCCTCACATGGTTATTTTGAGGCTTAAGCCGTATAACACAAAGTGAAGATACTTGATCCATGGTATATGCTCAGTAAACCTGAATGAAACAAAAATAGTGACCTTGTCCAAGCCCCTTGTATGACATATGAGAAAGGCAGAATTATCCAAGCCTAATGCTTTTTGTGAACAGAAATCTCAGTTACAGGCCGGCACCATGGCGCAGTAGGTTAATCCTCCGTCTGCGGCACCAGCATCCCACATGGGCGCCGGTTCTAGTCCCGGCTGTTCCTCTTCCCATCCAGCTCTCTGCTGTGGCCTGGGAAAGCAGTAGAAGATGGCCCAAGGCCTTAGGCCCCTGCACCCACATGGGAGACTGGGAAGAAGCACCTGGCTCTTGGCTTCAGATCAGCGCAGTTCCGGTCATTGTGGCCCTTGGGGAGTGAACCAGCGGAAGGAAGACCTTTCTCTCTGTCTCTCCCTCTCACGGTCTGTAACTCTACCTCTCAAATAAATAAATAAAATCTAATCCCAGTTACATGAATGAAAGGATGGAAGGCATCCCTGGTACTATCGAATCTGCAACCCAATATGGGTAAAACCACGAAGATCAAGAGCTATGACATTCTGCTCCCTTGTCCACACCCATTTGGTCTGATAAACTGATGAAGCTTTCATTATGGAGGATGAGGCGCCAAGAGCCACAGGTAAGTGCACAACAGAGGAGAAGTAAAAGGCTTTTCCTTTTGTCAATAGAGGCTTGTAGATTATCCAAAGAAATCCTGTTTCCTACACTGTAGGAATACTTAACAAAATTAAACATCAATAGGAAAGCAGTGGTCAGGGAGCCGTTGTGAGATCTTGCATTCTGACTGGGGTGGTCTGGAGGTACAAGTTCTCCCTAGAGGGTCTAGATCTAATAATTGTGATCACAGTAATTAATGCCAATATCATTACAAATATTCCTTTGTGAATGGAATCTGCTTCCCTTTTGGTAGGAGGATTGCCACTTCTATTCAATATGTGCCTTAAAAGAAAATTGAGTTCTATTGGAGTAGGAGGAGTAAACCATGCAAATAATCCTCGGGCAGGTTGGCTGGATTCTTGATGACATCACAATCCCACCACCTAAGGATGGGATTTTTATTGGCTGTTGTAAGAAAGAGGGAGGACCAGGAAGGTTCTGCATCACTCCTGAGTTGGAGAAAGTTCTGTGCCTAAAATAAATTTCACCCAGTTTTTTACTGAAAATGTACTCAGGAGCATTTTCCTTGTTGTTGCATTTTCCTTGTTGTTCCGTATGTTATTACTTAGTCATAGTCTGCATGTCTAAGTAAATATTCTTAATCACTACTTAGCAGTCTATCAGCTGAATGTGTCATGGTATGTTTGACCTCTGTCCACCTTATTTTAGGCATTTAGTTATCTCAACTTTAACTTTAGGAATAAAGGTGCGGTCACTGTAAGTAATGCAGAAATTGTATGTTTGATTTCCACCGTCGCAGAGACACTCTGATACTCAACAGGCAGTGTTTCTCCTGGGTAAGCAAACCAGGACAGCCACCCTGTGCTCCTTCCCGCACTGCTTCCCCGAGGGCCGTGCGGGAGAGTCCAGTGTCTGTCTCTGTGCTATGAAAGCTGGAAGGTTTGCCTCTCACTTCAGGTAGGACGCGCGTGCTTTCTTCTGGGTGGTTGTTGCTCCTCATTAATAGGAGAAAAGTCACGACGATCCTGGCCGTGAACAGAGAAGGTCTGTGAAGCATAAACTTAAACCCTGATTGTACTGCTCTGTGTGAAAGCTCAGGACTGGTAAAATGGCTGCTTTGTGTCTTTTCCCAGCTCCATAGGGAATCCATACAAACCTCTAGACAATCTATTACTTAAAGCTGAAAAGTCTAGACCTTAAAAAGACAGAGAAAATTTCAGCTTTGCTTGGAGAGAATCAGTTGTTTATTATTTGACATCTGAAGATAAATATCTATGGCAGTTCAATTATTCTAGGTGGTGCTTTTAGATACAATGGTTTGAGCAAGTGTTTGCGATGGCGAGAGACCCACAGGTGTTGGGCATTTTACCAGGAACCATCTGAACATTTGCTCGGTGCTGCAGCAACCCTGCAAGGTAAATGTTATTCTCAGTCTCTCAGTGAGGAAACAGGCTCAGAGAGGCTCTGGTCCTCACCCAGGCTGAGGTCTGCACTCAGCTTGCTCTCCACAAACTAAGAGCCTAATAGCTCACCCTTTCCTGACTGTAATTCTGAACACTTGTAATGAAGAATTTATCAGAATCAATCTGCAAGTTCAATATACAATCTACATGCATTCAAATGCACTTAAAAATTTGTGAAATACACATCATATTTCTGCACAAATGCCCCTGGAGGAATATGGAACAATAAAAAATATTGGTCCCTGTTTTTGGCCTTAAAGGACAGCTGAGGAGATGAGACACCAGTGGAATATGAATGACACAAGATTAAATGGTAGAGGCCAGTGCCCTGGTGTATCGGATAAAGCCGCTGTCTGCAGTGCCGGCATCCCATATGGGCACCTGTTCAAGTCCCAGCTGCTTCACTTCCTATCCAGCTCTCTGCTATGGCCTGGGAAAGCAGTGGAAGATGGCCCAAGTCCTTGAGCCCCTGTACCCGCATGGGAGACCTGGAAGAAACTCCTGGCTCCTGGCTTCAGATTGGCACAGCTCTAGCCATTGCAGCCAACTGAGGAGTGAACCAGCAGATGGAAGACCTCTCTTTCTCTCTCTGACTTTCAAATAAATAAATAAATCTTAAAAAAATTAAATGGTAATGTTTGTCAACACTTTGAGAAGCAGGTGAGCACTACATACAGAAGGAAGAGAGGTCTCTGACAAATCTTGATGATTCTAAGGAAAAAGTGTTTATTCACAGCATGAGTTAAAAGTATACAATGTTGCTAGAATTAGGATGATTCTAATTCCTTTAGGAATTATATAAATAATCTCAAAAATCATTCAATATTTGGATGTCTTTAATTTTACATCTGCATTCTTATCAAGTTATATTTATTCTTTTTTTAAAAAATATTTATTTATTTGAAAGGCAGAGTTACAGAGAGAAGGAGAGGCAGAGGCAGAGGCAGAGAGAGAGAGGTCTTCCATCCCTGGTTCACTCCCCAAATGTCCACAATGGCCGGGGCTGGACCAGACTGAAGCCAGGAACGTGGAGCTTCAATCCAGGTCTCCCACATGGGTGCTGGGGCCAAAGCACTTGGGCCATTTTCCACTACGCATTAGAGGGTCACTGGATCAGAAGAGGAGCAACCAGGACTTGAATCGGCATCCTGCCCACACTGCAGGTGGAGGCTTAACCTTCTACACCAGTGCCAGTTCCCGGAAAGAAGAGTTTTAAAACTTGCCTACTCTCCCTTTCTCAGCAGACTGCAGCTGGAGGTACTCTGTCCCCTTCCCACCCCTCCGCCCCCTTCAGGCAACCTTCTGGGTCACTCATGATGGGTATTGGTGTGGGGCGACCCACGCTCACACATGTATGCTTGCTCACTTTCTCACCTTTTGAATAAATTTTGTTACCACTTTATGCACCTTAAAAAAATTCTCCCAAAGTACCTGGCTAGAAAGAGGTAGCCAAACCTGTTCTTGCCTTCAATGTTTTTCCTGTTTCCACGATGCCTACTACACTGTCGTGTAGACTACATTAAAACTACTGCATTTATTAATGGTAATAATACAGACTGACATTGGGGCATGTGGACACTGGTTTGAGTCCTGGCTGCTCCACTTCCAATCTAGTCCCCTGCTAATGGTCTGAGAAAAGCAGTGGGAGACAGCCCAAGTGTTTGGGTCCCTGCCACCCATGTGGGAGACCTGGATGAAACTCCTGGCTCAGCCCTGACAATTGATGCAGCCATCTGGGGAGTGAATCAGTAGATGGAAGATTTCTCTCTGCTGACTCCCTCTATATATACCTCTTTTTATTTATATGAAAGACAGAGTTACAGAGAAAGGTAGAGACAGATAGAGAGGTCTTCCATCTGCTGGTTCACTCCCCAATTGGCTGCAATGGCTGGAACAGCACCGATCCAAAGTCAGGAGCCAGGAGCTTCTTCCAGGTCTCCCATGTGGGTACAGAGGTCCAAGCACTTGGATCATCTTCCACTGCTTTCCCAGGCCATAGCAGAGAGCTGGATTGGAAGAGGAGCAGCTGGGACTAGAACCAGCACCCATATGGGATGCTGGCGCTTCAGGCCAGGGCTTTAACCTGCTGTACCACAGTGCCTACCACCTGACTGCTCTCTCCCCTCTCTCCCCTCTCTCCTCTCTCCCCTCTCTCCCCTCTCTCTCCTCTCTCCTCTCTCCTCTCTCCTCTCTCCTCTCTCCCCTCTCTCCCCTCTCTCCCCTCTCCGCTCTCTCCCCTCTCTCCCCTCTCTCCTCTCTCTCCTCTCTTCCCTCTCTCCCCTCTCTTCCCTCTCTCCCCTCTCTCCTCTCTCCCCTCTCTCTCTCCTCTGTGTGTAACTCTGACTTTACTAATAATAGCTGCGTTTGAGTTCCTGTGCATGTGTATATGATGTAGATCTAAATCTTCCAACAACCTCAAATGATACTCTTGCCATGTAAGATAACTAAGATGGAAAGATATTAATAAGCAATATCAAATTCGCCTTCCATCAGTTGGAACAGAGCCTTCTTATTCTTTTAAAAAAATTATTTAGTTTGATTTTATTTGAAATTTACAGAGACAGAAATGAGATCTTCCATCTTGCTGGTTCACTCCTCAAATATCCACAAGACTCAAGACTGAGTCAGACAGGAACCAGGAGCCCAGAACTCTATCCAGGTCTCCCACTTGGGTGGCAGGGACCCAAGTACTTGAGCCATCACATGCTGCCTTCTGGGGTGTACATTAGCAGGAAACTGGATTGGAAGCAGAAGAGTTGGGACTCAAACCAGGCTCTCTGATATGGTGTGCAAGCATCCCAAGGGGCATACGAACTCCTGCACCAAACAGCTGGCCCTGGAGCTTGCTTATTCTTGTACGACTTTTCCTTTTACTTCTTGCTGAAACCTTGTCCGGTTCTATCAGAACTTCCTTTCCCTGGTGGAATTGGTTCCAGCCTTTTTTTTTTTTTTAATTTATTTGACAGATAGAGTTAGATAGTGAGAGAAAGAGATAGAGAGAAAGGTCTTCCTTCAGTTGGTTCACCCCCCAAATGGCCGCTACAGCTGGAGCTACACCAATCCAAAGCCAGGAGCCAGGTGCTTCCTCCTGGTCTCCCATGCGGTTGCAGGGCCCAAGCACCTGGCCCATACTCCACTGCCTTCCTGGGCCACAGCAGAGAGCTGGGCTGGAAGAGTAGCAACCGGGACTAGAACCTGGTGCCCATATGGGATTTCGGGGCTGCAGGCGGAGGATTAACCAAGTGAGCCGTGGCGCCGGCCCCTGGTCCCAGCCTTTTTGCACAGAGTTTGAGTTGGCCAACCATGAGTTGAAACCCAGCCCCTGGGTCTAGCAGGCATCCCTCTTTATCCCGACGCAGGAGTGGAGAGCTACCATCTGAATCAAGAGGGGAACGTTGGTTGCGTGAAAAACCTTCTGCTGATCTTGTGACTTCAAAGAGAAAAAGACAACTTAATCGACGAAGCCTCTCCTGGCAAGGGAGAAATCACGCCATCTCATGTGAGAGCTTATTCGGGAGGGTGCGTGCCATGTCACAGACCATTTTCAGGGAGTGTCATATGGCCCTGGGGCACACCCAAGCAGAAATGGGCACAAAGGGCTGTTTTCATTAGTGAGTCCACCCAGGCTTGTGTTCCGTCTCTCACAAGTTGCTAGTGAAAGGAGATAGAACTTTCTTTCAAGATGCAATGACGTAGTACAAATCTTTCAGAGGACGAGTTAGTGATATATATATATCATATATATATATATATATGAATGTTTGTAACCTTTCACCCACGTATATCTACCATGTATTATCTCCAGAGAATAATTCATAGGGAGAAAACAAGCTACATGAACAACAACAAATGTTTGTAGAAGCACTGTGTATAATAATGAAAGACTTGAAATGAACTAGATATCCAAGAATAGAGATACGGACTTTAAGCACTAACTAGTCTCAGATTCCTGACCAGTAAGATCAGGATAAAAACATCCTTCCGGGGGGGGGGGGGGCGGGATGTGGCCCAGTAGCTAAGAGGCCAATGTGCCACGTCAGAGTACCTGGATTTCATGTCTGGCTCCACCCCCTTGCTAATGCAGACCCTGGGAGGCAAGTGGTGCTGGCTCAAGTGATTGGGCTCCTGCACCCACATGGGAATCCTGGATCGTGTTCCCAGCTCCCAGCTTCAGCTTTGGTCCAGCTACCCCAGCTACCCCAGCCACTAAGGGCATTGAGGAGTAAACCAGTGCATGCATGGCAGTTTCTCTCTCTCTCTCTCTCTCTCTCAAAAACAAAAACAGGGGCCCAGCCGTGGCACCGCTGATAAAGCTGCCGCGCTGGCATCTCATATAGGCTCCCGGCTGCTCCACTTTCAATCCAGCTCCCTTCTGACGTGCCTGGGAAAGCAGCGGAAGGTGGCCTAGGTCCTCAGGCCCCTGTACCCATGTGGAAGATCCAGACAAGATCTTGGCTCCTGGCTTTGGCCTAGCCCAGCCATTGCAGCCATCTGGGGAGTGAACCAGTAGATGGAAGATCTCTCTCTATCTCTTGTTCTGTTTCTCTCTCTCTCTCTCTCTCTCTGATTTTCAAAGAAATAAATAAAATCTTAAAAGAAAAAACTAATTTCAAATAAATATTTCAGCAGTCCTATATGCTAGCATAAACTTCCTCTCTCTTAACACACCCTCCCACCTTCATCCATTGTTTATCCAAAGTTTATCTGTATAATTCATATCACCTTTAATTCTTAAAACAACCTTAGAAAGATGGCATTTTGTTTTTGTTTTTAAAGAGTTATTTAATATCAAATACCTGGGCCAGCTTCTGTTGCTTTTCCCAGGCCCTGAGCAGGGAGCTGGATCGGAAATGGAGATACCGGTAGTGACTCAAATCAGTGCTCCTGTGGGATCCCTGTGTCTCCGTGGTGGCTTAACTCACAGGGCCACACTGCCAGCCCTGACGTTTTAAGTTTAATATTTTTTTCCTGTTTACTCCTACACACTTTTTTTTTAAAATTTTTTTTTTGACAGGCAGAGTGGACAGTGAGAGAGAGACAGAGAGAAAGGTCTTCCTTTGCCATTGGTTCACCCTCTAATGGCCACCGCGGCCAGCGCACTGCGGCCGGTGCACCGCGCTGATCCGATGGCAGGAGCCAGGTACTTATCCTGGTCTCCCATGGGGTGCAGGGCCCAAGCACTTGGGCCATCCTCCACTGCACTCCCGGGCCACAGCAGAGAGCTGGCCTGGAAGAGGGGCAACCGGGACAGAATCCAGCACCCCGACCGGGACTAGAACCCGGGGTGCCGGCGCCGCAAGGCGGAGGATTAGCCTAGTGAGCCACGGTGCCGGCCGTACTCCTCCACACTTTACAAATTTTTATAATCCCTATACAAGAAATGTGTGCGTGTAATCTGGAAACTTGTCTAAATGACCCACAGGTCCTATTTTGAGAAGAGCCCAGATCAGTGTTTTTGAAATCAGCTCTGAGAAAATAATAGGAGCCCCCAACACAAACACACTGACAGTGGCTCAGGTAGGCGCCACGACTGCCTTCTATGCACTGGAGGCTTACATGGAGCTTGCTAGGGAGGTCCTTCTCCCCTCTGAACTCAGGGTTAGAGAATGTTCTCCTGACTGGGATGCCTGCCATCCACCTCTGCTCTCGCATGTTAACCATCACTTCCATCACGCCACCTCCCTGCAAAGCTGGATCTATGAGAGAGGGAGGGCACAGGCAGGATGGAACGAGACGTCTTTTTTAGACGTCTTCTTTGTGTCAGGAATTGTGTGTGTTTGGTGCATTTGGATGGACACAGACAAAGCCTGTTGGACAGTGAGAAACCAGGCTTCAGTATCACCTAGAAAACGTCTACTAAATATTGTTGACGTAGAAAGGATGTTGGTGTGTCTTCATCTATCCAACTTTCTCCATCCAGGATCAGCCCAGAAATAAGGATGTCACCTGTTTTAAGGTTTTGTTCTAGGTAGCTAAGGCAATAAAGCATGGGTTCTACTGTATTGGCAGGGAACAAGATGGAGAAAGGATCACAAGCATTAGACTTGGAAAAGCAGACCAGTCCCGGGGTGCGGGAGAGCTCTGCGTGGGGTGCTTCTGCCAGCACCCCATAATGGGGCATTGGTTCAGGACCTGACTGCTGCCTCTCTGCTGATTTGCTGCCATCTGGGGAGTGGATCAGCAGATGGAAGATGTGTCTCTGTCACTCTGCCTTTCAAAGAGATAAATGACCTTTTTTAAAAAAGCAAACCAATCTACTGATTTTTAAAAATGTATTTATTTATTTGGAAGGCAGAGTTATACAGAGAGAGAGAGAGAGAGAGAGAGAGAGAGGTACAGAGAGACAGAGAGAGAGAGAAGAGAGAGAGAGGTACAGAGAGACAAAGAGAGAGACAGAGAGATCTTTTATCCTTGTATCTCCAAATGGCTGCAATGGCAGGAGCTGGGCTGATCTGAAGCCAGTATCCAGGAGCTTCTTCTGGGTCTCCCACATAGGTGCAGGGGCCTAAGCACTTGGGCCATCTTCCACTGCTTTCCCAGGCACATTAGCAGAGAGCTGGATCGGAAGTGGAGCAGCCGGGATTTGAACTGGTGACCATATGGGATGCCAGCACTGCATCTCTACCCGCTATGCCACAGTGCCAGCCTCCAATCTACTGACTTTACTGAGAGAGATGAATTGTGGCAGAACTATGTTCAGGGCTGCTTCGGAAAAGTGTTAGCGTCAGTTACTCCACAAAGTTTTGAAAAGCCTTGTTCTTCGAGTTGGCCGAAAAACAAAGACGATCTGTTTGGGTTATACCAAATTCCTTTAATTGATTGCCTTTCCTCCCCATGCTCTGCATCCTAACAGCCAGCGATGCCACTGATGAAATATTCAGCATTGAAATGCTACTTGATGTATAATTAAACAGGATACAGTTAGAAGTTCAATTTTATAGACCTTTAATCTTCGAGTTAATAAATCTTCATGTAGAGAATCTCACAGACAAATCAAAATATTCTTGGAAATAGCCTCCTTGGAAAAGTACATAATCCTGAATGTGAGTAGTTACTAGAAGTTAAAAAGGAAACATTTAAAAATCTTTTTAAAATTTATTTTTACTTTCAATTTTATTTGAAAGGCCAAGAGACAGAGATCTTCTATCCACTTGCTCATTCCCCAAATGCTCCCAACAGCCAAAGAACCAAAGCCAGGAACTCGGAACTCTAGATTGGTCTCCCATGTGGGTGGCAGGGGGCCAAACCCTTGAGCCATCTTCTGCTGCCTCCCGGATGCGTAAACAGGGAGCTGTAGAGGAAGCAGCGGAGCCAGGACTCAAACTGGCGCTCCGATATGGGATGCCAGTATTGTAAATGGCAACTAAACCCACTGCACCACCACACAGCCAGAACTGGAGCTCAGGTCAGATTCTTTCTCATTTCCCTGGAATTCTGACAGAGTTTCTATTTCAAAGTAGTTTCACTTACTATGGCTCATTCTATCCTCCCTACAACTCAGTGATGTTGAGATTATGGGAGTCCCCCTGTTAACAGAGGTCACAGAGCCACGGTGACACCTTAGGTGTATAGTCATGGTCGTGAGCATCACCATCATCATCTCGGTTAACTTCTTCCCCTTAAAGTCTTATTTATTTATTTATTTGTAGGTGGAGAGAGAGAGAGAGAGAGGGAGAGGGAGAGGGAGAGGGAGAGGGAGAGGGAGAGGGAGAGGGAGAGGGAGAGGGAGAGGGAGAGAGAGAGAACAGACTTGAGCCACCACCTGCTGCCTCCCAGCCTGCACATTAGCGGGAAGCTGGAATTGAGAGTAGAGCTGGCCGGGAAGCCCAGCGCTCTGACAGGAGATGTGGGCTTTCCAAGTGACGGCTGAACTACCGTGGCACAGTGCTCATCACCTCAACTACCTTATTGAGTGCCTTCTATGTGGAGCACGATGCTGGGCATCTGGTATACTTCAGGTTTAATACTCATCATAACCTACAAGGCAGGCACAATTAGGCCACTTGATGGATGAGAAAAAAAGACTCCGAGGGACCAGTGACTGCCCAAGATTATGCAGTAGCGAATCAGGACTAGAACTCTGGTGTGTCACAATGATAACACAATAGATAAAAGCAGTTGCCATAGGGGCCGGTGCTGTGGCATAGCGGGTAAAGCCACCGCCTGCAGTGCCAGCATCCCATATGGGCACAGGTTTGAGTCCCGGCTGCTCCACTTCTGATCCAGCTCTCTGCTATGGCCTGGGAAAGCAGTAGAAGATGGCCCAAGTCCTTGGGCCCCTGCACCCACGTGGGAAACCCAGAAGAAGCTCTTGGCTCCTGGCTTCAGATGGGCCCAGCTCTGGCCATTGTGGCCATCTGGGGAGTGAACCAGCAGATGGAAGACCTCTCTCTCTGCCTCTGTCTCTCTATAACTCTGCCTTTCGAATAAATAATAAATAAATCTTTAAAAAAAAAAGCAGTTGCCACTTATTGAGGACTTACCATGTGTCCAGATGCTACTCTTTTTTTTTTTTTTTTTTTTTTGACAGGCAGAGTGGACAGTGAGAGAGAGAGACAGAGAGAAAGGTATTCCTTTTTCTGTTGGTTCACCCTCCAATGGCCGCTGCAGCCGGCGCGCTGCGGCCGGCGCACCGCGCTGATCCGATGGCAGGAGCCAGGTGCTTCTCCTGGTCTCCTATGCGGGTGCAGGGCCCAAGCACTTGGGCCATCCTCCACTGCACTCCTGGGCCACAGCAGAGAGCTGGACGGGAAGAAGAGCAACCGGGACAGAATCCGGCACCCAGACCAGGACTAGAATCCCGGTGTGCCGGCACCACAGGCAGATGATTAGCCTATTGAGCCACGGCACAGGCCAGATGCTACTCTTAAAAAAAAAAAAAAAAAAAAAAGGTTGGGGGAGGGGAGGCCCAGCACTGTGGTGCAGTGGATTAATGCCCTGGCCTGAAGTGCTGGTATCCCATATGGGCGTGGTTCTAGTCCTAGCTGCTCCTCTTCTGATCCAGCTCTCTGCTATGGCCTGGCAAAGCAGTAGAAGATGGCCCAAGGCTCAATAGGCTTAAAAAAAAAAATGGCCCAAGTCCTTGGGCCCCTGCACCCGTGTGGGGGACCCAGAAGTTCCTGGCACCCTGCTTCGGATCGGCACAGCTCCGACTGTTGCAGCCAATTGGGGAGTGAACCATCAAATGGAAGATCTCTTTCTCTCTCTGCCTCTCCTCTCTCTGTGTAACTCTGACTTTCGAATAAATAAATAAGCCTTTAAAAAAAGAGAGAGAGAGAAAAAAGCTTGGGGCCAGTGCTGTGGCAGAGCGGATAAAGCCGCCGTGTGCAGTGCCAGCATCCCATTTGGGTGCCAGTTCCAGTCCTGCTGCTCCTCTTCCGATCCAGCTTTCTGCCATGGCCTGGGAAAGCAGTAGAAGATGGTACAAGTCCTTGGGCCCCTCCCTGCACCCACGTGGGAGATCCAGAAGAAGCTCCAGGCTCCTGGCTTCGGATCGGCCCAGCTCTGGCCATTGTGGCCATTTGAGGAGTGAAGCAGCAGATGGAAGACCCCCCACCCCCGCCTCTGCCTCTCTGTAACTCTGCCTTTCAAATAAATAAATTTTATTTTTTAAAGAGTTATTTATTTGAAACTCACAGTTACACAGAGAGAGGCAGAGAGAGAGAGAGAGAGAGAGAGAGAGAGAGAGAGAAAGGTCTTCCATCCGATGGTTTACTCCCCAGTTGGCTACAACAGCCATTACTGCGCTGATCTGAAGCCAGGAGCCAGGAGCTTCTTCCAGGTCTCCCACATGCGTAGAGGAGCCCAAGGACTTGGGCCATCTTCTACTGCTTTCTCAGGCCATAGCAGAGAGCTGGATCGGAAGTGGAGCAGCTGGGTCTTGAACCGGTGCCTATATGGGATTCCGGTGCTTCAGGCCAGGGTGTTAACCCACTGCACCACAGCGTCGGCCCTTAAAATAAATAAATATATAAGCAGAAAGCTTATTCAGACATAATTTTAGATTAGTTGGCACTACTCTTTTAATACAATAACGCTATGAAGAAGGCACAGTTATTCCCACCTTACAGGCGAGGGACTGACTCGGAGGAAATAAGTTCTGTGCGCCGCACACCAACAGGAAGAGCCGGAGCTAGGCTCTGAATGCACGGATCTTTGACTCCAAGATCTGCTTCCCGAACCCTGAGATTTTGCTGGTTTCTCTACATATTTGCTGCTCATCCAAACCGTGGGCCCAGGCTAGTTGCACTGGCACCACTTGAGAGCGCATCGTCAATGCAGAATCCCCAAGCATCACCACCCCCGACTCGCAGAGTCACACTGTGTTTTCACAAAATCCCCAAGTGATTCAGTAAAGTTTGAGAAGCACTGTTCTGGACTCTGCCAGTGCTATGCAGATGAGGCAGAGAACAGGACTGTCTAGAACAGGGATTCCCAAGCATTTGCCCTTGAACTCAGTACTGAGATGCCAGAAGCTGTGTTTTGTTGCTAGATTTGATGACGTATCTTGTCCCAATTCAGAGAAAAAGTAAGCAAATGAATTGTATTTTCTCATCTTCCATATTTTTCCTTTTTTGGAGCTCAATTGTATTTGTCTATTAGTAACTCTCACGGATAACAATTGCAGAAATAATAATAAAATACATATGAAGGGAGGATATTTGGGATGCCTGCATCCCCTGTCCGAGTGCCTGGGTTACAGTCCTATTTCCACTTCCAATTCCAGCTTCCTGCTAATGTGCAACTTGGGAGGAAGCAGTTGGTGGCTCAAGCATTTGGGTCCCAAATGGCCACCCAAATGGCAGACCCAGATCCAATTCCTGGGTCCTGGTTTTGGCCTGGCCCAGTCCCAGCTATTGGGGGCATTTGGTGGAGTGAAACCAGTGTATGGAAGATCTCTCTCTCTCTCTCTCTCTCTCTGCCTTTCACATAATAAATAAATAAATAAATAAATACCCATAGAAAACTTGGAAATGTGTAATTGTTATATTTGTCTTTAAATTCTTGGATTTGTGATTGTGATTTTATGTTGTATAATAGAAAATAGTGTTACTTTATGTTAGTAAACTTATTATTCACATGGAAGAATTAAATGTTAATAGTTTTTTAAAAAAATATTTATTTATTGAAAAGCAGAGTTACAGAGAGGGGGAGAGTCAGAGAGAAAGAGAGAGCTTCCATTCTCCCATGTGGGTGGCAGGGGCCCAAGAACTTGGGCCAGCTTTGACTGCCTTCCCAGGCACATTAGTAGAGAGCTGGATTGGAAGTGGAGCAGCCAGGACTGGAACTGGCACCCATATGGGATGTGGGTGCTGCAGACAGAGGCTTAACGTACTATACCATAGCACAGACCCAAAAGTATATATATAATTTCTACCCACATGAACAGGATGAGCAAAGCTTCAGATCTCTCTAGAACTCATCCAACTGGTTAAGAGTTTGGCCTAGTGGTTAGATGTTGGTTGATACCCACATCCATATTGGAGTGCCTGGGTTTGATCCTCGCCTGTGGCTCCTGCTAATGCAGACACTGGGAGGCAGCAGCGATGGCTCAAGTAGTTAGGTTCCGGCCACCCATGCTGGGGACCTGGATGTCTTCCCAGCTCCTGGCTTTGGTCCCATCCAGGCCCAGCCGTTGCAAGCAATTGGAGAATAGGATGGGATCTCTCTCTCTCTCTCTCTCTCTCTCTTGCTTTTTCTGTCTCTCTGCCTCGCAAATAAATTAATAAAAATGTTTAAGAGTCATCTAACCATGAGGAACTTATAATAGAAAAGCAAAATTAAATGTATTTCTCATCCATCTCTTCTCCTCCAATAGCAACATTAACAGAGCCGGCAGTTGAACCCAGGTGCTCCGATACAGTACCCAGGCATCTTAACGGGCACCTTGCCTGCCAGGACAAATGCTCATTCCTCACCCCTCCCCATCCCTGAACTTTAATGATGTTCTACAAAGGACTAGAAGCACCTCTGTGTGTTCACCTTCATGAATTGTTTGATTCTCATAAATTTCAGGAAATACTTTCCAATTCTAATTTAAATCTTCTCTTCTTGTTTTTATCTTTAGTTTTATAGCAGCTATAAATTAAAAAAAAAAACTATTTATTTATATGAGAAGCAGAGAGACAGAGTTCCCACCCACTGGTTCACTTTGCAAATGCCCCAATTGTCCTCATTTGGGGCTGAAGCCCAGAGTTGGAAACTCAACTGAAGTCTCTCACTTAGGTGCCGGAAACCCAACCACTTGAGCCATTTCTGCTGCCTCCCAGGGTTGGCATGAGTCAGGAGCCAGAGCCAGATTATCAAGACCAGGTAGTCCCAGGTGGAAGGCAAGATTCAAATGCCCACGCCAACTCCTCTCTTCTCACCATTCAAACCCTTATTTCCTCTACTTGTCCTTTGAATTAGCTATTTGAATAAAATATGTATTTTTACTGACAGGCTATTATGACTTAAAGAGTTCATTGTCACATCCTGTAAGATTTTAAATAGCAAAAATGACTGCTTTCCTTAGCAGATAAAATATGGGAGTGAGATATTCTTGCGCATATTCAATATGATGTACAGAGAAGGTTAGTTACAGTGGCACGGCTGGCAATTCCAAAAGACTGCAAAATGCCTAAAGGTCCATTAATAAAACTGTTGTCAAATAAAACATGCCAATCCATGTGGTGGTATATTATACAGCTAAAAAGCATGAGGCAAATTTTTACATGCTGGTGTGAGTTTGTATAGTATGCTATCATTTGTGCTTCACACACACACACACACACACACAAAATCTATAGCTACTAGAGTTATTGCCCTCTGAGAGCTAAGTGACTGATGGGGAGTGGAAAAGTAAGCTTAGTTTTGGGGCCGGTGCTGTGGCGTAGCAGATAAAGCCACTGCTTGCAGTACTGGCATCCCATATGAGCACTGTTTCAAGACCTGGCTGCTCCACTTCTGATCCAGCTCTCTGCTAATGGACTGGGAAAGCAGAGAAAGATGACCCAAGTGGGAGAAACATGGGAGACCCAGAACAAGCTCCTGGCTCCTGGCTTTGGATCAGTACAGCTCCGGCCATTGCAGCCATCTGGGGAGTGAACCAGTGGATGAAAGACCTCTCCCTTTCTGTCTCTCCCTCTGTCTATAACTATGCCTCTCAAACAAATAAATAAATTTTAAAAAAAGCTTAGTTTTTCCTTGTGTACCCTTCCTATCATTTGAATTTTATACCACCTTCTTGTATTACTTATTTAAAAAAATAAACTATGATAAATAATTTTTAGTGTTTCATTGAAAATTTTAAAAAGATTTTATTTATTTATTTGAGAGGTAGAGTTACAGATAGTGAGAGGGAGAGACAGAGAGAGATGTCTTCTCTCTCTTGGTCCACTCCCCAGATTGCCGCGATGGCCGGAGCTGCGCTGATCTGAAGCCAGGAGCCAGGAGCCAGGAGCCAGGAGCAAGGAGCCAGGAGCCAGGAGCCAGGAACTTCTTCCAGGTCTGCCACATGGGTGCAGGGGCTCAAGCACTTGAGCCATCCTCTACTGCTTTCCCAGGTCATAGCAGAGAGCTGGATTGGAAGGGGGCAGCTGGGACTCAAACCGGCACCCATATGGGATGCTGGCACCGCAGGTGGAGGATTAACCTACTGCGCCACGGCACAGGCCCCTTATTGAATTTTTAAAAATTTTAAAGGCAGAGTGATGAGAGAGAAGGAGAGACAAAGAAAGAGTTAGATTTTCCATCCCATGTTTCACTCCCCAAATGCTTGGAACAGTGGAGACTGGGCAAGGCTGAAGCCAGGAGCCTCGAGCTCCACCTGGGTGTCCCAGGTTGAAGGCAGAGACACAAGCATTTGGGCCATCATCCACCGCCCTCCCAGGTAGGCTAACAGGAAGCGGGGTCAGAAGTAGAGGAGCTGGGGCTCAAACTGGCACTCCACTGTGGGAAGCCGGCATCCCGAGCAGGGGCTTAACCATCATGCCCACTCCCCTGAATAAATTTTATAAAAGGTGGGTTCCCTGACCTGTACCTGAGATAAAGTCCTCTCTGATCACCCCCACCTATTCACATTGTTTGCCCCTTCTTCAAGGTACAACCCCAGTCCGGGGGCTCACTCATCCCACCTCCTCCGCTGGCAGTTACAGTGTGGCAAATCAGCTCTCCTATGTTTAAAAAGAATATCGACCATCTTGTATGGAAATTTCCATGTTGTAATTTCATTTGTTCTGCTGATCCTTGCTTGGGGAATACAACCTTGCAAAGATGAGGGGCGGCCAGCGGAGACTATTTGGCCAAGTAGAACCTCAAGTGGCGCCAGGCTGCTTCCTTAGAGCCAGCCATTTCTCAAGTGCAGGTTCATTTGGATGAGGGGCCCCCTTTTCTAGAAGGTTAAAGCCCCCCGAAAGGTGCGGCCTTCAAGTTCTCGCTGAGTCATTCCAAATATCATGACAGCACTTAGTCAAGGGCCCCGGCACTCAAGAGGGGAGTGCGGGAGACAGAAGTCAGATTTGTGCATGAGGCACTAGGGTCTCTGCCCCAGCTGCCCAGGCCAAGGCGCTCAGGGAGTCCAGCCCCAAACTCTCCTAAGCGCCGCTGAGGAACCAGGGAGAGGGGAGGAGAGGAACAGGCAAGGGGGCACCAGTCCCCAAGATCTGCCCCCCTCCCCGGTCCTTGTGTGCACGGCTCTGGGAGTCCGTGCCCAGACGAGTCGTGTATACTAGCAGAGACCGAGTTACGAGAAGCACAAGTGGTCTGCAAGGCTGCAAACCTCAACTTCCCGTTCCCCAGCCCATCTGCCCGCTGGAAGTAACCAGCTGAGAGCCTCGGCCTGTGGTTCCTGGCCGCCCCTTCACGACCCCCGTCCGCATCTGCAGACGCCAAGTCAGGAACGCCAGCGAGGGAGGTGTTCTTGTTTCCGGGGTCTTTTCAGCCAAGCCCCCAGCATCTGCTGCACCGGGAAAGGGGGAGAGCCACGCAGGGTGGGAACAGGGCGGGCGAGCTTCCTTCCTTCTCTTAGCTACTAAAATCTTCCACTCTGATGTCAGTAAGGCACCCCACTTCTGCTGCGTCCGGATTCTGCAGAATTCCTCCACGGGTGCTCCTGGAAGGGGCAGGACACATTTTCTCAAGAGAGGAGAGCGTGCAAGCGCAAGCACGGGTCAGGTTGTCACCCAACGTGGTGATGGTGCTGGGAGTCAGTCCCAGCCACAGGCACGCGGTCCCCGGCCTCGGGGCTCCGGCCCGGCCCGGACTACAAATCCCAGGAGGCCCTGCAGGGACGGCGTCCCCCCCGTCAGCCTTCCCTCGCGCTTCTGCAGAGTGGCGAGAAAGGTTCCGATGGCGGCGCACTGCGGGCTGGTTTGTTTGCCGCGGCCGTGACGGAGGCTGGAAGCTCTGCCGACTGCAGGCGGGGGCGTCAGGAGGCGGATTCCTCCTCCCTAAAGCCCTGGGGGGCGGGGAGGAGGGAGGCCGGACCAGCGGCCGGGGACTGACCCGCGCAGGCAGAGAGCGCTGAGGAGATGGAGGGCGACGGGGCGCCGTGGGGCGGCGAGCCCGTGTCGGGTCCCGGCCCCGGCGGCGGCGGCGGCGGAATGATCCGCGAGCTGAGCCGGGGCTTCGGTCGCTATCGCCGCTACCTGGGCCGTCTGAGGCAGAACCTGCGCGAGACCCAGAAGTTCTTCCGCGACATCAAGTGCTCCCACAACCACAGTTGTCCCTCCTCCCCCGCGGGCGGCGGCGGCGGGGCCGAGCCCGGCCCTGCCGGCGATGTCGCCGAAACCGGGCTGCCGGCTGGTAAGGCGGGCAGGCCCGAGGCGGAGAGGGCAGGACGGGCCAAGTGGAGGGAGGACCGCGCCCCTGCCCGTGCCAAACAACCCGCGAGGACGCGGGAAGCGGGCGTCGGGCCGCGCGGCCGGGCGCCCGGGCCTGGCCTACGGGATGCCGGGAGAGGGGCACCCCGAGGACGGGGGCGGGGGGCCGGCGAAGTCCCGCCGGAGCCCTGGGGGCGCGCAGGAGGGGGCCGGGACCCGGCGGTGCGCGCGCGGGGCCGGGCTGGGCCGGGGTCCACCTGAAAGGAAAGGAGCTGGCGGTTCAGGGATGGAGGAACGCGGTGGGCAGGCTGTCCCGGGAGCCCGCGGCCCTGCGCTGGGGTCGGGGGTGTGTGTGTGTGTTTGGTGAAGCGTGTGCGGTGCAGACCCCAGCAGCTCTGTGAGGACGCTGGAAACGGGTCCCGGGGTCGCCGAGGGGGAATCCCAGCCGACTCGTGGCGGGGGTCTCCGAGATGCGGCTGCCCCGCTGGTGAAGGAGGCGGAGAGGGAGGGGACCCGCTAGGGGTCCAGCTGCTCTCGCTTTTCTCGACACGATGCTTGGGGACCGCGCGCCGTCTTGAGTTCATCTCCCCTGACTCCGTGCTGGTGGGGAACTGGCGAGTCGGTTAAGCAGCGCGCCTCAGTGAGGAGACGGCTCGGAAGGGACAGGGCATTGGAGGTTCAGCCTGGGGACGCCGTGGGTTTAACTTTCCGATTCTCAAGCCGAAGTGTGCATTCACAGCACCCCAGCGCCGTGCCCCGGGCCCTGTCTCCGATTCTGCCTGAGCAGGGGAGATCGGTGGACCCTGAGAATCTAATCTCACCTGGAAAGACCCTGGGGGATTCTGATGGCACACCCCAGAAATGTAAATGCTGACCGCACACTAGAACGTGAGCTCACCGCCGCTTGAGTTGTTCTGAGTTTGTGGGTTGGGCCCCAAGTTTCGTATTTAATATCCTCGATCTGACGAGGATCGCATACGTGGTGCTGAAAATTAGTCGGATTCTGGTGGGCCCTAAATGCTGCTCTTCCTTTTAGTTGGCCTGGATGATCCATTTTAAAAGCTTTTCTTTTGCTTCATGGGGTAAGTGGGAGGCGGCGGGGAAGTTGCGCTTTGGTCGTCCTGTATCCAGAGATTTGCCGTTCTGGAAGTGGGCTTGTGAGGCCTTGGGAAGACAGAGCTG
This sequence comes from Oryctolagus cuniculus, assembly GCF_964237555.1. Classification (NCBI taxonomy): domain Eukaryota; kingdom Metazoa; phylum Chordata; class Mammalia; order Lagomorpha; family Leporidae; genus Oryctolagus; species Oryctolagus cuniculus. Next base: position 20,571,790 of record NC_091444.1, on the reverse strand, counting down.
AGCTGCCGCGGTGTTCGGAGCAGGTCCCTCGCCCTCTCCCAGCAGCGCTTCCCACAGCGCTCCTGTCCCAGCTCACAGCTTTTCTCAGCTTATCTTAAAACTCCCGCTATTGCTGCTCTTACTGTAAAACAGCTATTGATTTTAGAAATACTGCTGAACAAAATCGGAGAGGTAGACGTTTCAAGGCACCCTGGTTGGCACTGGGTTTTGTTCTTTAAAAGCCAACTTAAAGGCTGGCGCCGCGGCTCACTAGGCTAATCCTCCGCCTTGCAGCGCTGGCACTCCGGGTTCTAGTCCCGGTCGGGGCGCCGGATTCTGTCCAGGTTGCCCCTCTTCCTGTCCAGCTCTCTGCTGTGGCCAGGGAGTGCAGTGGAGGATGGCCCAAGTGCTTGGGCCCTGCACCCCATGGAAGACCAGGAGAAATACCTGGCTCCTGGCTTCGGATCAGCGCAGTGTGCGGGCCCCAGCGGCCATTGGAGGGTGAACCAACGGCAAAAAGGAAGACCTTTCTCTCTGTCTGTCTCTCTCACTGTCCACTCTGCCTGTCAAAAAAAAAAAAAAGGCCAACTTAAGAAATACAACTATACCTTTGTATTTCACCTTATTGGCTTTTCTAGTTGACCGCATCATAAACTAATCAGCCTATTTCATGCTTGTCGCCCTCTGGAGTTTGTCCATCCCAAATAAAAACTCTCAGAGGGCGTGGAGGGTAGGATTGGAGAAATTTGCTTTTGTTCTCTAAAATGCTCTCCTTCCTTGCAGTGTGGAGAGTGTTGTCTTTGGGGGCAAAAATGTACCAGGAAGACTCATGAGGTGGCGCTTGCTAAGTATATATTCAGGACGCAGTTTCCCAGCTATTTAGATAATCATGTCGGAAAGTAGAAACCATTCCTTAAAAGACAGCTAGCTCTTGTTCTCTCCTTTTATAGTTAGCTTTGTAAGGTCAAGTTCATTCAGACAGAGTCTCAACTTTCTTTTACGAATATTGGTTTCTGATTAACAGGAATTTGGAATGTTAAGGGAAGGGACACTCAATTCTTAACTTGCAAACCTCTGGAAGGCTTTAATCATCATTTCCGAGTGAAAGTGCTTCTGGGCTGGATGGAGCTGAGCAGCTGAAGATCAGGCGTTAACTGAATGTGAAACTACTGGACTGCAAGGGTGGAGACAGTTAGTAAAACAATTTTCACGTCTCTTTATATACCATTTAGAATGTCCTGTAATAACCCCAGATTTTTAACATTTTACCTTCAACTCCCAAATAATGCTTCTCTCTCTCTCTCTCTCTCTTTTTTTGACAGGTAGAGTGGACAGTGAGAGAGGGAGATAGAGAGAAAGGTCTTCCTTTTGCCATTGGTTCACCCTCCAATGGCTGCTGTGGCTGGCGCACTGCGCTGATCCGAAGCCAGGAGTCAGGTGCTTCTCCTGGTCTCCCATGCAGGTGCAGGGCCCAAGGACTTGGGCCATCCTCCACTGCACTCCCGGGCCACAGCAGAGAGCTGGCCTGGAAGAGGGGCAACCAGGACAGAATCCGGCGCCCCGACCAGGACTAGAACCCGGTGTGCCGGCGCCGCAGGTGGAGGATTAGCCTATTGAGCCGCAGCACCAGCCTCTCTCTTAAGTCTGATAATTTTATATTCACTGGGGTCAGTGTAGAGAAAATAAAATGAACATGATTATTTTAGTTTTTAAAGATTTATTTATTTGAAAGGCAGAATGATGGAGAGGACAGAGAGAGAGAGAGAGAGAGACGGAATCTCCCATTCCCTGATTCACTTCATAAATGCCTGCAGCAGCCAGGGCTAGTCCAGGTTGAAGCCAGGAGCCAGGAGCTCCATCCAGGTCTCCCACTTGGAACCCAAGCACTCAGGCCATCACCCACTGCCTCCTAGGCGCACTAGCAGGAAGCTGAGTTGGAAGCTTGGAATAGCCAGGACTTGGACTGACACTCGGATAAGGGAAGCAGGTGTTCCAAAGGAGTGGCTTAACCTATTGTACCACAATGCCAACTCCCACGATCACTGTAAAAGTTAAAGAGTTGATGGAACAGAATTCTGAAAAAATTATTTTTTAAGGGTAGCTTGGTCTGTACAAGGAAAACTGGATTGTAAGTGAAGTGTGCGTGATTCGGAGCCTCTTCATTGGCCTTCTTTTCCCCTAAATGCAGGGGATGCAAGCCCCTCTGGTGCTTTCCGTCTCTCAGAGGTTGCAGAAGTAACGACGTGAAGGCTTTAGCACTTCTGAAGAAACGCAGGATGGAGTATTGCAGAGTAGCAGACAGAAAAATGCTTTTCTTTTAAGATTTATTTTATTTATTTGAAAGACAGAGTTACAGAGAGAGGTAGAGACAAAGACAGAGGCGGGGGGGTCTTCCATCTGCTGGTTCATTCCCCAGATGGCCTCAACAGCTGGATCTGAGCTGATCTGAAGTCAGGAGCCAGAAGCTTCTTTCAGGTCTCCCACGTGGATGCAGGGGCTCAAGCACTCGGGCCATCTGCTGCTGCTTTCCCAGGCACATTAGCAGGGAGCTGGATCGGAAGTGGAACAGCCGGGACTTGAACCAGCACCCATATGGGATGCTAGTGTTATAGGCCTAGGCTTTAGCCCACTGTGCCATGGTGCTGGCTCCAATGTTTTTCTTATTTTATGATCCAGTAGAGTTCTTTTCTGTTGTACTTTGTCATGAATTTCTCAATTTTAAGAAATTAGAGTGACTTAAATGTATCTTGTTGGAATGCCATGTGCGCCTTCCTTTAATCCTGGTGCAACCTCCTGTTAAGTGGAAGACCTTGGGCAACCACAGCTGTGTTGTATCAATTTCCTCAGCTGGCAGTGGGGATTGGGATAGTGATTACCTCTAAGAATCTTGGGAGTTAATATATGTATTTGTTTAGAACAGTGCTGGGGGCTGGGAGGCATGGGCGTTTGGCATAATAGTTAAGATGCTGTTTTGGAGTCTCCTGTCTCATGTCTGAGAGCCTGGGTTCGAGTCCTGGCTCTGCTCTGGATTCCTGCTCTTGCTGAGGTGCACCTTGGGGGGCAGCAAGTGATGGGTCAAATAATTGAGTCTCTGCTATCCATGGGGGAACTGGATTGAGTTCCTAGCTCCTGGCTTTGGCCTGGTCCAGCCCTGGCCTTTACAGGCATCTGGGGAGTGAATCAGTGGATGGAAGATCTCTGTCTGTCTGTCTGTCTCTGCCTTTCAAATAAGTAAAATAGAAATAAATAGTTTTAAAAAGTAACTGCCTAGTAAGGTGTTATGTAAGTATTAGTAGGTTGGATAAACATTGGAGTACTTGGTATGTGCCAATCCATATGCTATGTATGTGGGATTACAACGTCAAATAAAGACATTGGTCTTGGCCTTGAGCAAGTAGAGATCCGTCTTTTCCTTCTATATGTTTTTCCTAAGAAAGAAAGAATAATTATAATGATGATCATTAAAGTACACTTACTTTTTTATGTTGGATAATGTATAAAAAGGACTAGGAAGATCTGAACTTAGATCGTTATAATTTGATCTAAAGCATATACCTACACAACACAGAAAGCAGAGGGGAAGAGCAGACGGCTAAGATGGCTAGATTATAGGCGTTTTATGTGAGTTGTAATTCTTAGCTTTGATAGCTCTTGCCTTTGGTTATGGTTAGCTGATGGGTATGTTTCTCCCAATATTTTTCACTTTCTTTTTGTCACATTTAGTATCAGCTGATGCCAGAATTTAGAAGAAAGGGGAGGGGTGGGTGTTGTGGCACAGTAGGTTAAGCCACAGTGTGGGATGCCTGTATCCCATATTAGAGCGCCCCTTCAAGTCCTGGCTACTCCCCCTTTTAATCCAGTTTCCTGCTAAAATGTGCCTGGAAAAGTGAATGATGGCCCAGGTACTTGGGTTCCTGCCACCCGTGTGGGAGACCCAAATGGAGTTCCTTGCTCCTGGCTTTGGCCTGGACCTGCAACCCCCATTGTTGTTGGCATTTTGTGAGTGAACCAGCAGACAGAAGATCTTTCTCTTTCTCTGTCTTTCTCTTTCTCTGTCTCTCTCTGTATATGTGTGTGTGTGTTCCTCTCTCCCTGTCAAACAAACCTGCGTTTGAAATAAATAAGTAAATCTTTTTTGAAAAGAGGGGAGAAGCACCAGCACATTTATTGAAAATAGACATTTTTCTTGGACTAGTTTGCTTATTTTTGGAAAATAGATGTTTTCTTCAAAATATATATGGCTAATAAAGTTTAAGTAACAGAGTGACACTTGGGGAAGGGATAGAAAGTTGGCTGGGTTGTGGGTGGACCTGGGGCGGGTGTGCTCTCTAGTAGTCTGTATGATCTGTTTAGAGGGACCTACCTATGCAGTTCATCTCAGTAGAGATGGTGCTATAATTGTGCTTCTTAAACCCCATTTTCCCAAGTATATCTAAAACCTTCTCTTTCTCACTTCTTCCCCGTAGGGAAATAGCATACAATGGTCAAAAGCAGACATAAGCACTTAAATCACACCTGGGTTCCTATGGTAGTATACTCTCTTGTTAACTTTGTGACTTGGGACAAGATTCTTAACCAGTTTGAGTCTTGGGTTCTTCATACGTAAAACAGGAATGACACACAATTCCATATTTTTTTATTTCTCTTATATGAAATGTCCAAAATAAGCTAGTTTGAAAAGATGGAAGGTAGGTTAGTGGCTGCCAGGGAGTCTGGGAGAGGAAAGTGAGGGGTGGTTGCTAGTAGAGGGAGGGTTTTCTGGGAAGGGGGGTTGTTGATGGTTGTACAGCCTTGTGAATGTAACTAAAATCCACTGAATCATTCGCTTGAAAAGGGCAAAATTTTTTGATTTATTTTTATTTATTTGAAAGGCAGAGTTGGAGAGAGAGGTAGAGATAGAGACAGAGAGGTCTTCCATGTGCTGGTTCACTCCCCAAATGGCCACAATGACTGAGGCTGGGCCAGGCCAAAGCCAGGAGCCAGGAGCTTCTTCTGGGTCTCCTACATGGGTTGCAGGGGCCCAAGCACTTGGGTTATCCTCTGCTGCTCTCCCAGGAGCATTAGCAGGAAGCTGGACTGGAAGTGGAGCAGCTGGAACTCTAACCTTGCCCAGATGAGCTGCTGGTGATGCATGTTGGAGCTTTGACCCGCTGTGCCTCAGTGCCGGCCCTAAAAAGGGCGAATTATGTCTCAAGAAAAAGATGGGGCCGGCGCCGCGGCTCACTAGGCTAATCCTCCGCCTAGCGGCGCCGGCACACCGGGTTCTAGTCCCGGTTGGGGCGCCGGATTCTGTCCCGGTTGCCCCTCTTCCAGGCCAGCCCTCTGCTGTGGCCCGGGAGTGCAGTGGAGGATGGCCCAGGTGCTTGGGCCCTGCACCCCATGGGAGACCAGGAAAAGCACCTGGCTCCTGGCTCCTGCCATCGGATCAGCGCGGTGCGCTGGCCGCAGCGCGCCGGCCGCGGCGGCCATTGGAGGGTGAACCAACGGCAAAGGAAGACCTTTCTCTCTGTCTCTCTCTCTCACTGTCCACTCTGCCTGTCAAAAAAAAAAAAAAAAAAAAAAAAAAAAAAGAAAAAGATGGAAGTGATAATGCTGACCTCACAGAGTTGTGACACTTGCAGACATTATACATCAAAGAACTGACATAGTTAGTGCTATTTCAGTGTGTATGTAGTTGAAGAGCATTGATTGGATTAGGAAGTTGGACTGTGGAGATAGGGGAGGAATAAGGGCAGAAAGACGGAATGTGGGACAGAACCATTTTGGGCCAGAGCCAGATTTAGGCCCAGGTCTCTAGGCTCCCAATCCAATTCTGCTTTTCGTTCTTTTCTGACTTGACAATGGGAATTTAAAATACACCCGGGCAGCAGCCGAGAGACTTTATTACCAGTGAGTCATAAGCCAGGCTCCATGGCTTACCGTGCAGTCATAATTTGCTTCAGTGGGAGATTTTATTGAACTGAATGAGCACAGTATGACATGACCTGCTCAGGCCCTCATTGCAGCTGCCCTAACGTGCAGAGCGTCAGGCCCTTTGCTATCCTCGCTGTTTCCTGCTCCCTCGGAGGGGCCTGGGAGGAAATGGCCTCCCCAACACAGTGGCACTTTGCACCCTCTGCCTTTTTAGCCTTTCCCCTTCCTAATCTTCCTTTCCTAGGATAATCGGTTTCCCATGCACAAGGCTACTGTTAAAGAGGGCTGGAAAATTCTGCCTGCTCTTAAAAAACATTGCCTGTAAGCTTATTATCATTTGCAGCATGTTCAGTTTAGTCTTAAGAGTCATTACTGATTTCAGTGTGGTTAGTACTTTAATCTTGCAAATAGTTTTTCAAGAAAGCATGGACTAAAATGAAAATTCAATCTGGTAGTTAAATTTTGTTTTGCTCTGTCTACTTTTTCCATTTTTCCCCCTTCATGCTTCTGTTCTCTGTTTTATTTGATTAAGAGAACAAGGAATCTTACTGTAATAAATGCACTTTAAAAACAATATTTTAAAAATGGAAAACCTCAAAAAATCTGCTATTAAAGTGAAGGCAAAGGATTTGTGTTGTGGTGCAGCAGATTAAACTACCATTTCTCAGTCCCGTATGCCCTGTCAGAGGGCTTCTTTGACATTAGTCCAGGCTTCTCCACTCTGACCCAGCTTCCTACTGATGTGCTTGGGAAGCACCAGTACATGGTTTCCTGCCACCCGACAGATAACCCAGAGGGAGGTATTGGCTCCTGGCTTTGGTCTGGCCCAGCCCTGGCTGTTGTGGGCATTTGGGGAGTAAACCAACAGGTGAAAATCTCTCTCTGTCACTCTGCGTTTCAAGTAAATTAGATAGATAGATAAATTGAGTATAAAAATATTATAGAAATATAGATTATTATAAAAAGTAAACTAAAGGTATGTGTATGAGGTGTATATTTGTTGCTTAATTCCTATAGACTCTGGCCATACAGACCATGTTTTTATTTGTTTACTTTTCTCCTCATCTCTCTCTCTCTCTCTCGTAACTATGGGTATATTATCCAGCCAAGTAGATTGTGAGCCCCTGAGGGTAGAGATTGTGTTGTACCCATCTTTGCAGTGCCTACCATAGTGTTTGTATGTAATAAGCAAATAAAGATCTCTCAGTTTCAAGGCTAGTAAGTATTAGAATGTTTTGCAATTGAATGCAATTTAATTCTCATTCAAAAGGGTATTTTTTTCCATAGAAAATACAGATTTGTGGGGCTGGCACTGTGGTGTTAGCAGGTAGAGCTGCCGCCTGCAGTGCTGGGCATCCCATATGAGCGCTGGTTTGAGTCCTGGCTGCTCCACTCCATGCTGTGTTCTGGTAAAGCTGTAAAAGGTGACCCAAGTCCTTGGGCCACTGCACCCATATGGGAGACTGAGAGGAGGCTCCTGGCTCCTGGCTTCAGATTGGCCCAGCTCCGGCCGTTGCAGTCATTTGGGGAGTGAACTAGGAGATGGAAGACTTCTGTCGCTTTGCCTCTGCCTCTCTGTAACTCTGCCTTTCAAATAAATAAATAAATATTTGAAAAAAAAAAAGAAAAGAGAGAATATACAGATTTGTATAGATTCACCCACATTCTACTATCTGGGCCTCTAAAAAAGAACAGCAGTGGGGCCAGTGTTGTGGTGCAACAGGTGAAGGTACCCACATCTCATATTGGAGCACCATTTTGAGTCCTGGCTACTCCACTTCTAACCCTGCTCCCTGTTAATTCGCCTGGGAAGCAATAGATGATGGCTGAAGTACATGAGTCCCTGCTACTCAACTGGGAGACCTGGAGGGAGTTTCTGGCTCTTGGCTTCAAGCTGACCCAGCCTGGCTCTTATGACCATTTGGGAGAATAGAAGTGGATAAAAGATCTCTCCTTCTTTCTCTCTCTATCTCTCCCTGTCACTGTCTTTCAAATAAATAAATAAACGAACAGTGGTATGCATTTGATAGATGATTAATTAGACTGGAATTGCATTCTATAGTAATATCCTAAATAATTATTTTCCTGTCCCCAAGAATGAGTCATATGCAACATTAAGAGACCAGAGTATCACTATGATATAGGAAGTAAATCTTTTTTAAAGAATTATCCATTTATTTGAGAGGTAGAGCTACAGAGAGACAGAGAGAAAGATCTTCCATCCACTGGTTCATTCCCCAAGTGGCCACAATGGCCAGGGCTGGGCTGATCCAAAGCCAAGAACCAGGAGATTCTTCTGGGTCTCCCACGTGGGTGCAGTGGCCCAAGCACTTAGGCTATCCTCTACTGCTTCCCCAGGCCATAGCAGGCAGCTGAATTGGAAGAGGAGCAGCCAGGACTGGAACCAGCACCCATATGGGACACCGGTGTCACAGGTGGAGACTTAGCCCACTATGCCACAACGCCAGTCCCAGTAAATTCTTTTTTAAAAAACGATTTTATTTATTAATTTGAAAGGGAGAGTGGCAAAGAGAGTGGGGCAGACAGATCTTGTGTCTTCTGGTTCACACCCGTCAGCTCCAGTGGCTGAGGCTGGGCCAGGCCAAAGGCTAAAGCCTGGAACTCCATTAAAGTCTTCCACATGCATGACAGGGGCCCAAGCACCCAAGCACGTGGGGCCATCTCCGCTGTCCTCCCTGGTACATCTTCAGGGATCTGGATCAGAAGCAGAACAGCCAGGACTGGAAGTGGAGTGCATATGGGATGCCGAGGTTGTGGGTGGCAGCCTAAACTGCTGTGCCACAAAGCCGGTCTCAAAGTAAGTTTTTTTTTTTTTTTTTTTTTTTTTTTTTTTTTTTTTTTTTTGACAGGCAGAGTGGACAGTGAGAGAGAGAGACAGAGAAAAGTCTTCCTTTGCCGCTGGTTCACCCTCCAATGGCCGCCGCGGCCAGCGCGCTGCAGCCGGCGCACTGCGCTGATCCGATGGCAGGAGCCAGGAGCCAGGTGCTTTTCCTGGTCTCCCATGGGGTGCAGGGCCCAAGCACCTGGGCCATCCTCCACTGCACTCCCGGGCCACAGCAGAGGGCTGGCCTGGAAGAGGGGCAACCGGGACAGAATCCGGCGCCCCGACCGGGACTAGAACCCAGTGTGCCGGCGCCGCTAGGCGGAGGATTAGCCTAGTGAGCCGCGGCGCCGGCCCACTTGGGTCATTTTTTAATGCTTTTCCAGGGCATAGCAGGGTGCGGGATCAGAAGTGGAGCAGCCGCGAGTGGAACCAGCACCCATATGGGATGTTGGTACTGCAGGCAGAGGCTTAACCTACTATACCACAGCTCCATCCCCAATTCTTAATATTCATTCATTCAACAAGTCTTTACTTGCTGTCTGATTCTGTCCTTAGACACACAATAGTAAACCACTCTTGTCCAACTAATAGATTATTAATTCCATATTGGTGCTACAAAGAAAAATTAGTGTTTTGTCATGTCCCTTGTAGAGGATTTTCTACAAATTGGTTACCTACTTAGCCACTAGCTGTCTTTGAAGGGGTGGGGTGGGTATAAGATTAAATGGCATTGATAGGATAGGAACCGAGATGCTCTGCTCACTCTGATAGTGCAGGGAATTGGCCCTGTCCCCTTCTGATGGGGTAGTGAAAGTTGTGTGTGGTTCACATGCAGTGGGTGTTCATAAAGATTACCGTGAGAGTTTCTTTCATCTCCGTGTGTTTCTTAGAGGTTACTCATGGAGAAGCCAGCAAGAAGAGTGTGGGGTGTGCGGGTGAATGCGGTGTGTTCCCTGACAATAGGAAGACATCAGGTGAATTTGCTCCTCCTTTAGGAAAGCAGTCAGCCTCTAGGGATGACTTTTGCTTTCTGTGTGGTCTGGGGAATCTGAGTGATGTCATTCATAATGAGACAATAGGGGGAGTCCATGGAAGATGCACGTTTTCTGTCCTGAGCCCAAGAGATGTGGTAGAGTCCCCTAGCAGGATGTGCAGTCAGCGTAGGCTGTTCCTGGGCTTGAACATCGAGTCAGTCCTTTGCCAGGTGAGGAGTTGTTGATCTTGGGAGTGCAGGAACTTGACATCTGAACAGAGGATGGACGTAGTGGTGGTTGAGGTATGTGCCTCTTGCTGGGAGCTATAAATCAGGCTCGCTAAGAAAGTTCCCTTGTGCGTAAAAATGTTCCTGCAAAGTCCAGACCGAAACTCTGAAGGAAACTTGGTCCGAGCCCGGGGACTGACCAGATCCCCTGTGGACCCTGGTTGAAGTGCCCGTCACGTGCGGTGCCAGTGGTCTGGGTGTGCTCCGCAGCCCTGTGGGAACCTTCTGACCGCGCTCTTTGGAGCTGGGCTATCTACACCGAGCCTCCGTTCCCTGGGGTGTTGTTCTCTGGGTGGGAGGCGGGGAGCAGGGCTTGAGGATCGTTGTGCTTTTCACTTGTCTAACCAAGTGATGCAGCAGAACCTCCCAAAGGAGGATGTCTGGGTTATGTATTCATAAAAGCCTTTGGTTTTTTAAAAATTTACATTTCTTTTTAAAAAGTGCTTTTATCCTCTTTCCTTTACTTGGGTATAAAAAATGTCTGATTTTAGCTTTGTCAGATTAAGAGCTTTAGTGCCTTATTATGTCAGACAGATGTCAGTTTCTCCCCCCCCCCCCCCCCCCCGCCTTTTCAGTCTGCATAATGGGGAGAGAATTTCCTAGGGATTTTTTTTTTTAATCAAGCCAACTTTCCAGAGCACGGACGTGAGGACTAAGGTCCTGTGACAAACGCAGCTGCTATAAGATTAGTTTCAGGAGAAGCTCCTGTTCAAATTAAGAGGGACAGTGACTGAACATGGAGTTTACTTTTTAGGACTATTCTGTGAAATATACTCTGGCCTTAGCCTTTAATGTTATGGAGAAATTAAGTGCAAGGAGGAATGTGGGGAGAGTGGCTAGTAGGAGGAAGTCCATCCTTAGCGTCTGCCATCCCAGAAACCTATTTCACTCTCCTGATGCAACAACTGGCCTTTTGCGTTGGTTCTTGTTTGATGGAGAGATGGTGAAGTCCTGCTGCTCCAACCTAGAAAAGTGGTTTTTAGGAGTGGGCGTTGTGTTGTAGGGTTGAGCCACAGCTTGGGACGCCACATCCCATATGTAGTGCCCGGGATTGAGTCTTGCCTGTGCTTACTGATAATGCAAACATGGGGAGGCAGCCAACAATGGCCCAAGTGCCTTGGTCCCTCCATGGGAGACCTAGATGGAGTTCTCAGCCCCTGGCCTTGGCCTGGCCTTGGCTGTTGTGGGCATTTGGGGAGTGAACCAACAGACAGAAGATCTGTCTCTGTCTGCCTGCTTTTCAAATAAATAAACTTTAAAAAAAAAAAAAAACAACAAGAGAAATGCCTTTTTTTCTTTTAAATAAAAAGAGTAGTTAGTGTGTGATAAAGAGGTGACTGTCCTTCGGTCCTTTCTCTCTCTATCTCTCTCTCACTAACTGCCTGTCAAAAAAAAAAAAAAAAAAAGAGGTGACGGTGTGTTTTCTAGCCCCGAGCAAACAGAAGGGGCCACTGCAGGTGGTACAAAATCTTCTTGATGAATGAACTTGATGGTCGCTGGCAATTTCCATCAGTGTGTCCTGTGCTGCAGTGTTTTGGGCTTCACTGCTTAGCCTTGTGGAGTTGGATTCCAAATCCGATCCAGACTTAGGTTAGTGCCCTGAACTCAGATTCCGAATGGGCAACAGTCAACCATTCCAGGGAGAGTGAAGAGATAACCAGTGATGTGCAGGGCTGGGTAGAGACAATGAAGGAACTGTTACTGTTCAAGTCCTAATATTACTGTCTGTGTTATATTTTCTCCTGCTGTTTTTTCTTGGCAAGTAAAATACTGTCTGCTGATCTCTTCCTCTAAGATCCAGAGTTGTGTGAGCTTTGCTAGGAATCCCGCTGGATCACTATATATACACACACACTATAAATATATTTTATATGTAAAATATAAATATATTGAAAATGTATGTATTTTTTCAAACCTACGTAAGTGTTGCCAGAACAGTACAGTACAGAGAACTCTCATCCTGCTTCCTACAGATTGCCCTGTTGCTAACATTTTAATGTATTTGCTCCATTAGCAACCTCCCGTATATATTATGTCCTGTCATTTTCTAAACCTTTGTGGAGCAAGATGCACATAGGTTGTCTCACCTCCTCCCAACACTCTTTGATGCATTTCTCCCAAACAAGGGCATGCTTCCACACAGCAGCATACAACGCTCCACACCAGCAAGTCACCATTGATTCAGTGCTGCCATCCAGGCCACAGGCCTCATTTCAAGGTTTGCCAGCCGCCCTAACAACGTTTTTTGCTTTTTGGTCCAGGATCCTATCTGGGAACACATGTCGTGTCTTTTCAGACTCGCTTCATCCAGAACACTTCCTTGCCTTTCCCTGGCCTTCCTGACTCAAAAGATTTAAAGAGTGGGGCCTTCTATTCTGTAGGGTGACCCTCCTCCTGGGCCTCAGGTCAAGAGTTCTTAGCAAGACTAGGTGCAGAAACATCAGGTCACAGAGCACACAACATCAGCTCCTCCCTGGAGATGTTGAGCTTGCTCACTAGTCATGTGGGTGTCTGCGGTCTCTCCACCTGCAGTTCACCGTTTTTTCTCTTTGCAGTTGATTAGTCTTTTGTAAGGAGGTGTTTTGAGATTTCACTGATATCCTGTTCCTCAAAAACCTTCCCTCCACAAGCATCCTTTGACAACGCCTACCTACCTCAATGGTGTTTGTTTTTTTTTTTTTTAAGTTTTTTTTTTTTTTTAATTTGAAAAGCAGAGCAACAGAGAAAATCTTCCATCTGCTGATTCACCCTCCAGATGTCTTGGTCACCTGGGTCTGGGTCAGGGTGAAGCCAGGAGTCTGCAGCTCCAACCAGATGTCGCTTGTGGGTGGCAGGAACCCAAGAACTTCAGCCATCACCTGCCGCCTCCCAGAGTGTGCATGCATAGGAAGCCTGATTGTAGACAGAGTCAGGACTTGATCCCAGGCACACATAGGGGATGTCGATGTCCCAAGGGCGTCTTAACCTACCGCTCCACAAGGTCCACCTTAGTGGGTTTTGTATCCTTTGTTCCTTCTGTATTTAGTAGTTGGTATTCTGCTGTAAAAAAGAGCCTCCCAGGGCCAGCATCGGGGTAAGCCTGTGATGCCAGCGTCCCATATGAGTGCTGGTTCAAATCCTGGCTACTCCTCTTCCAATCCAGCTCCCTGCCAGTGCTCTTGGGAAAGCAGCAGAAGATGGTCAGAGTATTTGGGCCTCTGCCACCTATGTGGGAGACCCTGATGGAGTTCCAGACTGTTGCAACCATTTGGGGAGTGAACCAGTAGATGGAAAATCTCTCTTTCTATGTCTCTCTATCTCTTTGTAACTCTATCTTTCAAATAAGTAAATAAATCTTCAAAAAGAAGAACATGCCTTCTTTTTCTTTTAATTATTTATGTCAATGCAGGCTTTTGAGTTTTTTCAATATGCTGTAATCTCTTACTATCATTTTTTTATTTTTATGCTTAAATTGTCCCCGGTTTGGTAAGTGAGTCCCTCTGAAAGCTGCTTCTTTTGTCTTTCTGACATGTCCCCACCTTTGGAACTTTCTTAATGGTTCCAAGCTATTATCCAGAGCCTTCCAACTGACAGAATCTGAGCATGGAGTTGGCTTCCTTTGAGGAATCGCTTCCGTCTCTGCATCCCAATAAATTACAGCCTCAGCTGCCAGCTGCGTTTCTGTTCCCCTGTAGCATGACCAGCCCCAGGAGCAGTTTCACCCAGAAAGGAACTTGTCAGCAGGCTGCTGAGTGCCCTCATTCCGTGTGGCTCCTGGTGGCATCAGCCTCTAGAAAGGCTGCCTCATCCCCAGGGGTCGGGACAGTCCACCCTTGAAGACATGACCACCGGCCAGGAGACCTGTAGACCTTCAGCTTCCTATGAGAGCTTTTGGTCGGTGAGTGCGATGCAGTCTCTAATCGCCAATCACTGTCCCTTTTGGCTGCATAACGGTGTTCTGGTCAATGATGACCATATATATGACCATGATCCCCAAAGATTGTATTGCCTGATGGCATTGTCGCTGTTTGTGTTCATTCCTTGATGTTTGTATAGTGACAAAACTACTGAACAACACATTTATCAGCACTTTCCCCCTCATTAAGTGACTGTGCCTTGTATTCCTTGGTCCCAAGATTCTGAAACCCTCAGTGTGTGTTTTCCTTAAACAGTGGTGCCTTCTGTGTCACTGGAAATCTTTTAAATTTAGCTGGAGGTCCCCGAGCTTGTTTGAGAATGATGTTTCTTGGTTAGAATTTTTTTTTCTTTTCACTCCTGGATAGCTCAATACTCTAAAGCTTGCAGAAGAATTGATTGTGGTAGAACGACTATATTGCATTCCTTTCTCAGCTTAGGGTTTGTCCTTTTCTCTGCTTTTGGTGTATACAGTTATTGGAAATGCAGTATTTGTGTCACTGGTTGCTTCACTTTGCTATAAAACCCTTTGCATTTCACTCACTTTCAGAGAGGACTTAAGAAAAATTGCCATAAAAGCATATATTCTAGGAAATTCAGTCTTAAAAGCAACCAAAGTTAAAAAAGCACCCAAGCAAGGAAATCATGGGTGCCAAGAGCGGGGATCGCAGTTGTCACTCTGTGGAGACCTGGTTTAAGCCTGAAATCCTTGTCAACATGAGTTTGTAGGGGTGGAAAAGACGACAGTCACAGCTGAACCTCCTACAACAAAAGAGAGAAAAAAGTGTAACTGATGTATTTAATCAAAGTTTTGCCTGACACAGGAGCCATCAGAAATGAACACACAAAGACTTGTACTTAAGTTTGATAAAGACCAGATAGGTGCATGAAAACGTGACTGCACAAAAATAAAGGAGCATCCAGTAACACGTGGAGAGGGAGACCCGGCGAGGCCTGTGTTCTTCTTGTCTGTGTAGCTTCCCTTCCCCCCAGGTGCGGGACAGAAACCCTCAGGAATGAGAGCCTTTAAAAGGAGAAGGGAGAGAGTGACCTTTCTAGGTTTTGCGGCTTCCTGTGAGACTGGGGAGTTCTCCTTTGCAGGAACCACACAGAGGAGGAGGAATTCTGGTTTCTGTGATTCACTTCGGGGCAGGGCGGGGCGGGCGGACAGGAGGGCAGGAGAGAGACTGCTTTGAGAGCCTAGGGTCTCCTTCAGCTCACGGTGCCCAGCATACCAAAGTGGCATACTGTGGGATACTATTTTTTTGGGCCCCAACAAGTTGCAGTAGTATAATAAGGCAAAGGTGTGGCACTCCATTTCACTTACTCTGTACAGTGCCTTCTCTGCTTTGGCCATGGCCTGCACCTTACTCTGGCCTGCAGTCACCTCTCACAAGTATATATATTTGGGGTGGAAAACTGCAAGAAGGAGAATGTATTAGTACAAAGCCGTTGCCGTGACTGCACAAACAATTTAAATAAAGTGTCTTTCCTAGCAGATCCGAGGCATTCCTTCCCTCCCAGATTCCTTTTTCAGAATGGTCTTAACTTCAAACCCGATCAGTAATACACACCTGCTGATAAGAGGAGCACTAAGAATTCCTCTGAAAAACACCCATGGCTTCTCTTGGAAAAGAGACTCTAGAGATCTTAGGTAGGTTAACAATAACACTTTTTCCCAGGTGCATACCAGCTAGTGGTACTACGGAATTTTTCTCCTTAGACTTTATTCCTCTTAGGTTGGAATAGCTTTCAATTGGAGTTCTACAGTTCCCAAATTGTGTTTGGCCTCAGATTGGGAAGCAATGTGGTAGGGCAAGCTTGCCTCCTTCCAGGTATTAACCTGGCCCTGCTGGGAGAGGTATCACTTCGGCACAGCCTGTGTTGTGTCTGCGTAGATAGATGAAGACACTTGTTTTGCTTTTTAAGTTTCTTTTTCCTCATGTATACAGGCAGAAATTATTGTCAGAGTCATGAGCATTGAGATGAGGCAAATGAAGTGATCGGTGTACAGAACAGGCTCCAGTAAACATTACCTTAAACAAGTAAAATGGTTAAATGGTTGCTCCTTAAGTTGCTCTTCTCTTAGTTTGAAACCTTTGTTGAGAAGTAACCCCACTCAAAATAATCTGTATTTAAGAACAACCTCCAAGGCGGGGGGGGGGGGGGGGGCTTAGTTTGAACTCAAGACAATTTGATTTGAATTTTCCTGCAGCCAGAGTTGGCAGGGTTAATGCGCACCCGCTGAGAAGCCATGCGGCTACCTTCTGGCAGCCCATATGCAGATGCTGCTGTATTAATTACCAAAGAAAACCTGATTAACTCAGAAGTCCTTTAACTGTCAGGGAGGCAGCTGCTCCAGCTTGGGAACAGGTTTTCCTCCTCCCTCCTACCGTCAGGCTGCAGCTTTTCATCTCTTCTTTAGAGGACCTCTACGACTGCACAGTTGGCTCTCTCAGCCCCTGACCACTTCAGTCAACTCTCTGATCTGTAGTTATAGTGGTCCAGAGCATGGGTTGCATAATTAATTTAATATATAATTTAAAATAAAAACAAGCAAACAGCATCACATCATTATTCTCTCAACAGTTAAAACTGACAGTATCCTAGGATTTTAGAATTGGAATGGATGTTACAGATGATCTCAGTTTACAGATGAGCGACTCCAGGCTCAGAATGGTGAAGGATGGAGCGGATCGCCAAGGTCACCCAGCTTGTCAGTGGTGCAGCCAGCCATCAGGGTCTGCCCTGCACGCTAGTCCTGCTCTCGCTTCGGTGTTGTGCTCCTCATCACCGGGCCATGTGCCCAGAGAAACAAGAAGTCACACTGCTACTTTGAGCTCCATTTCTCTCTCCATGCCTTTGTTCAAATCTAGAAGACAAGTCAGATATCAGTTAGAAACCTGAAGACTGGTGGTAGATGCAGAGGGCTTGGGTGGCGATGTATGGAAAAGCAGAGATACCGATATCCATATCAGAGACCTTTCTTGAGCCCAATAGGTTGCACAGAGAACCCTAGCGTAGTTTCTGGAAACTGGGCTCAACTTCAGCCTCCTTTTTTGTCACACTGGTTGTTGGTTGTTTTGACAATAGCAGGTTTATTTGTCGGGACTTTTTGGAGGAGGGGTGGAGAGGGGAAGGTGATAATTTGGATCAGATGAATAATGGGGTGTGTCTGCTGCGGTTTTGGCTGATGCAGCGTGTTTTATTGGCTTTCCTGTAGTTGACACTTTGTCTCAGAGGTGTTGAGTCTTCTTCCCCGTGTCCTGAAAAGTGGCTTTAGTTGCCACTTTTTTTCTATTATCTATTCTCTATTCTATTATCTTCACTCTATTATCTGTTCTCTTAGTAGAGGCAGTAACAAAGTTCATTTAGGTTTTTTTTTTTTTTTTTTTAAGATTTATTTATTTATTTGAAGTGCGGAGTTACAGAGAGGCAGAGAGAGAGAGAGGTCCTCCATCTGCTGGTTCACTCCCCAGATGGCCGAAGCGGCTGGAGCTGCATCTGAAGGCAGGAGCCAGGAGCTTCCTCCAGGTCTCCCATGTGGGTGCAGGGGCCCAAGCACTTGGGCCATCTTCTACTGATTTCCCAGGTCATAGCAGAGGGCTGTATAGGAAGTGGAGCAGCCAGGACTTGAACCGGTGCCCATATGGGATACAGCTTTACCCACTATGCCACAGTGAGGCCCCTGGCTTGTTTTTATTATTATGAAACAACCTTTATTCTAGGAATTGAGAGATTAGTGTGAATTTATACTGAGACATTTATGTGAGACTCTCAGGAGAACCAGGGAAAGAGGAAAGTTGGAAGGTGTGTATGAGAGTGAAGAGTCCCGCCAGCTTCCTGTTCCAGCTGACAGTGCCAGTTCAGTTCTGCAAGGGGAACAGGGGATCTGTGTTATTTTGTCCACATGTGCTGTCCATGTTGACACTGAGGAGGTTTTCAGGAGTGATAGTTGGCCTTCAATTGTTCATCGTGATACTGGACTTCTCAAAATGCTGAATGGGTTTGCTGATGACTTCCTGTACACAACTCTGTATAATGACTCTGTATAATGAATGGATTGTTTTTTAAAAAAAAACAAAAAGATACTTTGGAGCCAGCCCTGTGGGGTAATAGGTTAAGCCTCTGCCTGCGGCACTGGCATCCCATATGGGCACCAGTTCAAGTCCCAGCTGCTCCACTTCTGATCTAGCTCCCAGCTAATGGCCTGGGAAAGCACACGTGGGAGACCCAGAAGAAACTCCTGGTTTCTAGCTTCTGATCGGCACATCTCTGGCTGTTGTGGCCATTTGGGGAGTGAACCAGCAGATGGAAGACCTCTCTGTGTCTTAAAAATCTTTAAAAAAAAAAAAGATTTATTTATGTATTTACTTATTCTAAAAGCAGAGTGACAGAAAGAGGGAAAGACAGAGATCTTCCACCATCGCTTCACTCCCCTAATGCCCTCAACAACCAGGGCTTGGCCAGGATGAAGCCAGGAGCCAGGAGCTCCATCTGGATTGACAAGGGTGGCAGGGGCCCAAGTGCTTGGGCCCTCATCCGCTGCCTTCTAACAGCAGCAGCAGCAGCAGCAGGACTGAATCCCAGGCATTCCAATGTGGGATGCCGGTGTCCCAAGTGGTGCCTTAGCCCACTGTGCCACAAGGCTGTTCTTCCTAGTTTAATAATTATAAACAGATAATCAGAAGAAATCGTGGTAAGAATAGTCTAATTGTAAGCAAGGTATGAAGGGACTCAAGACTAGCCCATTGCTATGTGCTCAGTGATCAGATACACAGGCAGTTGGCTGTGTCCCCTTACTTTTTGATTGTGGGCCAAAGATTAGGCAGTAGTCGGATATTTTGTGCTTGGTAAGTACCTCTCACAGGTGATGCACTCAGCTAATGCTCTTTGCTGTTTCAGAGGAGCCCATCTCTTTGACGGGAGAGTGATTTCCTTGTTTCAGTGTCTGGTGTCACTGATGTATATGTGCAGGCCAGGTGGTGTCCTTACAAACACATAGGAAAGGCAGTGCCCCAGCGAAATGTGCAGAGGGCCTGGGTGAACAAGATCTCTAACTTTTCGGATGGTTCTGTGTGTGGAAGAGAAGGAAGCTTGAGGATTTGAAATAGTAGGTACAGCCTCTCCTGCTTCAATTATGCCAACAAAATACACAGCCTACAGATGGTGTCATGGAGCTTATGGTTAGGTGACTAAAGGGAGTGCTATTCAGTCAGTTCAATTATGATGTTTGCATTTGGCTCAAAGACTGACCTTCGTACAGCCAAGAATTGCGTGTCTGAGCCTCTCTGAACACTGGTGAGGGCTGCCTGGATCTTACAAGTGGAGAAGAGGGGAGTGATCTAGTTCAGACTCTGAGAGTGGCACTGAACGAGTCTGGTTCTTCTCAAGCAGAGGCTCTCATACCTGGGGAGCTTTTTGTTCTCTCTTGAACACTGTTTGAACCTGTTTAGGGACGGCATCCATGTGGATTAGTGGTGGGTGTCCTGGAAGGAGAGTATTTCCGAGATAGATGACATCTCTTCCTGGATTTGCCTGGATTTTATCCTAACAGGCAGCTCTTCCCCTTTGTCTCTCCCGGGGTCTTTTTACCGGTAAATGGAAGGATATGACTTGATTGCTAGGCATTGATCTTAATCGGGCTCCTGATTTTGTAAGAAAACAGATTACTTGGCAGCTGGATTGCTGTCACCGGCTATCAGAGAGATGAACTAGAAGACATTCTAAAGTTCATGCAGACTCGAATCGCTTTTCATTTCATCGTGTGTGTGTGTGTGTGTGTGTACACAGATTAGTTCATGCAGTTATAAAATGTCATAAGTGAGAAAAGTAACAAGGAAAAACTGCATAAGTAGAGAAATTTAATGGGCCACGTATGTTCAAGTAGTAGTTGTCCATGGAAAAGGTTTTAATTTTCACTTTTGAGGTATAGTTTGCTATTGGACTGTGTCCTAGTTAGTGTGTTGCCTTCTGGCTTTGTCATTTTAACGATCTTGTGTTTGTGAATTGGGTCCTCCTAAATTCCTTAGGCTGTTCCTCCCCTGGATGAAAAAGGGGGTGGTGAGAGATCACGTCATTGCCATCTTTCTGGATTAAAAAAAAAAAAAAGGTGGCTCACTGGAGAGATGCTAGGAGGGGGATTCTGTTTGATGGGATATTTTCCTGTATCTCCTTCAACTGAGAGTCTCCTGGAATCTCTCATCTAGAACCCTGACATCCTGATGGGGTCTCAGTGTGAGTCTCTTGAAACTCTCCTCACTGTTCTCTCTCTACTTCTTTTCTCCTTCTCCCCCTCTCCCCTGCCCCAAGCAGGCCAGCTCAGCTGCATTTCCTTCCCGCCTAAGGAAGAAAAGTACCTGCAGCAGATCGTGGACTGCCTCCCTTGCATACTGATCCTGGGCCAGGACTGTCATGTGAAGCGCCAACTGTTGAACTTGCTGCTGGGGGTGCAGGTGCTTCCCACTGCCAAGCTGGGCAGTAAAGAGAGCTGCAAGCTACGGCGCCTCCGCTTCACCTATGGGACTCAGACCCGGGTCAGCCTGGCACTCCCTGGACATTATGAACTAGTGCACACGCTGGCTGCTCACAAGGGCACCTGGGAGACCATCCCCGAGGAGGACCTGGAGGTCCACGAGGACAGTGAGGATGCCGCTCACGTTTTAGCCGAACTGGAGGTGACGATGCACCATGCTCTCTTACAGGTACCAATCCCGTGCTTACTCACCAGCTGTGCACACAGGCACCAGCTTGCCTTTTGTTTTGACTTTCTCAAAAAGTAGTTTGGTGACACACACTCTGGGGTCTGAGCAGAAGCAGGTGGAGTCAGAAGTCATAATCTAGAAAGCTGGAAAGTGGACAAGGCCGCAGCAGCGCCACCCTGCCCCTGTGTATGAGCCGCGAAGCCCTGAGAGACGTGCTTGTCTCCTTGCCACCTTCCCTCTCGTTCTAACGGGAAAGGAGTGTGTGGTACTTGCATCATCTTGGTAAGCTTTTACAGAAGAGTTCCCATCCGTGTTAGAAATCCTTCTTTATTTCTTCGTAGGAAGATGTTGCTGGGACTGTCTCCAGCTACCCGTTTCTAATTAAGGGTCTCTTAGAATGGAGATCAAGTGAAGAATTGGGGAGTTTTTTCCTTCGTGGTAGCTATTTATTTACTAAACAGGACAGATCATTTCTTTGGAGGGAACTGGGGAGAGTGAGGGTGTGTCCAGCTCGATGTAAGGAGACAGGAAGAGTCCATCATTTGGAGATTATTTTCTCTGCCCTCTTACAGTGAGAGCACAAATGCTGTGGCATCGCCCAAGGTCACAGTGCCTGTCGGGCTCGCTTCTTCACTCAGGGAGGCCTCCTCGCTCGTCTGGGCTTCCTTCCTACTGGGCAGCTAGGACCAGGCTATGTAATTAGACCGCATGGGGATCAGCAAAGGACGTGACGGTGTCAGATCGGGAGTAGGCAGGAGAAGAATGGAGACATGCTCAGAACACAGAGTTCCTCACCCTGCTTAGCTGTGCCAGGAAGGGCCGGCTGACCTGGAGGACTTGGCCTGTCACCCAGTGAGTCCTTTGCATTGAGTCATGGCCTGTGACACCCTGTAGGCAGAAGCTCTCGTCTCATTTCCCCCACAGCCCATGTTTCTTTTACCTTTGTTCATCCTCAGGGGACTGTGTGATGAGCCCCCTTTTCCCTTGGCTGAGTTTTGGGGGTGGGTTTCACACGAGGAGCTCACCCTTAGCTCCAGTGCGTGGGTAACAGTGACAGTAGCCCTGGCGGTTGTTCTTGTTGATTGGCTGAGGTCCGTGTGGTCAGCCTCTCCCACAAGGATTTGGTCCGCACAGTCTCTGTAGTGTTCTGCCCTAGTTATTTCCTTCACACTTCCAGCAGTGCAGCGGCTTTCACGTTTCTGAGATTTTAAGATGTGAGAAATACTTGCGTGTTTTCAGTCCTGCCGTTTGCCTGTGGATGGACCTGAAAGACATCGTGCTAAGTGAGATAAGCCAGACGCAGAAAGACGAGTTGTGCAGGATCTCACACATGGAATCCGAGAACACGTGGAATGTTCAGAGATAGCAGATCAAGCAGTGGTTGCCGGGAGAGAGGGAGGGAGATGTAGGTCAGTGGATAAAAAATAGCTATGTAGGGTGAACAAGGCTGGAGATGCAGTGTTCTCCATGAGGACTGTAGTTAATAACGCTGTGTTATATTAAGGGTCTCGGCTTATATTTTAGCTGTTTTTATCAGAGAAAAAGTAACTAAGTAAGATGACAGATATGTTAACTTGCTTCACCACAGTAACCATTTCACTATCTTGTGTCCATAACATCATGTTGTAATCCTGAAATGCACAGAATACAACTTATTCTTTAAGAAAGAGAAATATCTGGGGTCGGTGCTGTGGCACAGCTGGTTAATGCCCTGACCTGGAACGCCGGCATCCCATATGGGTGCCAGTTCGAGACCCGGCTGCTCCACTTCTAATCCAGCTCTCTGCGATGGCCTGGGGAAGCAGTGGAAGATGGCCCAAGTCTTTGGGCCTCTACACCCATGTGGGGGACCTAGAAGAAGCTCCTGGCTCCTGGCTTTGGTTCAGTGCAGATCCGGCCGTTGTGGACAACGGGGGACAACTGGGGAGTGAACCAGTGGATGGAAGACCCTCTCTCTCTCTGCTTCTCCTTCTCTCTCTGTGTAACTCTGACTTTCAAATAAATAAATAAATCTGAAAGAAATAAAGAAAGAAAAAGAGAAAAAGAGAGAGAGAGAGAGAGAGAGAGAGAGAGACGTCTGCACCATGGCATAATGGGTAAAGCCACCGCCTGCAGTGGTGGGCATCCCATGTGGGTGCCAGTTCGAGTCCCGGCTGCTCCACTTCCAATCAGGATCTCTACTATGGCCTGGGAAAGCAGTGGGTCCCTGCACCCACGTGAGAGACCCAGAGGAAGCTCCTGGCTCCTGGCTTCGCATTGGCGCAGCTCCAGCCGTTGCATCCAACTGGGGAGTGAACCAGCGGAAGGAAGACTTCTCTCTCTCTCTCTGCCTTTCCTTCTCTCTCTGTGTAACTCTGACTTTCAAGTAAATAAATAAATCTTTAAAACAAAAGAGAGAGAGAGAAATGTTTTTCTCAGGCCTGAGCTGTGGAGCACCGAGTGAGCTGCTGCCTGTGACACCGGCATCCCATGTGGGTGCCAGGTTCAGTCCTGGCTGCTCTGCTTCTGATCCAGCTGTCTGCTGATGTGCCTGGGAGGGCAGTGGAGGATGGCCTGTGTGCCTGGGCCCCTGCCACCCATATGGGAGACCTAGGTAGAGTTCCTGGTTCCTAGCTCCAGTGCGGCCCAGCCCTGGCCACTGTGGACATTTGGGAAGTGAACCAGTGGATGGAGGATCTCTCTTTCTGTGTTTAACTCTGCCTTTCAGTAAAATAATTGTTAAAAAAAAGAAAAATAACATTTTAATTTTTTAAAAAAAGATTTATTTTATTTATTTGAAAGACAAAGTTACAGAGGAAGGCAGAGACAGAGAAAGAGGTCTTCCATCGCAGGTTCACTCCCCAGATGGCCGCAATGGCTGGAGCTGCACCAATCCGAAGCCAGGAGCTTCTTCTGGGTCTCCCACGTGGATGCAGGGGCCCAAGGACTTGGACCATCCTCCACTGCTTTCCCAGGCCATAGCAGAGAGCTGGATCAGAGAGGAACCGCCAGGACTAGAACTGGCGCCCGTTTGGGATGCCAACACTTCTGGCCAGGGCTTTAACCCACTGCGCCACAGCTCCAGCCCTGAAAAACAGCATTTTCTATCAGGACTTAGTACATACCTACTGATATACATTTTTAAAGATTTATTAACTTATTTGAAAATCAGAGTTAGAGAGAGAAGGAGAGGCAGAGAGAGAGAGAGAGAGAGAGAGAGGTCTTCCATCCGCTGATTTACTCCCCAGTTGGCCACAATGGCTGGAGCTGTGCCAGTCCGAAGCCAGGAGCCAGGAGCCAGGAGCTTCTCTGGTTCTCCCACACAGGTGCAGGGGCCCAAGCACTTGGGCCATTTTCTGCTGCTATGGCTTTCCCAGGCCATAGCAGAGAGGTGGATTAGAAATGGAGCAGCCTGGTCTTGAACTGGCACCCATATGGGATGCCAGCACAGCAGGCAGTGGCTTTATCTGCTATGCCACAGCGCTGGCCCCCAGATACACACCTGAAATAAAAGTTTCATGAAACTATGCTTTTCCTTCTGTAAAATACATTATTTTCTTCTCTGTTCAATTTTTAAAAAAAATATTTATTTTTTATTTATTTGAAAGTGAGAGAGAGAGATATCTTCCATTTGCTGATTCACTTCCCAAATGGCTACACCAGCCAGGGCTATGCCAAGCCAAAGCCAGGAGCCTAGAGCTTCTTCTGGGTCCCCCCATGGGTGGCAGGGGTCCAAGCACTTGGGCCATCTTCCACTGCTTTCCCAGGTGCATTAGCAGGGAGCTAGATGGGAAGTGGAGCAGCCAGGTCTTGAACCAGAGCCCATAGAGGAATGCCAGCATCTTAGGTGGTGGCTTAACCTATTATGCCACGCCAGCCCCTCAACTGTTTTTTTTTAGATGATGGTAAGAACCCGTAAGGTTGGTCCCATGACCGGACACATTGTATGCTTACAAAACACTGTTAAGTAGCTGCAATGACTACTGTAAGTTGGTGGTGATTTTTCAAAACAGAATGTGACTAAAGCTACCTGCAGGGAGGCAAGTTTCTTGATTTCTCTGTGTCTGCTCATATTGTTGTCTAAATTTCTAGTGCTCATTTACTTTCGTTCCATGAGTTGGGTTGATACAAGACAGCCATCGAAGGCAAGTGCAAGCAGCTCCTCAAGTGTGTATCTGAGCACAGACGCTCCCCGGAGCTCCCTGCGCTGATAGCTGGTATGCTAAGCACACGAACGGTCTCGACTGAGAAGCCCACCTGGGTGGGATGTTGAGATACTGTGTGAGTCTGTCTGCATGGTGAAAATGCATACCCCACTCTCTGCTTGAGGAGTCTCCAGCCCTGTCTGTTTTTCATGTGGCTTGTGAGGCTTCCTCAGCTACTGTTTCTCCGGATCTGCTTTATTCTCCAGTGGTTTTGATGTAGAGCTAATAACAGACCCCAGCGGTTGTTCTAAGTTTAGAACCCCTTGATGCTGAGCCTCAGGGGTCCCTGCGGCCTCTGTGGAATCCGAGCACGGCCCTTTCACTACAGTCCGGCTCCTGTCCTGTGAAATACATCAGAGATGTTCTGCTCACTGCCCGGGGCGCTGCACAGCTACCTGGAGGACTGTGGACGCCTGTGAGAAAGCGCTTTTTGTTTAGTCCCAGTTATATTTAGGACCAGTGAGTTAGCTCTGAACAGCCCTTCCATCTGGTTTGTAAAGAGGGTGGGGAAGAAAGGAAACATTTAGCTAAAGGAAACCAAGATTGAATTAGGGGAAATGGGATGTTCATTTTTAACTGTCAAACTCTCAAAGCAGAATTTCCCCCTGCCCTCTTATACAATGCTCATTCTCTAATACGTTACTTTAAAGCCCTCATAAATTAGCCATTTTCATTTTGTTCCAGAATAGAACAAGTTGTATGGACCCACATTGCATAGTATTCCCAGCCTTTGAGGTCTTAGCTGGGAATTTGACCTGAGAGAGTGTGGAGAGCCTCGTGGAGTGATAGCACAGTATTTTTCCAGCTGGCGGCACACTTCCCCACCCCCCTGTTCACTAGTTCTTTCTTTACATACACGAAAACTTCCTTCTGCCTCCTCCCAACTCCCTCTTTCCAGAGCCTGTACCTCCTTCCCTCTGTAGAACAGCTGTGCCTCCGAGTTGCTCAGTCTGTGTGTTTGAACACCTGTAAGAAGAGGAATGAGAAGTAGCAGAGATCATTAAACTTGCATCGCCCAAGATGGGTTCCTGCAGGCCGTTTACTGTGGCCAGCACCTAGCTCCAGGTGTTTTACTCCTGGCATTAGCCTGTCCCCTGGAGCTTTCTGGCCCTTTGGACAAATGTCCACATCAGCTGGCAGCCAGGCTGCCACACACTGGCTGCTTGTTGGCTCAAGGTGCTGTCCAGTGGGGGATATTTCAGGGAACTGAGGTAGACTAATATTTCTAGGCAAGGTCAGTGATAGGCAAATAAACTTAATTTTAAAAGATTCTTAACTCTAACCAGTTGGAGTAGTAAAGTTTTCTCTGCAACCCTCAATTAATAGCTATAGTAGGGGGCCGGTGCTGTGGCATAGCAGGTAAAACCGTGCCTGCAGCCCCCAAATTTCCTAAATATTGTTTGTTGCTAAAAACTAACTTCTCTCTCTTTTTAAGAAGATTTATTTATTTAGGGGCCAGTGTTGTGGTGTAGCAGGTTAAGCTGCCACCTACAATGCCAGCATCCCACATAGGTGCCAGTTATAGTCCCAGCTGCTCCACTTCAAATCCATTTCCCCCTGGGAAAGCAGTGGAAGATGGCCCAAGTGCCTACACCCCTGTCACCCATCTGAGAAGCCCAGATGAAGCTCCTGGTTCATGGCTCTAGCCTGGCCCAGTCCTGGCTGTTGTGGCCATTTGGGGGGTGAACCAGAGAGAGGATGAAAAACTTGCCTCTGAAATAAATAAAAGGTTTATGTGCTTGAAAGGCAAAGTGACAGAGAGAGAGAGAGAGAGAGAGAGAGAGAGAGAGATCGATCTTCCATCCTCTGATTCACTCTCCAAAGCACAGTATCTATGCTAGGCAAAGCCAGGAGCCTGAACTCTTTCTGGGGCTCTCACTAGGGTAGAAGGGGCCTAAGCACTTGGACCATCTTCTACTGTATTTCCAGGTACATTAGAGAGCAGGATCAGAAGTGGAATAGCCAGGACTTAAACTGGTGCTTTGGTATGGAATGCCTGCCTTACAAGCAGAGGCTTAACCTGCTATGCCACAATGCCAGATGTGCTTCTCTCAATTTTTTTCTGCTTATTGGTATTTTTATTATGATACCTTATAAAATAAAATTTACTTTTGTTTTTTTTCCTAAAGATTTATTTATTTATTTGAAAGTCAGAGTTACACAGAGAGAGAAGGAGAGACAGAGAAAGAGAGAGGTCTTCCATCTGCTGGTTCATTCCGCAGTTGGCCACAATGGCTGGAGCTGCACCTATCTGAAGCCAGGAGCCAGGAGTCAGGAGCTTCTTCTGGGTCTCCTGGGCGGGTGCAGGGGCCCAAGGACTTAGGCCATCTTCTACTGCTTTCCCAGGACATAGCAGAGAGCTGGATTGGAAGTGGAGCAGCTGGGTCTCGAACCAGAGCCCATATGGAATGCTGATACATTTACCTGCTACACCACAGGGCCAGCCCCTACTTTTGGCTTTTTTAAATAAACTTTGTAATAAGCAACTTTTTAAAGAGAGATTTATTTTATTTATTTGAAAAGCAGAGTTAGAAGGATCTTCCATCCTCTGGTTCACTCCCCCAGATGGCCACAATGAATCCAGGAGCTTCATCCAGGTCTCCCATGTGGGTGCAGGGGCCTAAGCACTTGGGCTGTCCTCTGCTGCTCTCCCAGGTGTATTATCAGGAAGCTGGACTGGAAGTAGAGCAGCTGGGAGTGAAACTGGCACCTGTATGGGATGCTGGTGTTGCAGGTAGCCACTTAACCTGTTACACCACAATACCAGCCCGAGCAACTTTTTAAATTTTACTTGTTTTTCTGTATTTGAAAGGCAGGGGGATAAAGGTTGGATCTTCCATCTGCTTCATTCCCCAGATGCCTGCATAGATGTGGTTGGGCCAGGCTAAAACCAGGAGCTGGGTGGGAGACAGGTTCCCAACTATGTGAGCCATCACCTGCCGCCTCCCAGAGTGCACATTAGCTCAGACTGGAATGAGAAGCAGAGCTGGGATTCACACACAAGCACACTGATGTGGGACCTGGGCATCCCCAAGTCATGTCTTAACTGCTGCCCCAAACTCCCACTCACCAAATTTGTTATGTGTCAAATTTAGTTAGATAGCATATTGTCTCTTGAGTACATCTAGGTTAAAAGCAAGGGTTGATAGGTAAGAAATAGGGAAAAACCAGGCCAGCTCTCTGCTGTGGCCCGGGAGTGCAGTGGAGGATGGCCCAAGTCCTTGGGCCCTGCACCCGCATGGGAGACCAGGAGAAGCACCTGGCTCCTGGCTTCGGATCAGCGCGGTGCGCTGGCCGCAGCAGCCATTGGAGGGTGAACCAACAGCAAAGGAAGACCTTTCTCTCTGTCTCTCTCACTGTCCACTCTGCCTGTCAAAAAAAAAAAAAAAAAAGAAAGAAATAGGGAAAAAGACTGGGTAAGGTCCTTAGGGCAAGAAGACACTGTTGGTAGGAGAGAGTGTAGGGAATTAGGTCAAAAACAGTTATTCTAAGGGAAAAGAAACAAGGATGGGTACTATAGATAAGAGAAATAAAGAATGATATTCTACATGTATAATTAAAGCATTATTTTATGGGGCAAAAGGAAACAGAAGTGATGTGTTTAGAAGGAGGTGGAAAGTTCAGGCGAGTACTGAATGATAAATTCTTCACAGGCAGTAGTCCTGTGTTCTTTGGATTTAGTACATTTAACACCTCGTTCAGCTTCCCCTGACACACGTTTCACAGACAGTGACATGGAGCCATCCCGCATGCACTGCTCTTTGCCGGAGAAACCTGCAGTGCCAGTTGCAGGTCCATATGCCTGTTAAGGGTGTCTGTGCTTTGGAGGCGAGTTGTTGTTCTAATCCCCGTGCTCCCTGCGGTAGCCTTGCAGTCCCTTAAAAGAACAGCCAGAAGCTGATGTCTCTTCTCACTCCGCCATCAGTGAGTCATCTTTGGCCTTTCTGGGTTAGCTCTTGGGGAAAAGAATCTGAGCTAGTTTATTACAGTCTCAATCTTTTCTTTTATCTCTTTCCTCTGCTTGGATCCTGTCTGCCCTCTTCTGCACCACGTGGCTTGCTTTCTGTTCTCCGCCTTGTCAGGGGTTTGTGTTTCTCTTTGAGTAGAGGGCAGCTCAGGTAAAAAATCTCCCATTCAGAAACTCGAGTTGAAATATTGCCAACAGGCAGAAGCTCTGGGGCTATTAAAATATTCTTGTTTTACTTCTCTCTTGATATCTCAACCAATTGGAGGATATTATCTTATTTCATAGCAGAACCTTTGCTTTGTGGCTAGCATATATGTTTTAATTTGAAATTCCAGGATTGTTAGGGTCTTGAAAATCATCTTGTTCGTCCTTTATTCTTCTTTAAGAGCTTCCCTAACACTGGATCGATCGTGTAGAGCCTGACGCACAGTGGGGCTTTCAGTGACTGTTGAAATATGGTACAGTGGACCTGGATTCGTGTCTTCATTTTACATTTAGCAGTGTGACTCTGTGCCTTCATTTATTTTATTTTTAAATATTTACTGATTTGCTTGTTAGAAAGGCAAAGCAACAGAGAGAGACAGACAGACAGAGACAGAGAAATTTTCCATCCACTGATTGACTCCCCAAATGCCTGCAACAGCCAAGTCTGGACCAGGCTGAAGAAGAAGCGTGGAACTCCTTCTGTGTCTCCTACATGGGTGGCAAAGGCACAAACACTTTGGTCATCTTCTCTTGGCTCCCAGGCACATTAGCAGGAAGTTGGATCAGAAATGGAGCAGCCGGGACTTGGAGTGGCACTCTGATATGAGATGCTGGCCTCGTAATCTGTGGCTTAATCTGCTGTACCACAATGCCAGCTGCTCTGTGCCTTCATTTGTCTAATTTTTTTGAAAGATTGACTTATTTTACTGGAAAGGCAGAGTTACAGAGGTAGAGGAAGAGATAGAAAGAGAGAGAAGGAGAGAGAGAAAGAGACAGAGAGATCAACCCTCCATCCCCTGCTTCACTTCTCAAATGGCTACAATGGCCAAGGCTGAGTCAGGCCAAAGCCAGGAGACCAGAACTTCATCTAGGCTTCCCCCGTGGGCTCATTTTATGCTTGACGTGAAGCTAAAGTGAGAGCTTATATGTAAAGCACCTAGCACAGTGTCTGCACATAATCAGCCCCTCCCTCCATCCTGTGAGCAAATACGCAGTGTCCTGGAGACACCAGGCCTCCCTGGCAGCCATCCACAAAGGGACTCCTCCTGTTGGTCGAGCTTCAGTCCTTCTGTTGCAGCTTACTTGCAGTTATTACTCTTCTCCTATTAGATACAGCGTTCATAATTCATCCTGACTTCCGTTTATCTTAAAGGAGGGACATGTTAGGAGAAGGTAAACAAAACAGCTGTATGTAAAAGTTAGAAGGTAGAGTCTTCCTTCTTCTTTTCCTCTTCTTGTTCCTACTGTTTTTTTTTTTTTCCTTTTTATAACTTGAATAGACAATTACATTTAAAAAAATGTTTATTTTAATCTACTTGAAAGGCAGAGTGACAGAGAGAGAGAGAGATCTTCCATCTGCTGGTTCACTCTCCAAAACCAGGAGCCCAGAATCCTCTTACGTTCTCCTATATGAGTGGAAGGGGCCCCAAGCTATCAAGTGCCTGAACGTCATAGGCTACCTCCCAGGATGCAGTATCAGGAAACTGGATCAGAAGCAGAGTGGGTGGGACTCAGACCAGACTCTCCGATGTGGAATGCAGGTGTCCCAAGCAGCACCTTCACCTGCTGCCATAAAGCCTGCTCCTTATCTCTCTCTCGATGAATCTAGGAGGTGGTAAGGGAATGAAGCTTCTGATTCCTACTTTCATCTGCGTCTGTGGATATCTGGGTGCCTGACTGTTCACAGGGCAAAATGAGCAGAGGATATTCAATACATTGTTGTCAACTTGTCTGCTACCTGCCTCTGCAGTACACAGGGAAGATAGTGAAGATCCTTAAAGGCGTCTGAGTTGTGGGGATTGTAAATATCTATATCTATATCTATATAAATACATATATATGTATGTATGTGTAATGTATATATGGTAATCTCATGTTCCATTTGTCTGATTTAGGGCTCTGGTTGAGTCTGTTTGTTCCAGGTCTTTTGTCTGGCCTTGGAGCTACACCCTGATGCCGTTACTAGGTAGGGGGATAAGCTTGTGTTTGTACTCTGATGACTGCTGGAATAAAGCTTTGGGTCGACTTCACACTGATCTCTGATGGAGCATTTGATAGCCTAGAAACCCACTCAGTTACATCTCCCCATTGGAGGGTATTTCTATCAAGAGTTAAGTTATTTTCTAAAATATAAAAAGAATAGAAAGGTATTTTCCTTAATATATGGTTAATGTTTAAGAGTGATAGTTCAGGGAACCATATAAAAATGAAGAAAGCATCAATCCTGTGAAAAGAGAAATAGGAAAAAACTCCCAAGTACCCTGTGGACATGCAAGGGAGGATACGTGGAAGGAAGGAAAGCTGGGCTGTGGGGACAAGGAGTGCGGCCGTGTTTGTTAAGTGGCTTGTCAAGGGCAGGACTGTTATATGTAGCTGAGTTCTTTTCTGTTTGATATAAACCTGAGGCTTCAGAACAGTGGAGAAAGCAAAGACATTTACCTGTTACCTACCGGCTTTTGCCTAAGTTTGTAATTGTTTTGTTTGTTTGTTTGTTTTTTGTTTTTTTTTGACAGGCAGAGTTAGACAGTGAGAGAGACAGAGAGAAAGGTCTTCCTTCTGTTGGTTCACCCCCAAAATGGCCACTACAGCTGGCGCTGCACAGATCCGAAGCCAGGAGCCAGGTGCTTCCTCCTGGTCTCCCATGCAGGTGCAGGGCCCAAAGACTTACGTCATCCTCCACTGCCTTCCCGGGCCACAGCAGAGAGCTGGACTGGAAGAGGAGCAACCAGGACAGGGCTGGCGCCCCAACTGGGACTAGAACGCGGGGTGCTGGCGCTGCAGGTGGAGGATTAGCCTAGTGAGCCACAGTGCTGGCCGTGTAACTGTTTTCTATTTGAATCGTCAGTATAATCTTCAGCCATTATAATTGAGGTGGTTTTTTTTTTTTTAGATTTATTTTATTTATTTGAAAGTCAGAGATACACAGAGAGAAGGAGAGGCAGAGAGAGAAAGGTCTTCCATCCTCTGGTTTACTCCCCAATTGGCCACAATGGCTGGAGCTGCACCCATCCAAAGCCAGGAGCCAGGAGCTTCTTCTGGGTCTCTGATGTAGGTGCAGGGGCCCAAGTACTCAGGCCATCTTCTGCTGCTTTCCCAGGCTACAGCAGAGAGCTGGATTAGAAGTGGAGCAGCCTTGAATGGGCACCTATATGGGATGCCAGCACTGCAGGCGGTGGCTTACCCTCTACACAATGCTGGCCCCTTAATTGAGTTTTTAAAAAAATGTTCACTTGGCCGGTGCCGCGGCTCACTAGGCTATTCCTCCACCTGCAGCGCCGGTATTCCGGGTTCTAGCCCCGGTTGGGGTGCTGGATTCTGTCCCGGTTGCTCCTCTTCCAGTCCAGCTCTCTGCTGTGGCCCGGGAAGGCAGTGGAGGATGGCCCAAGTGCTTGGGCCTTGCACCCGCATGGGAGACCAGGAGGAAGCACCTGGCTCCTAGCTTCGGATTGGCGCAGTGCGCCAGCCATGGCAGCCATGAACCAACAGAAGGAAGACCTTTCTCTCTGTCTTTCTCTCTAACTCTGCCTGTTTAAAAAAAAAAAAAGTTCACTTATTTATTTTTGTTTATTTGAAAAGGAGAAAGAGACTGCTGGTTCACTTCGAAAATGCCCACAACAGATAGGACTGGGCAACGTTGAAACCAGAAGCCAGGAACTCTCCATCTGGGTCTCCCACTTGGGTGGCAAGGACCCACATACTTGAGTCATCATTTGCTGCCTCCCAGGCACATTGGCAGGAAGCTGGATCAGAAGCGGAGTGGCAGAGACTCAAACTAGACACTCCAATACGAGACGTGGGTGTCCCAGGCCATGGCTTAACCTGCTGTGCCATGGTGTCCACCCATTTCATTGAGGTTCAGTAATGTTCGAGGAGCTATAAAGTAAGGAGTCTTTGCCAATATGAGCCAGCATTCTCAGAAAGCCATCAGTCTTCTTCGGTGACTGCGTGCTTGCTCCTTGGCATGTAAAATGGTATCATTTTGTATAAACAAAATAAAAAACATGTTTTTGATGTTTGCAGAGTAGTTAATCTCTTTTCTGTTTTATTCTCTTAATCCTGTCAAGAAAAGTGATGGTTAACAGATCAACTTCTATAAATTCCATGGATTTATGCAGAATGCATTCTTCAAGAAAAATCTCTTTAGGAATTCACTGTGATTAGAAATAGGAATTGTGGGATACTATCCTGATTCCCTGAGGTTCCTTTTCTTTACTTGAGTTAGGGGCAAACTGCTTATTCACAGCATTCTGGAATAGAGGCAAATAGCAATTCCAAATCGACGTGTAGGGTAAAAGTTGAAAGATAGAAAATTATACATATGCTGATTGAAAGTCGTTCTGAACAAGTAGGAAAAGCGTCATTTCTTCATTAATGCATTCCACATGTCTTTGTTAGATGCTAACTAAGCAAGGGTCATTGTTCTGATTGCCAGGAAGGGCTGGAGCCTTCCATGAAATAGACAGACTGAGGTCAGACTTCCCTCTCAGGTAGCTGTAATAGGGCGCAGTACAGCTCTGGCTCATCCTCTCTAAATGAGTTTTTCACTCCCAGTCTCCAGGAGACAGTGCTGGCTTCCCTTTTTGTTTGTAACCGTCAGGCATGAGTCATCCCTTCACTGTGAGTGTTGCAGAATTGCATAGCACATTCCAGTCTCATTTGTACCACTGCCAGGGTCTCAGCCGCAGCTCTGTGCTTGTCTTCTGACAGTCATGATAGAGCAGTGAGTGAGACCAACGGCCCAAGCTCCTGGACTGGGGAAGGGAGCAGAGAGAGCTTGTTCCCTGTCTTCTGTCCATTGCTGTTTATTATAAGGCATATTTAAGAGTGGACTGCTTTTTTCCAATATGTCAGGCCATATCCTACTGTTAGGAACCCCTGGATCTGTGGGTGTGGTTTTTTTTATGAATTTGCATGTATGAGCAAATCAAGTCAGCTACACTCTCACAGAGGTATTGTTTCACCTATAGACTTGGCAGCTCTGGCCAATGATCCTGTTGCAGCACACACAGAATGATTCTGAAAGTATATTTTAGAATGTTAATAAAATCCACCAAATAAAGAAGCAAACAAAACTATCCCTGATGATTTTCTAAATAGTACTTAGCTTTGGTTTTAAATATTTAGGCTTTCCTCCTATAATTAATTTGATTGATTAATACCTTTTAAAAATGTATGCATTTAGGGTAGCTTTGCAATATAAAAATAATTTCTACCCATAATTCTCTACCTTAATGTAACTCTTTCATCTCTTGGGATTCCTTTTAGCCTTTATCTAATTATTATATGTGATAATAGCATTGGCATTTATGCAATTTTATGTTCTGTTCTTGCCATTTCTTTACAACTTTTTGAATATGCCTCTCTGAAGTGACTCATCCTGCAGCGTGTATGACTCAGGGGAGTGCAGGAAGGTTTGTTTTGAACGGCAAGATGAGTGTCAGACTGGTTTTCCCAGCAGCAAACAGTCCGTGCAGTTTAGGCGCAGATGAAACAAACAGCGCACGTTCTCGTGGCCTAGGCTTGGGAGAAAAGTAGGCGGATTATGCAGTGGTCGCTCTACTTACAAATGGTGAGATGGTAGGAACACTTTTAGTTGTGGAGTTCACGTGGCCAGCCAAATGAAAGTCAGGTGGCCTACCTGAGAGTAGAGCTTACTTTTTGTTGAAAAGAAGGTCAGACCTTTGTGATTTTCTACAAATGGAAAAGATTAAAAAACAAACAGAACACACCAAGTCTCAGGGTCAGTGGAAAAGAGATCCTAGGTATGGTGGGCTGACATTTCTTGGTCCTTTCTGATTTACCTAGAGAAGAATGTCCAAAAAGAAAAGGTCCCAGGTGTTATTTTTAAAATTCTCTGATCACAGATCTCTGCTGCTCACATAAGGTAATGGATGCAAACAGAATGTGAACCTGGAAGGGAAGAAACAAGGTTGTGTATGTTTTATAATTCAGATAAAGGAAATATTCAACCTAGGGACATAAACTTAATCATTTATGTTGAGTTCTCTTAAAACTCTTTGAAAATATGCAAGAGTTCTCTGCAGGATTGCTTTTGAGACAGCAGGAGTTTGCGTGCCTGTGGTGGTGATGCAGGTTTGAGTCCCCAGTCTACCCTTTTCCTCTGGAATGCCAGCCACAGTGGAGAGTCTCATAGGTAGAGGAACAGCCTGTGCGGTGGATAGAAGTACATGTCCTCCGTGCTTTGGAGCTGCTCAGAAAAGAAGCAGAAATCACAGGCTGGGAAACAGACCTGGGGAGGTTTATTTACAAATCAAAGATTGTTCTGAAAATTCATTTTATTTTCTTTTTTCTCCTTGTCAAAGATTTTATTTATTTATTTGAGAGGTAGAGTTACAGACCATAAGAGGAAGAGACAGAGAGAAAGGTCTTTCTTCCGTTGCTTCACTCCCCAAATAGCTGTGCCAATCCAAAGCCAGGAGCCAGGAGCTTCTTCCTGGTCTCCCATGTGGGTGCAGGGGCCCAAGGACTTGGGCCACCTTCTACTGCTTTCCCAGGCCATAGCAGAGAGCTGGATTGGAAAAGGAGCAGCAGGGACTAGAACCGGCACCCATATGGGATGCCGGCGCCAGAGGTGGAGGATTAACCTACTGCGCCGCGGCACCAGCCCCTATTTACTTATTTATTTGAAAGAGTTACAGAGAAAGGGTAGAGACACAGAGAGAAAGAGGTCTTCCATCTAGTAGCTTACTCCTCAGATGGCCGCAATGGCCGGAGCTGAGCTGATTCGAAGCCTGGAGCCAAGAGCTTCTTCCAGGACTCCCATGTGGGTGCAGCGCCCCGAGGACTTGGGCCATCCTCTAATGCCTTCCCAGGCAGCATTAGAAGGGAGCTGGATCAGAAGTGGAACAGCTGCGGCTTGAACTGGCACCCATTTGGGTTGCTGGTGCTGGAGGCCAAGGCCTTAACCCACTGCACCACAGCACTGGCCAGGAAATTCACTTTAGGAACTTGAGTGTATCAGTTAGGAGTGGGTTCTGTTGTGTGTAAAAGATCATAAAGAACAAACAAACAACTAAATCTGGAGCTTATAGAAAATGGGATAATTTTAATTTCTTTTCCTTCACATAAAAAGGTTTGAAGCTGGTCAGCTGATGGCTGGTGGGGCAGCTCCACAGTCTTCAGGGACCCAGGATCCTCTCTTTTTGCTTCATCATCCTTAGTGCTGACTTCTACCCTCAGGTTTGCCAAGGTCTTCCGGATGACCACTGTGGCTCTAGCTGTCACATCTGCACCCCAGGAAAGAAGAAGGGCAAGGCTGAAGGGCGTACTTCCTGCTAGACTCAACCCTCCCCAAAGAGCTTTCCTGGAAGCCCCACCCACATATTGGCAGCCCCTATCTCTCAAGGACATTGCTTTCCCCAAAATGTAGAGGCTTACATGGCTGAGACTAGAGGCCACCTGCAGACTCTTTGAATAGGACAGTTGTATTTGGTGAACGGGGCTTCTAGTTTGCTTGCTCCACAAGGTTGAGATTGACTATGTGGAAGGCACTACAGCTGCAGTAATAAACAAGGTAGATGTGGTCCCTGCCCTCAGTGGAATTTGTAAATAAGTAAATTAAAAATGTGATGAACATGAAGAAGGAGGAATTAAAGAGTGTTTAGGATTGTGTCCTGGGAAGGTCTCTGTGGGGTATGCCACGACATGCACATTGAGAGTTAAAAGATGCCTGGGAGTGAGCCAGCTTAGAAAAGTGGGGATGGGATGGAGGTCCCACTCTGTGGTGTAGTGTATAAAGCTGCCACCTGCAGTGCCAGCATCCCATATGGGCGCTAGTTCAAATCCCTGCTGCTCCACTTCCATTCCAGCTCTCTGCTATGGCCTGGGAAGGCATTGGAGGATGACCTGAGACCTTGGGCCCCTGCCCCCGTATGGGAGACCTGGAGGAGGCTCTTGACTCCTGGCTTCCAATCGGCGCAGCTCTAGCTGTTGCGACCAATTGGGGAGTGAACCAGTGGATGGAAGATCTCTCTCTCTCTTGCCTCTCCTTCTCTCTCTGTAACTCTGGCTTTCGAATAAATAAATAAATCTTCAGAAAAGTGGGGATGGGATGTTTGGGGAGGGCTCAGGAGGGGAAGGAATGTTCCCAGCAGACTCATCCCCAGTCTGATAATTTTCCTGACAGTTACCTTCTCTCACTCTTTGTCTTAGCTCTTCATCAAAGGGAATCAGTGGGAATTCCCAAGTAACAAGGAAAGGCTGGGACCAAATATTCTTTCTATCTGAAATGGCTAAAGGGACTGCCATCCTCTCCACTTAATTGGTTGGTTTTTTTTTTTTTTAGTGTCTCTGGATGAGTGCCTGCCTCCATAGGCTCCTCCAGGGTATGTTGCTAACCAGGCAAGGAGGTGGACAGATAATTGGGGCATACTGAAGTCTAACTGCGCCATTATAGATGCGGATTTTGGTCTCTGTAGAATTGTGGGGAGGCAAGGCTTGGTTCTGACCCTGAGGTGCTGATGTGACCCCCTTCCCATTCCAGGAAGTGGATGTCGTGGTAGCACCGTGCCAAGGCCTCCGGCCCACAGTGGATGTTCTGGGTGACTTGGTGAATGATTTCTTGCCTGTGATAACCTATGCGCTCCACAAGGATGAACTCTCCGAGAGGGACGAGCAAGAGCTTCAGGAAATCCGAAAGTATTTCTCCTTTCCCGTGTTCTTTTTCAAAGTGCCAAAGCCGGAGATAATAGACGCCTCCAGCAGAACGGAGGGCGAGCGAGCACCACTTTACCGCCAGCTAACTGACCTGGGCTATCTCAGCAGCAGTGCCTGGAACTGTGTGTCCCCCAGCCAGGACGTGAGACCCCAGAGCATGCTGGTGGACCAAACTGAGAAGCTGCGACACTTGAGCACGTTCTCTCACCAGGTGCTACAGACCCGCCTGGTGGACGCAGCCACGGCCCTGAACCTGGTGCATTGCCACTGCCTCGACGTCTTCATTAACCAGGCCTTTGACATGCAGCGGGACCTGCAGATCACTCCCAAACGCCTGGAATACACTCGAAAAAAGGAGAATGAGTTATATGAATCACTCATGAATATTGCCAACCGGAAGCAGGAGGAAATGAAGGATATGATTGTTGAGACGCTGAACACCATGAAGGAGGAGCTTCTAGACGATGCTGCCAACATGGAGTTTAAAGGTAGGCTCCCGAAAGCGTGGCTGGGTCCTGGGGCTGCAGGAGTCTTTAGTGCTCTTTTTCTAGCTGGAAATTGAGTACATTGACTCTTAAGGTTAAAGGGACCTCAGGGTAATGTCATCTGCCTCCCTGTTACCAGCAGGAGCCCATTTTAAAACATTTAGCTCAGGGGGCCTGGCCTTGCTGTCAGACACTTCCCTGAAGAGGCCCATTAGCTCAGCTTTCAGTAAATTCATCCTAATAGTTCT
Organism: Oryctolagus cuniculus; assembly: GCF_964237555.1. Taxonomy (NCBI): domain Eukaryota; kingdom Metazoa; phylum Chordata; class Mammalia; order Lagomorpha; family Leporidae; genus Oryctolagus; species Oryctolagus cuniculus. The sequence goes on along the minus strand of NC_091444.1, from coordinate 20,533,430 downwards.
CTAATCTTCATTTTCTGTACCTCAAGGAGCTGGAGAAGAAATGCTTTGAAGAATGTTGCTAAGCCATGCCTTAATCCTTGCTCCTTCGGCATGGCAAGTGTTTATTAAAGACTGATTTATTTATTTGAAAGGCAGAGTTACAGAGAGAGGGCCAGAGACAGAGAGAGAAAGAGATCCTCCATCCACTGGTTCACTTTCCAAATGGCTGGGCTGGACCAGGTCAAAGCCAGGAGCCTGCAACCCTGTCTGGTCTCCCATGTGGGTGGCAGGAACGCAAGCACTTGTACCATCTTCTGCCGCTTTCTCAGGCACATTATCAGAGAGCTGGATCAGAAGTGGAGCAGGGGCTAGTGCTGTGGCGCAGCAAGTTAATGCCTTGGCCTGCAGTGTGGGCATCCCATATGGGCGCCAGTTCGAGACCCGGCTGCTCCACTTCCAATCCAGCTCTCTGCTATGGCCTGGGAAAGCCATAGAAGATGGCCCAAGTCCTTGGGCCCCTGCACCCACGTGGGAGACCTGAAAGAAGCTCCTGGCCTCGGATCGGTGCAGCTTCGGCCGTTGCGGCCAACTGAGGAGTGAATCATTGGATGGAAGGCTGGCTCTCCCTCTCTCCCTCCCTCTCTCTCTCTCTCTCTCTCTGTCTCTCTCTCTCTCTCTCTCTCCCTCTCCCTCTCCCTCTCCCTCTCCTCTCTCTGTATAACTCTGACTTTCAAATAAATAAATCTTAAAAAAAAAAAAAAAGTGGAGCAATCAGGACTTGAACCAGTGCCCACATGGGATGCTGGCATCCCAGGCTGTGGCTTTACCTGCTACACTACAGCACCACCCCTCATTTTCTTTTTATGCTGCTTCTGAAATCTAATCTAGGAGGATTTCCCCAAGTAATGTTTTTAACTTTTTGGGCAGACCCTGTTCTTCCCAAATGGCTATTAACGAAATTGAACAAAACTGCTGGTGTCTAAGGGTTAGACGCTGCTGACTTTGTCTGCTGACCACAGAGTAAACCTCTGTGCACGAATGTTAGCTCGACTACCTGCTGGTTGAAGTAGTTTGCAAGTTAGCCTTGGATTCCGAGTCGTGAGTATGTGCCCACATCAGCGTGGAGGCTTTCCCAAAACACGGTGCTCAGGCCGGGAAAGACCTTTCCAGACCCAGGCAGGTTTCTGACATGATATCCAGCATCATTTTTTTTTTTCCTTTCCAAAAATCTCCCTGGGGGGATTCTGCTTATTTCTACTTTCTAGATGAGGAAACTAAGCTTAGACAAGTGAGTGAACAGTGAGGCAAGATTTGAGTCTAGGCAGCGGGATTCCTCAGCCCCCACTTTCCATTTCCATGCCGTTCTGTTCCCAGTCTGTTCCCAGGTCTGGGTGCCACCTTCATCCTCGCACCCACCTGCAGAACCTCACTCAGCATGGTCTTCACCTGGCTTCTTTCCCTGTCACCACGTCTAGTTGTATTGTATCTGGTATCTATCTGTGATGGTCTGTTCTGTCCTTTTTAAAATAAATATTTATCAGGGCTAGCCCTGTGATGTAGTGGATAAAGCTGCTGCATACAGTGCCAGCATCCCATATGGGTACTGGTTCGAGTCCCAGCTGTTCCAAATCCGATCCAGCTCCCTGCTATGGCCTGGGAGAGCAGTGGAAGATGCTCCAAGTGCTTGGGCTCCAAGTGTGGGAGACTTGGGTGAAGCTCCTGGCTCCTGGATTTGATCTGGCCTAGCCCCAGCCATTGCAGTCATTTGGGGAGTGAACCGGTGAATGGAAGATATCTCTCCCTCTCTGTCTTTCCCTCTCTCTTTCAAATAAATAAAATAAATCATAAAAAAACCTTGAAATGTCTTTTATTTGTCTGTGAATTTCCAAATCCTGCCTACCTATGGAGGCCTCTCCCAGATGCTGTTTTTCATGAAGTATTTAATTTTCTGGACAAATGACAACTCCCACAAATACTCCTCTGAACTCCCACAGCCTTTCATCTGTAACTTGTTTCTGGCCTAGCTCACCTTCCACTTTCATAATGGTTATTTATGTTCTTCTGGCTATTTTCTAAAATCCTGGAGTTGTAGGGGAGTTGGGTCTGGGGCTTACTCACCATCCTGTCCCTTGAAGCAAATAGCACAGGCTCTTCTATCCAGTACATCTTTGGAGAACGAGTGAGTGGGAATGGTGTTTTCGGCTACATCACACTGATCAACACAAAGGAAATAGAGCTGACTTTAGCAAGCATAGGATGCCTGATTTCTTATACGTCTTTTTAAAAATGAACCAAGAGGGGCCAGCTCTGTGGTGCAGAAGGTCCCCCGTTTGTGTTACTGGCACCCCATATCAGAGCACCAGCTCAAGGCCACTCTGCTTCCAGTCCAGCTCCCTGCTAATGTGCCTGGGAAGGTACAGAAGGCAGCCCAAGTGCTTGGGCTCCTGCCTTCCATGTGTGAGACCAGGATGGAGTTCCTGGCCCCTGGCTTTGTTCTGGCCTAGATCTGGCTGTTGCAGCCATTTGGGAAGTAAACCTGTTAATGGAAGATCTCTCTCTCTCTCCCCTACCCCCTCTTTCTGTCCCTCCCTCTCTGTACCTCTGCCTTTCAAGATATATTTTATTTATTTGAAAGAGTTACAGAGAGAGGTGGAGACAGAGAGAGAGGTCTTCCATCCACTGGTTCACTCCCCAGATGGCTGCAATGGCTGGAGCTGAGCCAATCTGAAACCAGGAGCCAGGAGCCTCTTCCAGGTCTCCCACTGGGTGCAGGAGCCCAAGGACTTGGGCCATCTTCTACTGCTATTCCAGGCCATAGCAGAGAGCTAGATCAGAAGAGGAGCAGCCGGGACTAGAACCAGCGCCCATATGGGATGCTGGCACTTCAGGCCAGGGCGTTAACCCACTGATCCAAAGCACCAGCCCCTAATTAATTAATTAAAAAAAAAAAAACTGAATATACCTCCTGTGAGTTCCCACTACAGGGAGGAGTTGCTGAGGAATGCTCATCTATAGTAGAAATCCAAAGAAGTTTTCTCAATATTTAATTAAAGACCCCGGAACTCAATGCCAGCGTCATAGCGCACATGACAAAAGGGGCATTCAGTAGACTATTTGGGGGCAGATGTTTGGCACAGTGGTTAAGATGCTGCCTGGATGCCCACATCCCATAGTAGAGCCCCTGGGTTTGAGTCCTGGCTCCACTTTCAATGCAGCTCCCTGCTAATGTGTGCCCTGGGAAGCAGCAGATGTTGACTGAAGGGTTTGGGTCCCTGTCATCCACATGGAAGACCTGGTACATTCCAAGTTCTGGTTTTGGACTGGCCCAGCCCTGGCTATTGGAGGCATTTGGGAAGGGAACCATTAGATGGAATATACATCTCTCTCTCCCCTCTTTCTTTCTCCCTTTATCTCTGCCTTTCAAATAAATAAGTAACAAATTAACTTTTTAAAAGAGGAATATTTGATTTGGTCTTTTGTGTCCTGCAGACTGTGTTTGGTGCCTGGATATAGTGATTAGCTGGACAGGCATGGGAGTAACTGGGGACAAGGAGATCAAATGTCTGGCTCTGTTAACTTCATTGTGGACTTGTGGATCCGCTTACCTAGATGGCTGCTTATTGGGCACAACTGTGTCTGACTCTTACTTGTTCTCGGCCTTTCTGCTTATCCTTAAGACAAGGATTTGTAGATCTAGAGGAGCGCTAATACTTACCCTGTACAGCCAGATTCTCTAGTGGTTTTTGTTTTTATTTTATTTTAAAGATTTGTTTATTTATTTAAAAGAGTAACAGAGAGAGAAGAGAGACACACAGAGAGAGAGGGAGATCTTCCATCTGCTGGTTCACTCTCCAAATGGCTGGAGCTAGGAGCTTCCTCCAGGTCTCCCACATGGGTGTAGGGGCCCAAGCACTTGGGCCATCTTCTGCTGCTTTCCCAGGTGCATTATCAGGGAGCTGGATTGGAAATGGAGCAGTGACTCAAACTGACACCCATATGGCCCTTAATTCAGGTGGGAGGGTATTACCCCCAGTGATCCAGTTCACATTCATATATTCTTCTACATCCTGCCTTTTCCCTAGAGAGCTTTCTTTTTTTAAAACATTTTATAAAGGTTTGTTTATTTATCTGAAAGTCAAAGTTACAGAGAGAGAGAAGGAGAGGCAGAGAGAAAGAAGGTCTTCCATCCACTGGTTTACCCCTCAACTAGCCACAATGGCCAGAGCTGTGCCAATCTGAAGCCAGGAGCCAGGAGCTTCCTCTGGGACTCCCACGGGGGTGCAAGGGCCCAAGGACTTGGGCCAACCTCCACTGCTTTCCCAGGCCACAGCAGAGAGCTGGATTGGAAGTAGAGCAGCCAGGACTCAAACTGGCGCCTTAATGTGATGCTGGCACTGCAGGCTGCGGACCCACCCAGTACGTCATAGCGCCAGCTCTCTTTTTATTAATTTTTAAAGAATGTATTTAAGTTATATAATTTTCATGTATTTCATATATACAGATTTAGGAACATAGTGATACTTCCCACCCTTTCCTCCCTCCCACCCATGCTGAACCCTTCTTTGTCCTCTCCTATTCCCATTCTTTTTTTTGTTTGTTTGTTTGTTTTTTTTTTTTTTGACAGGCAGAGTGGACAGTGAGAGAGACAGACAGAGAGAAAGGTCTTCCTTTGCCATTGGTTCACCCTCCAATGGCCGCCGCGCTAATCTGATGGCAGAAGCCAGGTGCTTCTCCTGGTCTCCCATGGGGTGCAGGGCCCAAGCACTTGGGCCATCCTCCACTGCACTCCCTGGCCACAGCAGAGAGCTGGCCTGGAAGAGGGGCAACCGGGACAGAATCCGGCGCCCCAACCGGGATTAGAACCTGGTGTGCTGGCGCCGCAAGGCGGAGGATTAGCCTAGTGAGCCACGGCGCCGGCCCCTATTCCCATTCTTAAATCTTAGAGGTCTATTCTCAGATTACTTAATGATTGTAAGGTTAACCCTACCCTAGTAAAAAGTTCAACTAATAGTATGAAGAGAAAAACACTGTTCCCCAACAGAAGAGACAAGGACTGTATACAGTCGTCGATCTCAAAATGTTCATTTCACTCCAGTACATTACATTTTAGGTAGTCTAGCATTGATAATTACATATGAAGTTAATTTTAGGAAATTTATAATCTAAAACAGTATTTTCTGAGAAAAATCACTTACTTAATTATGGTCCCTTACCTCTGTTATTATATTTATATAAATAAGAATGTTAGCTGAGAGGCAGACACACACAAACTTGGACAGAGAAAGAAAGAGAGAGAGAGGAGAAAGACACAGAGAGACTGACAGTGTTAAAAAGGGAGCACTCCCGAATCAGCCGTAAAGGCACTCGGATCTGGCTGAAAAGCCCATGAGAGTATTTCATGCATGGAAAGCCAAGACACTCTGGCAAAAAGATCTCTGTGAGTGAGATCCCAGTGGAAAGAACAGGTCTTCAAAGAGGGAGGTGCCTTTCTCTGAAGGGAGGAGAGAACCTCCACTTTGACTATGACCGTGTCTAAACAAGATAAGAGTCGGAGAACTCAAGGGGCTTCCATAGCCTTGGAAACTCATGACTGGTGCATAGGGAGATTACTGATGCCATAAACAGGAGTGTCAATTTGTAAAGTCAACAACAGGAGTCACTGTGCACTTACTCCTCATGTAGGATCTCTGTCCTTAATGTGCTGTACACTGAGGCTTAATGCTATAACGAGTACTCAAACAGTATATTTCACTTTGTGTTTCTATGGGGGAGCAAACGATTGAAATCCTTACTTAATGTACACTAAACTGATCTTCTGTAAAAAAAGAAATTATCAATTCCCAACTTGACTCTCACTGGGATTAAACATGACAATAGGTCTGAAAAAAAAAAAAAAAAAAAAAGGGAGCACTCCCATCCACTCATTCACTCCACAATGATCGCAATGCCCAGACTTGGGCTGAAGCTGAAGCCGGGGTCAGAAACTCAGTGTGGATCTCCCGCATGGATGAGAGAATCCTCTTTAGTTACGGCAAGGCTGATGCTTCATAGGATCTGCGTCAGCGGAATGCCTGGGTCGTGCATCCCTTCTGGAACTTTGCGTCTAGGAAACTCGGCCTGAGACATGAGCTTGCCGGGCAACTTACAAAATAGATTTTCTAACCCTGAAAGATAGTGACATGGTGGCAACAACAATTGAGTATTCCCTTTTAGTTGTTCAGTGATTTGATCAGAATAAATCTCTTACTCTTGGACTTTTCTCACTATTGTGCTAGGAAGTATGAAGTTTTTCATAGATCATAGGCTTTGGAACCAATGGGCTCTGAATTCAAATGCCAATGTCTGACTCTCTAACTGTACTGTCTCCTTTCTGGTGTTCACTCTGCCCCTCTCTGAGGTTGTTTCCTGGTCTATAAAAAATAGCCAGCAAAACCCACTTGACAGAGTTGTTGTAAAGATGGAATTAGATTCCACACATAGGTTGGTTATTACATAGATTTGTTGTAAACTAGCAAATAGACTGTACTTAATAAGTGTCATTCCTCCTCCTGCCATAAATATGACATAAAAGCTAACAAAACCAGCAGGCCCTTCTTTGATAGGTTGAAGCTTCTCAGGATCGTATTGCCTTAAGTACTGAGAGTTACACGGCCCTGGTCGTGCCGAGGGGCAACTCGCCAACCAGCTCTGTCTTTTTGTAGCCGGCATCACCTGACTTCTGGAGATGCCCCTTCCCCTCCTGTGGATGACTAACTTGTTTCTCTGCCCCATAGATGTTATTGTCCCTGCAAACGGAGAACCAGTGGGCACCAGAGAGATCAAATGCTGCATCCGACAGATCCAGGAACTCATCATCTCCCGGCTTAACCAGGCAGTGGCTAACAAGCTGATCAGCTCAGTGGATTACTTGCGCGAGAGCTTCGTCGGAACCCTGGAACGGTGTCTGCAGAGCCTGGAAAAGTCTCAGGACGTCTCTGTTCACATCACCAGTAATTATCTCAAACAGGTACACGGAGAGTGGTTGTCAGGAGGCCGGACCCCAGATGGCACTCACAGCCCTCACACAAGCCAAACTTCAAATAAGCCAGAGATCACCCTTTCTTTCTGCTTTTGTAAAGAGTTTTTGTTTGTTTGTTCTGTTTTGTTTTTATTTGAAAGGCAGGGTAACAGGGAGAGGGGGAGAGACAAGAGAGAGAAAGAGATCTTCCGTCTGCTGGTTCACTCACCAAATTGCCACAATGATTGTGGCTGAGTCAGGCTGAATCCAGGAACCAGAAACTCCACCTGGGTCTCCCATGTGGGTGGCTGAGCCCAAGCACTTGGGCCATCCTCTGCTGCTTTCCCAGGAATATTGACAGAAAGTGGGGCAACTGGGACTCAGACTGGCACACTGATATGGGATGCCAGCATTGTTAGCGGCAGCTTAACTTGCTGTACCACAACGCTGGCTCCAAAAGACTTCCCTTTCAATTATTTGCCAATCCACTTTGAATGTTATTTTTGTTTCCCTGTTACAAGACCACTGCCTGTGGGAGGTGCTGATGAGCTGAAATATCGCAGGGAAGCTCATGCATGTGGAGCTGAAGAAAAAGGACCTAAACAGTTATGAAGCAGATGGGCAGCTCGAGTTCAGTCTGTGTATATTGACAGATAGATTGGAAACCCTGAGACCGGGACGGTGTTCTCGCAGTGACTATCATGTACACATGTTTGCAGCACACTCCGCTCAGGCCATCTTCTCACCTGTGTTCTCCTTCAGATCCTAAACGCCGCCTATCACGTGGAAGTCACGTTTCACTCAGGGTCCTCGGTTACAAGGATGCTGTGGGAGCAAATCAAGCAGGTAGGGTTGCTTAGAGAAACATGTTGTCAGCCCCTGTTGGCTCCCATGAATCCTGGTGACTCCAGTAGGGACAGATTCTAGGACCTTCTGTCATGGTCGGGGAACCCGTGTGTTTTGGGCTACCTGCCTGGGAGGCTTCTGGTGTATGCCTTCTCAATTGTATAGTCAAGTACTCTGTTTAGCTCTTATAAGTAGGGGGTGTAAATGATGTCTTATGGAGCCATTAGGCTACCTCACCAGCTTCTGTGTATTTCTTCTCCCCAAGCTCAGTGTTTTCTCAGAACCAGGCTTTGCTGTTGCCAGAAGCCCTGAGTGTGGCTCCTGTTCTGGATTAGCTCTGCCTGCTATGTAGCGTTACTTCCTAGCTTCAGAAAGTGATCTGTCAGACACTCACTGGCACTGAATGTAATGCGTTGAGGTTGTGGGCACGTAGACCAGGTCTCGTATTTGATACTTTCCTCTAGGCTGAGTTCTGATTTTGCCGTAGATGCAATTGAGGGCACCTTGGACTTCATATGGCTCTTGTCGTCAGAGCTTACTCCTGATGAGTGGGTACCCCAGAAGAAAGAAGGGCGTTGGGTCTTTGTAGTGCTTCCCGTTTCTGATCTCTCAGCCATCTCACTGTCCGCACCCTGGCAGATCATCCAGCGCATCACATGGGTCAGCCCACCTGCCATCACGCTGGAGTGGAAGAGGAAGGTGGCCCAGGAAGCCATCGAGAGCCTCAGTGCCTCCAAGTTGGCCAAGAGCATCTGCAGCCAGTTCCGGACTCGGCTCAACAGTTCTCACGAGGCGTTCGCAGCCTCCTTGCGGCAGGTTGGTATACCGGAAAGACAGTACAGCTGGATCCTGCAGAGAGGTGCCTCCGCCAGAGGGGAGCAGCCACTGCCTGCTCACCATATACTGTTTTTTTCCCTTTTTTGGTAAAGAATTTATTTCTTTATAAGGCAGAGTTACAGAGAGAGAGGGAGGGAGAGACAGAGAGAAATCTTCCCTCTGCTGGTTCACTCACCAAATGGCCACAACGGCCAGAGCTGGGCCAGACTGAAGCCAAGAGCCTAGAGCTTCTTCTGAGTCTCCCACATGGGTGCAGAGGCCCAAGCACTTAGGCCGTCTTCTGCTTTCCCATGAGTGCTAGAAGGGAGCTGGGTGCGAAGTGGAAACGGCACCCATATGAGATGCTGGCATCGCAGGCAGTGGCTTCAGCTGCTGCATCGGGATGGCCCTTCATCATATACTTTTTAAAAATCTTCAGTATATTTTCTTTTTTATTCTGTTGAAGAATAATATTATATTACAGGAGTTTCATCAATGACTATTTCACATGAATATTTTTAGCTCTAGGAGAATGGAGGGAACTCAGTTACTTTCTCCCAGAGTGAGGAAAGGAAATAGGAGAGTCTGAATTTGTTTTTTAAGTTTAATTTGTTTGAAAGGCAAAGTGACAAAGAGAGAAAGAGATCTTCCATCCATTGGCTTACTCCTCAAATGCCCACAACAGCTGGGATTAGGCCAAGCTGAAGCCAGGAGCCAAAACCTCCATCCAGGTCTCCCACGTGGGTGTCAGGAACCTGCTACCTCTCAGGGTGTTCATTATCAGGAAGCTGGGTCAGAAGCAGGCAGGACACCAGTGTGGGATGGAGATTTCCCAGGTGCAGCTTGGCCCTCTGAGCCACAACAGCCTCCCCAGGAGTAGGAATTATATACACGTTTATTTAGTATACATGTTTATTTAGTATTTTGGGAATGAATGACTGAAAGCAATGACTTTCCACCTTAAATAGTAGCTTCTAATTATGTGGCATCTGCTTATCTGCTTGGGCTGTGTGTGTGTGTGTGTATGTTTGTGTATGTATATGTATGTGTACAGATGTGATTATTCATCCAAGAGGAAAAGTTATTTTGTTGAGAGTCTGCTATGTGCTAAATATTTTTACATGCATCCGATTTAATTCTCACAATTATCCATCTGTGGTAAACATTATTCCTATAAAACAGGTGGGGGAGCCAAAGCTAGGGACTTGAAAATCATTTTTTTTCTTCCTGTTTCCCTCCCAGCTGGAAGCTGGCCACTCTGGCCGCCTGGAGAAAACCGAGGATCTCTGGCTGAAGGTTCGGAAGGACCACGCCCCCCGCCTGGCCCGCCTTTCTCTGGAGAGCCGTTCCTTACAGGATGTTTTGCTGCATCGTGAGTCCTTGCTTCACCCAAAGTGAATTGGAGGAAGGTCCCGGGTGCCTGATATTCTTATGTCCAAATTTGGAGGATCCCAGTGTCTACAGCTGCTTCCTTGCATAGTCGCTTAAACACTTTCCGATGTGTTTTGAATTCCTAAAACCTGTTTGGTTTATATAGTTCCAAAAATGCCATCAAAGATGGTGTAAGTTAAACTAGTTAGGCACTTGCCGCTGGCTTATGGTGCCACCAGTTTCTTCCCCGGGCATAATCATAACTCCATGGCGTCCAGGCAGATTCACATCTAGGAGCGTTACTAAGGTTTCCCAGCAAGTTCCGTCTCTCCCGCCTTATCACTGTCTCTGCCTTACAGGTAAACCTAAACTGGGCCAGGAGCTGGGCCGGGGCCAGTATGGTGTGGTGTACCTGTGTGACAGCTGGGGCGGGCACTTCCCTTGTGCCCTCAAGTCAGTTGTGCCTCCAGATGAGAAGCACTGGAATGATCTGGCTTTGGAGTTTCACTACATGAGGTGGGTCTTGGCCTCGCTTGTCTCTGTGGGAAAGATCCAAGGAGGTTCGAAGCCTGGCCTAAGTTTTGTACCGGGAGTTGGAGCACGCGCCTTCTCTCCATACCTCGGTCTCACAAACGCCATGGACCAGTATTTCTGTGTCTGGCTCAGACATGTATTCCCTTCAAGGCCTTCACTGTCTTTGCACGTTCCCCGCCGTCCTACTTTCTCAGACCCATCATTCCATTTGAGTGTCATCTTCAGTTGTTAAGGCTGGTCTCTTTTTAGATTCTGTGATTCTTTGTCCTCAGTGGAGAGGCTGATCCTCGGGCCCTCAGTCTGCACTCAGGGTCCCGGCCACTGCACCTGGGCTAAGCATGCCCTTGAGGTTACTTCCTCCTCCTGCTGCCTAGCCTGCTGTGAGGATTAGTGCCCGGACACTGCAGCCCAGACCTCTCTCCTCGCCACAGGTCTCTGCCAAAGCATGAGCGCTTGGTGGATCTCCATGGCTCCGTCATCGACTATAACTACGGCGGGGGCTCCAGCATCGCTGTGCTGCTCATCATGGAGCGACTGCACCGGGACCTCTACACGGGGCTGAAGGTGAGGTGAGGCGGGGCCAGCAAGGTCCAGCCAGGAGCCGGAGCCATGGCTGCCCCCTGCCTTTCACCAGTTCCTGTCTGATCAGAGCTTCTTGCTTTTGTAAGATCTGGTTGGAGTCACTAGATCTTACTGCATTTGCTTCCCACCGACATTTGCCCCAGCGCACATTTGGAATCCTGTCACTCTCCCCTCGGCCCTCCGCGGTGGTGCTAAACACCGAGGCTCCTCGGAGCACAGACAGCCTTCCTGCAGCTCTGATCCTCCATCTTTCCTGCTTTCAGTGGAGAAAGGCAGTTTTGGTCATTTCTTCAACAAATATTTATTAGTGACTACTTTGTACAAGGCCCTGTGGTAGGCGCCATTACAGGATGTCGAAAATTGTTGTTGCCACGAGCTTTTAGGAGAACTGTTGTCAGTGACTGTTTCACGAAGGCTGGAGTCTGAGCTTGACCTACATGTTTGGAAGTAGCATTTGGAAGGAAGAGGTTGTACCGGGCCAGAGGTGTTTGACGACAGTAAGGACCCTGGGCCTGCTGGAGCCAGATGGCCTGAGTGGGGAGTGGCGGGAGGTGATGTACAGAGAGACGTGGGGAGCCTGTGACACAGGCTGTAGAATTACGCAGGCGCTGCTGTAGAACTCACGTTGTGTCGTAGGTAGTGAGAGGCTGCACAGTGTACGTTCTGACCTGGGCCCCAGTGAGGTTTGGAGCGGACATCACTGAGATGATCTTGATTCTTTATGAACTGCTATGTGCTGCTGCAGGATTTATTTGTGTGACGGGAAGCCTTGAGCTGGAAATGAAGTTCCCCTTGTATGAAAAAAGGTACCACAGGGGATTGGAAAGGTTCCTTTTGCCTCTTTCCTACACTGGAGCTGAGGAGCAGGCAGAGGCTGCCCTCCCACTCCAGGAGGGTCCCTTCTCACAGAGCCCTCTTGTGCCACGCAAGCTTCCAGGAGTCACGAACACTCCAGGTAGCTTCCCCGCTTCCTCCTGGAGGAGCAGGGTGCAGCACAGTCTGATGCTGTTTCACAGCCCCTGCAGAGCGTCCTCTGAGAGGGAGGGAGCATTTTCCAGAACCCGAGAGACCCTGAACTAAAGTGATGGGAGTGATGCTGGTATCCAGATCCATAGCCGAAGTCGGGTTAACCAGGCCTGTGAAGCAGCGTGGAGTCTGCCCTGGGTCCCAGGGCAGCTCCAGAGTCCATTCAGAAGTTAGAAATGAGCGCCTGCTTTCTGTTGTCTGCCTGCGCCTCTCCCAGTCACACCTGAGGTTGCTCACCTGGCTCTGGCTTTGCCTCCGCTACAGCTTGCTCCTCCGTGCTTTTCCTCTGCTTCCCTCTTCCCCTTTCTCCACACTCACTGTCCCATCCTCCTGTGCCTCTGAGTGCTCTCTTTAGTTCCCACGGAAGGAAGCCTCAGTTGCTCAGGCAGATCCGGCTGAGGAGCTGCCCTGCCTGTGGCCAGTGAGCTCTTTTGTTTCCCCAAGGCTGGGCTGACCCTGGAGACGCGGTTGCAGATAGCACTGGATGTGGTGGAGGGCATCCGCTTCCTGCACAGCCAGGGACTCGTCCATCGTGACATCAAACTGAAAAATGTGCTGGTAAGAAGGCGCTGTTTCCCCTTCCCCGGGACCGAGTGGCCTTCTGGAGGGTACACGTACACAGAAGAGAAGTCCAGAGGAAGAGCAGTGAGCAGCAGACGGGACAGATGGGACCTTGAACTTTAAGTGACGGGACGCGTTTCAACATAGACCCAGCTTTTATTGCTTGAGGTTTTTGTCCCCTATACTGTTTGAAAAATTTTAAACCTATAGAAAAGTGCAAATAGTGGTGCAATGGAGCTTCATATACCCGTCATCCACATTTATACCTCTTTCCCAGAGTGCTCACACTCTCTCCTTCTCACTGTGTAAACTGGCAGGCACACATGTGCACACACACTCACACTCACACTCACACACACTCACACTTACCTTGCTCTTCTCCTGAATTGTACGATGGTCAGTTGCGGATAACACTTCATTTATTTCAAATCGTTTTGGTTCACAAAACTAATAAATGGTGATGTGGAAATTTGATTTTATGAAACCTGACTTTATTTTTTTTATTATTATTATGTATTTGAAAGAGAGAGGTAGAGACAGAGAGAGAGAGAGGGATCTTCCAGTTGCTGTTTCACTCCACAAATGGCTGCAATGGCCGGAGCTGAACTGTTCTGAAGCCAGGAGCCAGGAGCCAGGAGCTTCTTGCAGGTCTCCCATGTGGGTGCAAGGGCCCAAGGATTTGGGCCGTCCTCCGCTGCTTTCCCAGGCACGTTAATAGGGAGCTGGATCGGAAGTGGAGCAGCTGGGATGTATCCCAGCACCAGTGTGGGATGGCCAGTGCTGCAGGCTGGGGCTTTAACCTGCTGTGCCACAGTGCTGGCCCCAGCACTTCATTTTTAAGTACTTAAGTATGTATTTGCTAAGAAAAAAGGGCATTCTTCTATAAAGCTAAAATGTCATATCACACTCAAATTTAACATTGGTACAATATAGTTACTTAACATGAAATCTGTATTACTGTTTTCCAATTATCCCAATTGCATTCCATTGTCCTAAATGTTGTCTTTTTGATCCAGGACCCAATCCAAGGATCATACAATGTGTTTTGTTGCCATGTTCTCTTTGTAAATTTTTTTAAGAATTTGGTTATTTGAGAGGCAGAGAGAGAAAGCAAGCTACAGTAGACAGAGAGCTCCCATCCACTAGGTAACACCCCAAATGCCTGCAACAGCGCTGGGAGCCAGGAACCCAATCAGGTTTCCCCCGTGGTGGCAGGGACCTGTGGGTCGGCATTAGCAAGAAGGATCCCAGGCACACCAGTGTGGGATGCGAGATCTCAACTGCTAGGGGAGATGCCCGCTCCATGTGGTCGTGTTTCTTCAATATCCTTTAATCTACAATAGTTTTCCTTACCTTTTTTGTTTTTATGACATTGATATTTGGGGGGAGTCCAGGTATTGCTGTTGCCTAAGGTTTGATCAGAGATGTGGGATGAGAGCTGAGCTGGGTGCCTGCAGCTAAAAAAGTAAGGCCATGGGCTCACAGTCCTATTATCTAAGTTATCAAGAATCTTTTGACATAGAGCATCCTTAAGGTGTTTCTGGAAACACTTAAACAGCATATTAAGTTGACAGCAGTTTGAGAAAAGAGAAAAATCTCCCTGAAATGGTAGGGAGCAGCAGCCAAATGGGACAGATGTATTTTCCTGGGCCGTGTGGGGAGAGCCACGGGGGCTCCAGGGGATGCCTTGGCCAGCACTGCCCTTTCCTCGGTGTCCCTCCTGGGCCTCTGCCTGCCTTCTTCAGAGGTTCACGAGGATCCCGGCATGTGCCACACAGCACGCTCAGGGCTGCGGACACGGAGGTGGAGGACACTGTCTCTGAAATGCATTTATATCATCATCTCCAGGCAAAAGTGGGAAGCTAATGACTGGCCGTTTCTACCTGTTCTTGTTATTTGATTGAAGTGGGGGAAATGGCCTCTTGAAGAGAGCGAAAGCAACCATTCTGCATTTAGCTGATTTCATAGATTGCATTTCTGTATTTTTTTTAGTTTGTATTGTAAAAAAATTTCATGTAATAAGTGATGTGGTGTACAAAGAGAGAGAGAAAGACAAAGACATCAGTGCTGTCAGGTTGCCCACCATATGGGGAAGAGGCTATCACGGGATTGAAGTGGAGGCAGGGAGGTTGGAAGCCGGGGTCGGTGAGAACGACTCTGCTCTGGACGTGGGTGCCCAACAGAGCGCTGCGTGCGGGATCAGAAGCGGTGACTCTCATCCTGCTTTGTTGGCAGCTGGACAAGCAGAACCGGGCCAAGATCACCGACCTAGGATTCTGCAAGCCAGAGGCCATGATGTCGGGCAGCATTGTGGGGACACCGATCCACATGGCCCCCGAGCTCTTCACAGGTGAGGCTGGATTCGGGGCAGCGGGTTTGAGTGCTAAGTAGTATCCACAAGTAACTACCTGCAGGTCTCCCACAGGCCAGGGAGAAACCAGACAGGGGGAACCTCAGGCAAATGGGGAAAAGTGAAGAAGTGGGTAAAAGAGTGAAAGAGACCCAAATGAGGGTCACTAAATTTTCTTTTGGGTTTTTCTCTGGGTGATCAGCACATCATTGCCATAATCAGCCAATTATTTAATTGTAAAAATTTTTCAAAGATTTATTTATTTATTTGAAAGGCAGAGCAAGAGAGGGAGAGACAGAGATGGGGAAAGAGAATGAGAGAGATCTTTGATCTAGTGACTCACTCCCCAAATGGCTGCAACAGCCAGGTCTGGGCCAAGCTAAAGTCAGGAGCCAGGAAATTCCTCCTGGTCGCCCACATGGGTGGCGCAGGCCCAAGCACTTGGGCCATTCATCCGTTGCCTTCCCAGGAGCGTTAGCAGGAAGCTGGATCAGAAGCAGAGCAGTGGGGACTTGAATTGGCATCCCAACATGGGATGCCAGCGTTACAAGCAGGGGTTAACCTGCTGTGCCACAATGCTGGCTGCTGTGGACTATTGATTGGATAACTCCTTACTGAATAGTTGTCCTCTCACATTAAAGAACTTAAAATTACATGGAGATATATTATGACAGATAACACTAAAATAATTTGGAGGTAGTATATGACAAAGACAATGTGCAATTAAGTGTTAAATTAAATACTGTATGATGTATGAGGGGACTTTAAAAAGTTACTGGCAGGTGGAATTAACTGATAAGTTTATCTCAGTGCAGAAGAGGTTAGAAGTCCATGCCTATAAGGTGTTTTCCAAAAGTTCGTGGAAAATGTGTGTTTTGAAAAAACTAGGCATGGATTTCAAAATTTTTTGCACCAAAGTAAAATTATCTTTTAATTCCATTTTTTCCATGAACAAAAGTCCCCGACTGTTGCAGATGTGCCCCACCTCCCAGGCGGGGTTTAGGGAGACACAGTGGACGTTGGCAGCTTTAGGAAGAAGCTCGCAGAGCCCTGCAGCTGGGCGGGTGGTGCTGCTGCCTCCCTCTCCCTGCTCACCGCTTTCCATCTCCTCCTGCTCCAGGGAAGTATGACAATTCCGTGGATGTCTACGCTTTTGGGATTCTTTTCTGGTATATCTGCTCAGGCTCTGTCAAGCTCCCTGAGGCGTTTGAGAGGTGTGCAAGCAAGGACCACCTCTGGAACAACGTGCGGAAAGGTAAGAGCCGCAAGCACTGCTTTGTGCTGACCCTCCCGTAAGGCCCTGGCACTGCACTGGGGGCACTCCGCATGCGTGTGTAAGCTGTTGTGCAATCCATGAGCTAACTAATTAATTTTATTTATTTGAAAAGCAAACAGAAAAGAGAGATCTCCCATCTCTGGTTTACTGCCTACCTGCCTACAACAGCCAGGAGTGGGCTGGACTAAAGCCAGGAGCTGGGAACTCATTCCAGGTCTCTCATAAGGGTGGCAGGACCCAACCCTCTGGACCATCACCTGCTGCCTCCAGAGTGCTCATTAGCAGGATCTGGATTCAGGAGTGGAAATGGGACTCAAACTCTGGGTGTGGGATGCAGGCATCCCAAGTGGTAGCCTTTTTTTTTTTTTTTAATTAATTTGTTTGTTTGTTTGTTTGAAAGGCAGAATGATAGAGAGGGAGAGAGAGAAGGAGAGCACAGTATCTTTCATCCACTGGTTCACTCCCCAAGTGGCAGCAACGGCTGGGCCTGAGCTAATCCAAAACCAAGAGCTAGGAACGCCATCCTGGTTTTCCACAGGGGAGGCCCTTTGGCCATCTTCAGCTGCCTGCCCAGGATGTACTAGCAGGAAGCTGGATCAGAAGCAGAACAGCTGGGACTTGAACTCTGATATGGGATGCCTGTGTCTCGAGCAGTGGCTCACCCTCTGTACCACAACACTGGCCCCCAAGTGGTATCTTAACTGATACTACAACTGCTATGCCAAATGCCTGCCCCCAGAAAAGACATTCAAATCAGACTATTGCTTCCAGGCAATAGTGTATTGATCTATCTCAAGAAGGCTTTTTCCTCTAAAATTCTGAATTTCCTACTTGCAATGCCAGTGTGTTCCGGCTTTTCAGCCCTGTTGCTGTTGGACTCTAACCTGGAGGTTTGCGATGGAGCTCACTGCGCCTCTCAGTATCCTGGGCGCTGCTGCAGGATCCCAGCGTTGAGCTGTGTGCGCTGCTCCGTTGCGCCGGCCCCCTGTCGCTGACTGACCTTCTGTCCTGCTCCTTTCTCCAGGGGCCCGCCCAGAGCGCCTCCCTGTGTTTGATGAGGAGTGCTGGCAGTTGATGGAAGCCTGCTGGGACGGTGACCCCTCAAAGAGGCCTCTCCTGGGCATCGTCCAGCCCATGCTCCAGGGCATCATGGACCGGCTCTGCACGTCGAGTTCCGAACGGCCAAACAGGGGACTAGATGACTCCACCTGAGAGCCAAGGCCTCCCTTTCCGCTCTGTTCCTTCCCCCCTCAGCTTGTGGCCACGGGGAGAATTTGACATTTGTGCATTAGGAAGGAATTGGTACCTGCTGGGCAGCTAGAGGCCTTCCCCAGCGGAGAGGACCCCTGGACGGCGAAGAGCCGGATGGCTGTTGGGGGCAGTCAGCAGTTCAGTGGAGTCCCAAGCCATCCCTTCCTCAGAAGATTGTCTCAGATGTGTGAAGGCTGAAGAATGTGGCGGTCTGGCCTCAGAACCGAGGAGGAGACGAAGGTTCCATTGTGTACTCACTGTATCCGTGTGTAAGACCACGAGCCGGGCACAGCAGCGGCAGCGGCAGTAGTATTTAAAACTTGTTGACATGATTCCAGCTCCAGCTAGGAATGGTCGGATTCTGCCCAGTGGTCAGGAGCCCCAGACAGCTGAGCTGAGTTCAGCACTGTGGGGAATGTGGGGCCCAGGTACCTTACAGAGGCCTGGTTGCTGCTGTCCACAACCAGGGATTGTGGCTGCAGTGGTCAGAGGTGCAAACAAAGCTGCCTGCTCCTCGTGCCGCCAGTGTTTACATTTGCAGGGCCTCAGATCCCTGGTTTCTGGGGGAGGGGTTCACTGTTACGTCACCAAGAGGCCACAAAAACAAAAAGAAAAAACATTGTGTGCATATGTATGTATAGAAATATAAGCTATGGGATTCTGAGTTACTGCTAACCTGAGAGCAGAATCTGGTCTTCTGCCCTTGGATCTCACCCCCTCTTTGTGATCTCGAGATGGAAAGCTTGCGTATCATGGTACTTCAGAGTGAGCAGGCAGGGCAGACCCGAGAGCAGCGTGAGCCGTGGGACGTGAGCCGTGAACAACCCACGGGAGGGGCCCCGGCTTCCTTTGAAAACTTAACAAATCAGAAACACTTCTTTTCTGAGTCTAACACACTGATGTTTTTAAGCCTTGATCAGTAAGAGTTCTAACCAAGATTTCTTCTGCAACTTGCCCCTCTTACCTTATTTTAACTGTAATCTGTTAGGAGAAGTATGACTAGCTAGGAATAGCACCTCTGCTGCTGTATGTCAGTGTCTGACAGCCCCTCCCTTCCAGGTGGGAGGTGGGGGTCTGCTGTACGGGTGGGGTGGAAGTCCTGCTTGTGGGCAGAGGAAGGGAGCCCCCACGCCACCCCCAGCTGTGCTCTGGCCCCTGGGCCTGCTCCTGATTGTGGGAAACAGGTCCTCAGAGAGGCGTGCGCCCTGAATGGCTCCTTTGCTGCTGGGCTTCCCTAGGTGACTGAGACAAGGAGTCTGCAAAACGATGCTTGTGTGACTTTTAAAGTTCAGTTTTAATTCTTTGGCTCTCCTGAGCTCTGATTCTGATCGCCTTGAGCTTGAGGCCAGTGGCCCCCCTAAACACTTGCCACCCAGCAAACCCGTGCTATTGCTAACTCTTGTTTTGTTTGCAAGCCAGGGAGTGACTGGCCCTGTGGCTTTGGGTGCTGTAGCCTTCAGCCTTAGAATGCTTAACAGCTCCTTAGCTTCCCTTCTGGTCAGCCTGTTCCAGCCTGTTCTCTGCGTGAACGCCTTGCCCCCCTGGGGCCTGGGACAGGGCTTCCTGGAGGGCTAGTGTCAAGAGAGGTGAGTGGTCTCTGTTAAGTCTGTTCTCTATGGAATTCTAGAGAGGGCTCACATGGCTGGCTTTTCCAGACTCTCCAACTCTTGCTCTAATCAGGAGTTTCTGCTTCCCTCTGGGAGACCACATTCCCAACATTCTCTGAAGTCCTAGCTCACACCCCACCCACGAGAGAGTCCATCTTTCACCCCCAGGGTCCTCTTCCTGTGTCTGTCCCACCCCACCCCCTTTGCTCTTACATACTGGTTTTCTGGCCCTGCCCTATGGTTTTGGTCCCTTGAGGGGTGGCTCTCACGCCAAGCAGTTGTTTTACCCTCACCATTCATTTTAAAAACGTGTTCTGACAGAAGATGCAAAGTCTCCAGGCCAGCCAGAGCCCACATATGGACATTTGGGGGTGTTATTTAAATACTCAGCAGGCTGAGTGGGAGAATTTGTGTGTGTATCATTGTATACTTTACTTTTATTTTGTAACATTGTCAGCTAATCATGGACTCTGTTCCATGGCACCCATCGTCGTTAAAGTGATGGGATGCCGTGACATGTACTGTATGGAAGATTGCTTGGGTTCACACTAGGTATTCAGAAGTCTGGTGGCACCGGGGCTGGAGAGCATTCAGCATGGCGGATATCCTGAGAGTTGACCTCCAGCTTTGGTCACAGGTGCTCCTGGGTGATATGGGGGATTGTAGCTGAGGGAGGAGGCGTGGCATGAAAGAACTCCCCGGACTGCGTTCTGTCCCTCAGGTGGACTTTGTGAAGGCAGTTTACTGCGGCCCAGGAACCGTGCGTGGCCTGCTGATTTGTATTGGACTTGCAGTCTGGCCCCTCAAAACCTCAGCTTCAGGACTGAGAGGGAGGCGGCAGTGGAAAGGCGCCTTGCTGCGGCCCGCCCTGGGCCTTGGGTCAGTCTGGCTGGGTTGAGGACTGCTCGCTGGGAGATGAGGGACTCCAAGGGCATGCCCTGTCCTCCGTGCTCCTCTGCAGACAGGGGCTCACTAAGGAGCAGGCCTTTCACTTCTCTGGGGAGGGGCACTGCTCATTGTTCTCAGACCAAAGAGAGTCGCTTCTGACTCCATCAACTTTAAGGGGATGGAGCCCAGGCGCAGCTCCCCGTAACTTGGAACACTAGGACCCAAGGAAACAGTGGAGGAAGGGATGCGTTCCCACTGCAGGCGGGAGTGGGAGGATGGGCTCGTAGCCGTCAGCTCTCCAATGCCTGTTTGTATCTGCCTGAGCAGCCAGAGAGGATTTGGAAAATTTTTCCTGATGGGAAAAGTGGCTCAGGGTGGCAGGGCTGCGAGGTGACAGCTGCACTGAATGACACTTTAGCTTTGAGAAGCCCAGCGGGACTGGTGAGGACGGGCACCCCCTGGCCTGGCTCCGGAGGGGCAGCGTGCTCCGCTACTCCGTTTGTGAGACATCCCTCCTCCCTGCAGCACCAGAGCAGGAGTGACAGCCCCGGAAGAGTGGCTGCCAAAAGAGTAGTTGTTTCCTTTGAGTTTCCAAAGCTTGCTTTTTGGATTTGCTGGATCAAATAACCAGGGTTTTTTTTTTTTTTTCTTTAAATAAAAAAGTCATAACTATGGGTGTGGTGTAAGAGCTAGTGCACTGTTCAAGTGGGGAAGGACAGGGTGGTCTCGAGACACGCATTTTGCAACCCCCTGTAGCACTACTGTTCTTGAAACAGGTTTCCTTCTAACTTCACTGCTTTGTTAACATCTAGTCCAGTTGAGTGGTCACAGATCCTGGGTAGGACAGCCAGCATCGGGGAGGCCAGCTTGCCCAAAATCAGTCTGGACAGCTTACTGTCTTTTGTCTTCATGTAATGGTTTTTATTTGTTTTAAAGCACTAATGTTTATTACAGTGTTAAATTGTAACATACTAAGTATGTAGAATAAAAGTGCAATAACAAAAGAAAATTACTTTGGCACAAACTCTAGTATTTGTACTTTTCTCCTTTCTTGGGCAACATGGTTCTTCCCATGATACTGTTACAGCAGGGCCACGCTAATTCCGAGATGCAACTATGGGTCAAGTCTGGTTAGAGAAATGTTGGATGGCTGGGTTTCCTTTTGTAGAATATTCTATCTACCTGTTAGGATGCATAAATACCAGATGTGCCGTATATAATAAAGATTACATTAACGTTTTAGGTTTACACCTGTTTGGCTTTGGGTCTCCTTTATGTCACTGCCCATATAACAGGACCCCCTCATCCATCTTCGAGCAGGACTGGTAAGTAGTCTGATGTCTTTCTGTGACCTCAGGAGAGCGACGAAACATGTTTCTCCACTGTCAGGAACCTTCCCCAGCCCTGACATCGCTCCCGGCCCCTGTGTGCCACCAGCGGAAGGTGGGGCAGGGGACAGGGAGCGCAGACCTCAGGGAAGAGGGCAGCGCCATCCGCGGTGACCAGGGGAGGTCGGCGTGCAGCGGGCCTCTCCCCGCTCATCTGTTCATTTTGCTGTCACTGATCACCTCATCACGTGAAGCATCCTGCCCCTGCCTGGGGCTCCGCTGCCACGCCAGCTTGGCCAGGAGATGGCAGCACATCTTACGCCCTCGCTGTGTCTGTGAGGCTGCGGCACGCTGAGGGCTGCCTCATGGTTCTCCGCCTGCTCCTACACGGCAGAGGAGGTGCTCGGGAACAACACTAACTCTAGCCTTTCTAGCCACCCTTCACCATTAAAATAGGCCCTACCCTGTGTGCATAGACCCGAAATCATCCTGGTGTTGGCCTCCTCCCCCACGGTGGTTAGCTTGGGAAAAATAGCCCGTGTGCGCACTTTCAGACTGAGCATGGATTTGCAAGAACACATCCCTCCGCAGGCTTGCCCTTGAGTACGGCAATGTGGGTGCCTTCCTGTGTCGGCTGTGGCTCCGTGGGGAGAGACCAGCTTCAGAATTTCTCCCTGTAGCACGATCCTGCTACCTGAAAAGCCTCCTTTGAGTGCGGTTCTCCTGGCACATCCTGGCCCTCTGGGGATGGCCGGTTCCTTAGTAGAGTCTAAAGATTTATTTATTTATTTGAAAGGCAGAGTTAGAGAGAAAGGGAGGGGGAGAGTCAGAGAGAGAAGTCTTCCATCGTTGGTTCACTCCCCAAATGGCCACAACAGCCAGAGCTAGGCCAATCTGAAACCAGGAGCCAAGGGCTTCCTCCGGGTCCCCCATGCGGGTGCAGGGGCCCAAGCACCTGGGCCATCTTCCACTGCTTTCCCAGGCACATTATCAGGGAGCTGGATTGGAAGTGGAGCAACCTGGATGCGAACTAGTCCCCATATGGGATGCCAGCACTGCAGGCGCCAGCTTAACCCACTACGCCACAGCGGCAGCCTCGATGACTAGTTTTGATAAAACTGGGTATTCACCTGTCCTAGTGTGTTCCTGCTGTTAACAAGATACCACAGACAGTTGTAAATTTAACAAGCATGTGTTTCTCCCATTTGTGAAGTCTGGAAGTGCAAGATCAACACGTGGGCAAAGTCGGTGCCTGGTAAGGGCTGCTCGCTGCTTCTTGGACGGTGCCCTGTTCCTGCAGCCTTCAGAACAGATGGGCGCGAGACACGGGGGCACCAGACAGTTCTCCGCCGGCCTCTTCTACCCCACTCGGGAGGACTCCTCTGCCCCAGAAGCGACTTGTCCCTTTCTATAGAAATGTTTGTCCAAGTACGCAAAGTTAGATACAGATGCTTATTGCGTCGTATTTGTGATACCGAAGCGTTGGAGGCAACATTAAATTTGGTGATGGAGGAAGGTTGTGGGACAGTACTTACACCATGGGATGCTGTGCAGCCCTACAACCCAGTCCTCTTCCTTTCCCCCCGTTTTCTGAGCATGGCTTCCCCGGCAGATCAATAACAAGGAGGCCCAAGTGTCCAGGAACAGGCTGTCAGGGCCTATCTATGTGTGGAATCCCAGAGGCCCTGACGAGGGTGGAGGAGGGGTGGAATGCTGGGCTGGGGTGAAGACCCAGGCTCTGGAAGTGGGCGGAGCTGCTCGGGTTCCAGGCTGGAACCGTGTAGTTACCCTGAGACACTTCACTGAGCAGTATCTGCCTCCAGTTCCTAAAAGTTATTGTTTACTATTCAGTATTGCAAATAGAACATGGTTATAGGGGCTGGTGCTTGGCATAGTGGTGGTTATAGGGGCTGGTGCTGTGGCGTAGCGGGTAGAGCCCCCGCCTGCAGTGCCAGCATCCCATATGGATGCCAGTTCGAGTCCTGGCTACTCTTCTTCCGATCCAGCTCTCTACTATGGCCTGGGGAAGCAGTAGAAGATGGCCCAAGTTCTTGGGCACCCGCACCCATGTGGGAGACCCAGAAGAAGCTCCTGGCTTCTGGCTTCAGATTAGCACAGCTCTGGCAGTTGCGGCCAGTTGGGGAGTGAACCAGCAGATGGATGACCTCTCTCTCTCTCTGCCTCTCCTTCTCTCTGTGTGTAACTGTGACTTTCAAGTAAAATAAATAAATCTTTTAAAAAATGGTTATAAGTTATGACCCATGATGACAATTTCAAAAAATGTGAACTTTCCATGTAATTTGTGGACCACGCAAGCAGCTGGACAAGTTCTTAGGACAATGAAATGTAACAAAAACGCTGTGGAGAAGAATTACAAAACATGAATAGACCAGTTACTTTTTTAAGAGATTGGAAAAGTGAATAAATGTTGGGAAGGGGAAATAAATAGACCATCTCCTTGTGGAGGAGCGCAAGAAATAAAAATATATGTGTCGCTCCCCCTCTTCGTGGAGGAACGACACAGGACCCTGCGCTGTTCTTTCATCTGCTCGGCCCTCCCCGGGTTTGCTGCTGGTTCTTCCCGGGTTGGCTACTATCCCTTCCACCTCCGTGGAAGGGCAGTTCCCCCTGGCCACATTCCCCACTTCCGCAGGGGAGCGGCACACCGCCGGCCGGCTCTCTCGGGGGCTGCACAGGTGTTCCCTTAGGTGTTCCCCTTAGATGTTCCTGGTTCATGCCGTCTCTCTCCTCCTTTATAGTCCTCCTCTGCCAATCCCAACTCGGCTGCCCACACGCCGAGTACGCTGCTCTCCAATCAGGAGCAAGTCCTACAGTTTATTGGTTGAACTGGAGGCAGCTGTGCAGAAGCTGTTTACTTCTCTCCCAGCGCCATATTGTGGGAGAGCAGATGCATAGAATAAGTCTTAATTCCAGTAACTCAGTCCAGTCCGGATTGCTCCCCACATATATGTGTTTCCCCTACAGAAAAGTTACCAGCTTTTTATAAAACAATTTATTTATCTGAAAAAGATCTTCCATCTGCTGGTTCACTCCCCAGATGGCCACAATGACTAAGGCTGGCCAGGCCCAAGCCAGGAGCCTAGAGCTCCATCTGGGTCTCCCCCATGGGTGACAGGGGCCCTGGTAGCTGGGCCATCTTCCACTGCCTTCTCAGGCACGTTAGTAGGGAGCTGGATCAGAAGTAGAGCAGCCTGGACACAAACCAGCACTCGCATGCTGCCACGACGCCGGCCTCCTGAGTTACCAGTTTTTGATCGCTTTGTAGCTGGATTTGCTGGGCTAAAGTAGGTGTTTGAATTTGAACTGCAATTAATATAAGCCCATGTGTGCCTTTGTGTCAGGTATTCTGTCTTTGTCACTTAAGGAGTATACAGGGAACAGTCTCAAGGTGGAGGATGACTGGCCTGGGATGATAACAGTCTTAGAGCAGTGTCTGGGATGAGACTTGATCAGTCATCCGGTGGTGTTTCACTGGTCAGGAATCACTGGTGAGGGCCTGGGGGGGCCCAGCACAAGCCTAGCACGTGCTCTAAGGATTGATCTTCTCTTTTCCTTCTCCTTCTCCCTAATAGTCTTGTTTTCCAGCCTCAGAAAGGTTAGTGGATCCCTGTTGTTAAATGAACTGGGTCACAATAGCTAAGATACGGAATCAACACGGCTGTGCATCAGCTGGTGACAGGTTACAGACATTGTGGTTTATTACGTGATGGGATACTACTCAGCCATAAAAGGAATGAAATGAAATCCTGTTTTTTGCAGCAAAATGGATGCAACTGAAGACCATTATGCTTACTTGGTGAAATAAGCCAGTCCCCAAAAGACAAATGTGGTAACTAATATACAGAGTACAAAAAAAAGTAATGTATATGAACAAAATTGACATTTTGAGATTTGATTATTGTACAAAGCCTTTGTCCACACTCTTGAGGTACAGTATTGAATTCTTTATTTACTGGAGAGTTAAATCTGTGATCAGAAAGTATGTGGGGCCTGGCCCAGCCCTCGCTGTTACAGTCATTTGGGGAGTAAACCAGCGCAAGGAAGCTCTCTCCCTGTCTCTCCTTCTCTCTGTCACTCTGCCTTTCAAGTAAAAAATTAATTAACTGCTTAATAAAGAGCTTCTGAGAGTTGTCTAAAACAATACAACTGAAGCTTCTATGGTTGTTATTCTTTGAACAAAATCGGCATCAAAAAAGGCACAGGACCACCAAGGTAGTTCTGTGTTCCTTTTAAAAAATCTGAATATCTTAAGACTATTGAAACTAGGTTGGACAATGAGAAAAACATTTCTGACTCTCCCGCTCCTTTTATGATGCTAAAGTGTTGTTGGTAGCAAAACTTCACAAGGATGCCATGAAAAGAAAGCTGTATAGGGACTCTCAATTATAGATGAAAATTCTTTAAGGAAAATGACACCAGATGAAGTGTGGAAATATTTCAAAAACATAATTAATCAAGGCCAAGGAAGTGTTTTTAAAAAAAGTCCAAAGATGATTCTCTACCAGGAATCAATGAACATCATACGTTAGATAATCAAATTAATATTTGATAAGTTTAATCACTATTTCCATAAAAACTCTAAAAAATATTTTTCGGTGTTTCTTTGGAAAATCTGACATATTAATAGTGCATGTATTTAATATTACATATAGCAGCTTTGGGACCCGCAAGGAGGGAAGGCCTACACTTCCGGGAATAGAGGCCTACTTCCCAGGAAGAAAGTCCTTGTCAAGGTCCCTGCGGGTGCCCGGTGCCTAAAGATCAACCAATGAGGATCAGACCCGCCTCAACCTTTAACCCCCATGCCTTGAATCTATAAAATGGGCTTTCCCAATCTCTGACGCGCGACTTCCCCGGCCCCAGCTCCATTGCTCTGTTGGGACGGGGGGGGGGGGGGGGGGGGGGGGGGTGGGGGTGGGGGGGTGGGGGTGGGGGGGGTGCGTGGACACCTCGCCCGGGAGCAGAACCCCAATAAAAGCCTGTGAATTATTCGATTCGTCTGCCTGGGAAGATTTGTTACGCGTCAGACACCTTGCAACATATCTACATTTACATGTATTAATGAACTTGATTCTCAGAAAAATGTATGGCACAGGCACTTTAGCTGCATTCTTTTAATAAAATTTGTTTATTTGAAAGACAGAGTTACAGAGAGAGGGAGGGAGATCCTCTATCACAGGTCCACTCCCCAAATGGTCACAATGGCTGGGGCTGGGTCAGGCTGAAGCAGGGATCCAGGAGCTTCAGGGGTCTCCCATGTGGGTGCAGGGGCCCAAGCACTTGGGCCATCTTCCCCTGCTTTCCCAGGTGCATTAGCAGGGAGTGGGATCGGAACTGAAGCAGTTGGGACTTGAACCTGTGCCCATAGGTTGTCACAGGCAGCCTAACCCACTGCACACAACACCGACTCCTTTAGCTGCATTTTATGGATGAGAAATTGCTCCAGGGGTGACAGCTCAGAGGTGGTGGACCTGAGAATGGAAACTTGAAAGGTGTCCTCACCCATTATAATGTCCCACATTTGGGGAAGGTCACTTAAATATGATAAAGCCTACTGAGCAAAAGTCAAGAGTTCTTTGTACAGTATTCCTATGACTGTTGTGTCATCTGGTTGGAAATACCTTCACAGACAACTTCTTGTCTTCGTTGGCCTAGAGTATTTTGTCACAGTGAGTTTCCGTGTTTCTATAATCGTATTTGTCATTTGGAAAGGACTTTGGTATTTCCTGCTGTTTCAGCCTGTTTCCCTCTCTCCCTCCCCAGCACCTAATCCAAGCTCAGCATGGGTGAACAGCTGGATCTTAGTGTGCATTTCACAGGAAATAAAGGGGATGCCACGCCCTTTCTGACTTGTCTATCTCTTAGCAATTAGGATATAAAACCCAGAGTAGCAAGGGCTGGAAAGAGGAGGTGCTCAAAACTTGTCAGGTCACAGAAACAAAAGAGAAACCAAATTATTCCTTAATAGAAAGCCATATTGTGTACTTCAGGTACCATTAAATTAATGTATGAATTTAATGGAGCCTCAGAAGAAATGCCATCTAAGACATTATGAGAGGAACCCCAAATGAGCCCTCCTAAAGGGCACGCGGTGCGGCAGACGTTTGGCCTGGTGGCCAGGGAGCCCAGGTTCCGTCTCAAGGGTGCCTGGGTTCCATTCCCAGCTCTGGTTCTGGCTCCTGACTCCAGTTTCCTGCCAGTGCAGATCCTGGGAGGCAGCAATGAGGCTCAAGTAACTGGGCTCCTGCCACTCACGTGTGGGAGGCCTGGACTGAGTGCCTGCTTCCTAGCTTGGCAGGTGAGCACTTAGGGGAGTGAACCAGTAAACGAGGGATCTGTCTGCCTCTGTCTCTCAAACAAACAAACAAACAAGACTGAAAAAAGATGTACTGGTACATCTATAGAAGGCAGATTAATGCAATGACCTAGAACCCAGAAATTACCCAAATACAAATAGTAATTTAGTGTATGATAAAGACCTTTGAAACACTGTGTGGGGGGAGAACAGTGTTCATTAAATGAGGGGGGGATGTTACACTGCACATCTGTATGAATTTAGGCTTGACCCCTGTCTTCTTCCTTACCTCAAAAGTAGTCACATCACTGCTTACATTAATTAGTTGATATATCTTAATAATACAAAAAATTCCTTTGAAAACATGAGAGTGCATTTTTTTTGACAGGTAGAGTTATAGACAGTGAGAGAGAGAGAGAGAGAGAGAGAGAGAGGTCTTCCTTCCGTTGGTTCACCCCCAAAATGGCCACTATGGCTGGCGCGCTGCACCTATCTGAAGCCAGGAGCCAGGAGCTTCCTCCTGGTCTCCCATGTGGGTGCAGGGCCCAAGCACTTGGGCCATCCTCCACTGCCTTCCCGGGTCACAGCAGAGAGCTGGATTGGAAGAGGAGCATCCGGGACTAGAACCCGGGGTGCCGGCGCCGCAGGCGGAGGATTAGCCTAGTGAGCCGCGGCCCTGGCCTGCATGTTTTGTCTCCCCATATCAGAACACCAGTGCAAAATCTGGCTACCCTGTTTCCAATGGCTCCCTGCTAATGAGCCTAGGAAAACAGGGGAAGATGGTCCAAATACATGAGACCCTGCACCCACTTAGGAGGCCCAGATGGAGTTCCAGGCTCCTGCCTTTGGCCAGGGCCCATCCTGGCTGTTGAAGCCATTTGGGGAATGAACCAGTAGATGGAAGATCTCTTTCTCTGTTTTTCCCTTTCTCTGTCACTCTGCCTTTCAAATAAATCTTTAAAAAAAAAAAAAAAGTAAAACCATGAGAAATAAATAATCTTGGAACAGGGAGAGCCTTTCTTAAAAATCAGGAAAACTGTCTCTCTCTCACTGTCTAACTCTGCCTGTCCAAAAAAAAAAAAAAAAAAAAAAAATCAGGAAAACTAAGAAGCCAACCCCAGAACCCTAAGACCAATCTGATGGCTCACAAATCCCAGTCTATCCACATTTTACAATTTTTAAAATTAATCACTGAGTTAAAAATTGAGAGATCTCCCCCCACCAAAATCTGAATTTCCAACTTCTCCTGAGAAATGGGAAGATGTGGCCTAGCCCCCTGTAGCTCAGACAGGTTGGCTGAAGCTGCAGCCCCGCCCCCTCCCTGGCCAAGGCTTCCCCTCCTGGGTCGCAGTCACCTTTGTCTCCTTCACTGCCTCTTGGCTCAGCCACTGACTCCAACAACAAAAGGGAAGATGGACACGTGACCCCTGTTGCATCCACTCATCAGCTAAAAATGGAATATTATGAAAACCAGTGACAGTCACACACGAATTTTATTGAAAATGAGAAGCAAATGAGAGGCAAGGTAACCAATCGGGACCGACACTCCTTACCAGAGTGCGGCCCCCAACAGCGAGTTACACAGTTTTTTATAGTATTCTGTCCACTAGGGCTCACAATTTCAAATCGGGCCCCTGGTATGCAGTGAACAATAAAAAGAAAACCAGAATATGGTTGTAAGATAACAGTTAACATTAACAGATCCAAGATATGGTTGTAAGATAGCAGTGAAGGACATTATGTCAATGTGGTTCCTGGGAATTTGAGCCCACATAGTTTCACAAGATCCACCCTTAGCTGTTAGCAAGCAAAGCTAATATGTACAGAAGCAAGAGGTCTGCAGTTAGCTTTTAGCCACACTCATTCCACTTTGATTTTGACTCTACATTTCCCCTTTTCTAGACACTAATCAAACCTGGGTTCATCTTCTTTAGTACTTTTTAGGATTCATAATTTGCTTTCAGGACCATTAACTTCGCTGTGCTAATTCTTTCTCTATCATATCTAGTAACACAGTTTATAATGCATGGGCCTATAAGCAGGGCTAGGAAAATCAGAATGACAGGGCCAGCCAGTGCCGATAGTAGAATGGTAAGCCATGGAGAGCTGGCGAACCAACCCTGGAACCATCCATAGCTTTCTTGTCTAGTTACAGTTGCTTTTTTATTTATTCTAAGAATGCCTTAGGCCAATGATGTCCTAGTCTACAGTCAGCCACTTGGGACTGCCTCTGAAACGAAAGTTTAGGTAGCTGCCAGACAGTTCCCGAAGGTGACCGTGCACACCAGTCCAAGGACAAGAAGTCCACTGGAGTGGTGGTCAGAAGACCTGATTTTCCTATCTGGCTTGCTCATGATAAAACAAAAGAGCCCTCAGAGAGTGGGGTTAGATTTGAAAACATAAATATTTCCAGAAAATCACCAATGTCCTCTAAATTTTAAAACTGCCTGGCAGGAAGCTGTACAAATGTTTCTCATTTTAAGATTTATTTATTTGAAAAGCAGAGTGACTGACATACAGAGGGAAAAACAGAGAGAAATCTTCCATCTGCTGGTTCACTGCCCAAATGGCTGCAATAGCCAGTGCTGGCCAGGCCAAAGCCAAGAGCCCAGATCTCTATCCGGATCTCCCACATGGGTGCAGGAGCTCAGGTACCTAGGTCATCTTCTGCTGCTTTCTCAGAGAGCTGGATCAGAAATGGAGCAGCTGGGACTTGAACCACACTCTGATATGGCATGGTAGTTTGTAGGCGATGTCAGCCTGGCCTCAATGCTGACCCCCAAAGTTGTTTTTACTATACTATCCTATACAAGTATATACCTATAAAATATTAAATATATGCTTTGAAAGATGGGGGGAGAGAGAAAGGTGTCAAGTCCCTTGGATCACTTCCCAAAAGCCCACAGTAGCCAGGGCGGCTGAAGTTGAGAAACGGGAACTCAATAGAGGTCCCCCACCTGGGTGTTAGGGACCCAACTAACTGGGCTGCCCATCGCCTGCCCGTCCCCCATCACCTGCAACCCCCAGGGGCTGCACTGGCAGGAAGCTAGATTGTGGAGCCAAGCAGGATCTGCACCCAGGCTCCCCTGCTCGGGCAGAGGGCACCTTAAACCCACATCCTAACTGCCAGGCCGAGCGCCTGCCCTGCAGAGCCGCCTTCTACTGTAGTTGTTTTGTTCTCAGCTCTCTGCTTGCTTTCTCAGGCCGTGGCTTCTCTACCGTGTTTGGCTACCTTATAATGTGAGGGACAGAGTTCTCACGGGTTCCCCATCTGAAACGCATGCCTGTTCATTTATCAGGAACCATCGACGTATCTTAAATAACTATGGGAGGGCCGGCGCCCTGGCTCACTTGGCTAATCCTCCGCCTTTGGCGCCGGAATCCCATATGGGCGCCGGGTTCTAGTCCTGGTTGCTCCTCTTCCAGTCCAGCTCTCTGCTGTGGCCCGGGAGGGCAGTGGAGGATGGCCCAAGTGCTTGGGTGCCTGCACCCGCGTGGGAGACCAGGAGAAGCGCCTGGCTCCTGGCTTCGGATTGGCATAGCTCTGGCCGTAGTGGCCATTTGGGGGCGATGAACCAACGGAAGGAAGACCTTTCTCTCTGTCTCTCTCTCTCACTGTCTTTAACTCTACCTGTCAAATAAATAAATAAATAAATCTTTAAAAAAAAAAAAACACCAGAAATAACAGTGTCCTGCACAGGCTAGAACTGTGTTTTTTTTTTTTTTTAAATAACTGGGAAGTCCTGAAGCAGCACTGGTGTGAGAGACTACATTTCCATCGACCACTCAGGCATAACCCGGGATCACAGAGCGCTGACGTGTGCTTCCTACAGAGAAGTTCACTTCTCTCCACTCTGAGAAGCTAGAACAGCTTCTAGGTTTGGAGGTGGAGGTCTCAAGTTATTGTTTATCTTCTGCTGGACGATTAAACTGAAAACTTCCCACAGTGCCTTCTGTCAAAGCCCCAAACACAGAGCGTCAGCTGTACTTGAGCAAGTCGTCCCCGCCCCCTGCTGTCTGATTGCATTTGCTTGACCTAAGTGTCCTAATTCTGTCATTTTTGTCTTTTTATTTTTGGCATTTTGTCTAAAGTATTTTTTTTTTTTTTGCAGATACACAAAGGACTATTTTGAATGTCTTAAACCAATCTGAAAATCTTTATATCAGTTAAACTGATCGACTCATTTATTTAGCGGATATTCACAAACGATACTCTTGCTGTTTGCCCTTCCTTGCCCAGGCACCCTTCCCTATACTTTTTGTTTGTTTGTTTAGAGATTTATTTATCTAAAAGGCAGAGGTACAGAGAGAGGGAGAATCAGAGAGAGAAATCTTCCATCTGTTGGTTCACTCCCCAAAAGGCTGCAACAGCTGGAGCTGGGCTGATCTGAAGCCAGGAGCTTCTTCCGGGTCTCCCATGTGGGTGCTTGGGCTATCTCACTGCTTTCCCAGGCACGTTAGCAGGGAGCTGGATCGGAAGTAGAGCAGCTGGGACTTGAACCTGCACTCCTATGGGATGCTGGTGCTGCAGGCAGTGGCTTTACCCACTATGCCACAGCGCCGGCCCCTCCCTATACTCTTCGAACACAAATGGGTTTTGAGCATCGGGTCAGTTAGGACTGTTTGCAATCAACCAGCTCCAGCAACAAGGGCCCAGTTCATAGTGAGGCAGAGGCCTCTGTCTTTTAATTAAACTTGAGTCTAACTGACATGATGAAAGTGTGGTAGAAGCCTTCCCAAGGTTAAAAGAAGAAGGGAGACATCTGTCCTGGGAATGAAATGTGGTTATCTGCTGGCCTGTGAATGCTTCAACTGTACTCTCTCTGCTTCTGTGTAACCATTTCAGGTTCTGCTTGTTAATACAGAGCCATGGTGTTAACCCTTGCCAGACAGCAGACGGCTCAGTATGTGTGTAAAAAAAAAAATCTTGTTCGGGCTCAAGATTTCCAGTAAGAAATTCCACCTGGGCCTTATGCGGGCATAATAAAAGACTGCTTCCTGTTAGGAGGCCTGGGGGTCCTGTCTCTGTACATGAATCCTGCTACAAAAGAAGCCCGCGATCCACAGCAGAAAGAGAAGATGTTCGCGCAGCGCTCTCGGGGCCTGAGGGGTGTAAAGGTGGACTTGCCTTGTTCCTGAGTCCCCGCTTTATGTCCCAATCTTCAGCCACATGGCTTCTGTCTACCAGGAGCCAACACGCTCCTAATTCACATTTACTCTCTTCGTTAGGTGCATCCGATTCTGGGGGTCATTTAGTCCCCATTGCAAATTCTTGGGAAAGGAATTGAGTTGGATTCGGCTTGGGTCAAACCCAGAGGCCAGTCAACGGTGACCAGGATACGGTGCCCCGTGGAGTGGGCGCTCACACTTCTCTCTGCAAGCTTGTGGTGGACACACTGAGGCAGAGTGCACTGGCTACATAATTTGCTGGACCCTCTGAAAAATGAAAATGCAGGTCTCTGCATGTCAAACATTTTAGTATTTTGAAATTACAAACAATACTGCAATGGATAACTTTCTGCGTGTGTATTTTCCTATTGTTGGAGGTGTATCCTCAAGTATCTTGGGACCAGTGCTGTGGCATAGCTGATAAAGCCGCCGCCTACAGTGTCGGCATTCCATATGGGAGCCGGTTCAAGTCCCAGCTGCTCCACTTCTGATCCAGCTCTCTGCTATGTCCTGGGAAAGCAGTGGAAGATGGCCCAAGTCCTTGGGCCCCTATACTCATGTGAGAGCTCCTGGCTCCTGGCTTTGGAATAGCCCAGCTCCAGATGTTGCAGCCATTTGGGGAGTGAACCAGCGGATGGAAAACTTCTCTCTCTCTCTTTCTCTCTCTGCCTCTGCCTATCTATAACTCTGCCTTTCAAATAAAATAAATATTTAAAAAAATGATTGGCCGGTGCCACGGCTCAATAGGCTAATCCTCCACCTGCAGCACCGGCACCCAGGGTCCTAGTCCCGGTCGGGGTACCGGATTCTGTCCCGGTTGCTCCTCTTCCAATCCAGCTCTCTGTTGTGGCCTGGGAAGGCAGTGGAGGATGGCCCAAGTACTTGGGCCCTGTACCCGCATGGGAGATCAGGAGAAGCACCTGGTTCCTGGCTTCAGATCAGCGCGGTATGCCAGCCCCAGTGGCCATTGGGGAGTGAACCAATGGAAAAGGAAGACCTTTCTCTCTCACTGTCCACTCTGCCTGTCAAAAAAAAAAAAAAAAAGATTATCTTTTTTCCCTTCCGATTATCCTCCCTAGGGAATTGAAAGCCCTGTTGATGCTCCTGTCTGTTTTCCCTCCTAGCTCTCACTACTGGAGTCTGTGATCTCTGTGACAATATGCACCATTGTGATCAAGAGTATGTTTTTTGGGGGGCTGGCATCGTGGCACAGCAGGTGACGCTGGCGTCCCAGCTGTTCTGCTTTCAATCAAGCTCCCTGCTAATGCACCAGAGGAAGATGGCCCAATACCTGGGCTCCAGCCCCCCTTGTGGGAGACCAGGATGGAATTTCTGGCTCCTGACCTTGGCCCAGCTGTTGAAGCCATTTGGAGAGTGAAACATTGGATGGAAGATCTCCCTCTGTGTTTCTCCCTCTCTCTCTCTCTCTGTTGCTCTGCCTTTCAAATAAATATTTTTTTAAAAAGATCCATTTTCTGAGAAATCCTTCACTCTGTTTCTGATCATTTTGGTGGCAAATTGTGTGTACATCAGAATCACCTGCAAACTTGGGAACATCGCAGCGCCTACACGAGCTTCAGGCAGATTCTGGTCCTGGTGTGGGACTCGGGCACCTGTGGTTTCTGAAGTGCCCCAGAAATTCCAAGATTGAAAACTACAGGCTGAAACTCTTGGAACCCTACAACGCTCTCCCGGCCCCCGCTGCACTCCTTGTTATTTGAGCATTGAGCCAGCTGCCAGAGCAAACCTTGGCTCACTGGGAGGTGCTCCAGCAGAGTTCCTGACATTTTACCTGGAGGAGAATAAGTACCAGCCAGCCTAATTCAGGGTTCAGTGAGATGGGAGCTCAGCCTTGCTGAGACCAAGCCCTTCCTCACACAGCGTCTGGATGACAGGTACAAGTGACTTCAGGCCTGGAAGGGAGAATTTAAATTTCTCTTCCTCCCTTTCAATACATGGAGCTGGGTACTCTCCTTTTGTAGTTAGTAGTAATAATAAAGTTTAACCCTTGTAAGGAAAAGTCCGCCAATTGCCTTGTTTATTAAACCAAAGATACTATGACTTATCAGGCATGCATATGTGTTGTATGTCCATATTGGAGTGCTGGTTTGAGTCTCAGCTACCCTGCTTCTGATCCAGCTTCCTGCTAAGGTGCCTGGGAAGGAATCAGAGGATGGCCCAAGGACTTGGGCCCCTGCCGCCATGTGGGAGACCAGGATGAAGTTTTGGGCTCCTGGCTTTGTACTGGCCCAGACCTGGCTGCTGTGGCCATTTAGGGAGTAAACCAGCGGATAGACAATCTCTCATCTTAAATCTTAACAGAAAAGAAAATAAAAAAGGAAATATGAGAACCGGTGTTTGGTGCAGCAGTCAGCTTTGGGGACTGGTAGTGTGGCATAGCAGGTAAAGCGACGCCTGCAACGCCAGCATCCCATATTCATGTCCTGTCCAGCTCCCTGCTAATGGTCTGGGAGAGCAGCAGAGCATGGCCTAAGTGTCTGGGCCCTGCCACCCACGTGGGAGATCTGGAAAAAGCACCTGGCTCTTGGCTTTGGCCTGGCCCAGCCCTGGCTGTTGCAGCCATTTGGAGAGTGAACCAGTGGGTGGAAGGCCTCTCTCTCTCTCTCTCTCTTTCTCTCTTTCAAAGAATTAAATAAATTTTAAAAATAAAAAAGACTCTTTTAGGATACCCACCTCCCATATCAGAGTTCCTTGTTTGCGTGCTGGCTACTCTGTGCTCCTGATCCAGCTTCCTGCCAATGTGCAGGCTGGGAAGACAGCAGCTTTTGACTCAAATACTTGGGTTTCTGCCACTCAGTGTGGAGACCCAGATGGAGTTCCAGGCTCCTGGCTTCGACCTGGCCCTGTCTTGGCTGTTGTGAGCATTTAGGACATTTATTTATTTGAAAGGCAGAGTGAGAGAGAAAGAATGAGTGAGGGACATACACACACACACACACACACACACACACACAGATGTCTTCCATTTGCTGGTTCACTCCCCAAATGCCCACAAATGAGTTGCAGGACAGGAACTGGTGCTCATACAGCATGCCAGGATTGTAGGCAGCGGCTTCACAAAGCTCGCCCCTCTAAAGTGGTTTTATTTTTATTTTTTTAAAAAGATTTATTTTATTATTTAAAAGGCAGAGTTACAAAGAGGCAGAGGCAGAGGCAGAGAGAGAGGTCTTCCATCCATTGGTTCACTCCCCCAGATGGTTGCAACGGTTGGAGCTGTGCCGATCCCAAGCGAGGAGCCAGGAGCTTCTTCCAGGTCTCCCACGTGGGTGCAGGGGCCCAAGGACTTGGCCATCTTCCACTGCTTTCCCAGGCCACAGCAGAGAGCTGGATTGGAAGAGGAGCAGCCAGGACTAGAACCGGCGCCCACGTGGGATGCTGGCACTGCAGGCGGCAGCTTTACCTGCTACACCACAGCACTGGCCCAGCCGCAGGCCACTCCTTTGGATGGCATTTTGGCTGTGTTCAGGGCACGTGAAGGAGTGCAGACCGCAGCTTAAATCACTGCATTTGTTCAGACGGGGTAAATACTCGAGGTCTCAAGAAAATGACATGCCTTAGCGGGAAGCGACTTGTAAATCACAGCTAACACATACTGGGTGTTTGCTCGTCTAGGCACCATGTGTCAGCTCGTGGGATCCTCCCAGGAACCCTGTAAGTACTGTTACCATCACCCCCATTTTACAACACGAGAAGCCGGGGTGCAGAGGCTGCAGCGCTGCCCTGGGGGTGCAGCGGGCCAGGGGTGGAGACGGGCTTGCAGCCTACACAGCGGGACCCAGCCCGGGTCGGGAGCCTCTGCCTCTCCTTCTTGTGACAACCCCCAGCATCTAATAAGTTCCCGCCCACGGTATCTCGTCGCAGGTTGGTCGGATGGAGCGCTGGTTCGCTCCAGATCGGCTTCTGCTCAGTGCCGGGTACTCGGTAAAACCTTAGACGAAGGCCCACACAATGCCACCGTACTTTTCTCTGGGACCAGCGGCATATTTTCATAATAGGAAACAGTTTTTCACGAGAGACCCACAGGTAGCCTGCGTGCGAGGAGAGCACGCGGCCGCATTGCACACTCCAGCATCAGGGGACGGGCTTTCCCGCTTTCCTACGTCAATGGGACCTTCTTTCCGGAACCTTTCCTGCGGAGCCCCAGGCAGCCCGCCCGGACAACACCGCTGAACACACAACAGAGCAAGAAGTAGTAGGTTAACCATATGCCTGAAACTTCTAGCTGATTTACAGGTCCCCAGAGAAAATGGCCTCAAACTATCGCCCTTTTAAAAGTCACTATTAGCGACAGCACTTTTATAGCTGAAAAAAAGGATCACAACTAATCAGTTCCGAGGGAGCGTGTATTACTTTTTGGTTAGGCATACATTTGGGCAGCCCGCTGGAAACGAACAAGGAAGGCGGGGGAAGCCAGCGGAAGCGGCGGGTCCTTCCAAGTCAGAAAGTCTCCGGAGCTGGCGCCCGGCTCTCCTCGGCGTTCTGCACTTAGACGCAGGTGTTAGAAGCGAGTCGGGGGGCGAGCTTTTGTTGCCGGGCGGCCAGAATCAGCAGGGATGAACCTCGAGTTGCTCGGTGAGGAGGGCTGTGGCTGCGTCCTAGAGAACCGTGTGGTCCTGGAGGGAGGGGACCCGGCGGGAGGGGGCACCGGCTGCAGCCTCGGGGATCCGGTGCTGCGCCGAGTCTCTGGGCGCCCCTGGATGGAGCAGTAACAGGCGCTGGGAGCCCAGCTTCTGACCAGACGGCATGCATTGCCTGTCCCGAGGCCACTTCCAGGTCGGTTGAGGAGCGACAGGGACGCAGAGCTGTGATTTCAAGGACCGCAGGTGCCGGGGCAGCCCCGGGCAGGCAAGACCAGAGTTGTTGTGGACGGGCTCTGAGAAGTGAGGCTGGGAAAGGGTTTCAGGGGTTTGGGCGCCGGGACAGGGCAGGTCTTTTTGTAAAATCACGGGATGTCTAAGGAGGGGATTTGGAGGTATTCTAGAAGTGCCTTATCGAACAGATGAAAAAAGGCTCAAACGGTCGTGAGGAGCCAGTAAGCAAAGCCAATGGCATGGCTGGCACTGGAACCCGGTTATCCTGACGAGCGGTTTAAGGTTCTAGCTGCTGGGAATGATGTGTGGGACGCTGAGGTGGGAACCGCAGAGGCAGCTGTCCCTTGTCGCCTTCCCTGCCTCCTGCTCAAGTTCTCGAGGTCTTTGCACTGGTGCTAGGTGTTGTGAGCATGGTCGCTAGGGATGTCGGGTTCCCGGGGAGGCCTCCACCGTTGGCCGTGTTTAAGGGTTAGGTTTCTCTTAAAAAGAAGAATTAGACTGTCCAGAGGGCTACAGAGGTAATTTAAGGAGAGGTCTTTGCCTTTAGGGAGCTGCTTGTGCAGAGGGAGATGAGGGTGGGTGTGGACGGAGCTGCTTGTGCAGAGGGAGATGAGGGCAGGTGTGGACGGAGCCCTACTACCGAAGCGGTGGCTGGAAGCACCCTGGAAGACTCATTACCAAATGCAAAGAAGAGTGCGTGCGTGCCCTTGGGCAGCGGGAGAGAGGCCCCCAGCTCCTGCAGCTGATTTGAGTGGCCGTCGTGTGGCGCTGCGGGGAGGAATGCTGGTAGAAATGTCTGCGTGAGGACACAGCGAGGGAACCCCTGGAGGATTCTGCTGCGTGACCGGCGTGTGGTGCTGTGAGTGAAGAGAGGGCCAGGCGACGGGGCCGGCGCCGCCTGTTCTGTAGAGGTTCCTGGAGGCCAGACTGGGACGTTTGTGCTTAGGAAAGGGGGGTGCCTCCGTTGCAGGGTTCTGCTGTGGTGGGTGAGGCGGTCGGAGCTGTGGTGGGCGTGAGGTTTATCTGAGAGCGGTGTGGGTTGAGTGTTTCAGTTGGGATTTGCACAGCTGGAGTAGATGAGTGATACGGGAGGAAAGACGTGGGGGAGTGGACAGGATTTGATAAGTGCGAGTGGTGAGGAAGAGAGTAAATTGACAAGTGGGAAGGAATAGTGGTGCTATCGATCAAATTTAAGGACATTGGGAGAGACGTTCAGTTGGGTTTGGATGTGTGGAGTGTGCATTTGAGGGCCCAGGAGACAGGTTTGGGTGTGCGAGATTGATAACCATCCCGGAGGCGGGCTCATCGAAACCTTGTGCCTGGAGGATGGGACCAGAGGAGAAGTGGGAGGATCTTGGATGATTGCCTGTAATTAGGGGATACTTTGGAGGAATAAGTGGTAACGATAAGTTAGCTAACAGTGATGTCCAAGTAGTGCTTCCTGTGAGCTGGGCGTGTTTTTAAGTGCCTTCCTCATACTTGACCATGCAGTGTGGCTACATGGCTAGTGTGGGGCCTTCCCATAGAAGTGACCTGGGCAGCAGAGAAGGGGCCGCTCTGTTTAGTCTCTGGGCAGTGTAGGACCCCACAGACATAGCAGTGATTTCAGGAAGGCGTGGGAGGGGACGTAGGGGCCGAGGGGAGCCTTGTTAAGAGTTCAGGAAAGGCCAGTCCTCTGATAGAGGTAGCAGGATGGCAGGAAATGGAAGATTCCGGAGGGTGAAACCAGCAAGCAGAATTTATTTAGCACTGGAGTATCAGACAAGTTAAAAAAGGGCCTGGGTTCAAAAGATGAAAATCTCTGGAAGCTGAGTTTTAAAGCCAGGAAGTTAATGATTGCAGATGCAGAAGAGACAGGAAGAGATGTGACTGTGGGCCCGCACCGAAGGGCACTGGTGGGACACGGGACGTGAAGGGTAATGTGCGCCTCGTGTGGTCGCCCGGGCCTCGCTTAGGCTTTACCTGCAGCCCCTCTGAGAGCACTGGAGACACAAAGTTAAATAAAGACAGCTTTCCTTTTCTTTTTAAAAGATTTATTTATTTGACTTAAAAGGCAGAGTTACAGAGAGGGAGAGGGAGAGAGAGAGAGAAAGAGAGATCTTCTATCTGCTGGTTCACTCCCCAGATGGTCCCTGGCCAGAACTGGGCCAGACTGAAACCAGGAGCTAGGAGCTTCATCCGGGTCTCCTATGTGGGCCATCCTCTGCTGCTTTCCCAGGTGCATTAGCAGGGCGCTGGATCGGAAGTAAAGCATCCGGGACTTAAACTGGTGCCCATATGGGATGCCAGCGTTGCAGGCGGTGGCTTAACTCGCTACACCACAGCGCTGGCCCTAAGACAGCTTTTCAAACTCATTTTTACCACACCTTCTGGTAAGAAGTAAACAGCCTATACACACAACACACACTATACACAAACACGCACTAAATCTCTAGAAATTGTGCTTGTTGAGCTGAGTCTCCTGATGTTTTCTGTCCTATTAAACTTGTGACTCAGCTAAATTTATATGCGATGGGTTGAGCCCTCCTCTTTGAAAAAACATTAAAATAAGATAAGTGCTTTTGCCCTGGAAGACGACACAAACTGTGGTGTGGAGCGCTGGAGAGGGAGCACGTAGTGGACTGCAGCTGGGAGAGCAGCCAGGAGCAAGCAATTCTGCGTGGTTGGCGGGGCTGACAGCAGGACTGGGGGTGGCTTCGCAGAGGGGCTGTCACTCACAGGTGGAACAGGGTTTTAGCAGAGGGCCGCCTCGGAGCAGGCGATTTCCCGTGCAGGGAACCAGAGTCGGGGCAGATGTTGAGGCCTGAGTGTGTGTGCAGTGTTCAGGGAAGGTTGGGAGTCTGCAGCTGGTGCTAGGCAGGGGGTAACTGAGGTTCTGTGTTAGGGGCTGACAGGGAAGTAGCCAAAGGTAAAATGAAAATACTAATTTCAGCCAGATTGG
Source organism: Oryctolagus cuniculus (assembly GCF_964237555.1). NCBI lineage: Eukaryota > Metazoa > Chordata > Mammalia > Lagomorpha > Leporidae > Oryctolagus > Oryctolagus cuniculus. The sequence goes on along the minus strand of NC_091444.1, from coordinate 20,492,760 downwards.
AAGTATATTTATTTATTTTTTTAAAGATTTATTTATTTGAAAGGTAGAGTTACAGATAGTGAGAGGGAGAGACAGAGAGAAAGGTCTTCCTCTGTTGGTTCACTTCTCAAATGGCCACAACAGCTGGAGCTGAGCCGATCCGAAGCCAGGAGTTTCTTCCCGGTCTCCCATGCGGGTGCAGGGGCCCAAGCAGTTGCGCCATCTTCCACTGCTTTCCCAGGCCACAGCAGAGAGCTGGATTGGAAGAGGAGCAGCCAGGACTAGAACCGGCACCCACGTGGGATGCTGGCACCGCAGGCAGAGGATTAACCCAGTGCACCATGGTGCCGGCCCCTGGAATTATTTTTTAAAGATTTTATTTGATAGAATAACAGAAAGGGAGCAATAGATCTGGCTCACTTCTCAAATGGCCAAATCTGGACCAGGCCAAAGCCAGACTCAGGGTCTCGCATGCGGGTGGTGGAGGCCTAGGCACTTGGACCATCTTTGGCTGCTATCCCTGACTTGACTCAGCATGCACAGCCCACTGGGACACAGTGCTGGCCCCGGATTGGAATTGTTTCTTAGATTTATACTTCTGTATAACTGATTGTACGATTCTAGGGAAATATATTGTGGAGTAGGGAAGGCTTTCAAGCAGGCGAGTGACAGGATGCCTTAGAGCGTTGGCTCTGGCAGCTTTGTGAAAACAGGCTGAGGCAGGCAAGTCAGATCCCGGGGGTGGAGTAATTCTGGTAGTGATGGGATGGGGGTGGCGTGGGACCAATTGTGTAGAAATTGGACTTGTCTAAAAGAAATCCCGACAGTGTCATTGCCTGTTCGATGGAGGCGGCAGAATGGAAACCACTGCTTGGGACCCGAACTCCTGCCGAGTAGGAAGCAGTAGGGCCAGTGGAGAAGAGATCTGGGAAATGCTGGCGCTCGTGGCAGTCCAGACTTCAGGGAGGAGGACTGAGGGGTCTGGAAGGGTGAAAGGCAATTTGGAGCAAGGATTCCAACGGGAAAACAGGAGGAGGTAGCTGAAGAAACCACTGGGGGCCCTGAGAGCTGCCTCGACTCCGACGCCCATGGGCGGTGCAGAAGAGGGGCGCGTAGCCACAGGTGGGCCTGTGAGGGGGCACCCACTTGGAAGCATGTGGGAGGGAAGCTCATGTGGCTGGAAGCCAGGAATGAAAGAGGCACCAAAAAAGGGTTTTCCGTGTCACGAGGAGTGTGAACAAGGAAGTCTTGTGCCTTTGCTGCATGGTGTGACACCGCAGGCACTCATTCAGCACTCGGGCAAGGATGGGGCGGCCTCTGGCCTAGTGGTTAAGACACCCTGGCCCCAGGTCCGAGTGCCTGGCTTCAGTGCCGACTCCAGCCTTGCTGCTGGCTCAAGTAATTGGGTTCTTGCCGCCTACTTGGGACACCAGGATGGAATTCTCAGGGCGCCTGGGGGTGAACTGGTGGATGGGAGCTCACTCGAGTGTGCACGCTCTCTCTGCTTCTCAAGTAATAAATTTAAAAACCACTCATTCAAGTATCTTTTATGTATGTGCCGACCATAGGCAAAGAGGAAAGTGTAATGCTTAAGCTGTTTTGCTTCTCTGGCAAAGAGGAAAAATAAGGTGAACAAGAAAAGCCCTCAGTGGGAAGAGATCTAAGGTGGTTCACTCAGTGGGGTTGGAGTGCATTCCTTGGCCCTGGACGGGCTTGCACCTGATACCACTGTTGATGATTGAGGATCATTGTCAGTGATTGAGGAAGACATTGAAAGGAGATGGGAAGATGTTTTGTTGTTGTTAAGGATTTATTTATTTACATATTTATTTATTTGAGAGGCAGAGTACAGAGAGGGAGAGACAGAGAAGTCTTCCATCTGCAAGTTCATTCCCCAGGTTGGCTGGAACTGCGCCAGTCTGAAGCCAGGAGCTTCTTCTGGGTTTCCTATGTGTGTGCAGGGACTGAAGCACTTGTGAAACCGATTTGCTTATCAATGTTTCCCATATCAACAAGGGTGTGGGCTCTTGCCACAAATTCAGAGATGAATTTTGAATACTGACTCAAATAGACCAGGCAAACATGGTAAATTTTAAGGATTTTATTCAGTGAGGATTTTATTCAGGAGAGTGAGGGTTCTAAGGCAGAAGGGGAAGTCAGGAAGTTAACTTGGGGCCATACCAAGCAGAGAGCAGGCCAGGCGCCACATGCAACAAGCGTTTGGTTATGGGCAGCTACAAGCAGCTTAGCACGGGTAGCGAAGTGAAGCAAAGGCAGAGAGCGTGAGGCGCGGGGCAACAAGGGGATCAAGGGCACGAGGCCCACCGTGCTCTAGCCTTTTATCCACTTCCAAAGGGGAGTGGTTAATTAGTCTGATTGGCAGGTGGGCGTACAGGGGTGGTCAGGTAGGGGCATGTGATCCCGCAGGGGGTGTGGAGAAGGTGTGGTCTTCCAGTTCACAGATCTAATGCATTTATCCTTTATGCCTTCTTACATCACTCGGACCGTCTTCCACTGCTTTCCAGGGCTGTTAGCAGGGAGCTGGATCAGAAGTGGAGCAGCTGGGACACAAACCGGTGCTCATATGGGATGTCAGTGCCACAGGAAGAGGCTTAGCCTACCACACCACAGCCCTGGCCCCACGATGGGCAAATTTTGACTTTCAATAAGGGGCAGATGTGTTTTGCCAAAACCTACAGTAGTAATTTGAGATCAAATTTAGCCAAAATTCTATAGTGTTTTAGTGTGGATATATTTAAGAATATTGAGGGTGCTTCAAAAAGTTCATGGAAAAGGGAATTAAAACAGTGTATTTTGGTGAAAAAATTTTGAAATCTGTGCATAATTTTTTCGTAATACACAGTTTCCGTGATCTTTTTGAAGTACATTCACATGGTTTCTAGGTCACATCCCAGTTTTGCCAGTTTTTAACTGTGCAATTAACTGTTAAGCCAAACTTTCATCTGTGAAATGGGGTTAATGACAGCCACTTAGTAGTGAATTGAGGGTTGAATGAGATAATATGAGTCTAGAAGTCTCCGTATAGGATCTGGCACATCCGTGTACAATGAGAAGTAAGCTGTTAATAAGTGGAGGTGTGGGCACCTCAGAGAAACACAGAGCCCACCTGTGTGGGTGAGCATCCCCTGCTGTGGGTGCAGCCCGTGGGTCTTTGACTTGTTAAGGTTTTTTCATTAGATCAGGGGTGGGGAAGTCCTGCCTGGGGACAGTATATGGCCAGCAAGATAATTTGTTCTGACCCTGGCAGAGCAACTGCAGATGGAACTCCAAATTCAGGAAATCTATAGCAAGCTCATTTTTTTAAAAAAAAAGTTTTAAGATTTTATTTATTTGAGAGGCAGAGTTAGAGAAGGAGAGGCAGAGAGAAAGGTCTCCCATCCTTTGGTTTACTCCCCAAATGTCCGCTATGGCTGGACCTGGGCCAACCTGAAGCCTGAAGCCAGGAGCTGCTTTCTAGGACTCCCACGTGGGTGCAAGGGCCCAAGTACTTGGGTCATTTTCCATTGCTTTTCAAGGCTGCCATAAGCAGAGAGCTGGATCAGAAGAGAAGCAGATGGTACATGAACCGGCACCATATGGGATGCTGGTGCCACAGGTGGAGGCTTAGCCTACTACGCCACAGCGCCAGTCCCTTAGCAAGTTCATCTTTAAGTAGATCATGTTGTAGGGCCCACAAATGATGTTATAAATAATCCCAATTGGGGCCAGTATCATGGCATAGTGGGTTAAGCCACCTCCTGCAACTCTGGGATCCCATATGGGCACCTGTTTGAGACCCAGATGTTCCACTTCCAATTCAGCTCCCTGCTAAGGTGCCTAGGAAAGCAGCAGAAGATGGCCCAAGTCCTTGGTCCCCTGTACCTATATGGGAGACTCAGAATAAGCTCCTGGGTTTGGCCTGGCACAGCCCTGGGCATTGTGGCTCTTTGGGAAGAGAACTGGTGGATGGATCTCTCTGTCTCTCTCTCTCTCCCTTTCTGTCAACCTGCCTTTCAAATGGATAAAAATAATTTTTTTTAAAATCCAAATTGTATAAAAAGTTTCCCTATTCCTGCATTAGATGCTTTTCAAATGAACAGATATTTACCAAAATAATGGAAATATTACAAATATACATATAGGGAAAGTTATCTTTTGGGGCTGGCTCTGTGGTATAGTAGGTTGGGCCTCCGCCTGCAGCACCATTACCCTAAGAGGGCACTGGTTCCAGTCCTGGCTACTTCACTTCTTGTCCAGCTCCCTGCTAACATGCCTGGGAAAGCAGTGGAGGATGGCCCAACTGCTCAGGCCTCTGTACCCACGTGGGAGAGCTGGAAGAAACTCATGGCTTCATATTGGCTCTGCTGTGGCCATTTGGGGATGGAAGACCCTCTCTCTGTGTGTCTCTCTGTAACTGTCTCAAATAAATAAAATAAATCTTTAAATATAAAGTTATCTTTCTGCCCCCCTTCAAATGTTAACTGGGTTTACCTTTTTATACCTTTTTCCTTGCTTATGTAAATCTAACTATGTATAGGTTTGTGAGGGCTTTGATTTTATTCTTTGTTGAAATATAACCTTTTTGTATACATTTGCAACTTGCTCTTTTCACTTAACAATATAAAATACCGTTTCTTGGGGTGGGTGTTTTATGCAGCCATTGAGGCGCTGCTTGGGATGCCTCCATCCCATATCGGAGTCCCTGGGTGTGATTCCTGACTCCAGCTCCCTGCTAATGCATTCCCTGGGAGGAAGCAGTGAGGGCTTCAGTTATTGGGTTCCCACCACTCACATGGGAGACCTGGGTTGAGTTTCTGGTTCCCAGCTTTGATGTTGGCTGTTACGGCATTTCCAGAGTGAAAAAGTGGATGAGAGCTGTCTCTTTTTGTCTCTCTAAATAAATAAATAAATTTGGCCTTATGTTTGAAAAAAAAAAATTTATTTACCTGGAATTTATTTACTTATTTTACCTGGAATTTATTTACTTATTTTATGAGCCACTGCCTGCAGTGCCAGTATCCCATATGGGCGCCGGTTTGAGTCCCGGCTGCCCCTCTTCTGATCCAATCTCTGCTATGACCTGGGAAAGCAATAGAAGATGGCCCAAGTCCTTGGGCCCCTGTACCCGCATGGGAGATTGAGAGGAGGCTCCTGGCTCCTGGCTTCAGAACAGCCCAGCTCTGGCTGGTGCAGTCAGCTGGGGAGTGAGTCAGCAGATGGAGGACCTCTCTCTCTCTGCTTTTCCTTCTCTTTCTGTGTAACTCTTTCAAATAAATAAATAAATCTTAAAAAAAAAAAAAAAAAAAAAGAATGAAGGAGAGAAAGAGGTCTCCCATCTGCTGATTCACTCCCCAGTGCCCACAACACATAGGGCTGGGCCAGGCCAAGGCCAGGAGCCAGGAACTCCGGTTCTCCCACAGCGGTGGTAGGGACCCAAATACTTCAGCCTTTACCTACTGCCTGCTGGGGTGCACATTAGCAGAAAGGTGGAATCAGGAATAGATTCCATGAGACTCCATCAGGACTCAAACCCAGGCACTCTGATATGGGATGCAGGCATCTTAAGTGGTGTCTTACCTCTGTGCCAAGTGTCCACCACTCATAAAAACCCATCTTGATACAGTTTCAGCAATTTCTGTTATTCTCTTTTTGGATAATTTTATGCATTCAGCCACCTTAAGTTTGAAAGAAAATAGATCAAAATATTTACCTTCTCTGTCACTTATTTACCTTTATTTTCATTTTTCTTAAATACAGATCCTTTTTTGATTAGTTTTAACGCTTTCACTTTTTGGTTTTCTATTTTTTTTTTTTTTAAAGATTTATTTCTTTGAAAGAGTTAGACACACAGAGAGAGGTATCTTGCATCCCCTGGTGCACTCACCGGATGGCTGCAACAATCTGGGGCCGGGCCAGGCTGAAGCCAGGAGCCTGGAGCTCCATCCAGCCTCCCACATGGGTGGCAGGGGCCCAAGCAATTGGGACATCTTCCACTGCTTTCCCAGGCACATTAACAGGGAGCTGGATTGGAAGTGGAGCAGCCACTTATATGAACTGGCACCCATATAAGATACCAACATTGCAGGTGGCAGCTTAACCTGCTACACCACAACACCTGCCCCTGCATTAATTTTTATGAAGGGCAAAGTCTAATAAAGCTGGTTTTCAAGCTTCTTCTAAGATGAACTCTTATTTGGACACCCAGTATGTAAAATACCTTTTTTTGGGCCTGTAGTTCCCAGAGTATAGTTTTAAAACCCAGTGTAATAAAATGTTTATGTAATTATATAAATAAACGCTGACAGATGGTGCTGCTGCTAAAATGAAACTTGTGGCAGACACCGTCGTGAAGCCGTCTTTTAGCTCAAGGTGATTGTTACTAATATTCCAAGGCCTCATTTAGTATAGGAAATGCATTCAGGGATGTCTGTACCAAAGTGTTCCTGGCTTAGGAAATAAGTATAGAAAACTGCCAGATGATGTTACAACCTAAATGCTAATATAGGAGCCCCCCCCTTTCCACTGGAGCTGTTTTCCAAGATCCCCGTAGATGCCTGAATGTACAGAACCAAACCCCACATGCAGTATGCTGTCTCCTGAATATGCATACATGGTAATGAGGCTTTGGGGTTGCTTGAGCACACTCACTGCAGTACCGTGACAGGTGACCTGGAAATTGAGATGGTACTAAGTGACTGATGGGCCCCTAGTGTACACCTCATGGCTATGCTGGACGCAAGGGTGATTCACTTCTTGGAAGTACAGTGTGGGTTGGGGTGAGATTTCATCATGCTACTCAGAATGGTGTGCAACTTGAAACTTAAAATCATTCATTTCTGGAATTTTTCTGTTTCATATTGTTGGCCCGTGGGTAACCAGATTGCAGGAAAGGGGAGGGCACTGTATTGGGAAGGGTGGCAATTGTTGCTGGTTGGCTGCTGTATTAATAGAGTTTTTAGAGAATAGTTGGGACTTAAGATAATTTAATTGGTTGATTGCATTCTTGCCTTTCCTTGGTCTTCTTTTTAGTAAATACGGAGATAAACTGAAATGCCCAAAGAAAAGGAAAAGACTGGCTAGACCTGCCTATGTCAGCAGTTCTCAAACTTTCTGATCTCAAGTGATCCCAAGAAATTGAGGAGCCCCAGAGAACTTTTCTTCTTGTGGGTTATATCTCCTGATGGTTACCAGTGTGGAAGTTAAAGCTGAGATTTTTTTTTTTTTTTTAAGATTTATTTTATTTGAAAGGCAGGGTTATAGAGAGAAGTATCTTCCATCCACTGGTTCACTCCCCAGATGGCTGCAACGGCCAGGGTTGAGCTAGGCCGAAGCCAGAGGCTTCATCCAGGTCTCCCACGTGCATTTAGGGGCCCAAGCACGTGGGCTGTGCTCTGCTGCTTTCCCGGGCACATTAGCAGGGATCCAGATCAGAAGTGGAGCAGCTAGAACTCAAACTGGTGTGCATGTGAGACGTTGGCCTTGCAGGCGATAGTTTAACCTGCTGTGCCACAACACTGGCCCTGAAAACTGAGGTATTTTTCAAGCTTATTTTATTTACTGTATTTTTTTTTTTTTTTTTAAGAGACAAAGATCTTCCATCCTCTGGTTCACTTCCCACAGAACTTGTGATAGCCAGGGCTGGGCCATATCGAAACTGGGAATCTGAAGCTTCATCTGGTTTTCCCATGGTGGGGGCAGGAACCCAAGGACTTGAGCCATCACCTGCTGCCTCCCAGGTGCACATTAGCAGGAAGATGGATCAGAAACGGAGTGACCTGGACTCCAGCCAGGCACTCATGTGGGGGCAACTTAACTGCTGTGTCAAGTGCCTGCCCCTAAGGCTTATTTTAAAATAACCCGTAAAATCAATAAATCTAACTCTTTGTGTGTGTGTGTGTGTGTGTGTGTGTGTTTATTTGACAGATAGAGTTAGACAGTGAGAGAGAGAGAGAGAAAGGTCTTCCTTACACTGGTTCACTCCCCAAATGGCCGCTATGGCCGGCACTCCGTGCTGATCGGAAGCCAGGAGCCAGGTGCTTCCTCCTGGTCTCCCATGCCGGGGCAGGGGCCCAAGCACCTGGCCCATCCTCTACTGCCTTCCTGGGCCACAGCAGAGAGCTGGACTGGAAGAGGAGCAACAGGACTAGAACCCTGCTCCCATATGGGATGCCGGCGCCGCAGGTGGAGGATTAACCAAGTGAGCCATGGTGCCAGCCCTCATTATGTGTTTTTACATGTAGTTATTTTGATTTTGAAAGCAAAATATGTAGAAGAATGACTGTTTTATATTTTTACAACTCTCTTCAGTGTTTGTTAAAGAGAAATTGGGTAGGTTCTCAGATCTGCCCTGCTTCTGCTCTGTGACAGTACCACAGGTCATATTGTCTTGTCAGTGTGTTTATGGGATGAGAAAAAAGGCAGATGCCATCCTGGTGTGGTAATGAAAATGGTCTGACCCTGTGGAGCCCTGCTCCATTTGCAGCGCCTGCTGGGCGCTGTCCCGGCGCTGTCCATCCGCGCCGTGTGGCATGTCTCTATCAACTCTTCTCTTTCTTTGTTGCAGAGTCCTTTGGGCAGAACTATCCAGAGGTAAGAGACTAGTTTTGTCGTGATTTTGGAAACAAGGTAAACTATCCAGTGTTTGTGTTTGAACAGAAATCGCTTTTTGATTCTTGTTTTTTGACAAAGAAGCCTTGAGTGTGATAAATCTGCTCTGGAAAGGAACTAAATAATTTTGAGCTGGGGGAAGTAAATAGGTGTGTTGCTGGAAATCTCATAATGCTGTTGTCAATGTACAGTTTTGAGATAGTACCGTCACCTGTACAGAGATTATTTTTCCCTCTGTCCTTTTCTAGTTTTGATCAATGTTTTTCCATAGTAATAATATGCATAAGTGTACCTTACATTTTTTTTTAAGATTTATTTATTTATTGGGGCCGGAGCTGTGGTGTAGTGGGTAAAACTGTTGCCTGCAGTGCTGGCATCCCTTATGGGCGCCAGTTTGAGACCCGGCTGCTCCACTTCTGATCCAGCTCTGCTATAGCCTTTTTAAAAAAAAAAAAAAAGATTTATTTATTTACTTGAGAGGCAGAGTTACAGACAGGGAGGTCTTCCATCTGCTGGTTCACTCCCCAAATAGTTGCAGTGGCTGGAGCTAGGCCAATCCACAACCAGGAGCCAGGAGTTTCTTTTGGGTCTCCCATGCAGATGTAAGGGCCCAGTGACTGCTTTCCCAGGCCATCAGCAGGTAGCTGGATCAGAAGTGGAGGAGCCCATGTGGGATGCTGGCGCCACAGGGATAAGCTTAACCTACTATGCCACAGCCCCAGCCCCAGTGTACCTTACCTTTAAAACACAAAAATATTTTATTAATAATTGGAATATATTCCTGTATAGTCATTGTTGTTATTTTAAAAGGCGTTATATTGATTAATATTATTTGTGTAGATTATTCCATGATTTTTTGTTATGATTTTTTTTTTTAAGAATAAATTCTCAGAGCTTTGATTACTGGGCTGATGGCTTTGACTCTACCTGTTTGCCCTTAGGAAGTCTGTACAAAGTTACAGTGATAAGAGATTGAGCACATCCATTTCCAAAAATCCTCTTTATTTGAAAAGCAGAGTCAATTTCTCTCTCTCTCTCTCTCTCTCTCTCTCACACACACACACACACACACACACACACACACACACACAGAAAGAGAACAGAAAGAGAAAGATCTTCCATCCACTGGTTTGTTCCCCAAATACCTAAAACAGCAAGGGCTGCCCCAGGCTGAAGCCGGGAGCTCTTTCTGGGTTTCTCATGTGGGTGGCAAGGACCCAAATACTTGGCCCATCGCCCTTTGCCTCCCAGGCACATTAGCTGGAAGCTGGATTGGAAGTGGAGGAGCCAGGACTCAATCAGGCACTCTTCTATGGATGCAGGCATCCAAGTGGTGGCTTAACCCACTGTACCACAACACCTTCTCAGTTTCCAGAAATTCTTGTTTAGCTTTTATAAATACTTCTTCATTCTGGCTCATCTAATAGGTATAAGACACACAGAGATTATTTTAGTATGTATTGTAGTTGAAATTCAAGAGAAGTGTTAAGAGAACCTTAAAGAGATCATTTGGATACCTAGTATTACTGTCTGTGTATTTTTTTTCATTTTTAGGAAGCTGATGGGACTTTGGATTGTATCAGCATGGCCCTGACGTGCACCTTTAACAGGTGGGGCACACTGCTCGCAGTTGGCTGTAACGATGGCCGAATTGTCATCTGGGATTTCTTGACGAGAGGCATTGCTAAAATAATTAGTGCACACATCCATCCAGTCTGTTCCTTATGGTAAGGATATTTTAAACTAGTATGAGAAATGTAGGTTAAATTAGGGGGAAGAATGGTGCCTGTATATTTGCCAGTTCAGGTAGCTCTTTTTAAATTCAGAATTTTGAATACTTAGCCATTGGTAATTTCTCATAGTTTATGTAGATCCTGACTAAACCATGGTGTCCTTGAAACACCTTTGTAGGAAGGAGTTTGCTGTAATGTGGATCTGTACCAGGCGTTGTCTTATATTGCAGTTCTGAAATGAGATATTTAAAGATTGCAGCTGTAGTGTAATTGCAATATTGATGGGATGGTTGGCTTGTCCAGCCTTGTGCAGATTCTTGAATTCCATCAATTTTAGTGACGATAAGCATGCCTAGTCCTTTAATGTAACATAGTGATTAAGGTTATAAAGCTGAAATCTACTCAGATATATGTCTATTGATTTTACTTCTGTTTGAAACTGCTTTGTTCACATCAGAAGTTTTGTATTGTGGGGCTTTTTTTTTTTTTTTTTTTTTTTTTTTAATGAACTTGGGATCAAAAAGAGGCGCCTCATCAGATCTGGTTACTTACCGTGCAGCTATTTCCTCTGGTTTAAATGGAAGCAGCAGTGATGGTGTAAAGGCAAGATGGGGAAGAGTCCTGAATCCCTGTCTAGGTTTGGCCTCTCACAGCTTTTCTCTAACATGCAAAATGGTAGCACTGGCTCCCTTCCAGGTTCTTTGTGTTTCTTTCTTACTGTTGTGTTTTTGCAACAAAGATTTAAATAGACACATATTTTTAATAGCAATTCACCCAGCTGAAGTGTAGAATTCAGTTGTTTATATATATTCAGAGTCATGCAACCATCATAATCTAATTTTAGAATTCCTATCAAAAATACATGAATATATTTTTATTACATAGCAATGTATTCTCATTTTAGGAAATTATGAAAACTAACACAAAGAACTAATTTTCCTTAGTTATAATACCACTCAGATGTTATTACTGTAAATATCTTGATAAGTTTCTGTAGGTTTGTAATCACACTGTCTCCTACTCGAACCAGCGCCCATATGGGATGCTGGGACTGCAAGCGGCGGCTTTACCCACTATGCCACAGCGCTGGCCCCGAAAGCTTTCTTTAACCATTCTTTTAGGATAGGTCTCCTGGCAACAGATGTCATGATTTAATTTTCCTGTTCTTCCTAGGTTGACAGTTTTTAGCACTTGAAAGATGTCATGCCACTTCCTTCTGGCCTTCATGGTTTCCAATGAGAAATCTGCTCTTACTCAAATTGTTTTTTCCCTATAAGTAAGGAGAACAGTTTTGCTACTTTCAATATTTTTTTCTTTGTCGTTGGTTTTTAAGAAGTTTGGGTATCTGGGAGTGGATTTCTTTGAGCCCATCATGTTTGACAGTTGCTCAAATTTTGAATCTGAAGATTTTCTTTTACTAAATTTGGGAAAATAGCATCCATTATTTTCTCAGCTACTTAAGCATCGCTGTCTTTATTCTTTCATTCCAGGACTCTGATGATATGGATCTTAGGTCTTTCGTTACTGTCTTACAGGTCCCTTATGCTGTTCAGTTTGTCTTTTAGATCTATTTTCTCTCTGTTCAGACTGGGTAATTTTTATCATTCCATCTTCTAGCTTATGAATTTTTTTTAAAGATTGTATATGTGAGAGGCAGAGTTACAGACAGAGAGGAAAAGACAGAGAGGTCTTTTCATCCACTGGTTCACTCCCCAGATGGCTGCAACAGTCAGAGTTGGATGGATTTGAAGCCAGGAGCCAGAGTTTCTTCTGGGTCTCCCATGTGGGTGTAGGGGCCCAAGCACTTGGGCCATTCTCCACTGCTTTTTCAGGCCATAGCAGAGAGTTGGATGGGAAGTAGAGCAGCCGGGACTTGAGCCGGTGCCCATTTGGGATGCTGGCACCACAGGCAGAAACTTAGCTTACCACAGCGCCAGCCCCAGTTTATGAATTCTTTTCCCTCCCTCCCTCCCTCTCCCTCCCCCTCCCTCTCTCTCCCTCTCTCTCTCTTCTCTCTCCCTTCTCTCTCCCTCCCTCCCTCCCTCTCCCTCTCTCTCCTCCCTTCCTCTCCCTCTCTCTCTCTTCTCTCTCTTCTCTCTCTCCCTCCCTCTCTCCCTCTCCCTCCCTCCTTCCCTCCCTCTCTCTTTTCCATTGGTGGCTGAATCTACTGAGTTTCTAATTTCAGTTATTAAATTGAGTGTTTTTCAGTTCCAAAATCCCTATTGGGGTCTATTTTATTTCTTCTGTTTCTTTGATGAGACTTTCCAGTTTTCTGTTTGTTTCAGCCATGTTAGTAATTGCTCATTGAAGAATTTGTTATGACTGCACTGAAGTCATGTCAGGTAATTCTGACATCTTTACCATTTCTGTGTTAATATCTATTGACTTTTCTTACTAAAGTTCAGATTTTATTTGTTCTTAGATTGACAAGTAATTTTTTTCAGTTGCAGTTGCAGTCTGAGCATTTTGGATATTGTGAAGTTGTAGATCTTGTGTGTGAGCAGGCTCAGGTGCTGCAGCAGTGGGGGAAGGGAGATTGCCGTTTTGTTATAGCAGTTGGGGGTCCTCACTTAGCCTCATTATTGTTGATGGGCAGGTGAGGCTCTGAGCAGGTCTCTGCTGACCCCAGCCCGTCTTGGAAGGATAGAAATACCTTGTTGGTTCTCCTCATGTGGTCTTCACCAGCGCTGGTGATGGGGCCTCCTCCTGCTGAGGGTGGTGCAGGCCTTCTCTGACATAGTCCAGGGATGGGGGCTGGTGACTGTTTAGACCTGCTGAGAGTGGATGTCTGGGCTCGCCCGGGCCGTGCTGGCCGACCCTGTGCCTGTCCAGAGGGATTGAGTCCTTTGAGCTGAAGAAGCCAGGCTCTTGGGGTTTTTGCCAGTGCTCATTGACCTCGCTGGGTTGTTGACGTCTCCGTCACTCAGTCCATGATAGGAGAGGTGAAAAATCCAAAGAGCTCATGATGTCATCCTCAGGGGTTATAGTTTCTAGTCAGTGACCACCTTTGAGAGTCTGCTTGTTTTCTATGTGGTGTCCAGGGTGTTGAGCTGTACTTGGTAGGAGGGATTCTTTCTTAATTCTTCAAATAACAGATCCTTATCGTTTTTGTTTGTTTTATTCACACTGTGATGGTCCTACTTCTGGGACAACTTCAGAAGTTTCAGATATTCCGCACCTTTCAGTTCCTTAAAAAAAAAAAAAAACACATATACACAATACCTAAGGGCCAAATGATTTTAGATGTTTGAATTTGTTATTTATGTCAAACTCAGAAGCTTCTGTGTGGCAAAGGAAACTATCAATATAATGGAGAGCCAGGCACTGCAATGTGAGAAAATATTTGCAAGCTAGCTACCCTCCCGACAAAAGATTCATATCCAGACTTTATAAGGAACTCAAAAGACTAAAACCTAGTCCAGTCAAGAAGTGGGCGAAGGGCCTGAATAGACATTTATTAAATGAAAAAATACAAATGGCTGACAAATATGTGAAAAACTGCTCAGTATCACTAACCCTCAGGAAAATGCAAATCAAAACCACAACAAGATATCATGCTACTGCTGTTGGAATGGCTGTTGTTAAAAAAAAAAAAAAAAAAAAAAAAGTAAATGCTGGTGAGGATATGGAGACAGGGGAACTTTTATACACTGCTGGTGGGAATTTAAATTAGTGCAACCACTAAAAATTGTATGGAGATACGTTAAAAATCTGGTGATAGAACTGTCAGGTGATCCATCAATCCCCCTCCTGGGTGTTTATCTGAAAGCCATGAAATCATCAGAGAGCCCTGCTCCACCGTGCTGATCACAACACTGTTCACAGTAGCCAGGGCACGGAAGCAGGGAGCTGTTCACCATCAGCTAACTAGGTACAGAAAGTGGAGTGCCTACACAGTGGACTGTACCATGCAACCATGATGAAGAATGAAATCCTGTCATTTGCAGCAAAATGGATAGACCTGAAGCATATCATGTTATGTGAAATAAGCCAGTCACAAAACCTGGTTTCCCTTGTATGTAGGAGCTAAAAACCACAACTCCGTCTGAACACAGCATGGTGGTTACTGCAGGCTGGAAGAGGCAGGGAAATAGAGGGAGTTTGGGTACAGGTACCACATCAGAGTTGGGTTAGAGGAATCACCTGGCGTATGGGGTGACTCTAGTTCATAATAACCTATGAGGTCGTTCACGAGCAAGTAGAGAAGGGTGGCTCCAGGACTCCAATGTTAAAGTCATGTCAAGCACTTCATGGAAATGATCACACTCACTCGATCAGTACCTGTTGTGTGCATATGTTAAAATGTCAGACTATGGCCCAAAAATATGTACAGTTGTTAATAAGAAAAAAATTTCTTGAAAGAGTGGTATACTTTACCACTAAGTTAAAAGGATGTATTTTAACTTAGATGAATATAAAATATTATATATGTTAACTTAGATACTTGCTCTTTTTTCTTCCTAGCTGGAGTCGAGATGGGCATAAGCTTGTCAGTGCTTCCACCGATAATATAGTGTCACAGTGGGATGTTCTTTCAGGCGACTGCGACCAGAGATTCCGGTTTCCTTCACCCATCTTAAAAGTCCAGTATCATCCACGAGATCAGTAGGTTTAATCTAAGCTGTTCCTTTCCTGGGGTGGGGGGGTCTAACTGAATGAGCTAGCTCTAGTCTCATGACAGTTTCCATTTAAGTTGTTTTTACAGAAGATTTCTATTTTATTCATTTGGAAGGCAGAATGACTGACAGATTTTCATCTACTGGTTCACTCCCCTAATGCCTGCAACAGCCACATCTGGGCCAGGCTGAAGCCAGTGGCCTGGAACTCCATCTGGGTCACCCACGTGGGTGGCAGGGACCCAAGCACTTTAGCCATTATCTGCTGCTTCCCAGACACCCGAGCAGGGAACTGGATTGGAAACGGAGTTGCTGAGCCTTAGACTGGTAGTCGTATATGGGATGCCAGCAGCTCTGCCACATGCCTGCCCCATTTAATTTCTTAGGAGACAAATGCAAACATCTATTCAAATCTTCTACATAAAATAATCTTTCTGTCTAGGTTGGTTTTTACTGAATACATTTGAAGGAGAGTGTTGTATTATTAAAAACTGACAGTATTAAGACTTTTGGGATCGGCAAAGGTGGGAATAAATATAATAACTGGAACTTTTCAGCCTTGATTATTTGAATTTTCTTTAGTAGGGTTTCCCCTACTCATTAAAACTCAAAAGCTCAATATTAAAACTACATTTAAGAGGAAGTTACTGGGGCTGGCACTGTGGCGCAGTAGTTTAATCCTCTGCCTGTGGTGCCAGCATACCATATGGGTGCCAGTTCGAGTCCTGGCTGCTCCTCTTCCAATCCAGCTTTCTGCCATGGCCTGAGAAAGCAGTAGAAGATGGCCCAAGTGCTTGGGCCCCTGCAGCCATGTGGGAGACCAGGAAGAAGCTCCTGGCTTTGGATCAATGTAGCTCTGACTGTTCCAGGCTTTTGGGGAGTGAACCAGAGGAAGGAAGACCTTTCTTTCTGTCTCTCCTTCTCAGTGTCTATAACTCTGCCTCTCAAATCAATAAATAAAATCTTTATAAAACAAAAAAAAAAGAGGAAGTTACTCACCATCATTACCATGCAACTATTTTCATTTCTCTGGGTTCTCTCTTAGTCAAGTTTCCTTTAAGGATAAAGTTTGTTATGTAGTGCCTCATAGCACAATATGTATTAGAGTGCATAAGCAGGCCTTTTTTTTTTTTTTTTTTTTTACCACCTTTGGGATCAGTAGTTTGCTGTTTTACTTTCGTGTTTTAGCATTGCTAGTTTGCTGCGTCTCCGTATGTATTTTAGTTATTACTTTGTTAAGGTGGGACCCCATAATTTTACTCAGTCTTTCCCCTGTTACTAGACAGGTAGATTTATTGTTTTCATTACTTCAAATCTGTCTGAACTGAGAGAGCTGATGAGGGTAGAGGACAGGGATCAGGGATGAGGACAGGGAATCAGTCTGCCAGTGTCAAAGCAACAGCCAATATACCATTCATATTTTTAAACAGGAACAAGGTTCTCGTGTGTCCCATGAAATCTGCTCCTGTCATGTTGACCCTTTCAGATTCCAAACATGTCGTTCTGCCGGTAGACGATGACTCCGATTTGAACGTGGTGGCATCTTTTGATAGGCGAGGAGAATATATCTATACAGGAAATGCAAAAGGCAAGGTAAGCCTGGAAACCTGGAGGGTGGTGAAACATGGGTAACACTTTTTTTTTTAATTTAAAGATGAATTTATTTATTTATCTGAAAGGCAGAGTTACAGAGCAAGAGGTAGAGATAGAGAAATCTTCCATTTGCTAGTTCATTCCCCAGATGGTTAAAACAGATGCAGCTAGGCTAGAGCCAGCTGAAGCCAGGAGCCTGGAAGCCATCTGGGTCTCCAGGTGGCAGGGCCCAAGCACTTGGGCCATCTTCTGCTGCTTTCCCAGGTGCATTAGCAGGGAGTCCCATCAGAAGCAGAGCAGCTGGGACACAAACTGGCACCCATGTTGGATGCTGGTGTTATAGGTGGTGGCTTAACCACTACACCAGTGCCAGGCCCACGATCAGGCATCTTGGGCGTTGATTCATTTCATGCTTCCTTATTCTCCTTTCTGAATTTCTTTACAACTGGACTAAATGTGGCTCCTACTTGTAGCTGATTGTACCCTGTTTTTCTCTTGCCATCATGATTGCTGGTATTTGGATTTAGAATGGTCAGAGATTCTTGGACCTGGAAAAGGATGGAAAGGCCTTTACTGGATTTTGGTAATGAAAGGCTGACACTAAATTGTAAAATTACTTTTTTTTTAAAGATTCATTTATTTATTTGAAAGAGTTACACACAGAAAGACGAGGCAGAGAGAGAGGGAGAGAGAGAAGTTTTCCATCCGCTGGTTCACTCCCCAGTTGGTTGCAACGGCTGGAGCTGTGCTGATCCGGAGTCAGGAGCTTCCTCTGGGTCTCCCACGTGGGTGCAGGGGCCCAAGCACTTGGGCTGTCTTCTACTGCTTTCCTAGGCCATAGCAGGGAGCTGGATCAGAAGTAGAGCTGCCGGGTCTTGAACTGGGATGCCAGTATTGCAGGCGGCAGCTTTACGTGCTACATCATAGTGATGGCCCCTGAAAAATTATTTAATTAAATTTAAATCATATTATCATCTGGAACTCTGCTGATGAAAATGTCTTACTATGTATTTTTATAGGGCTGTATGTAATTAGCCAAGCTTGTCCTGTAGTACTGAGGCCTCCATACCCTCTTTCTTCCTGTTAAACTCCTGCCCTACCTTTTGGAATGTTGGGAAGATGTAGATTCTTGTGTCTGGGATACATCGTAAAAGGTGCTTCTCTGGAAAAAGAGGTTGGGCAAGCTTTAAAGTTCTTTCTATACTTAGAATTTGTGGTTCTATTATGCACGTTGGTTATTATTAATTTTTTTTAGATTTATTTATTTATTTGAAAGTCAGAGTCACAGAGGGAGTATGACAGAGAAATATATCTTCCATCTGTTAGTTCACTCCCCTAAGTGGTCATGAAGGCCAGAGCAGAGCTGATCTGGAAGCCAGGAGCTTCTTCCAGGTCTCCCATGTGAGTGCAGGGGCCCAGGAGCTTGGGCCATCTTCCTCTGCTGTCCCAGGAGCATCAGCAGGGAGCTGGATTAGAAGTGGAACAGGGGCCAGTGCTGTGGCTTAGCTGGTTAAAGCCCCAGCCTGAGTGCCAGCGTCCCTTATGGGCACCGCTTCAAGTCCCAGCTGTTGCACTTCCGATCCAGCTCTCTGCTATGGCCCAAGTGCCTGGGCCCCTGCATCTGTGGGAGAGACCCATTGGAAGCTCCTGGCTTCGCATCAGCTTAGCTCTGGCTGTTGCGGTCATTTGGCTCTACCTCTCTCTGTTTCTCTTTCAAATAAATAAAATAAATCTTAAAAAAAAAAAAAAAAAAGTGGAACAGCCGGGACTCGAACCAGTGCCCATATGGGATGGCAGTGCCATAAGCACTGGCTTAACCCACTATGCCACAGGACTAGTCTCATATTATTGAATTTTTGAACTAGGTCACATGGGCTGATTTAGAAATTGACATTACAAAATTGCTGTAAGGTACATATAACGTAAGTGTGACCATTTACCCTCTTTAGCTGTACAGTGATGGTAAATACATTGATGTGCCACCATTACAATTGTGCGTCTCCAGAATTCTTTATCTTGCCAGACTGGAGCTGTGTACTCATTAACTAGTAATTTCCCATTCCCTGCTCTTCTCTAACCCCTGAAACCACCGTTCCACTTTCTGTCTCTGTGAACTTGTCTATCCTAGGTACCTCATATAAGCAGAAGCCTAAGTGTGTGTTCTGTGAGACAGGCTTATTTCACTTAGCATAATGTCCTCAAGGTTGACCTATGTTGTAGCAGCATCAGAATTACTCTCTTGTTCAAGGTTCGGTTGTATGTGTGCATCACATTTGTTTGTCCATTCACCTGATGAATACTTAGATTGCTTCCAGCTTTTGGCTATTAAACATCAAGTTTTAATAACAGTTTAAGACCCTTTATCTTAAGAGGTAAAGGAAATACCAGCTAATGGTGTTGAGGTGTTTGGGATTAGTAGACATTTGTGTTTTTACCCAGTCTCTGCCCACTTCACAGAAGCCAGATGTAATTACTGTTTGTTACCAGAATATTAACTTTTGTTTTTCTCCTTTGAACTTAGATTTTGGTCTTAAAAACAGATTCTCAAGATCTTGTTGCTTCCTTCAGAGTAACCACTGGAACAAGCAATACCACAGCCATAAAGTCAATTGAGTTTGCCCGGAAGGGGAGGTGAGTGGGCCCTTGTCCTTAAAGACAGCTTTTTTTTTTTTTTTTTTTAACTTTTATTTAATGAATATAAATTTCCAAAGTACGGCTTATGAATTACAATGGCTTCCCCCCCATATCATCTCTCCCACCCGCATCCCTCCCCTTTCCCACTCCCTCTCCCCTTCCATTCACATGAGGATTCATATTCGATTCTCTTTATATACAGAAGATCAGTTTAGCATACATTAAGTAAAGATTTCAACAGTTTGCTCCCACACAAACATAAAGTGAAAAATAATAGATGATTTTTTAAATGATGATGAAATCAGATCAGACCTATTGTCATGTTTAATCCCAGTGAGAGTCAAGTTGGGAATTGATAATTTCTTCTTCTTCTTTTTTTTTTTTTTTAACAGAAGATCAGTTTAGTATACATTAAGTAAAGATTTCAACAGTTTGCACCCCCATAGAAACACAAAGCGAAATATACTGTTTGAGTACTCATTATAGCATTAAGTCTCAATGTACAGCACATTAAGGACAGAGATCCTACATGAGGAGTAAGTGCACAGTGACTCCTGTTGTTGACTTTACAAATTGACACTCCTGTTTATGGCATCAGTAATCTCCCTATGCACCAGTCATGAGTTTCCAAGGCTATGGAAGCCTTTTGAGTTCACCGACTCTTATCTTGTTTAGACAAGGTCATATTCAAAGTGGAGGTTCTCTCCTCCCTTCAGAGAAAGGTACCTCCTTCTTTGAAGACCTGTTTAAAGACAGCTTTAAAAGTGAGTAGACTGCAGAAATACGTTGAGATTTGCAGCTTGTTTATATTTTACAGTTAAATTTTTTTCTCCCTTAAAGGTGTTAGAAAATCTTAGTAGTTGGTTCTTGAATTTATAAAATTTCCTGCATTGGACCAGTGTCACATCTTCCTTACTTAGAGGTTATAGGGCCATTTCTTTTCTTTTTGAGGATTTATTTAAAATGCAGAGTGATGGGAGAGTGATGGGAGAGTGATGGGAGAGTGATGGGAGAGAGAGAGAGAGAGAGAGAGAGAGAGAGAGAAAGAAAGAGAGAAAGAAAGAGAGAAAGAAAGAGAGAAAGAAAGAAAGAAAGAAAGAAAGAAAGAAAGAAAGAAAGAAAGAAAGAAAGAAAGAAAGAAAAAGAGAGAGAGAGAGATCTTCCATCCCTAGTTCATTCTCCAGATGGCCATAATGGCTAAGGCTCAGCCATCCAAGTTCAGGGACCCAAGTATTTGACTATTTTCTGTTGCTTTCCCAGGTAAGTTAGCAGGAAGCTGGATTGGAAGTGGAGCTGCCAGGACTTGAACTAGCTCTCTGATAGAGGATGCTGGCATTGCGAGTAGCAACTTAATCTGCTGTGCCACAACACTGGCTCCTGCCATTTTTTTTACATAAAGGTATCTGAGTGGTCAGTGCTTGGAAGGAGAGTGCCTGGCTTGTAGTAAGTGCTGGGTAGAGAGGAACTGTTGTCATCAGATGGATGGCGTCAGGTGCACCTTGTAGCTGGATGTGCAGTCACGTAACGTTTGTTCACCCTTTCAGTTTCAGATGTTGTTTGTGGTAAGTTTGGTTACCCAGTTAGAAGTAGATAAGCAGAAATTAGAAGAAATAGGTTGTTAGTAAGAGATAACATTCATTCTATTTTGTTTAGGAACACCTGTATATCCTTAACTGACATTCCAGTTTAGTTCAAAATATCTCTCTCTCCCTTTTTTTTTTTTTTTTAAAGATTTATTTATTTATTTGAAAGTCAGCTACAGAGAGAGAGAGAGAGGGAGAGACTCAGATCTTCCATCCATTGGTTTACTCCCCAAATGGCCTCAACAGCCAGTGCTGGGCCATCCCAAAGCCAGGAGCTTCTTTTGAGTCTCCTACATAGATGCAGGGGCCCAAGCACTTGAGGCGACCTCTGCTGCCCCTACAAGTGCATTAGCAGGGAGCCATATCAGAAGTGGAGCGACCGAAACCTGAACTGGCATCCATATGGGGTGCGGGCATTGCAGGCAGCAGCTTAATCTGTTGTGCCACAGTGCCGGCTCCTAATTCACGTTAGTGAAGTGTGTAAGAAAGTGACGAGGGCAGGCGTTGTGGCAGGGCAGGTTAGACTGCTGCTTAGGGTGCCGTCATCTCATGTTCGAGTGCCTCCAGCAACTTCCTGCTAATGCACCTCCTGGGAGGTTCAGGTGTTAGATCTCTGCCAGTCAGGGGGGGGACCCAGAGGGAGTACCTGGCTCCTGGATCAGCCTGGCCCAGCCCTGGCTGTTGTGGGCATTTAAGGCCTGAACCACTATAAGGAAGGTCTCTCTCCCTCTCTCCCCTTTCTGTTGTTCCGCTTTTCAAGTAAATAAACCTTTAAAAAGAAAGAAAATCTGAAATAAATTGTATTTTAGATAGATCTCTGAACTTTCCAGTGTCATTCCAGTAAAAAATTGGACATTTTAAAGTGACAAGCTTCATTAACTCATTAAGAAGAATATATTGGGGGACACCATTGTGGCTTAGTGAGTAAAGCTGCTGCCTGTGTGCCTGCATCCCATGTGGGTGCCAGCTTGAGTCCTGGCTGCTCCACTTCCTATCCAGCTCCTGGCTGATGGCCTGGGAAAAGCAGTGGAAGGTGACCTAAATGTTTGGACCCCTGCCACCCACGTGGGAGACCCAAATGAAGCTCCTGGCCTTGGCCTGGCCCAGTGCTGGCTGTAGTGGCCATCTGAGGAGTGAACCAGTGGATGGAAGATCTCTCTGTGTCCCTTTCTCTCTCTCTCTCTTTCAAAATAAATAAATAAATCTTTTTTTTTTTTTAAAGAGAATATATTGGGGGCTGGCATTGTGGGTTAAACTGCTACTGGAGATGCCAGCAACCCATGTGGGTGCTGGTTTGAGGCTTGGCTTCTCCACTTCCGATCCAGCTCCCTGCTAATGTGCATGGGCAAGCAGAGAAGATAGCCCAAGTACTTGAGCCCCTGCACCCACATGGGAGACTTGGATAAAGCTCCTGACTTCTGTCTTCCGCCTGGTCCAGCATGGTCACTGTAGCCATTTTGAGAGTGAACCAGTAAATGGAAAATCAATTTCTCTCTCTCCTCCACCCACCTTTCAAATAAATAAATAAATCTTTAAAAAGAATATATGTATATAAAACAGATTAAAGAAATGAAGTGTTTGTGTGTGTTTAACTGTAGCTTGTGACTTCAGCGTGTAAGTGTGGAGGTCTCACATTTCAGTTAGGTACGGTTGTGTTCAGGAATATGCAGGAAGTATAAAACACTCTCACTTCAGATTGTGTTTTGGTTTGGAAGGGGACCAGTGGATACACAAGTATTCTGGTCTGTAGGTTTTCACCTAGTTTCTCCCTCGTTCCTTAGTTGTGTGGCACTAATCTTAGTCATAGAACGGATTTCTGACCTCTGGTGTCTTTGGTTTTTCTATAGTTGCTTTTTAATTAACACAGCAGATCGAATAATCAGAGTTTATGATGGCAGAGAAATCTTAACCTGCGGAAGAGATGGGGAGCCGGAACCCATGCAGAAACTGCAGGACTTGGTGAACAGGTGCGTGTCGCACGGGAGGAGTGAGTGACAGTGCTGCATGGGCGTGGGTGCCAGATCGCCTTGGGTCCTTTCTTTGTCCTCTAGGACCCCGTGGAAGAAGTGTTGTTTCTCTGGGGATGGGGAATACATCGTGGCGGGCTCGGCCCGGCAGCATGCCCTGTACATCTGGGAGAAGAGCATCGGCAACCTGGTGAAGATTCTCCACGGGACGCGAGGAGAACTTCTCCTGGATGTGGCTGTGAGTGCAGCGGGGCATTGCTTTGTTCCTTGACCAGAATATTTTGAATCTGTTCTTATGGCCTGTTTTTCTTTGCTTCATTAAAATTTAGTGGCATCCTGTTCGACCCATCATAGCATCCATTTCTAGTGGAGTGGTATCTATCTGGGCACAGAATCAAGTCGTAAGTGTTTTTCTGGTTAACTTGCCTTGAAAGTAGATACTCCCTTTTTACCAAAGAGCCTTACATGTAATACACTAAAAGTTACCTGAATTCTTTTGCTGTGAGTCCTGAGACCTAATGAAGTAGTTTCAGTGCATTTGTTTTCTTTTTTAATTTTGAAAGTGCATCTGTTTTCACTTTACTTTAATGGGAAGGTCTTAGTCTCAAGCCGATTTACTAGTTCTGTTTTTAGTAAGGAAATCTAGTGTTCTTTCTGTTAACATATTTTTGTTACTTAGTTGAGAGATATTTTTCTTTGACTTTTCTTATTTTCAGCTCAGTTTTTGTTTTACATACTGGTTTTACTTTAAGCCTTTTTTTTTTTTTTTTTAAGATTTATTTATTTATTTGAAAGGCAGAGTTAACAGAGAGAGGTGTTCCAGGTGCTGGTTCACTCCCCAGTGGGCTGCAACGGCCAGAGCTTTGCCAGGCCAAAGCCGGGAGCTTTGTCTGGGTCTCCTTCATGGGTGCAGCAGCCTAAGTACCAGGGCTGGCCTCTCCTGCTTTTGTAGGTGCCTTAGCAGGGAGCTGGATCAGAAGCGGAGCAGCCATTATTTGAGCTAGCAGCCATATGAAATGCCAGTGTTGCAGGCGGCAGCTTAACCTGCTATGCCACAACGCTAGCCCTACTTTTTACTTTAAAAAAAAAAAAAAAAGATTTATTTATTTATTTGAAAGTCAGAGTTACACAGAAGGAGAGACAGAGAGAGAGAGAGAGATAGAGAGAGAGAGAGAGATCTTCCATCCACTGGTTCACTCCTCAGCCGCAATGGCCAGAGCTGTGCCTATGCGAAGCCAGGAGCCTCCTCCCAGTATCCCACAAGGTACGGGGCCCAAGGACTTGGACCATCTTCCACTGCTTTCCCAGGCCACAGGAGAGAACTGGATTAGAAGTGGAGCAGCCGGGACTCGAACTGGCACCCATATGGGATGCGGCACTGTAGGCGGAGGCTTTATCCGCTACACCATAGCTCCATCCCAAATTACGTCTTAAAAGGATTAAAGACAGCAGTTACCTATGAAAGAGCTGAGTTAATAACTTGGAATGTTTCAAATAGGAAATATTTTAAGATAATACAACCTGAAGGCCGGTGTTGCGGCTCACTAGGCTAATCCTCCACCTGTGGCGCCGGCACCCTGGGTTCTAGTTCCGTTCAGGGCGCCGGTTCTGTCCTGGTTGCTCCTCTTCTACTCCAGCTCTCTGCTGAGGCCCGGGAAGGTGGTGGAGGATGGCCCAGGTGCTTGGGCCCTGCACGCTCATGGGAGACCAGGAGGAAGCACCTGGTTCCTGGCTTCAGATCAGTGCAGCGCGCCGGCTGTAGCAGCCATTTGAGGGGTGAACCAACAGAAGGAAGACCTCTCTATCTGTCTCTCTCTCTCATGGTCTAACTCTGCCTGTCAGAAAAAAAAAAAAAAGATAATACAACCTGTATATACCTAATTTTTATACTCTACCAAATTTAATCTTGGAATTCTGAATCTTTCATTTATGTGTGTGTGTGTGTATATATATATATATATATATATATATATATATATATTTAAAGATTTTATTTATTTATTTGAGAGGTAGAGTTACAGAGAGAGGCAGAGGCAGAGAAAGGTCTTCCATCCGTTGGTTTACTTCCCAAATGGCTGCAGTGGCTGAAGCTGGGCCAATCTGAAGTCAGGAGCTTATTCCGGATCTCCCCTGCGGGTGCAGGGGCCCAAGTACTTGGGCCACCTTCCACTGCTTTTCTGGGCCATACCAGAGAGCTGGCCTGAAAGAGGAGCAGCTGGGACTAGAACGGGTGCCATATGGGATGCCAGCATTGCAAGTGGAGGCTTAGCCTACTATGCCACAACATATTGTATGATTAATCTACTTTTATGGTTAATTAGTGGTTTTTTTGTGTGTGTGTGTATGGAATAGGAAAATTGGAGTGCATTTGCACCAGATTTCAAAGAGTTGGATGAAAATGTAGAGTACGAGGAAAGGGAATCGGAGTTCGATATTGAAGATGAAGACAAGAGTGAACCTGAACAGACAGGTAACGTTTTCCTCAAGGGAAAATGATGGCTTTATGTAGTGGTCTTGATTGGAGTTGTAAATTTGTTTCAGTACCTAGTCTAAAATGTCACTTTTTTCTTTAGACTTATCTGGTTCCGTGGAGTTTAGAGTCTTAATTTATGAAGGTGTTAACTGAGAGCTTATGTGGGCATTGCCAGGGCTCCAGCAGCTCTCTTGACATTTCACTTTGTACTTTCTGATTAACTACAGACGATTAAGTGGGGATTTATGTGTAGCACCTGGCAGAGCAGCCACACGTGCCGAGTGCCCTGTGTCTCATGTATGCTGTCATTCCATTGTCAGTGAGAAGGGTCAAGAGCATGGGCTCTGGGGTCAGACTGCCTTGCACAAAGTAATTGCTCCATACTTGAATCTGAGTTTCCTGAACTGTGAGCTGGGGAAATAGTACCTGCCTTTTAGGTTTTCAGGGAATGCTTTACAATTTCTGTAAAGCACTTAGGGTATCCCTAGACCATAATAAGCACTCAGATGTCATTTTCTATTATGATTATGACTGATCTTTGTTATTTTTATCTCTATTGAACTTCTAGATAAAAATCTCCTTGAGCATACAGATTTGACTGTCTCTCCTCCAGGTGTCTAACTCAGGGTGTTACAGATGGTAGGGGTTTGTGTGTGTTTAGCAGGCCCGTTGGCCTTGTCAGGGAGTGATCGGTGATTCCAGGGCTACTTGATGGTGTCAGGAGTCAGGAAATTGAGACTGAGGTTAGTTCTCTGCAGCCTGAAAAGTGTGGTCCTCACTTCTGTGTTTTAGGTAACTGCATACCTCGTGTGTTTTAGGAAAAAGACTCCAGGGATGCAGGTGTTCCGGGCTGCTGTGGCATTGTTGGATTCTGTTCTGTGACGTCTTCACAGACTTCCACAGAGATTGTTCTTTATTGCCACCTCCTGAGCACACTCATATAACGGTGGCACTTGGGCATTAAGTTGAAGCCATCATCTGTAGCTGACTCCCCAGTTAGACTAGGAAGGCCCCACTGAAGAACCATTCCCAGTGTTACTGGTCCTCACTCTAGCATGTGGGAGAAATTCTGCACTGTTTGTTATACTCAAAATGAACTGGTTTTCCTCCTTTGTTTCTCGTAAATTTCAGCGTATGAAAATCAGTACACTGCAAGTCGAAGGCAGGTTTCTGCTCCCTCTCAACCCTCTGCTGTGTTTCTGTGCTGCAGGGGCTGATGCTGCGGAAGACGAGGAAGTGGATGTCACCAGTGTGGACCCCATTGCTGCCTTCTGTAGCAGGTGAGCGGCCTGGCAGGAGGGGTCAGGCAGCTCCGCCGCAGCCTCTGGTGGGCGTCCTCAGTCCCCCGTCTCTTCAGTCCCATCTGCCTGTTAGCCAGAAGAAAGAACCCCTTTGGTGTCTGAGAAATACAATTAAGTCTGTTTTCTGCAGTCCTAGCTTTCTTCCCTTGCCCAGATAGAGAATTTGCAGTAACTGAAATATTCCGTTTATCCTGTTTGTTTTTATGATTGATTTTATTGATCATGTTGTCTGGTTTCCGTTTATGGAGCTTGGCTTTCTTGAAGTCCTTGATCATACCTGTTGCTTATGCTTCATGTAGGTGCTAGAGGAAGGGCTCATGGTTTAAGCAACTGTCTCCTCTTTTTTCCAATCCCTTGTCTGATCCTGTTCCAAATAGTGATGAAGAGCTGGAAGATTCAAAGGCTCTGTTGTATTTACCCATTGCCCCTGAGGTAGAAGACCCAGAGGAAAATCCTTATGGCCCCCCACCGGATGCAGTCCAAACCTCCTTGATGGACGAAGGGGCTAGTTCAGAGAAGAAGAGGCAGTCTTCAGCTGATGGGTCCCAGCCTCCCAAGAAGAAGCCCAAAACAACCAACATCGAACTTCAAGGAGTCCCAAACGACGGTAAGAGCCGCCTCTTCCCCTGCGCCGCCACTGTTTGCTCCTCACGGTAACTGGCAGTTCCCTGCTGGAGCCATTCCACCTGGAAGGAATTTTCCCACGAGAGTCTTTTGTAGGGCGTTACCCCTTTGTCACGGTTGCTCCTGTGCTCACTTCTCTTTAAAATGGGGATGTTGTGCCCTTCAGCTCCTGCCCCCGGTGACGCACTTTACGTCTCCTTGTCTTTTTTTCTTTTTCCCCAGAGTGGTTTTTAAGGTAATGAAGTCCAACTCAGACCTGGACAGTCCCTTCCTCCTCATGCCCTCTTTGGCTGTGTGGCTATGGAAACCACCATTGTCGTAGCCCAGGAAGGGCAGTCACGGGTGTGTGTGTGTGTGTGTGTGTGTGTCTGTGTCTGTCTGTCTCTGCACACGCGCGCCTGTGGTTACTCTCGGGCATCCGCCTTTCCCTTTTCTTTAAGCCACTGCAGATTGATCACGGAGCCACACGTCCCTGGTGTTGACGCTGTTCCATTCACAGTTGTGTGACTTTTTCTCCTGTGGCTTCACTGCCTCTACTTTACAAAGGAGAGACCAGAGACTGAGGTTGTTTGTGAGATATTCCATAACATGCCCAGGGCTCAACAGCAGGTGATAGGGTCAGCAGTCTTGCCCGGGTTGGCCATTTCAGAAGCCCTCTCTTCTCCCATGTGTTTGCGTGCGTGTGTGCGCGTGGTCCAGCTCAGTGTTGTTTCGTTCAGCTGCTTTTTCACTTTATGGTTGCTGTGGCTTGGCACCAACCACACAGGCCGCGTGCCTTGTGGCCACTCTCCATGTCTTTCCCCTGTGTGAGTGGACATGGGACACGAGCTCTGGGCTGGGGGACAGGGCTGGTGCCCCTGTGTGAGTAGACGTGGGACACGAGCTCTGGGCTGGGGGACGGGGCTGGTGCCCCTGTGTGAGTGGACGTGGGACACGAGCTCTGGGCTGGGGGACAGGGCTGGTGCCCCTGTGTGAGTGGAATGGGACACGAGCTCCGGGCTGGGGGACAGGGCTGGTGCCCCTGTGTGAGTGGATGTGGGACACAAACTCCGGGCTGGGGGACAGGGCTGGTGCCCCTGTGTGAGTGGACGTGGGACACGAGCTCCGGGCTGGGGGACAGGGCTGGTGCAGGTCCTTCCATGCCTGTCTGTCCTTCTGCAGAAGTCCATCCACTACTGGGTGTGAAGGGGGATGGCAAATCCAAGAAGAAGCAAGCAGGCCGGCCTAAAGGATCAAAAGGTAAAGAGAAAGATTCTCCATTTAAACCGAAACTCTACAAAGGGGACAGAGGTTTACCTCTGGAAGGATCAGCGAAGGGTAAAGTGCAGGCGGAGCTCAGCCAGCCCTTGCCAGGTAAGGACACATTGGGAGCGCTGCCCAGCTTGCTTTGTGGCCTTGCTTTGTACAGCCCCAACTCCGTCTAACTGCAGCATTGTTTTTTCTTTCTTCCCTCCTTTTCCCCAGCAGTAAAACTCTCTGCATTCTAAATTGCTGCTAAGAGCAAACTAAACCGGAATTGGCTTAATTCAACGGCTGTAAAACTTGGGTCCATAAATAGATTTCAGGGGGTCTGTGGTCCTGTATGCAGAACATTCTGTACATTTCTCTGAGGAAGATATCCAGAGTTTTCATCAGATGATAGGAATCCATGATCCAAAAAGGACAAGAACCCCTGGATGGATTCTTTTTTTTCATTTGCATTTGCTCTAGGTTGTTTATGTCCAGTGAAGAGCAAGACATACACGTTTGTTTCAGGTGCCTCTGACACCTTACCTGTAGGATCTTTCTCCAAGGTGTTCTGCTCCGGCAGGTGGATCTTCTCTCTCAGGAGTCTAGAAGCAGTGTCACGTTAAGGATTTTTCCCCCCAATATCTGAAAATAGGATACCATCAAAGAGAAGCTACAGTACCTGTGTGGCTTAATGCTTAAGCCTTTTGAAACTTAAAGTTTTAGGTGATAAGGGATTTTTATTGGGAGATGGAGAACAATTTCAGTTTCCTATCAAATACTTGTGAACCAAGGCTAAGTGATCTCTTTGTTTAGAAAAGACCAGATTAGGCTGGCGCCGCAGCTCACTAGGCTAATCCTCTGCCTGCGGCGCCAGCACACTGGGTTCTAGTCCCAATCGGGGTGCCAGATTCTCTCCCGGTTGCCCCTCTTCCAGGCCAGCTCTCTGCTATGGCCCAGGAGTGCAGTGGAGGATGGCCCAAGTCCTTGGGCCCTGCACCCACATGGGAGACCAGGAGAAGCACCTGGCTCCTGGCTTCAGATCAGCACGATGCGGCAGCAGCAGCGCACCAGCCGCGGCGGCCATTGGAGGGTGAACCAATGGCAAAAGGGAAGACCTTTCTCTCTCTCTCTCACTGTCCACTCTGCCTGTCAAAAAAAAAAAAAAGGGGGGGGGGGATTAGAATCTATTTCTATTTTAATGTGTGTTTTGTAAGTTTTTTGTTTTATATATAGAAGCTCTTTCTTTTTAAAGACTTTTTTTTTATTTGAAAGAGTTACACAAAGAGAGGCAGAGAGAGAGAGAGAGCTTCCATCCACTGGTTCACTTCCCAATTGGCTGAAATAGCTGGAGCTGAGCCAATCCGAAGCCAGGATAACTGGAGCTGAGCCAATCCGAAGCCAGGAGCTTCTTCCAGGTCTCCCACGTGGGTGCAGGAGCCCAAGGACTTGGGCCACCTTCTACTGCTTTCCCAGGCCATAGTAGAGCAGGATTGGAAGTGGAGCAGCTGGACTCGAACCGGCACCCATATGGGATGCCAGTGCTTCAGGCCAGGGCGTTAACCCACTGCACCACAGTGCCAACCCCTGTTTTTGTTTTTAAAGATTTATTTATTTATTTGAAAGAGAGGCAGAGGCAGAGAGAGAGAGAGAGAGACAGAGAGAGAGGGGTCTTCCATCCACTGGTTCACTCCCCAAATGGCCGCAATGGCCGGAGCTAAGCTGATTTGAAACCAGGAGCCAGGAGCTTCTTCCAGGTCTCCCACATGGGTGCAGGGGCCCAAGCACTTGGGCCATCTTCCACTGCTTTCCTAGGCCATAGCAGCAACTTGATTGCTACCCCAAATGCCCATCCTAGCACTGCTTTAAAAATTAATACTGTGCTCTCATTTTTTTGTGACCAGTTGAGTAGAATCAAGGAGGGATTGATAACATTTCAGTGGTTGTATTTGGATCCCTTTCCTACCCCACTTCAAATTTTTAAGCTAAATTTGTTAATCCAAATGATAAGTACTAGAAAACAAAGCAGGATTCCTTGTTTAATTTATCGCTGATGTCAGTTAATTACTGTTGGTGAACATGAATTGTCTTCTACAGAGAAGCCGATACAGACTCAGTTGCTCATCATGTAGAGTATTCCACCTTAGGTTTGGTGGATTTAGACTTCAGCACTTAATAACCCAACACCATACCACTGAGTACCGAGACTTTTCCCCACGTGGGGTGCTCCATTGATAATCAGTTACCACCTCCATGTTCAAACCATGTTCAAACTTCAGGTGGCAGGGGGTGCCTGCTTGCAAGGCATCCTGGGGAGGGCTGTGTGCGGCTTTACTGACTTGCTGTGGTGGCGCATGGATCTTGGTGGCAGCCGCATGTTTGGGAGAGTGGTGAACCTGGATTCCCGGGAAGCCCGGCAGGAGACCTGCCGTCAGAGCAGCCTGGCCTGTCTGTGTGAGTCCCTGGTGAGGGCAGGGCTGCATCTGAAGCCTTCCTTGCAGCCCGCAGGCCCCCGCAGCCCTTCCTGCCTGTTTTCGCATTTCCTTGTGAATGCACGTCTGTTCCCAGGGAGGAGGATGTATAGAAACACGGACCACTCTCAGTCAGTGTAGTGTGCTCATTAGTCATCTTAGTGCCCGTGAGTAAAGCTGCTGGCTTATGATCCACCCATATTCTGCCATCACAGCTTAGGCCTAATATGGCAAAGTTGTTTTCTTTTTTAAACTGTTAATACTAATGTGGTCAGGGTACCTGTGGAAACAGTCAGTGAGACGAGCCTGAAGGTGGTAAAAGCATGTTTTATTTTATTTTTTTAAAGGTTTATTTATTTATTTGAAAGGCAGAGTTAGAGAGGTCTTCCATCCACTGGTTCACTCCCCAAATGGCCACAACGGCCAAAGTGGGACAGTCGAAGCCAGGAGCTTCTTCTGGGTCTCCCACACAGGTGCAGGGTCCCAAGGACTTGCGCCAACATAATGTTGAGTCTTGTGGAGTGTGTTCTTCCATGTCAAGATTTTGGTTTTTGGTAAGGCAAAGAGGTCTGTGTTTTGTCTGCTGGTTCACTCCCCGAATAGCTGCAACAGCTGGGGCTGGATCAGGCTGAACTCAGGAGCTTGGCACTCCATCTGGATCTCCCAAGTGAGACAGGGACCCAGGTGCTTGAGCCATTGCCACCCTCTGCCTGCTGCAATACGCATCAGCAGGAAGCTGGAACCAGAAGCAGAACTGAGCCCCGAACCCAGGCTGGGACATGAGATGCAGGCATCCCAAGTGGTGTCTTAGCTCATGCGCCAAGTGCCTGCCCAGAGGTTGGTTTTTTTTAAATCTCAAGAGGTTCATTATTATGCTTTATGTTGGGAGAGGTCTGAAAAACAGGTGCTGAGTTATATTATCTTGCTGAACTATGAAAAGCTTAACTTTGATTTTTTGCAGTGTAGCACTGTACTTAGTAATGTCTGTCTGTTCTCAGGCAAATGTAAAGATATTCTTATTGCTGATTTTCATTTGTACTGGAACTTTAAAAGTCAAGTTCAAAGAGGAATTTTATGATTGGGTACTTGTTTTCCACTATTTTCTAACCCTTACACCTCAGGCAGCAGGTCCTCTCCCATTCCAGTGACATCTGGGAGGGATTTCTTCACCGTGTTCTCTTTTTACACTTCCTAGTTAATTTTCAGAGCAGTCCACTCAAGGATGTCCCTTGGAGATTGAACAGCTTCTGTGGAGTAATCAGGGAAGTGTCCGTTTGGTTTTACCTTCTAGGATTGATCAGCTGAGTGCATAGAGACAGGTGGAGGCCCTCATTACCATTTCCCCTTGTTCGGGATTCCAGGGTAGTGAGAGTGTCACCCGAGAAGCAGGTGCGCCTGGACAAGGGCTTTGTGCTCACCACTGATCGTCTGGTAACTGAGAGGCTGCAGTACGAAAGGCTTAGAGCCCTGAAATGTCCTTTGCTCTATCACTTCCTGAAAAGTTAAAGCATTATGTGTTAACATCTTGGAAGATGGTTTGCAGCTTGGCAAACGTGTACCTCTAATCATTTCCTCCCTCCCTTGGGGCAGGCTGGAGCTGTGTGTTGGGGTGGGGCTGGGATTGGGTGATCTGTTGCTTCACTAAAGAGTACTGGGGAGTTGGTTAGACCTTTTCTTAAAGGGAGAAGTTGTTGATCCCTGCCTGTTTGCATGCAGTGCATCAGCCAGCCTCTGCCAGTGTTTTTGTCAGTGACTAAGTGATGCTCTTTGTGTCTGATTTCTTTAGCAGGAGGAGCAATCTCAGAACTATTGTGAAGACCCTGAAGTTCTTCGTGCTTGCCCCCTTTGCCATCATGTGGCCTCTGGACAGTGTGGTCAGTCATTTGAGATTGACTTTAATTTAAAACAAAGGCCTCTGCCTCCCATCCTGGAGGTGGAAGGAGTGCGTTTATGTTTGAATGAAGAAGTGAATTATGGAAGAATATATGTCCCCTACCTTCCCTTTCAAGCGTAAGTCCAAATAGGCTCTCAGGAATGAGGATTTGTGAAGACATCAAATAGGGGTTTTTGTGTCATTTAAACCTTAAGGCTTAGTTGTGTTGCTGGAGAAGAGACACCTGTGTTTTGCTCATCCAGCTGTGTTGTGCCCAGCAGCCTTCTGACATGTCACTTTCTATCTCCTGTTTGCTTTCTGTCCTCAGTGCATGTCCCCAGGTGACTTGTCCTTATCTGAAGTTTTGCAGCCTAGGAGAACTTGGGTTGCATATTCTCCTTCATTTATAACTTATCTCTCCCCGGGTACCTCCTGCATTTCTATACTGGGTACAAAGGATGGGCAGGAAAGAAAAATGCTTGAAAGATTAACATTTTTGGAAAGGGAAGATAAAGGAGGCAGCCGCTCCTCCCGCTCCTACCACACCCCATTCTTCTCCAGAAGATGGGCAGTAAGCGATTCAGGGTTTTTCCTTGTTCTTTGCATGTTTTCTTCTAGTATCAGTTCGTCCTCATTAATCATGGTTTTTGAAGATAGCTAATTTTATCCATCTCTAGCAAAGAATCATCAGTAGTTGATATTGTTTTTCTGTGCTGGCTTCTGGAGATGGAAACAAACCAAGGTATTTCTCAGCAAACTTTTTTATTGGGGTGGGGGAGTCTGTGCAAGGACTAAGTAGAGCCATCCAAAATCAAAGCAGCAGCAGCAGAGTTCACACCCAAGACCAAGGTGCGTAGTTCGCCACTGCCTGTGGAAATCTGTCCCCACCTGTCACTGGTCTCCCCTGCCCGTGTCCACGCCCCTTTTTCTCGCTGTGTTTTCAGTCACTTCCTTTCTGTGAAAGGTTGCTTAGCTTCCCGTCCCCCTTTGCTGTTCTTTATATAAAAAGTAGCAGATTGGATGGATGTGTATATTAGGTGTTTGGAATTTTCTGAAAATCCGAGTCAGGAAGCCAGGTCTGGAAAGGGCTCGGTAGCCTCGCTGCGGGGGGCTTTCAGCTGAGCAGAGAACGCATCCGCTGGAGCGAGGGAGACTTCAAATCCTGGGCCAATCGTGAAACCCCTGGCCGTTGGTGGATGCTGCTGTAGGTAGCCAAACAAGTTGAATGCTGTGTGGACTTTAGGATAGAAATCAGAGTAGAACACGTCATAGGAGCCTCCTTGTCCCGTCCCATCTTTTAGAGCCAGGATATTCAGTAACTGAAGAAAGAGCACTCCCTCAGTTGCAAAATGCCCGTTTTCAGTTGCGCTACTTTCTCCTTGACTGCTCGTTTTGTGAATTTCCTCCAAGTTAGACGACTGGTTGAATTGGTAGGTGGCTCACTAGACATGTTTCTCTTGCAGACTGATTCATGTCCATTCCCGTTCCCCCTGTGCTGTGCACTGCAGTAGTGTGCAAACTGTGGGGAGCCAGGGTTTCTGCCTGACTTCCATGTGGGAAGTAGCGTGGTTTCCTCTGCCTGTGCATTTAGATGTCTAAGCTCTGTTACTGCCTAACTGGCTCCCGAGTAAGTCAGCTTACACCCTGTCAGGTTGCCTCCTGGAGCAGCTCCTGACAATTCATAATGCTCTTGGAATGTGTTTCCAGTTCCTAAGGCCTTCTGTCCATTTCAGTTTGAGTTTCTTGATTTGTACAATATCTGTATATTTTCTTCTTCCCGTCTGTCATCCCCCCGACCCTGCTCAACACCGTTTTGTTTTTTAAAATGTTCTGTAGTTTTGTACAAGATGAGACATAGCCTTGGGTACTTCTTGCTGAAGCTTTAATGCTTTGTAAATAAAATCGGATGTTTATTAAAGAACAAGTGTAAATGTTTGTTTGTAAACACTGATCACCAGCCACTGTGCCTTTGTACCACAGAAAGTGTGGCTTACTGTGCTGTTAAGACGTTTCTGTGTGGAAATCCAGAGCTAGAAGGGACATTCCTATGTCTAGATAAGATTACAAATAAATAGCAATTTTAGCAAAAGTTGGTGCCAATCAAAAATCATGTAGGATTGATCTCTGTTAAGATGATTTTACCCCGTGTAGGTTTTCTGAGATTTCTCTGAAGTGGCCACTGTGCTAGGCGTTCTGCAGGTGACAAAAACGAATGCCAAGAGATCTTTCTTGGTCCGAGTGCAGTTGAAGTCTTCTTTATTAGCTTTTCCCCTCCTACATTAAATACCTTTAAAATCCATTGACCACCCATCGTCTCCTAAAGAGTAAGATGTCTCAGAGATCAGAGCCTGCTGTTCGTCAGTGGAAGAGTGTCTGTGTGTTAATCTGGGGATGGAGAGCCGGCTTCTGACATCATAGCTGTTTCATAGCAACCTCCATCTGAGCCAGTGACGAGCTCCGCCATGCGGGGGGGGGGGGGGGGACAAGGCACGGGCGGAGTCAGGCTGCCTTGCGCATCGTCCAACCCAGAAAACACCATTGGTGCCCTGGGAGAGGAGCGCCTGAAACAGGGTGTGATTGCTTTCAGTGTGGCCCGTCTTGCTGATGAAGCTTCTGCTTTTAAAAGGGCGCTGTGGCTCTTGTTTTAATGAACTTGCATTTCTATTTAAAACTCGTCACACAGGAGCATGGCTCATGGTTCACATAGTGTTTCTGTGTGCAACGTATCACTTGTTACTCCAAGTAGGGAAATGGGCAAGGAGATCTTAGTTTACAAAGAAGGAAATACACATTCTGGAAGGGTAAGTCACTTGCCTCTCAGTCCAAAGAGGTTAATTCTTTCTTTTTTTAAGATTTATTTGACAAGCAGATTGACAGGGGGGCAGAGGGAGAGACAGAGAAAGATCTTCCATTCCCTGATTCATTCTTTAAATGGCTGCAAAAGCCGGAGATGGTCCAGCCAAAGCCAGGACCCAAGAACTCCATCTGAGTCTCCCATGTGGGTGGCTGGAGCCCAAGTACTTGGGTTATCTTCCATTACCTTTCCAGGCACATTAGCAGGGAGCAGAATTGGAAGCAGAGTAGCTGGAACTAAAATAGAATGCCAGCCTTGCAGACAGTGGCATAACCCACTGTGCTACAGTGCCGGCCTCCTTAGTCTTTTTTCTTTTTTCTTTTTTTTAATTTAAAGATTTATTTATGACCGGCGCCGCAGCTCACTAGGCTAATCCTCCACCTAGCAGCGCTGGCACACCGGGTTCTAGTCCCAGTTGGGGCGCCGGATTCTGTCCCGGTTGCCCCTCTTCCAGGCCAGCTCTCTGCTGTGGCCCGGGAGTGCAGTGGAGGATGGCCCAAGTCCTTGGGCCCTGCACCCCATGGGAGACCAAGAGAAGGACCTGGCTCCTGACTTCAGATCAGCGTGGTGTGCCGGCCGCAGCGCGCTGGCCACAGTGGCCATTGGGGGGTGAACCAACGGCAAAAGCAAGACCTTTCTCTCTGTCTCTCTCTCTCACTGTCTACTCTGCCTGTCAAATAAAAAAAAAAAAAATTATTTATATATTTGAAAGGCAGAGTTACAATGAGGCAGAATCAGAGAGAGAGAGAGAGCTCTTCCATCTGCTGGTTCACTCCCGAAATGGCTGCAACAGCTGGTGCTGGGCCGATCCAAAGCCAGGAGCCAGGAGCTGCTTCTGGGTCTCACACATGGGTACAGGGGCCCAAGGATTTTGGCCATCCTCTGCTGCTTTCCTGGGCACTTTAGCAGGGAGCTGGATTGGAAGTGGCACAGCTGGGACTTGAACATGCACTGTTACGGGATGCCAGCACTGCAAGTGGTGGCTTACCCACTATGCCACAGCGCTGCCCACCCCCAATCCTTTTTATAAAAGGTCTAGGAGCAGAGTAAGCAAGTCAAGTTACTGAACTGAATTCAAATTATTCTTCCCCTTTTTAGACTTTTTTTTTTTTTGGACAGGCAGAGTGGACAGTGAGAGAGAGAAAGGTCTTCCTTTTTGCCATTGGTTCACCCTCCAATGGCCACTGTGGCCGGTGCATCGCGCTGATCTGAAGCCAGGAGCCAGGTGCTTCTCCTGGTCTCCTATGCGGGTGCAGGGCCCAAGCACTTGGGCCATCCTCCACTGCGCTCCTGGGCCATAGCAGAGAGCTGGCCTGGAAGAGGGGCAACCAGGAGAGAATCTGGCGCCCCGAGCGGGACTAGAACCCGGTGTGCTGGCGCCGCAGGCGGAGGATTAGCCTATTGAGCCACGGCGCCAGCCCCCCTTTTTAGACTTTAATGTCCATTTTTTCCTACGGTTAGATTTAACTTGGAGTCTTGAAGTTCTTTAGGTGTAGGGAACCTTTTTTCTGCAAAGGGCCATTTAGATATTTATAACATCATTCGCGGGCCATGAGAGATAATCAACTCAGAAATTAGCCTGCTATACATTTATAGAATCTCAAATCCCACTTGCATTTGCCCTGACTGGGCCAGACCAAACGACTTCCGCAAGTCTTGTGTGGCCAGCGGCCAGACATTCCCCATCCCTGGACTAAGGTCCTACCCACTGTAGGGGCAGGGTGTTAGAAGAGTAGAACTTAACTGTTTTGGGCAGTTTGGAAATTCACTGTTTCTAAAGTCTTTTCGTCTTTGTCTCACCAAGACATGGATTTACACGCATTAAAAAGATGTGAGAAGCATGAAGGCAGGTCAGAGGTCACTAGCAGGTGTAGATAGGGAGCAACAGCGTTGTGATTTTCCCCCTGCCTTGGGGCTTCACCTTCACCACAAGGACCGGACTTTTGTTTTATTGACAACGCCCGCACCCTGGCTGACACTGAAGGCGTTAGGTGACAATAGCCGGGAGCACTCACCTGGGATGCCTGAAGGGTGCCGGCTGAGGCTGGCGAAAGCCTGCCGAGACCAGAAGACTCTGGCCTCTGGTTTCCTGCTTGGAAGCCTGGTGTTGGCCTCCTGCCTGCCTTTGGTGTTGACTTCACCCAACACACTGGCCATCCCTAAGAAGCTGCGAGAAGCTGTGGGGAAAGTGGTCGTCAATGCCACCGCCTGCACTGTCACCTGTGGCCTCGGCTACAAGGAGGAGACTGTGTGTGAGGTGGGCCCCGACGGAGTGAGAAGGAAGTGTGAATCTCAGCGCTTGGAGTGTCTGACCAACTGGATCTGTGGGATGCTCCACTTCACCCTTCTCGTCGGCCAGCACTTGGAGCTCAGCTGCCTGAGCCCGGAGATCCTGGAGGTCGGGCAGGAAGCTTTCCGGTTCACCTGGAGACTTGCTCGGGGTATCATCTCAACTAACGATGAGGTCTTCAGACCCTTCCAAGCCCGTTCCTACTTTGTGAGGTTTTTATCTGCCCAGGAGTACGACTCTGGGACTTACCGCTGTGATGTGCAGCTGTTAAGAAACTTGAAGCTCGTCAAGAGGCTGTATTTTGGGCTGAGGGTCCTTCCTCCTAACTTGGTGAACCTGAATTTCCATCAGTCCCTTACTGATGATCAGAAATTAGTGGCTGAGGGCCTGGAAGTCAGTCCGGGCAACCATTCCATGCCTCACCACCCGCAGTGGAAAAGGAAGGTGGCGTTGGCCTTGGGCCTAGGAATCTGCGGTGGAGTGGTTGGTGGGGTGTTGGTGAGCATCGCCCTCTGCAGGGCGCTGAGGCACACCTCCAACTAGGACTGCTCCTGAAAGACTGACGGGAGCTCCTTGGGGGGCGTGTCCTGGCTGCCTGGCCTGATCCTGGGTCAGCCGACAGGGAGGCCTCCCACTGCCCAGAGCATGAGTGGGGGTGGGGCAGGGACAAGCTCATGGGAGCTGTGGGCAGTCATTTCTGATGCCGTCCTAGATGGGTTCTGTCCTGACCCCCTGCTCCTTGGGCACGCAGGCAGCTGACTGCAGGCATCCTGCCACTCCTGAGAAGGGACCTATCCTCGTGTTCATTTTCTATCTGTGCTTTACGACTTGCATGCCTCCCACCTGCGTTCTTCTTCTGAGCAGTGCGTTCCTGTAGGATTTATTAACAGCTTTTCTAGTGAAAATATCACTTTCCCTCTTCAATAAAAATAATTCACAGTAGCTGTATGGAAACAACATTTTCTTGTCTTGCTCTTTAAAATTCTGGCGTTTAAGCTACTCCGTAATCGTCAGTCTGGTTTGTTTTCCCCAAATCCTTCAGGATAGATGATAGACGAATTGCTTCTTGAGTGGATGTGTGCCCAGGTTGGGCAGAGGTTGTTAGGACCAATCTGTGACTCAGGTGTGTAAGTGACAGCCCTGACAGCCCAGGTGAATCCTGTGTTTCGTGTAAAATTGAATTTCCTAGCAAAGCACTGGATTCTTCTCCTGGTCATCCAGACAGTTCCTTGCTTTGCTTACTGCCCCTTTCATTTTTGCTTTTTGAGTCCCCTGAGACTTATTCCTGAAAAGGCCAAGTGCATTGGTCTCTTAAAGCAGCCAAGGCCCCAAAGGGAGGGCATCGGAAATCCAGGCTTAAGAGCCTAGGGGCACGGGGGCCGCCATGTGCCGTGCTCTAGGTGATTGGCTAGTGGAAGCCGCAGGGGAACGGCTGTTGGCCCCCGGCTGAGCTGACCCTGAGAATATGAAGGCATTTCTCCCTCTCCTCCAGCTGCCGGCGCAGCAGCAGAAACCAAAGCCCAGTGTTTCTCTAAAGCTGTGTCAGGGTCACCTGCGGGAGCTTCTGACCCTGCTGATGCTAATTTAGTTTAAATTATGGTCAAAAGGCTCTCTATGATTTCCTTTTAACTTAAAGTTTTAAAGCCTGAGACAAGTTGGAAGGAAAGTTTAGTGACCATTCTCAGACCCTTTATCTAGATTGACCCATGAGCATTTTGTCACGATTAGCTTTCTGAATATGTACTGGTTTTTGCTCAGCTGCATGACAGCTGGGCTTGTGTCATGGTCCTGCACTCTGGGGTCACGCCCCCATTCACCTGCACTGTCTTTATCAACTCAGAAGGTGATTCTCCAGTCAACTCACGTTCAGCTTCTCTGAATTCTAAAACCTTAGAGCCTTTGGATGGATCCTGACGGTGGTTATCTCTCTCCTCCCGCAGACCCCTGTCTTGTTTTTCATGACTTGATTTTTGCTGCAGAGTCTAGCTGGCCCAGCTGTAGTGAACCATGGCTGGCTGGATCTGTCATTTCCTCCTGATGAGACTCACGGGGACCGGCTCGTGAGTGTTTTTGATGGGGGGTACGTGCTTTCAGCGTCACTTGGGGAGGCTCACAGTGTTAGGGTGACTCTCGTTGACAGGAAGGTTGCTGACTTGCTTAGGTGGTAGCTGCCAGATCTCTCCTAAGGGCTGTGTGTGTGCGTGTGCACACGTGTGTTTCCTCTTGGTAGTGAACACCCTGTGGGGTGATGCTTTGTGATTATCTCGTTTTCTAAACACTGTTCACATGAACCATGTGGCATTTGTTGATGATCCTTGCCTTATTACATGTTGGGGATTGGTTGTGAAAGGGTTGAGTTCATTTCTGTATGTGATAGCTTATATAATTCTCTTTAAAGGATGCTTCTTTTTACCTGCTGTTTTTGAGGTCTCAATAGATTTTTCTTGTCAATCAGTATAGAATCCATTACTGTTGTCATTTCTGTTGTTATTTGAAAGGCAAAATGACAGGGAGAGATGAGAGAGAGCTGTCTTCCATCTGCTGGTTTACTCCCCAAATATTGCAATAGCTGGATCTGGGCCAGGCTGAAACCAGGAGCCTGGAACTCCATACGGGTCTCCCATTTGAATGGCAAGATCCCAAGTACTTGAGCCATCACCTGCCCTCCCAGGCACATTAGCAGGAAGCTAGATCATAAGTGGAGGAGAGGGGCTGTCATTATGGCATCGCAGGGAGAGCTGCTGCCTGTGACACCGCCATCCCATATGGACACTGGTTCGAGACCCAGCTGTTCCACTTCCTGTCCAGCCCCTGCTAATGCACCTGAGAAAGCAACTCCTTGGCCCCTGCTCCCACGTGGAAGACCTGGAAAAGACTCCTAGCTTTGGGCCAGACCAGCTCCAGCTATTGGAGCCATTTGGGGGATGAACCAGAGAATGGAAGATCTCTTTCTGTCTGTAATTCTATTTTTCTTTTCTTTTTTTTGAAGATCTTTATTCATTTGATAGGTAGAGTTACAGACAGAGAGAAAGGTCTTCCTTCTGCTGATTCACTCCCCAAATGAGCTACGCCAATCCGAAGC
Organism: Oryctolagus cuniculus; assembly: GCF_964237555.1. Taxonomy (NCBI): domain Eukaryota; kingdom Metazoa; phylum Chordata; class Mammalia; order Lagomorpha; family Leporidae; genus Oryctolagus; species Oryctolagus cuniculus. The sequence continues at coordinate 20,451,853 of NC_091444.1, read as the reverse complement.
CAGGAGCTTCCCTCTTGGTCTCCCACGTGGGTGCAGGCACCCAAGCAATTTGGCCTCATCAGAGAGCTGGACTGGAAGAGGAGCATCCGGGGCCAGAACCCAGTGCTCATATGGGATGCCAGCACCACAGGCGGAGGATTAACCTAGTGCGCCACTGCGCCGGCCACTGTAATTCTATTTTTCAAATAAATAAGAAGAGGAGCCAGGACTGGAACCAGCACTCTGATATGGGATGTGGGTGTCTAGAGTGGTGGCTTAACCCACTGTACCACACCAACCCTATGAGTCCCTTTAAGCCAGCTGTTTTGTACTTTTGCTGTGGTCTGATTTGACTAGCATTTTTCTGCTTTCTTGTTCAAGCTATCTCAGGGCCACACTTGGACTTCCCTTGCCCCAGTTGTGAATCTGCCATTTCTCCAAGGAACTCTGGTTTCCTTTGGTGTGGGAGCAGCATTTGGAAGCCAAGGTGTGTGCACTGGATGTGCTCATTGCGGCTGGCAGTCGTTGCTGCTAGCCCTGTCAGTTTCCTACAGACATGGGTGCTGTGAACGGTTCATGGGAGAGACGGGTGCTGTGACTTAGCAGGGTAAGCTTGGGATGCTTGCATCCATGTTGGAGCACCAGTACAAGTTCAGCTGCTCCACTTCTGATCCAGCTTCCTCCTAACGTGCTGGGAAGCAGTGGACGATGGCGCAAGTGCTTGAGTCCTTGTCATCTATGTAGGAGACCTGGATGGAGTTCCCAGCTCCTGGCTCGGCCGCAGCTGTTGCAGCCGTTTGGGGGAGTGAACCAGAGGATGGAAGATCTCTCTCTCTCTGCCTTTCAAATAATTGATTTTAATTTCAAAAAGTTCATGGAAAATGGGATTAAAAGATACGCAGATTGTCCATGAATTTTTGAAGACAACTTATATGTGTAAATCATGAGTTCAAAGCATCTTTGTTTTTTAAACAAGTTTTATAGCTGCTCTGATACATAGCCAAGGTGGAGAACACTGGCCTGGGCACACACACAGGAGCCTTCTAACCACTGCTCTTGCTTTGGAAAGATCATAAGTTTTACACACATCCCCGCCTCCTAGGAAATGGGTAGATTTCAGACCTGAGAGTTGTTGTTTTTTTTTTTTTTTTTTCCTGACAGGCAGAGTGGACAGTGAGAGAGACAGAGAGAAAGGTCTTCCTTTTGCCGTTGGTTCACCCTGCAATGGCCGCTGCGGCCAGCGCGCTGCGGCTGGTGCACCGCGCTGATCCGAAGTCAGGAGCCAGGTACTTCTCCTGGTCTCCCATGGGGTGCAGGGCCCAAGCACTTGGGCCATCCTCCACTGCACTCCCTGGCCACAGCAGAGAGCTGGCCCGGAAGAGGGGCAACCGGGACAGAATCCTGCGCCCCGACCGGGACTAGAACCCAGTGTGCCGGCACCGCAGGTGGAGGGTTAGCCTATTGAGCCACCGTGCCGGCCAGACCCAAGTTCTAGTCCAGCCTCTGCTGCCTGTCTGCCCCACCTCTGAGACAGGGCAGGGCACAGTGGACTGTGAAGTCCTGGACTCGAGTTAGGGAAGGCAGCTAGCGTTGCACTTTAGTCCAGTACTAGACACTTGGCCGAAGCATCGTGGAGTTAGCGTGGTCCCCTTGAAGGAACACCGGGGCACAGGATCTGGGTTTAAGCAGCAGGATGCAGAGGTAGGCTTTGGCCTGATGAGAAAAGCACCCACAGCTGTGCGCACTGCCCTGCAGGTTGAGAAACCATCTTTATTTAAGAACTGCCTGCTACCAGAGTCAGGAAGTAACTACCATTAGAAGTTACACAAGAGAAAAACAGTGGGCCAGGGGAATGGCTCTGTGTGAACAAAAACAGGTCAAGGCAGGGGTCTGACGAAGCTCTAGCACTTCCCTGGCTGTGAGCTTCTCTATGCTGTGCACGCCCCGGATGGAGTGGGTAAGTTGGAGGAGTTCAGGGCCAAGGCAGGATGTACCCCACTGAAGGGTACCGAGTACCTTCCTCCCCTGCGGCCGCTTGGGGCTTTGGGCAAAGCTGTCTGACCCAGTTTGTTCCTCTCTAGTTTTCCTCTATTGCCCAGCCTTCCTCAAACCCATGACCGTATGTACAAGTCCACGGGGCACCCCACAGCTGCCAGGTGCCTGTTCCATGGAGTTCACCGAAGTCCCTTAGGGAAGTGCCACTGCTCCAGGAGCCTCTGTGGCAACTCCCTTCATACGCAGGATGAAGCCCAGGTAAGGTCTGACCTAGGGAGGCAGAGCAGCACATCTGTGCCAGGGAGCACAGGTGAGAGTCCCTGCTGTCCCTCTGACCTAGAGGACACCAGTTGGTGCCCCAGTCTGAGGCCAGGAAGAAAGCCGCCTTCTGCTAGGGAGGAGCTCCAGGGAGCCCGACATTCCGAGCTGCCCTGGGCTTCCCCGGGGCAGGATGTGCTGGGGAAAGCACTGAGCTATGCTAGAATTCCTGGGGTGAGCCTTCGCCCTCCGTGGCCTCCCCTGAGGTACAGGGCCCACAGCAGATGGGGTGTCCACACCTCTTCCTTGGCCAAAGCACCTTTTGATTCTAGGAGTCTCAGTTTGGAGGGTCATTTACAGCATCGCACCCTTCTAATCACTTCACTCAACCTAGGCTACCCAAATCCCGCCCGTCCTCTGAAGTCCTCTTTTACTCATTCTAGCTGCAGAAATTCCGCCTGATGTCCAGCCTCAGCGTCTCCTGTTTATCAAGAGACACCTCCTCCTTCCCCTACTACACCTTTGGCCCTGGCACTCCCCACCTAGCACCGTTGTTACCATTTGCTGTTCTGAGACTCCGGCATACACCTGCCTGACAAAGCAACAAGGGCTAAGGGGCAGAGGGCTCTGTAGGCTGAACTCAGGTGTGTGCAGAGTGGGAGGGGGGGTCTCCCTGAGCCCGAAGAGGTGTCCCAGGCTGGACATCTGTCCCTAGTCCTCACATTGACTGGCTGCTAAGCTGCAGGGCAAGGTACAGGTTTATGGGTGATGGCCCTCACTGTCCCCTCTGAATGAGTTGAGTCATGGCAGAGCTGAGTCATGGCTGGAGCAGGGGGTACCACTCCCCCAGCCATCAGCAGAAAACACAAAATCAGATTCCCTTCCCTCCCAAGGGTCCTCTATCTACTCATGTCTTCTCCAAGCCACCCCGTCAAGCTGTTCCATTCTACTGTCTTGTATATCCCCAGGTCACCCACCCTCTTACTAAACCTTAGTCACTACCTCCCTGACCTCTGCGGGGGATTATAGCCGCTGTGATCTGGTTCTATATCCCAGAATTCTTCCTGCTCAGTGGTTAGGTTTTTCTGGCTAAAACCCTTTGTGGGCCTCCCAGCAGGGCTGCCTTCTCTTCTCCCCAATGGGCCTTATTAGAGTTAAGAGTCTCAATCTCAAGTATGTTTTTCAGGCAAGCTTAGGGCAGCAGCCTCTAACTTGCCTGGTTCAGTCCTTTGTGAAACGGGCTCACCCCCCACCTCCCTACCGTGGAGCCAGGTGCCTTTCTCCGCATGGGTCCCCTTTCTGTAGGACCAGGAGGGACGCCAGGCCAAGTTCAAGGCCCATAGCCGAGCCCCTAGCACCCTCGCCAGGGATCAGGAACGTGTGTGACAGCTCCAGGGAAGGGGGCTGGTGGTGGCAGGGAGCAGGTGTGGGAGCTTCCAGTTGAAGAAAATTGTCGTGGGAAAACATAAACCTGCCCAGGAAAAGAGAGCAGGACTTCAAAGTTTAAAAAACCATAACAAAATAGAGCTCTAACTGTAAACTACAGAGAACAGGCTCAGGGAGCGTGCAGGCCACGGCCGACCCGCCGCTCCCTCGTGTGAAAGGCCACCTGTTGGAGCACAGGCTCTGGGCTCTCGGTCATGCTGCCACTGCTGCGGGATTCGGGGAACCCGTCCGTGCTTTGGCCTCTCGGAGCAACAGCGAGGGCAAAAGAAGGGTCAAGCCGCCTGGAGGTCACAGCAGAAGCCGGGCTCGCAAGGCAAGAAGGGCTTGATGGCTCTTGGAACATGCCATGCCCTGGGCTGGCCCCATCCATGCCAGCCTGGTGACCGCCAGCCTGAACCTCTTGAAGCAGAGTTTGCTCCCGCTGCTGACCGTCACCGCCTTCTGACTCGGGCCTTGGACGTGCAGCACTGCCTCCTTGCTCTGGACAGACTGAACCGGAGGCAGGAGTTCAGCCCGCTCACCTCCAGGCTGATGGCGGACGTCCCCAGCCCCTCAGCGCCGCCCTCTGCTCATCTGGAGTGAGGTGCCCGTGCGAATCAGCTAAGACCTCTTCTAGCTCTGATGTCTGTGACTGGTTATGTACCCAGAGCTCAGCGGAGAGGTCCCCTTTATTAACCCCTTTTTCTTCCGGAGAAATGCGCAGGAGTGGGCCAGGCAGTCTGGGGCAGATCTTGCCAGGTGATCTGGGGCATTCCTGGGAGCACGCAGGGCCACGCTGATGCCCTCGCCTCCGACTCTAGGACAGAGTCAATGCTGCACTGCCTCACAGGCATGAGAGGGTGGGGCCTGCAGGTGGGAGAAGCCCAGGTCTGGCAGCAGAGCTGGAGGCAGAGGGTGGGCCACGATCCCTGTCTTCTGCCCAAACCCTGCAGGGGCTGTGCAGGGTGGGTCTTGGTGGGGGTTAAGCCCTTTCATCACCTGCAGTGGCTCTGTCACTCGGGGGGTGACGGGGCGGGTTGGCAGTGTCGACTGGGAGGGCAGCGTCACTTGGCTCCTGACGCCTGCCTCCAGTCAAGGCGGTGCCCCTTTCCATCAGGTGTCAGCCTCTAGATCCTTGCAGCTCCCACTGTGATACTGAAGGGACACAGACTCCAGCCCCGGGCATCAGGCACTGGTTCCCTGCTGCCCACACAGGCGGGGGCCTCCAGGGAGTATGGAGGATGGTGGAGGTCCAGCCGTGCATTCCAAGAGGATGCGGGAGAGCGCCCAGTGTCGGCTGCTGCTGTTTACCCATTGTCCCTCTTTAGCCCTCAGTATCCACTGTTTGCTGGGCGTGGGGCTCTGGCCTCAGGGTGCCAGCTCTGAATCTGAAGATGCCCGTTTGTCCATCCAGACCGCCTCCAAGGCCCGGGCAGGGGGTTCAGTATCATCTTGGAAGTCCCAGTGCCTCATGATTTAAAGAAAACAATCTGGGTGGGTTCTGTCCTGAGGCAGAATATGAAATACCCCACCTCCTACAAAAAGGGCACTGTTTGAAGTAGGGATCAAAAGCCAGCCGCTCTCGGGCACAGTGTTGGGCCACCTTGGCACCGGGAAGGAGCCTGGGCCGGCGGCCGAGTCCGTCGGAGGTGGGTGCCGAGGTCAGAGCTCCAGGCAGCGGAAGAGCATCAGCATCGCCACGGAGCGGGAGAGGAGGGTGCTGGGCTGTGGGGCTGGGTGCGCGGCTGCGTTCTCCACCATCATGCTTGTGCCTGAAATGGGGGGGGGGGGGAGTTGGCTGGGCCTCAGCCCTCGCCCTCAGGACAGGCCCTTGCCTTGGGAGTGCGGGTGGCCAGGTGGTATTTTGGGTCTGGCTCGCACAGTGCATGGAAGGACTTTTGCCTTTGCCCTTAAAGAGATCATGCTCACTCCCTGGCCATCTGGATGTGGGAGGAGGAAGGGACGCAGGCTGGGACTACTTTGCACTGGGCTCTTCCCTGCCTTCCCCTTGGGGTTGGAGTGAGGTTGGGTGGGAATGAGCCCTTCATCAGGTATCTGGGGACAAGGGTCAGGGACGGGCAGCACCTCCATTCTTCACGATGTGGACTTCGGCCGGGACCCCGTCCCCTCCAGGCCCTGTGGTCCGAATCTGTACCAGGGAGTGGCCGATGCCCTCGGGCACCGGGATCTCTATCCAGTTCTTGCTGGTGAGGTGGAGAGTGGGCGTCGGGTGCAGGTCATTCTGGTACAGCATCTGTGGGAGGGAGGTGTCCAGGTGGCCCCTCCTTACACGGGGCTGACCCTTGTCTTACCAGCTCTGGTCACTGGGACGGGCCTCTGAGGCCCTGCCTCGACACCCCCTCAGTTTCCTGCTGACCAGGCTCCTCGCTGATGGGAAGGCAGCTTGCGAGCAGCCGACCTGTGCTTGCCAGCACCTTGAGCTAGAAGGACCCCGGGTTCCACCCAGGCCATCGCTGCCCCATGAACTGGGCCTTTCTTCAGTGACACCATCTGCTGGTTCACTCCCCAAATGCCTACAGTGGCCGCAAGCCAGGAGCAGAAGCAGGCTGCTAGGAACTTTAGCCACGTGCAGACCCAAGTACTTGAGTATCACCGGCTTCCTCCCAGGGTCACATTAGCAGGAAGCTGGAATCGAGAGTGGATCCTGGATTTGAAGCCAGGCACGCCAAGAGGAGACATAGGCATCTTAACCAGCACCTTAACTGCTCAGCCAAACTGTCCCTGCCCTGCCTTTATGGTTTTTGCTGCAAGCCACTGAGAGCCACTCGTGTACCGCGTGCCTCTCATAGTCAGACTCTGGGCCACTGTCTCAGCCAGGTCTCTTGCTATAGATTGCAGTTCCCCATGTTCCCTGGAGCCACAGAGGGGCTGTTCCTCCCCATCCTGGGCCTGGTGGATCCCCTTCCTCACCTTGTAGCCAGTGACTGCAGACTCGTTTCGGAAGGGGACCACGGGGTCCCACTTAATGCTAAGGCTGGAGCTCGAGAAGGTCCAGGAGATGTTGCCAGGAGGGCGCTGTGGAGCTGCCAGGGAGGGAGCACTGTGGAGACTTCCGGAGGTTCTGCACGCCCACCCCTGCCTTCAGCCAGCCCTTTCCCAGGTATCTGCCTACAACAGTTGTACCCAGAAATTCTGCACTTCCTAAGAAACGAAGCCCATGCAGGTCCAAAGGCTGGCGAGCAAAGAGGGGCTTCAGAGTCTGGGCCTCCCACCCGCTCTGTTCTTTCCACTTGTGGCCTTGTTCTGTGCAGCCCAGGGCTGGCTCCTGCAGCGCTTCCCTCATCCCCTGGCCCACCCTCTCCCCAGGCAGCCAGACTCACGGGGCTTCATGGTGGTGGCATTGGCAGAAGGGCTGGCAGGCCCAGTGCCAGCCCGGTTGTAGGCCCGCACGGTCACGTGGTACTTGGTGTTGGGATGCAGGCCAGTGACCAGGGCACTAGTGTCCAGCCCTGCCGTCCTCACTCGGTCAGCAGCTGCTTCTTTGTCCCCAACTCTCCAGTATCGGATCTGAAAGAGCAGGGGGACCCTAGGATGAGCGGTCAAGCCCGGGGTCTCAGGGTTACCCTGACTGCCGCTTTTCTGTTCTCCTTCCTGGTCACCTGGCGGCTTGTGGCTCAGTTTCAGGTCTGAGAAGCAGGACCTGAGCCTGAGATCCCAGGGAGCCGGGCCACACCAGTGTGACTCCCCCTGCAGCTCCTGGTACCCTGTCCGAGGTGCCTAATGCACAGGTGGGGGGAGGGGGCACAGGCTCTGCCCAGTGGGTTCTGCTAGGGGATGTGGATGCGCATTTGTACTTGGAAGGTAGCCCCCAGCCACAGCCAACTTACGAGGGCTGCCCAGTAAATGCAGGCCCATCTTAGCAGCAACCACACTGGTAGATCTGCTGAACACCCTCCGCATCAAGGATCTCCCCGCTGAGTGAGTGAGCGTGAATCCCAAGCTGACTTCACTAGAATGAGTTGATTCCATCAGTAGTGGACCCCGCCTGGAATCTCCTTTTTTTTTTTTTTTTTTTTTTTTTTGACAGAGTGGACAATGAGAGAGAGAGACAGAGAGAAAGGTCTTCCTTTGCCGTTGGTTCACCCTCCAATGGCCGCCGCGGCCGGTGCGCTGCGGCCGGCGCACCGCGCTGATCCGATGGCAGGAGCCAGGTACTTCTCCTGGTCTCCCATGGGGTGCAGGGCCCAAGTGCTTGGGCCCTCCTCCACTGCACTCCCTGGCCACAGCAGAGAGCTGGCCTGGAAGAGGGGCATCCGGGACAGAATCCGGCGCCCCGACCGGGACTAGAACCCGGTGTGCCGGCGCCGCAAGGCGGAGGATTAGCCTAGTGAGCCGCGGCGCTGGCCTGACAGTTTCTGTTTTTCCTTCTGTTCCTTTCTCTTACACCATGTCTCCTCCCAGATACCCCTGTGTGGAGTCTGAGGCCAGAGACTGTTGGGCCCAGGGCTAGCTGTAGCCCAGTGGTTCCTTCAAGACTGCCTCCCAGTCTTGCTGCCCCAGCGGGCATCAGCCGTGGGGTCTCATGAAGTTTGCATACGTGTGACTGCACAGACTGGCCATTCAGTGCGCAGCCAGTGGGCAAGTCCGGGGGAGCGCTGGGCGAGCTGGCGGGGGTTCCCTCGCCGCCCTGAATCCCAGCACCCCTCCCAGGCTCCAGGCTGCTGCTCACCTCGTACCCCAGGAGGATACCATTCACGTCCTGCTGCACGGGTTCCCAGGTCACATTCATCTCGGAGGAGGAGACCCCTTTGGCCCAGATCTTGGTAGGCACCACCTTGGGCTCTGGGGATGGATGCAGAATGCGTTTGGGTTTGGGTTCCCAGGGCCTCCGGGGCAGCCTTTGCTGAGGGTTTTGGAGGAGAGGCCAGGGCCCAGAAAGAAGGCCAAGGGGGACTCTCAGAGCACCCCCAGCGCCCACGGTGCTTCCCATTGCCTTGGCCCTGCAAGGAGCCAGGGTAGCAAGGGCCAGAAGTGAGGCCTGGGCTTACACCCCAGGGCCTCACCAGCTCCCAGCAAATGGAGCTCAGAGTTTGAGTGGCTGCCGCCCCGCCCAGCCCTGGGGACACATGGCGGTTCCAGGGGCAGCCCACCTTCCTCCGCCGAGTACACCAGCGCGGTGAGGCTCTCAGGCCCATCCCCACGGCGGTTGTAGCTGCGGATCTTGACCTCAAAGGGCGTGTAGGGCTGGATGCTCTCGTTGCTGTAGACAAAGTACTGGGCGTCGGCGCCGGACACCTGGGCGGTCTGCCAGCTGGCGCTGCCCTGCCTGCGGAAGGACAGCAGGTAGCCGAAGCCGTCTCCGTTCTGGTACTCCCGTGACATGGGCTGAGGGGCAAGAGCGTGGCGTGGGCGCGGGGCCGTGGGCGCACTTCCCTGCCCACCCGCTGGCTCCACCCACCCTTCAAAGGGGGGCAGCCCAGGATGCCTGTGCCTGTGGCAGATGCCAGGGGAGGGGACGGGAAAGTTGTCGGCTTTTGAGTTTGAACCCGGCAGGAGTCCTTTCTGTGCTGCGTTAAAGCAGAAGCTAGGGAAGGCCTTGACCCCAACAGCACGGGGACAGGAGGCACACGCCTGCCTCTGTCTCTGCCAGCTTACCGTCCAGTTGACGACGAGCTCCCCAGGGGCTCCCCCTCCTCCACTGAGTCCTGACGGTGCCACCGAGGGGGCTGCCAGGGACACAGATGCGACTTGTTAGTGGCAAGGCTGTGAGGGAACAAAGGCCCTGAGGCTGTCCGGGCAGAGCATCCTGGGATGGGACACCCTGTCACTGGAGCCTTGGTCTCATCCTGCAGCTGTCACTCTGGCCATGTTTCCCTCGGGGCCAGCGCGGGAAGGAGATCAGAGAAGCCCTGGCTGGCAGAGAGTAGCAGCCCCATAAGTGACTCCTCACCCCTGTTGATGTAAGCTGAGTCCCAGGGACCAACCCCAGTTTGCTTTAAATTAGGGGGAGAAATAGCCCAGAAGTGCAGCCAATGCAGGAAATGAACGAAAAAATGCATGTCGTTTGGTCTCTAGGGTGTTTTATGACTGTTTTTTGTGTAAGTGGCAGATTTAATTTCCTGATTGTCTCCAGTATTAGGCAAGGCTGGTACTAAAACAAGGATGTGTTCCATGAGCTTTCGCGGCTCGGCGGGGAGTAACTCGGCTGTGGGGAATCTGCAGGGAATCCAGCAACTGGAGACTTTGCACTGGCGCCGATGACTGTATCCTAAGGCCTTAACCATGCCCACTGTGAGGAGGCGGGCCTTATTATCGCCCTCTGTGGGTGGAGAGACCAAGGCTCAGAGCAGATAAGTGGCTTGCCCGAGCCAGCAAGCTGATACGTGGCACAACTTGAACTTGAACCCAGCACCTGGGATTTGAAAGCCCATACCTTTGCATCCCAGCAGTCTTGTGCCCACCAACTCCTGGGACACCAGCACAGAGGAGACCCCTCTCCACCCCACATTCGACTCTCCAGGAAGCTTGAGGTCCAGAGACAACGCAGCCTCCGGGATTTCTGACTCAGGAGAGTTCCCTGGACGTGTTTGTGGGCACAGGGCCTCGCGGTCTGCGTCCGCGGGAGGAGGGTGGGCTCCAGGGCATGCATTCTGGGTCCCCAGCTGCAAATGCAGTGGAGACACTCAGGAGCCCCCAGCGAGTACCTGCTGGGGCCTGTGCCTCCCCGCACACCTTTCACTGAGGGCTGCTGGCAGACCGTTCCAAAGGTCCAAACAGACCTCCCCTAAAACAGTGGAACACTCGTGTCCCTCTTCCTCAGGAACAGATTACAGCGGCCTGTGCCCTGCCGAGGTCCTGGGTTCAGGTTCAGCCTTTGACTCATTCTCATGTTTCCTTTTTTCAGTTTAAAAAGTTAGCTTAAAAAAAAAAAAAAAATCTGTGGATCCTCACGCAGTCAGGTTGACCGAGTGCTAGAACGAGGGTTTTGGCCACGATGGTCTAGCAGTGGCCCTGGCCCTAACGGGTGCTCCTTTCTCAGGGGCTCCGAGGGCAGGTGCGAGTCAGAACTCGGGGTACCGGCTGCTTGCTCAGGGTTCCTGGGTTGTCTGCCTGGCAGTGGTTCTTGTCGAGACACCGACACTGACCTGCTTCCTTGGTCCTGATCTTGCTGGAGGGCCCGCTGGGCTTCCCTGTGCCCAGGATGTTGCTGGCTAAGACCCGGAACTCGTAGTCCATCCACGGCGTGAGGCCCAGCACCTGGGCGGTCTCGGCATTGCCCTCAATGTTGGCAGGATCTGCAAGGCACCAGGGCCTCACTGCGCCAGCAGTCACTCATTTGGATGCAGAGGAAGGCACTGGGCCTGCACTGCCCCTTCCGCCCAGCCCCGACTGCGGGGCCTGCACACACCTCAGGAACGGTTGAGGGGTGGGAACTACACCTGTGCTCCAGCCCCAGCTCTGCCCTGCTGACACAACGCCCTGGGAAGCAGCAGGTGATGGCTAGATTGTGTTCTGGGCATTCGGGGAGTAAACCAGTGGAAGGGAGATCTTTGTCTCTGCTTTTCAAATAAAGGTGGCTTCCCTATCCTGCTGCCTTTGTTCTGCTGTGTGCGCCCCCACCCCTTCATGGATGTTCTCACTGTTCTAGCAAGTTCTTCAAGGGCACAGACAACACTGCTGCCTCTGGCCTTCCACCTTCCTGGGGACTGTCTCCCCACTGCCTCGCCCTGAAGCTCTTGGCTCAGCCCTGGCTCTCGGCCCCTCGCACCTGCCGCATGCAGCCAGGCCTTCTCAGCGCTGACCCCAGCAGGGCCTCGTTACTTACTGGTCCGAACCTGCTTCCACTTCCCTGCAGGCGGAGTGCGTGCTTGGAGGGTGTACTTGGCGATGGGACTGTGGTTGTCGAAGCCCCGGCTCCAGCTGAGCTGGACGCTGGTGTCCCCAATGTCCCTCACCACCACGCCTCCTGGGGGACCTGGTGGACCTGCACCAAGAGGTCAGAACACGGTGAGTAAGAATTGGGCTGCTTCAAACTTGAGCCCGCCTCCAGGCCCCACTGGGGCTGGTGCAGAACAGACAGAACACGGCAGAGGATGCAGGGAGCACACCCCAGGGTGGGAGGATGGGGCAGGGCAGGGCCTGCCGTGTGGTCAGAGTGATGTGGCTCCTGCTGGGGCATCACAGAGGCCACGCCCAGAGGGGTGGAACAGCTTCTCAGCACTGCAGTCAGGAAAGGAGTCCTGTCTCGGAATGTGTTTTATTTGACAGGTTCAATCCCCAAGTGCCTACAAAAACCAAGGGTGGGCCAGGTGGAAACCAGGAGTCAGGAATTGGGTGTGGGTCTCCCCTTGAGCCATCACCTGCTGCCTGCAGGGTGTGTGTGAGCTGGAGGCTGCAATGGAGAGTGGAGCGGGGCCTTGAAGCCAGGCCCTCTGCGAGGAGGGCTGTGGGCTTCCCAGGTGGCGGCTAAGCTGCCGAGCCAAACTTCTGGTGGTGGTAAAGTCTGGCTTTGGCAGAAAAATATCCTGCTCATTGAGAACCCGGGAAGAATCTGGGGATGGCTCCAGCTCAGCAGGCTCTGTGGGAAGTCCTTCCCCAGGGCTGTGGGGGGAGGGGGCCGGGGAGGGAGGCGGGAGCAGCCCAGCTGGCCTCTGGGTCATGGCGGTGGGGGGGGGAGTGGGAGCCCCGTCACCTCGGACCAGGACCGTGGCCTCCTTAGACGCGCTGTCCACCACCGTCTGGGCCATGCACGTGTACTTCCCACCGTGGCGCAGCTGGGCATTGAGGATGGTCAGGTCCCCGACGGTTTCCTTCTGCACACAGGGACAGCCAGGAGCGTGGGTCAGAGCAGCGGACCGGAGGCAGAGCTTGGGAGCCCTGCTCTGTGACGGCCGGGGGCCCTTGTGCATCTCAGTGTTCCTGTCTTCAGTGGGAGCAGACACTTACTAGCACTGGAGACCCACAAAGTTAAGTTACAGGGGCTGATGCCAGTCCAAGTGAATTCGCACTGAGCAGAACAGTGAGAGCGGCAGAGGGGAGCGAGTCTTCAGGCACTTGGAATTCTAGGTTTGTCCCCAAGCCTCTCCCAAGTGAATGTTTTGTGGGTGGCACCAACCACGGGGTATCAACCCAAGGTGGGGCTTCTTGGGCTTGGGGTGGGGCTTCTGAGTGAGGGCCCCATGGGAGCTGTGGGCCTGGGACTCACCGCGCTGGCCCTCCGGTAGTGACCCCCGGGCTTGTCGAAGTCGATAGGGAAGTCATCCAGGGTCCAGATGAATGTGAGGTCCATAGTGGGGTCATGGGAGGCATGGCACTGGAGGGTCAGGTTGTCACCCAGGTTGATGTCAGCACTCGAGGGGGCTAGGGTGATCTTGGTTGCATCTGCCAAGAAAAAAAAGTCCCCTGGGTGGGGGGTGGGGGGAGTAGAAGGGCCCAGGCCGGGGGCTGTAGGGCAGGGCAGAGGCTGTGTCACCACAGATGGCCCGAGCCCTCTGCAGCCCCAGGAATGTGGGCCAGGCAGGCAGGCAGCACCAGATTCCGGATGGTGGCGAGTGGGCGGTCCCAAGCAAACCTGGAATCCTGGGGTTGCCTCAGAACCAAACTAGGAGTCAAATGGGGACACGAGGGCAGAAGGGTGGCGAGGGCAGCACCCCGCCGAGCCCAGCCACAGCCCTCACCGCGCACAGACAGGATTCCCGTGCTGTTGGCTTTGCCCATGAAGTTCTCCGCAAAGCAGGTGTATTTGCCCTCGTCAGACCGGCTGATGTTTCTGATGATGAGGGTGCCGTCTGGAGTCACGGTGACTCTGCAGCATGGACAAAGCGGAGCTGGCCCTCCTTGGGGCTCACGGGAGCCACAGGCAGGGGGCGGGGCTCGGGGAGGGGTGAGGTGCTACCTGCTGCTGTTGGCCAGGATCTCTGTGCCTTTGCTCCACAGCACCACAGCCTTGGGGGCCGCCCGGGGCTGGCAGGGGATAGTGACCTCACCCCCGCGGGCTGCAGGGATCAGGCGTCTGACGGGATTCAGCCGGAAGTCAGGGGCCAGCGCTGGAAAGAAAGGGGAGAGCTGCCTAGTACCCCGGCCAGGAGTAACCCCGTGATGCTGATGGAGACAAGCACTCGACACACCCTGAGGCCAGCGGAGCCGCCACCTCCAGAAGCCAGTCTGGACCCAGCCCTTCTCATCACCCCAAGCCACCACCTCTCCTGCGCCCCCTAGGGGCCTTCCTGTTGCTGTGCTTTCCTTCTGCAGTCCACCCAGCAGGTGCAATCCCGGACGGACCCCAGAGTGAAGTCCAGCTCCTCCCCAGGGCCCACCCCAGCCACCCCTGGCTCCGTCTCTCCCTCCCTCCCTGTGCTCAGCCAGCTGGCCACTCTCTGGTCCTTTGAAGCTGCCACATCCTTTCCTGCCTCGAGACCTTCGCCCTTGCTATAAAAATTTGCCTGGAAATTCCCAAAATGTGGGGCTCAGCAGGTAAAGCCTCCACCTGCGATGACAGCACCCTACATTGGGGCACAGGTTCAAGTCCTGGCTACTCCGCTTCTGAGCCAGCCCCTGCTATGGCCTGGGAAAAGCAGTGGAAGGTGGCCCAAGTGCTTGGGGCCCTGCACCCACATGGAAGACCCAGATGAAGCTCCTGACTTCAGCCTGGCCCAGCCCCGGCCATTGTGGCCATTTTGGGAGTGAACCAGCAGATGGAAGATCTCAGTCTCTGCCTTTCAAATAAACTTTTTTTTTTCTAAAGGAATTCCTAGATCTTCATGTGACTGGCTCTCACCACTCCTGTCAGCCCAGACCTGACTTCCTCAGGAATCTCTTCTCTGACCAACTAGCCCTCCTGTCCCCCTGCTCCCCTATATTTGCTTTATGCTGTATTATCTCTTATTTTAAAATTATTAATTTTCATTTATTTGAAAGGGAGAGAGACACCTTCCTTCTCTGGTTCATTCCTGAAATGCCTGCAAGAGCCAGGGCCGGGCCGGGCTGAAGCCAGGAGCCTGACCCTCCATCCGGGTCTCCCACGTGGCTGGCAGCGACCCAAGCACTTGAGCCATCACCTGCTGCCTCCTGAGCGCATTAGCAGGGAGTCAGGAGGTGGAGGGGCTTGAATGCGGGCATCCCAACAGGAGGAGTCTCAGCTGCTGCACCACACACCTGCACATCCTGTGTTTCTCTTGCCTTTTGAAATGATTCACTTTTTATCTTGTGTTTATTTGCCCCTCCCCCTCCCCCTTTATGCGTCCTTTGTGGTCTCATTTATTCCGCTCAACCACCTCCAAGGACAGAACTGTTGCTGCCCACGTTGGATAAATGGAGACACGGAGCCAGGAGCTGAGTAGCTCAGGGTGGGTGTTTGGTGCAGCAATGAAGACAGCGCTGGGCTCCCACTCAGGCTGATGGGAACCGAGGTTGCAGGCGTGCATGTGCGCGTGTACTTGAGCTCAGAAGTGCTTTGGTCATAGGGCTGGCGTGCAGTGGGTTAAAGCCAAGACCTGAAGCACCGGCATCCCCTATGGGTGCTAGTTCAAGTCCCGACTGCTCCACTTCCCATCCAGCTCTCTGCTAACGCTCCTGGGAAAGCAGCGGCAGATGGCCCAAGAGCTTGGGCCCCTGCACCCATGTGCGGACCTGGATGAAGCTCCTGGCTCCTGGCTCCTGGCTTTGGCCTGGCCCAGCCCCACCCTTTGTGGCCATTTGGGAGCCGGCAGATGGAAGATTCCTTCTCCTCCTTCCCCGCTTCCCTCCCTCCCCGCCCCTTTGAAATAAAAAGAGAATCTAAAAAGTTTTTTTTTTTTTTTTTTTTTTGATAGGCAGAGTGGACAGTGAGAGAGAGAGACAGAGAGAAAGGTCTTCCTTTGCCGTTGGTTCACCCTCCAATGGCCACCGCGGCCGGCGCGCTGCGGCCGGCGCACCGCGCTGATCCGATGGCAGGAGCCAGGAGCCAGGTGCTTTTCCTGGTCTCCCATGGGGTGCAGGGCCCAAGCACCTGGGCCATCCTCCACTGCACTCCCTGGCCACAGCAGAGGGCTGGCCTGGAAGAGGGGCAACCGGGACAGAATCCGGCGCCCCGACCGGGACTAGAACCCCGTGTGCCGGCGCCGCTAGGCGGAGGATTAGCCTAGTGAGCCGCGGCGCCGGCCTAAAAAGTTTTTTTAAAGAAAGAACCGCCATGGTGGGAACCGGAGCCGTCCCCCACCCCCGCGTGTGCTCAGGGCCTCACCTTGCACGGCCAGCTCGGCGCTGGCATAGATGGTGCCGTGCTTGTTCTCTGCCACACACTGGTACATGCCCGAGTCCTCCAGGCTCAGCCTGGAGAAGCGCAGGTCCCCGGCCGACACCTCCACCCGGTTCTGTGCAGCAGAGCCCGGCCCAGCAGGGCAGGGGTATCAGGACCTCGGGCTCAGGGAGGAGGGGCTGGCGGGGCGCATGCAGGGGAGACCCCAACGGCCCCACAGGTCTCAGCACTCAGACTCCCAGGGCTTCCCAGAGGGGTGAGGGGATGCTCGCAGGGCCACGGCCCTTTCTGTGGCTGCACCTGGACCCAGGGCTCTGGGCCTCTGTCCTGCCCCAGCCGGTGGCCATGGGACTCTCAGGGAAAGAGGCACCTAGAACCCAGAGGGGCTGTCCACTTGGCAGGGGTGAGGGGCCCTGGGTCTCCTACCTGGGAAGCCAGGGGCTCCCCATTCCGCAGCCAGCGCACAGTGGGCCGGGGCTTGCCGGCAGCCGCACAGCCCCAGCGTAGGTTGGAGCCAATGTCGGCCTCCGTGTCTGAGATCACCTTGAGCCACTCGGGCTGAGCTGTGGGGAGGAGGGGAGAGAAAACCTGGTAGAGCTGGGAGGAGCCTCCACAAAACCGAATGGCAAGGTGCAGTGCTCGTGCCACACAGCAGGGGGCGCCATGTACATTCTAGGGTGGGAAGGATGGAGGGCAGGGCAGGAGGAGGCAGGCACAAGCATGGTGGCCCTCTAGGGCCGTCAATCACTAGTGCCCACTAGTGCTGCACCCCGACGGGCGCTCCGAGCCAGCCGTGCGCCAGCCTCTGTTCCCGCACCCAGTGCAGCCCTAATTGGGGTCCCTTCTCAGGGACAGGGGGGCAGGGGAGATGTCCTGGCCCTGTACCCTGCACGATGATGCGTCCCTGGACGGTGTCACGGCCCTTGGAGTTCTCCGCCTCGCACTCATAGGTGCCCTCGTCCTCAAAGCTGACGCTGGGGATCTGCAGGGTGGGCTCGGCGGTGGCCCACTGCGGGGACAAGGAGCCGTCCACTTTGCGCCACTTGATCCTGGGGACAGGGCTGGCAGGGGAGACAAAGTCAGAGGGGATGGGCTGAGCACTGCTGCTCCTGGGACCCGCACACCTTCGGACCCTCCCGAGACGCCTCAGGGCAGGCACCTGGGCTGGGGAGTGGGGGGCAGAAGACACCTGCCAAGCACGAGTAGGAAAGGGGCCAGAAACGGCTCCTCTACCCACTTGCTGCGGCAATGGTGTCGCAGGCCTGTCGTGGGGTCAGTGCCCTGCAGCGGGCTGGCCCACACCCCGCACCTGCCAGCGGTGCCCCGTGCCCAGGTCTTCCTGGGACCCTCTTCCCCTCGCCCCACTTTTCAAAGAGACTTTCTTGTGAGTTATCAGGGTACTGCCAGGGACTGAGGCATCAGTGAGTTGCAAGGGGCTACCGCGTTGTCCTTCTGTGTGCTTTTCCGGAAGCCCATAACCATCCACAAAGCAGTGGCCATCCCGAGACGCTTGGAAGAACAGTGGGCCAAGCTACACTTTCTGCTCTTTCGCTCATTCGACAAACCCTCATGGAGCACATGCGTGCCAATCAATCCCGTCCCTCAGAAAGCAAAGCAGAGAACTTTCTGAGCTAAAACCCCAGCAAGTCCCTGTTAGCAGCCACAGGACACTCAGTGAATGCCAGCACTGGCCTCAGCACCCACCCACATGGGCTCACTCGCTGCTCATCCCAGTGCTGGGAGGTACGTCCTGCTATCACCATTTGCAAGCAAGGAACCTGAGGCACAGAGTGGTGAGGCAGCTTACCCACAGTGGCCCGGCCAGCAGCCAGCCCGTGGCAGAGCTGGGGTGTGAACCAGGCAGGCTGGGTGGGTGGGAGCCTGCAGGCGCTACCCCGGCCGCTGAGCCTGCATCATTGCTAGGAGCCAGGTCTTCTAATCGCGATCAGGCCCCTGACATGGGATGCCTTAGCCAGAGCATTGGCAAGTGTGGGCCAGACCCACTGTGTGCCCAGCACGCCCCAGGAGCCTGCCAGGGGTACCAGGATGGCTGAGCACTGAGCCTGCCCTCAGCCTGGCGTTGCCTGTGCCCAACCTCAGGGACTGCCCCTCCTCCACTTACTTGCCAAAGGCGAAGCACTCCAGGGTGACCTGCTGCCCTGCCAGTGCGTAGGTCTCTGCAGGGAACCGGGCCTTGATGCTGGGCGCAAAGAGCCGGGGGTCTGGGGAAGAGAGGGATTTTGCTCACCAAGCACCAATGCTGCCAGGGCAGGCGCACCTGCGCCTAGGGCCTCAGCATCCGTCAGCACCCACAGTGTCTGGACGGCTGGGGGGGGGTCTCCAGCCCCCTGCGGCAGGAGGACTGGGGGCCGGGCCTGGACCCTGAGTGCAGCTGCCCCCAGCTCCCTGGCTCCCCGCCCGCGCTGCCTCCTGACCTTCAGCCGCCAGGTTGAGCTGCGCAAACTTGCTGAAGACGCTCTTGGTGGAGAAGTCCATGTGGCTGGTGGCCAGGCAGGAGTAGTTGCCCAGGTCTGAGGCATTGGTGCGGGCGATGTAGAGGTTCCCGGTGGTCTGGGACACGAAGTGACGCCCGTCCGTCGGGATGAAGTTGGGGAACTCATTGAGGAGCCAGCGGTAGGACAAGCCTGGGTGGCGGTGGTGGCAGGGTGAGGAAAACCAGGGGCTGCTGGGCTCACAGGACGGTGCAGGGGGACCCCAGCGTGCCAGTGGGACCTGCAGGCCCAGTGCTGAGAGCCCCCGGTGCTCTGAATTAAGGGGACCCCTGGGGGGAAGATGTCCCCAGGGAGCACAGCCCTCAGGGACTTCCAGGCTGAAGGGGGAAGCAGGGATGGAGCTGGAAACAGACTCACCCAGAGCCGGGGTCTGTTACCCTCCGCGGGGCCACTCTCCACCTGTCAGCCCGTCCTCCACTGAGCAGCCAGAGGCCCTCCTGTGCCCTCCACCTAACCCGACCCAGGGCCCCGACTCACCTGGGTAGTGGGCAGGTGGGTTACAGGGCAACATCACCCCCCAGCCCGCGTGGGTCTTCACTGGGTCCCGCTCCTCCTTAGAGAACTCCTGCAGGACTGCGGGGGTGGGGGGGCAGCAGGGGCTCAGGCGTCTCCCCCCGAGCCTGGCACCTCCTCCCCAAGGCATCCTCCACTGGGAAGTGGCAGTTCACCAGGACACGTGGTGGGAGGGCGGGAGAGCCCCTCTTCCCTCCACATCATGGCCCTGCACTCCCACTCCCACGCCCCGCCCCGGGTCTCACAGCCAAAGCGGAGCACAGCCTCTCTGCTGACGACGGTGCCCACTGGGTTGGAGGCCAGGCACTGGTAGACGCCGGCGTCCTGCGCCTTGGTGGGGTTCATGATGACCAGGTTGCCCCCCATCAGCTGGTGACGGGAGCCCGGCACCAGCTTCATCTCGGTACCATTCATCTTCCACCTGCAGCAGGGGACAGGCAGTGGAATCTGTGTGTCTGCAGCTGGGCCGGGGGCGGGGGAGGGAGAACCAGACTGCGCACACAGCCACCACGGGTCCTTACCTGTAGGTGGCCGGGGGGCTGGCCCGGGCGCGGCACGCCAGCATCACCTGCTCCTCTGTGGACTCCTCGGGGAACAGCAGGCCGAGGGGCTGCTCTTCGAAGACAGGCCCAAAGGTGGCGGGCGATCCCGGGGCCGCGGTCCAGGCTGCAGGGGGCACACAGGCAGAGGCCGCCTCAGCGCCTGGGGCCCTGCTCAGGCCTGGCCTGGGCTTGCATCTGAGCTTCCTGCAATGGCTAGGGCGTCCCGTGTCCTGCACAGCTCAGAGCGGGAGCCACCGGGCCCTTGGGGCTGCTGAGCACTTGAAATGGGGCTAGTGAGGCGGAGAGGCCCAGCTGTGTGTTTTATTTTAATGAATTTAACATTGGACTTAAATGGGTTGGACAGGCCTCATCTGGTCACGTTAGTTCAATTACCCATCCTACACCTGCAGGTATGGGACACCTGCTGTGTACCTGGCACAGGGCTAGAGACCAGCTGCAAAAATGACTGAGACACAGTCCCTCGTCCCCCAGGAGCTCGAGTCCAGGGAGGGAGACGCGGTGCTGAGAGTACGAAATGGCAAGTGGCGCGGTGGCATTTAGGGTCAAGATGCCGGGGTCCTCAGAGCGGAGGCAGAGCTCCAGAGAAAATCCGCAGGGCAGGGGGTGTGTGGCAGGGGCACCTGTGTGTTCCCAGAATCCAATGTCCCTCAATGAGGCCCAGCCAACAGTGCTTGGCTGGGGCCAGGCTTGACCTTGGGCAAGTAACAGAAGTCTCCACCCACCTCCAGATTCACCTCCAGGGCCCTGAGAGGAGACGCCTAGCGGTAGGCTGAGCTGAAGCCCGGGATGGGGATGGAGGCCAGGAGGAAGGCTGGGCAGGTGGCCTTCTTACAAAATCCCAGTGTTGCAAATCAAGGAAGGGGAGCCCAGAAGAGGGAGTGACTTGCCCACGGTCCCTTGGCAAGTCAGGCACGGTCGGTCCAGACCCCAGGTCTCCTGAGTGCTGAACAGATGGGCAGCCAGCATGCAGACGGAGCCCCGGGCTTCTCTTTGCATGCACCATTGTCCTACATCACCAGGGCAGGGTGGCTCAGTCTGCAGACTGGTGGGCCCAGTTCACCTGGCTGCTGTGGCACTGGGTGGGCACAGGCCCCTATAATTGGCTCCTACCTCTCCATGACGCTGCCTGCCTGCCCTCTTTGGTGGGTTGTGGGTGGAGGGCTCCCCCTAACCAATTAGTGCCTCCTGCCTCAGAGCATCCAGCTGTCAGCTCTCTTCCAGGGGTGGGGGGCGGGCGGCAGCCAGGCTGCAGCTGAGGCCCAGCCCTTGGCCCCCTGGGGGAGGGGGCAGCTGTTTAGCAGCTCTCAGAATGAGGGAGGAGGCAGGGCTCCCTGAAATGGCCCAGTGCGGGCAGCCCCCCGCTCACTGCCGCCCCAGGCTGCCTCATCTCTGTCGGAGAGCCCAGCCTAATCCCAAGTTAATGATGGTGGCCGAGGGAGGGGACCCCTGCCCCAGCTGAGCCTGCTGGGAGGGGAGGGAGGGAGCGGGGAGGCAGCCAGGCTGCTGGGAATCACCCTGTACAATAGCAACGCCAGCAGCTCTGCGGGGTGGGGGGCACTGAGTGGGCTAGGGCACGGGATGCATCAAGGTCGTCTATCTTTCTCCTGTGCACTCAGCCGACACCTGCACACGGCGTCACTCTCAGGTGCACGTGGCCCTCCTTATGCTACTCCGAGGGCCGGGGACACACACGCCCGTCCCCCATGCACGCACATTATCCACAGCACCGTGTATCTTCAGACGTGTGTGGACATGCATTCATAAGCAGGTGCCATTATTCATAATAATCACATAAGAGCAAAGGCAATAACAGACAGCGCCAATGCTACTGCGTGAGCTAAGCTTCCTGTCTGTGTCAGACACCGGGCTCCAGGTCTGTCAAGACCCCTCCACGAGACGCTGTCATTTTCTTACTTTACTGATGTAGAAGCTGGGATCTGGAAACATTAAAGTACTGCACCCCAAGTCTCACAGCAAGATGGCGCAGACCTGGGGGTTTGGCCTCGGTAGCCTCACCTTGCAGCCTGCATCCTGCTTAAAAAACTTCTTAAAAATTTATTTGTGGGGCTGGCACTGTGGTGTAGTGAGTAAAGCTGCCGCCCACAGGGCCAGCATCCCATATGGGCACTGGTTCAAGTCCTGGCTGCTCTATATCTGATCCAGCTCTCTGCTATGGCCTGGGAAAGCAATAGAAGATGGCCCAAGTCCTTGGACCCCTGCACCTGCATGGAAGACCTGGAAGAAGCTCCTGGCTTCCAATCAGTGCAGCTCCAGCCATTGAGGCCATTTGGGGAGTGGACCAGCGGATGGAAGACTTCTCTCTCTGCCTCTGCCTCTCTGTAAGTCTGCCTTTCAAATAAATAAATAAATCTTAAAAAAAATTGTTTCGAAAGAAAGATATAAAGCTCTTTCATCCGCAGGTTCATTCCCCGAATAACCACAACAGCTGGGGCTGGGCCAGGTTGAAGCCAGGAGTCAGGAACCCCACCCAGGTCTCTCACATGGGTGGCAGAAAGCCGAGTACTCGAGCCATCATCTGCTGCCTCCCAGGGTCTGCGTTAGCAGGAAGCCGGGGCTGGGCATCAAATGCAGATACCCTGATGTGGACGAGGGTGTCTCACCCACTGAGCCTGACGGCACCGCTCCCCAGCGTTCTTCGCCTGGTTCCCAGCATTCTCAACTTCACTTTCCCATCAGAACCACCCCAGGCCCTTCTGCAGCTCAGATGCACGGGGTCAGAGTCACTCGCAGTGAGGCCCTGGGATCCACATGGGAAAAACAGCCTCGGGGCCTGTGCAGGGCCATGGGGCTGAAGGCCCTCCAGATGGCCGCCACCACCCACGGAGCAGCCCCCATGCAGTGCCTCCCGCCCTCCACCCTCTCACACCCACCCTTGCCCCCACATCTCCCACAGCGACTCACACTCATCTGCACACGCACAACCCTCCACTTTATCCCATGACACACACACCTGCACGTGCTCTCTCCCCATATATGCACACACGCACATGCGCACACCCAGGCAACACCAGCCCTTCCCTGCTGTCCTTGTTCCGCATCCTCCGACTCTCCCTCGATTCCCTGTGCGGGTGACACTCTTTTCCCAAACACGGGAGTCAGAGGCCTTGCTGAGGAAGGGGCTGCAGAGCTGAGGGGTTGGGGGGTACTCCTGGCCGCCCCCCTAGCACTGCGGTGCTGGGATCCACAGCTGTGCCAGCAAGGAAACCGAGAGCAGCAGCCCCTTGCTGGCAGGTGTAGGGACGAGTGCCGGCATTCGGTCCTTTTGTCTTTCCCTGACTTCTGGGAGATGGCCAACCGGGCCCCGGGCCCTGGCCCCTGGGGGTTGCCTTTCTGTACCTCTGGATCTGAGGACCCTGGGGGCTGCCCAGGACCCAGCCTTTGATGGGGTGGGGCCAACACTGCTCTGTCCCCGACTTAGGGCATGTGAGAGGCCTGTGCACCTCTCCTCTGCCCTCTTGGTGCACCCAGGGCTCCCCACTCCACCCATTTCCCAGCAGTCAGGAAGCAGCTCCGACAGACGAGGTCTGGGCGGACACCCGTGGCAGCCCCCAGTGAGAACGGCGGCTGGGGCCCTGCCAGGACTGAGGGGAGGGGGTGGGGTACCAGGCGGGTGGCACTCCAGAGGACCACGGAGCATGCTCCTCCTCCTTTAGGGCAGAAAGAGACGCCCGTCGATTGGGCTGGGGTCCCAGCAGAGCCCTCGGAGAGCAGGTGCCAGACACCTCCCTCCTGTTCCAGGACACGGGGGCCCCCATAGCCCCCGTCCCTCGCCTTCTCCGGCCTCCTCTGGGATGAGATCCGCCGCCTGACCTCCCTGCTATGCCCCGTCTCCTGCTCCCTGTCAGTCCATCTGCAAGGATGCTCTATCCAGGAGAACGTTCTCGATTTGATGGAATGTTCTAGAGTCTGTGCTAAGATGGCCCAGAACAAATGTGGCCAGTGCACCTGAGATCATTTTAAAGCCATAAGTGAAGGGGCCGGCGCTGTGGCATAGCGGGTAAAGTTGCTGCCTGCAGTGCCGGTGTCCCCTATGGACGCCGGTTCAAGTCCCAGCTGCTCCACTTCCAATCCAGCTCTTTGCAATGGCCTAGGGAAACAGTGGAAGATAGCCCAAGTCCTTTGGCCCCTGAACCTGATGGGAGACCCAGAAGAAGCTCCTGGCTCCTGGCTTCGTATCGGTGCAGCTCCGGCCATTGTGGCCATCTGGGGAGTGAACCAGCAGATGGAAGACTGACCTCTCCCTCTCTGTCTCCCTCTCCGTCTCCCTCTCCGTCTCCCTCTGCCCCTCCCTCTGCCTCTCTCTCTTTAAATAAATTTTTAAAACAAAACAAAAAAAAGGTATAAGTGTGGCTGAGTCTCAGTGGCCCCACGTTGCAGAGGCAGCCTTGGGGGCATCATCCCGGGCCCAGAGGGTGGAGACCCGGCGGTGCCAGAATCTCGCTGTGTGGCCAGGGTGAGCCACGCACCTCTCCACCTCTCTTCCTCCATTTACAGTGAGCAGCAAAGAAGCAAAAAAGTGCTTTCCTCCTACCCCTCCCTCCAAGGGAAGGGAAGACCCACACGTAGGAAACGTTCCCAAGGAAATGCCCCCAGCGGTGCTACAGCAACGCTGCTGTTATTCCTAAAAGCACCACCAAAACCATGGCGACGACACGGCGACTTAATCAGCCCCTCTGGGCTTCCGAGCCCAGGGGACCCTCTTACCTGGAGAGGAGACCAGGGCCACGGTGGCCAGCAGGAGCAGGTGGGGCTTCCTCCTGGCAGGTGTCCCCATGGTGGGCGCTGCAGGCAGGGGTGCGGCCCGGAGAGCCGGAGTCTCAGCCGAGCTCGGGCAGCGTCTGGCTGGAGGCTGAGAAGGACCTGGGGAGGCAGACAGCCGGCGGTGAGCCGGGGAGCACCCCTCCCAGCCCCAGGCACATCTGGGGCCGTCATGCTTTTACCTCTGCTGGGGCGGTGACGGCGGGGTGGGGGGGGTGAGGCTGCAGGGGGAGCCGGAATGCTAATCCTCCCCAGGGCCCCAGGGGAAGGGGCTTGGCCATTACCCAGGAGCTCTTCCCCCGGCTGAGTGCCTCCTACGGGCCCCCTGGGAGTCTGGGTCTACCCCATACCCCACCCGGCCCTCCTCCAGCCAGCAGGGGGGCCGCTCTGGAGGCAAAGGCAGTGACTAATTGGGAGGCAAGAATCCACCTGCCCGCGCTAGTGCGCTCTCTTGATGTAGGGTCCAAAAGAGAATGGGGCCGGGAGCTGCCGTGGGGAGCCAGTAACATCTTCCTCTGGCACCCCCTCTCCTCCTCCCACTGTATCCCCGCAGCCCGCGTGGGGGCTGCCAAGCCCCTCTGGGAGCTGCATTAAGTCTCCAGAGACCAGCCTGGTTTTCCTGGCAGCGAGAGGGGCCTTGCTGATTCACCCCTACACTCTCCCAGGTACCTTAGGGGCACTGAATGATGGGGTCATGACCTTGGCCCCCATTAGCAATGATCCTGACCAGCCAGGCCACAGGGACGAAGAGAGCCCTGGTGAAATCCTGGCACTGCCGAGACCGAGTCAAAGGCCCTGGTCATCCTTACCCCTGCCAGGAAGCCCTTACACACCCATGGGGCACATGCTCAGCTCTGTTCTTGACCACAACCTGGAGGCCCCACCCACGGAGCCGCGTCTGCCTGCATGAGAAGGCCGTGGGCTCCCAGAGGGGCTTGACCGTGTCACCTGCTTCAGCAAAGTGCCTGCGCATACATGGTATGACTTGAACCAACTGGGAACAAGTGTGGCTATTCACCTGGGCGGGGGGGCACGCGCACACATGCTCACACACAAGGCCAACAGATCTCCAGCACTCCCTAGGGGTAACCCAGGCAAACTGGCAGCACACGCCCAGGCCACTCAGCAGGGCGTGGGTCGCAGGAAACCCTAAAAGCACACCCCTGCGCATGCCAGGTGTTATCGTCAGAGCAGCAAGGCGCTGGGGCACCACAGGGCCCCCCAGGACATGGAATCTGACAGACAGACTTCCAGCACCGATTTCCTCTCCAAACAACCCCGTGAGCTCGGACAGCGTCTTCCCCCATGAAGCCTCCGTTTTCCTGTCTGCAAAGTCGAGAGCGTAGGACGCTTGGCGGAGCCGCCCTGAGGGTGAAGGAGGCACCGAGCGCCCAGCAGGGCTTTCGCAACTGTGCAGCCTTAGGGCTGCTGCACTGGTCTGGACACCGCAGTGGGGAGCTGTGGAGAGAGGAGGGGGCTCCAGCCCAGGCGCCTCACTGATACCGTGGACTTTCCCTCGAGGTAGCCACACAGGAAGCCTCCTCCAGGAAGTTGAGAACCACGCCCTGGGCACTGCTGTGTTGCCCCCCGGGGTGTCTGGCCTTGCTCTCTGCCCCTTGCCAGCCTGCCCATCCTGGGAGCTCAGTGCGGGGCCAGGCACCGGCCTGGGAGCATGGGGCGGGGGTGGGGTTGGGGCTGCTGGCGTTACCCCGAGTGTGCTGGGATGAGGTAGAGACAGACATCCACACGGTTGCCCCCCACCCCGACTCCCACCATGGTCAGAATTCTGTTACTTCTATTACTGGAGGTCATTACCATAGGTCACAGACAATCCAATCCTACTGCTCTTCCTAAACTACAGTGCAATCCCGATTTAAAAAAAAAAAATCAGTGAACTCCCCAGCCCAAGGGCCCTGGGTACACTCTGGGGACAGAGATGTGAGGGAGAGGCTGCCCTCAGATGCGCCTGCACAGGTGCACGTTGAGCTCCACTGTGCGCCAGGGCCTTGGGTACACACACACGAGTCTGGGCAAAGAGTCGGAGCTGACAGCCCCCTTGAAGGTGAGGCAATCAGCCCCCTGCCAGGCCTGGCACCTGTTTCCATCACAGTCTTTGTTGACCATACACTGGGCACCGCGCCGAGCACGGGAAGACAGCAAAGATGTTGCCTGACGCTCCCTAACCAGGCGCTTGCGACCGACAACGCGCTCCTGCGCTCACAGCTCAGCCACCCCTCCCCCACGCGTTCTAGAATGCCCAGGACGGAGGCGGCCTTTT
Source organism: Oryctolagus cuniculus (assembly GCF_964237555.1). NCBI lineage: Eukaryota > Metazoa > Chordata > Mammalia > Lagomorpha > Leporidae > Oryctolagus > Oryctolagus cuniculus. Next base: position 20,425,354 of record NC_091444.1, on the reverse strand, counting down.
CGTCCAGACCAAGTCTGCAGTGGAGCTCCGCCAGGCCCGAGCCGGCCCTGCCAACCCTGAGCTGGCCAAGCCTCACTCGGGCCAGCTGCCCTGGTGAGGGGTGCAGGGACAGGCGGGCACAGGCTGGCACAGGCTGTCCCCATGAGGGGCGGGGCCTGGGAGGGACACAGCACATGGGGGAACGGGGCCACCTGGGGGTGCAGAGGCACCAGGGGAGCTGGCTGGGTAGCCCGGCACAGGAAACAAAGGGTAGGAGGCACAGCGCACAACAAGGACTTGTGGGCTAAGGAGTCTTGCACAGAGCCCACCAGAAAACGAAAGACCACTCTCTCCAAATATGCCTCTTAGGGTGCCCAGCTCCTGGCCCAGCCTCTCCCTCTCTCCTCCCCACAGATGGAGAGTGGAGCATGGTGGGGTCTGAGCTGGCCACTCCTGGGGGTGGAGGTGGGGGGGGCACCAGGCCCGGTGGGAGACAGAGATGGAGTGATTTATCATCCGCTCACAAAGGGCTGCGGGAGCCCTGGCGTCCCCGCCGTGGCCTCCATCTGGTATCATAGCATTCAAGTTAACAGGGCAGGCCACCGACTCAACAGACTGGTCCTCAGTAGCTCACACGGGGCTACCCCGCCAGCACAACCCTGGTGATGGAGCTCACTGCTCAACTCCTGAGCCTCAGTCTCGCATCTGTAAGACGGGGAGAAGAGTAGGACCCAGCCCACATCTGGCTGCATGTGTGCCCGGGAAAGACCAGTGCTCCCAACCAAGCGTCCTCCTGCCCCTGCGCCCGAGCCTGCGGGACCCTGTGCCTGTCGGCGCCCGGCTTACTTCCACACAGTCACAACATCCAGGCTGCACCGTGTCATGCTTAAGACCATCGCAAACCCGCAGGCTGCCTGGGCAGGTGCAGCAGACCTGGCCACTCAGAGAGGGGCAGGAGGAGTCCCCCTCGCCCCACAGTCGCACTCAACCCCTTCACCCAGCCACACCCAAGCACGAACTCCTCAGCTGCCCGCCTCCAGCCAGGGGGCGGGTCTAAGCTTGGAGCTTAGCTCCCTTCCTCTGCCCAGGCCAGGAACCGCCGCCCGCCCTGGGCAGCGCCTCTGTAGCAGGAAGGTCCGACTCATCCCTGGAGCCAAGGCTCTGCAGGGGCCCGGGTGGGGACTGGTGGGGTGCTCCTCTGGTAGGGGTAGGGCAATGTGTGTTGGGAAGTTCTCGGGGCGCCCTGAGTGTGGAGGAGGGTGGACGTCCATGGGAGGCAAAAGGCTTCTGAGCTAGGAAGGACTCCCACAGGGTGCAACGGGGCTCCCGTGTACCCCAGGGTGGGCTATTGGGCTTTGGAGAACGTGACCTGCCCTTGTGCTTGCTTGCTCCCTCTTTGGAGACAAAGCAAATGGGCGAATTCTGTAGCCAGGACTTAGCAAACCAAAGAAAGAACCTCTTGGCTCTGGATGGTGACCACCAGGCCGCAGAGCACGCCGGAACACCCTGCAGTGCCGCAGGTTTGGCCACGGCCCTGGGGGTTTGGTCCAGGTGGCGAGGTAGCCAGCTGGAGGGGCGGACATGTGCCTGGCTTCTCAGCGGGTCCTTAGGCTCACCCGCCTTTTGCCATTTGAGAGAGGATCACTGGCAGCTGGGAGAGGTAGCCCTGTCCCAGCTGCCTCTAACCTTGGACCAGACCCCATCCTGAAGGAGAGCACACCCACCCCCCGCCATGGCCACGGCCCAGGAGGCGTCTCCTGCAGTCTAACTCGAATGCACCTTGCTTCACGACAGCTTTGCTTCTGCCTCCTTTCTCCACCACCTCTTTACCGCTCTCCTAGTTTTGCCCTAGGAGTCCCTCCAAGAACACAAATACCACCCACACCCAGGCTCACAGATCCCCCAGAAATTCACCTTCTCTACCACACTGGCTCGGGAGGAGGCTCCTGGCGGGGAACCCACACCCTCCACCCCATCCCACCTGTGTGGTCCCCCCGACCCCGATGGCCTCAGAACTGGAGAGGATGCCGTGGGGCGCGTGGTCAGCCACAGCTCCCACCACCCCTCGAGCGCAATGCCCGCGAGCCCTTCCCACGGGAGTCTATTTGAATGAGGGCTGGAGAGAAGGTGCTGGAATGGAGTTGCATAAGGGAGTGAGATCTGGCGGGGACAGCGCGGGGCGTGGGGGCCGCAGCCGGAGCTGGGCTTGGACCAGGGGAGGGGTGCGAGGGAAGAGCTCAGCCAGGCAGGAGGCGGAGGGAGGGCAGAGTCAGTGTGCGTGCAGCTGGCGGGGCTGGGAGCATCTCCTGGGCAGTGTTCCTCTGCTTCCCTCGCTCCCTGGGTGTGATGGGTACCATCAGCTCGGGGGACCCCTTCCCATCTGTCTCACCTCCTGCCTTTCTCTTACTGGTGACGGACTCCCCATGACCTTGTGGCAGAAGCCCTGTCAAGGTTCAGCAGCCTGGCTAGGAAGGGGTTAACTAGCAGGCACTTCTTTCTCCCAAGGCCAGGCACCTGTTCAGACTTCCCAGCTGTCTTCCTGCCCCACCCCCAGGAAGTGCGGTCAGACTGGCCTCTCCCACAGGTGTCCACCCTTTGCTGCCCTTGGTCTCCGTCCCTCTGGGTGGGCCATGGGACGAGGCAGCAGAGGGACTCGGAGCCTAAGTGGACTGAGAGGCTCTCCCGGGCGGACACTGAGAGCAGGTGCTCATGGGGTGGTGCTGTTTGGCCCCCTTCCTCTCCAACCCACTGCTGCCCGGAGCTGAGGTCCATGGCGCGCACTGCCGGCTGCCGGCACCCCACCCCCAGACCACCCAACAGTGCTGACCCACAGCCCCCCAGAGACCCAGACTGAAGGGTATAACACGGGACGCTCCCCTTCCCCAGCCACTGCCTCGCGACAGCCCCTGTTCTGGCTTCCCAGCCCTTGGGGAAGGTGGCAGGGTTCAGTTCTGGACACCTCTGGCTCATTATGTAAGCCCCAGGGTGCTCTTTCCAGAGCCCCACCCCCACCCCGCCGTGCCCCTCCCCCCTCCTCACACCTGTCTGGCCCCAGCCCCCTGCCTCACTGGAAAGACAAACTTCAAGCAAAGCCCTCCCTCCCACCAGCGAGGAGGAGAGGAGGGGGAAGGGAGGGAGCCCCAGCCCCCACCCTCGGGGATGTGACTTGCCTCAGTTTCCCCTCCTGGAGTCCCAGCGCCCCGTCAGGCCTTCGCTCAAACTTGTGCTCCACTCTTTCCTCTCTCTCACACAGCCCCCACCCCCACCTCCAGCGGAGGCCAGACTTGACAAAGAGGTCAACCCTGCAGAGGCAGCCCCGGGTGACCCCAAATCCCAGGGACTCCAGCTCAGTTCCATGCTTGGACCTGTCCCGGGCAGGCCAGAGCCCAGGGCTCAGCTTCAGAGACTGGGCGGACCTGGACACGGGGCGGGGATGGCCCAGGAGCCTCTGCCCTCTCCCTGAGCAGCCGGCCAGCAGGAATTCCTGGACACTTTGCGGGGGGCTGGCTCTCCGGTCAGCTGGGGCTGTGGAGGCCCTGCAGGATGCCGCCCACGCACACAGGGTGGGGGTGGGGGTGGGGAGCCACCCTGGGGCTGGGCTGAGAAGTCAGACCGGCCCCTGCCGGCCAGCTGGGTGTTCCCCTCCCGGCCCCTCCCAAGTTACAAGAGGGATATTTCCAGAAGCCCCTGCCCGCGGTGGCAGTGCCCGGGCAGCCCCGGGGCTGGAGGAGACAAAAAGGAGTGGCCCCTACCTGGGGTGACAGGAGGGTGTGGGCTGGCGCAGGTGGACGCTGTCCGAGCGGGCGAGCCCTTCGGCCGGGCTGGCAGCCGTGGGGCCCGCTCCTCCGGGCGCCCGCCGGCTTGGGCGCTGCGGCGGCGGCGGCGGCAGCGGCGGCGGCGGCCGAGGGCGCGAGTGTGTGTGCGCGCCTGGAGCCACTGCAGCATCTCTGCATCAAGATGTGCTCCTCCCTCTGCCCGGCTCCGCTCACTGGCTGGCTCCGGTCCTCGGCGGCGCCCGGGCCCTGGAGATGGCTTCCTCCTGCCCCCTCCCGCCCCTCCCGTCCCCACCCTCCCGGCTTTCCCTCATCTGCTGTCACCGTCTTCCATAATGCATGGGCCAGCGCCGCCCGCCCTCCGCACCCCTGCCCAGCCCCCCTCCGCCTCGCCTCCCCCAGCCCTGAGTTGGGGGGCTGCAGAGGGGTGGGGTGAAGAGGCGGAAAGTGGCTCTTGCTCCTCCGACCGGGGAGACCCGTGGCGCCCCAACTCCCCCAGTCGCCCGTGAGAGGCACGGATCCGAATCTGAAGTCCCCAGCTTGCTGCGGGCGGCGAGTGGGACGGAGCGGCCGCCTCTGCCGCTCACCCCGCGTCACCTTCCTCTCCATTGTTTCCCGTGCTCAAAAATAGCACTGGGCTTTTGGTCAGAATAGCCCAACGTCAGGGAAAATTTTAGAATAGGTAGTAAAATTCCCTTAGCCATTGCCCTGAGCAAGTTGGAGCCCACGCCCCAGGTTTGCTATTGGTGTGCGGAATTCGTGGGGTTTTGTGACAATGGGATTCCACGGTGCATCACCATCTGCAGGCTACTTTGTAACCGCGTCATCAGTCTCCGCATGAGTACATGTGCGTCCAGGCCAGTTCACTCCTAACCCCCTAGCAGTGTGACGTCATGAACAGGTCCCAGACCAGGCACTCTGAATGTCTACAGAGTTCTCTGGGCTCTGCCTCTGCTCGGCTGTGTGTGTTTGGCCAAGCGCCTTGCCCTCTCTGAGCCTTCCTGGTAAACTGAAGGAGTTAAAGGTGACCACGGTCCCTGGCAGGTCTGAGAGTCCAGGTGCTTACCCTGGCTAGTGGCATGTCTCTCCTGCTCTGTTCCTGTCTCGTGGAGATGCACGCAGGACGCCGGGGCCTGGAGGGGTGGGGGCGGGAGGCTGGGTGGGGACCAGCCATCTGCAGCACCAGTCGGCCTGTCAGGCTGCCACTGCCGTCTCGCCCCCCTCTGGTCCGCCTGCTGTCCAGCTTGCACACGCAGGACTGGGGAGCGGTCAGATGCCGAGCAGCTGGCAGGGCCAGGCCAGCCTCCAAGCTTCAGATGGCCATACCTGTCGAGCCTGGAGCGTGGCGGGGCACCCGCCGGGGCTGGCGTGAGAGGTTCAAAGCAGGAGCGCGGGAGGCCCTGCCGCCAGCCCCACAGGCGCTCCCCTCCCTTCCTTCTGCTCCCCCTCTCAGGGCTTCCCCAGCTTGGGAGCCGGTCCTCTTTGTTCCTGCGGGAGATGCCGGGGGCCACTTGGGGCGGTGCTGGACAGAGACAGGCACAAGGACCATGGACCACGTCCAGGACATCCTTCCTGTCTGCCTTGCCAGTGTTGACTTCACCTCTCTGTCTCTCTGCGGGCCTGCGCGTAGGCCCTGAGCCCCTGAAATGAACCTTGCCCCCTGACGCTGCCCAATCAGCCCGGGCCCGGAGGAGAGGCCCTGCGTGTTCTTGCCAAGCAGGTGCAGATCCTTGCCAAGAGCGGGGATCACGCGTCTGCCGGCCGGCAGCCGCGGGACAAGCCAGCCAGGAGATGGGCTGGCCGGGGAGCCCGGGGTCTGGAAGCAGTTGCACGGATTGCTTTAGTTGGAGCCAGCTGTCTTTGTGGATCCATTTGGGACAGCTGCTGCCCTTGTGGGGGCTACGGGCTGCGTCCTGGCGGAGGGCCATTAGCACAGGTGACTCGAGTCTCAAACACCGGGATCCCAGTGCACCCAGCCAGCCCCACCTCAGGTGGGCTCCCAGGAGCGCTAAGTGGAAACAAGGGTGTTTACCGAGCCTGCACGTGGATTCGGGAGACAGTTCCCTAGGTTTCTTCTCCCTGCTCTGACCCTGTCAGCTGAGAGAGGAGTTTTGGGGGTGATGGGGGCCCTCAGTGCCAGCCTCTGAGATGCTCCCGCTCCTAAGGACGAAGTGGGGTGGGTGCTTCGGGTCCGTTACTTTGCTAATAACAGAAACAATACCGTTTCCGGGCCTCCAGGGGCGGTGCTAACTGCTTCACCTGCTGTGCTCCCCGGGGCAGGGGCAGCCGCTGTGCTGGGGAATCTGGTGCCGTGGCTCTTCCGGGGTGCAGAGCCGCAGACTGGACAGTTGCCTCTTTTTTTGGTGTCTGCCCGAGCCTGGAGTGACCCTCGGGGCAATTTTCCTCTCTGTGGCTTGTGGGGGTGACTCCTGCTGGCCAGAGTGGGGGCACCTGCTCTCCAAGTTGATCCTCACTGACTCCCACCAGGGCAAGGAAGGGCCGGCCAAAGATGGCCAAAGATTGCTATGAGCACATGGCGCCCCTGGGGTACTCAGAAGGCATTCTGAGGGCCACCTAGCCCTTCCCAGACCATCTGCTGCCCCTGCTGCAGCCCCCACCCAGGTCAACAGTGACGGGAGTGCAGAGGATGTCGGAGCAGTCAGGGGGTGGCCACGGGACCCAGGCCCAGGGTGCACGTGGGGAGGGTGCTGGCGGCCAGGCTCGCCCCCGCTAACGTCTCTGCAGCCACCAGTGTCTCTGCCTCTGATCGCAGACTGCACACTGCGTTCCGGGGGAGACGCACTCCTGGAGCAACTTCCCTGCCTGGAAGGGCGGGGAAGTCAAGAGCAAGGGGGTGGTTTGCTCCCTTTCAGGACGAGCTCTGAGGGCAGCAGCAGGACGCCCCGCCCGTGGCACCCAGTCGCACCGTGAGGAGTCCCGTGGCCGGGGAGAGGGTGCATGAAGACCCACACCACAGAGTGGACGTGAGGACCAAGGTGCACGTGGAGAATCGCACACACTAGGTGCTCAATAAATGCAGTGTTTCCCTGTGATCTTTATGGGGCTCCGCATCTGTACATCCAGGTGGGGAGAGGGCTGCGGCCTTCCTGCCCCACCCCTCTCAGCTGCGCTGGTGGGGGTGGCTCTGGATTTGCAGTCAGGGTAACTGGGCTCTGTCCAGCTCCGTCCTGTGTAGCTGGGTGACACTGGGCAGATCCCTGAATGAACTTAATTGTGCCGGAGTCCACTTCTTCATTAGTAAGATGGGACCAGCCCCCCCCCCCCGAGGATGCTGGTGAGGGTAGGTGGAGTGCGGGCAGCGGGTTTTGAAAGCACACCGTGAGCGACCAGGAGCTGCACAAACAGTGAGCGTTGCTCCCTGAGCAGTGTGGTTTTGGGACCAGGGACCCCCTCCCAGTGCCTGTGTTCTCCCGGTCCGTGCCCACCAGCCCCCACCCCTGCTGCACAGCAGGTGCCTGGACACCATAGCAGTGAGTAGAGGAGGGGAACCGTGGCGACTGTTGCAGGGATGGGGAGAGAGGGTGCTGGGTATCGGAGGGGGTGGAGGTGCACCCCGAATGCGGACGGAGGAGACAGAGAGGAGGTGAGGGAGGCATTGCTGGCCTGGGTATGGGGTGTGGCAGGAGCTCAAACTCCAGGCCCGGGAAGAACCTGATCTGTTTGGGGCCTGAGCAAGGGGTGCCCGAGGGAGATCTCGGCAGCCTGCCTCCCCTTCCTAATTTCACGGGAGGGCCTGGGTGGGGGGGCCTCGGCCCAGAGGGGCCTCATTATTCTCTCTGCCATTTCAACCCAGGGCTCTTGCAGCTTCTTTTTCAGGCTTATAATAGACAATGCTAATGTCATTATTAATATTTAATAGTAATGATGCTAATAATGCCCTGCATTTCTGTGGCCTCCAAAGAGCTCACAGAAGCCTGTTTTTTTTTTTTTTTTTTTTTTTTTCTGAAATGATTTGGCTGGCGTGGGAGGGTGGCGGCCAGGTCGGGCAAGAAGGATCGGGTCACGGGGAAAGCCGAGCTCAGCAAGGTGAAACAATGGCGCAAGGTCGCAGGGCAGCGGGAGCAGATCTGGGACCAGGGCTGGGTGCTCCGCTCCCCGCCTGCAGCTCTGCCCTCTGCTCCCCAGAGCATCTGGGTCTGAGGGGGTCATCCCTGGTGGGGGGGCGCCCGTGACCCCGAGACCGCACTGGGCTGCAGAGCAGGTGCTTCTGGGGTGTTCTTGATTAAGTCCACCTCGGTGGCTAATGATAGCCAAGGGCATGGGACAGGACGGGGCAGGGGGCACTGGAGTCTGGGGCAGATTCTGCAGGACTCCCGGAGCCTCAGCCAAGTGCCCCATGTTCCAGGATCCCAGCTGTCTCACGGACAACCTCTGGGAAGCGTGTGTGCGTGTGTGCGTGTGGGGGGTGCAGCGGGGGTCTCCAGGCCCTGGCATCGGCAGGAGTGTCTGGTGCAGATGATGCCGGTGGTGGCGTCCCCACCGGACTGTCCCCAGGATGTGACTGACTTCTGTGTGTCTCTGCTGACGGAGTCTCCCTCCACTCCTTCCCATTTCTGAGTCCCGTTGATTCGGTGCCGCCTGGTATCTTCTGATGAGTCCTCCTTCTGCTTGTGATGGCTACGGTCTGGTTCTGCTGCCTGCAACCAAGACCCTGGATCAATTCCAGAGCTGCAGCTCCTAGCACCGTGCCTGGCACAGAAGAAGTGCTTAAAATGGTAGCTGGAGATGGTTAGAAAATACTGCATCCATCCATCCACCCACCTGTCCATAGAACAAGAAACCGTGAGTGCCTCCTGCCTCAAGGTTTTTTTTTTTTTTTTTTTTTTTTGACAGGCAGAGTGGACAGTGAGAGAGAGAGAGAGACAGAGAAAGGTCTTCCTTTACTTTTAGTTCACTCTCCAATGGCTGTTGCGGCCAGCGCACCGCGCTGATCCGAAGGCAGAAGCCAGGTGCTTCCTCCTGGTCTCCCATGTGGGTGCAGGGCCCAAGGACTTGGGCCATCCTCCACTGCCTTCCCAGGCCACAGCAGAGAGCTGGCCTGGAAGAGGGGCAACCGGGACAGAATCCGGCACCCCGACCGGGACTAGAACCCGGTGTGCCGGCGCCGCAAGGCGGAGGATTAGCCTGGTGAGCCGCGGCACCGGCCGTCGCGTGGACTCTTGAGGCACTCACCGTCTCATGATGGCCCTGACGTGTGAATGGGGTGGCTGTGGGGCACAGCAGTTAAGCTGCCTCTGGGATGCTCGCATTCCATACCGGAGTGCCTGCTCCAGTCCCAGGCCTGCTCTCTGTTCTAGCTTCCTGCTAATGTGCACTTGGGAGGCATCAGGGGACGGCCCAAGTACTTGGGTCCCTGCCATCTGTGTGCAAGGCTCACATGGAGTTTCTGGCTCCTGGCTTCAGCCTGCCCAGCCCTGGCTGTTAACAGGCATTTGGGGGTTGTTGAACCAGAAGATGAGAGACCTCTCTCTATCTTTCATATAAATAAAATTAAATTTTAAAAACAAAAATCAAAAGGCAATCTGGCAAGTGCTTAACTGAAGTTTGCACAAAGGATCATGGGAGGGTACCTGCCTTGGCCCAGTGAGGCGCAGGCACAGAGGGAGCATTCGAACTCAGCCCAGGAAACACTTTGTATACAGGGTAGACCAGGTGTACGTGGTGGTGCAGGCTGGGAGGCGGCAGGAGGAAGAAGTACAGCTGTAAAGGTGGCCACGGGGCAGCGCGTGATGTGTTTTGGGAGGGGGTCGGTCAGCACGTCTGGAGTTAAGGGTCAGGGCCGGAGGGTTCAGCTGGGCCTGACCCATAAAGGGCCATATGCGCCCTCTGGGACTTTCTCTGAGAACAGTGGGAACTGTCGGAGGAATCGGAGTTTGGAAGAGATGGGAAGCTAGCTTTGGGGTGGTGGGGAGGCTGGGAGCTGCTGGACCAGCCACTGCTGACGGTCAGAGCCAAGGTGACGAGGACCTGGGGGGTGGGGTCCTCCGGCATGGAGCTCAGACTGCGCTGCCCCAGAAGTCTTCCCTTGGATGCCCGTGGGTCTCTCCCGTCACCCCAGGGTCCCTGAAGCTGTGGTGGTGGGTTTTGTGGATCGGCCTGGCCAGGCTCTAGGACCCCGTTACTCAGATGCTAATCTAGGGCGTGCAGAGCAGGCTGGAGATGTGGCCATCGTGTGCATCAGCCGACTGAATCAGGAGATGACTCTCAGCACGTGGGTGGTCCCCCCCCCCCATCGCTCGAAAGCCTTGGGAACACAAATTGAGGTGTCACCGAGCAAGGAGAAACTCGCCAGAGAGCGCCTGGCTGCTGGGTGCCCCACAGACAGCGCACTGGCCAGGCTCTGTGTGTGCAAGTCAGCTCTCAAAGTACACCCAAGAGGGGATTCAAAAAGTCTGTGGGAGGGGCCGGCGTGGGGCACAGCGGGGTAAGCCATCAGTGTGACGCGGGGACACTGGCATCCCACATCGGAACATTGTACTTGGGAGAGCTGGATAGAGTTCCACCCCCAGCCTAGCTCAGCCCTGGCGTGTTCTCTCTCTCTCTCTCTCTCTCTCTCTCTCTCTCTCTTTCCCCCTATCTCTCTCCTGTCACTCAGCCTTTGAAATAAAATCTTTAAAAAAAAAGTTGGTGGGGAACAGAATTAAAATATAAACACATGGTCCTTGAACTTTTTGAAGCTCTGTATGCACACCCTGTGTAGGTGTGTTCACACGCACACACACACACACACACGCACACACCCTGGATCTGTGTCTGCAGCACCCTGCCTGGCACCTGCCCACCTGGCCCTCTCCATCCCCTGGGCTCCTTGTTGTCTTCATGGGCTCAGGCTGCTGAAACAAAGCTGTGAACTTTCTTACAGTTCTGGAGGTTGGCAAGCCCAAAATCAAGGCAGCCACAGATCCAGGGTCCGGGACGGCTGCCTCCTCCCTGTACCCTGGTCTGGCCGAGAGCCGAGAGAGCAAGCTCTCCTGTCCCGACGGCGGCACTAGTACCACTCACCGGGGCTCCACCCTCAGGACCTCAGCACCCCCCAATCCCAACACATTAGGGCTTAGGTGTTAATGTGATGGATTTAGGGAACACAAACATTCAGGCTGTGGCTCCTGCCTCCCCGAGTAGCACCCTCCAGAGTAGTCCATCCTCAGTGACTCCTCCCTCCCCTCAAACCACCACCGGCCAACCACTGCCCTGGCGGCCTCTGCTCCCCATCCCCAGGCCACATCCCTGCACACGGGGCTCATGGTGACCTTGTGATCTGGCCACTCTGGTCCGTCCTTCCCTAACTCATGCACTTGCCCTTCCTGGGCGCTCTCCTTTATCCTCTCTGGGCTGTTCCGGTTTGGAATAACAATCTTCTCCTTTAGATACACCTGGCTACACCCCTCTCGCCATTGGAAGTTTGAACAAGGGAGGGCGTTGAGCCTAGCAGTTAAGACTCCTGTTAGGACGCCTGCGTTCAAATTCCAGCTCCAGTTCCAGGTTAGCTTCCTGCTCACGCGAACCCGAGGAGGCAGCGGGAGGTGGCTCAGGCAGCTGGGTCCTTGCCACTCACGTAGGAGACCCAGGCTGAGTTCCCAGCCGGCCCAGCCCTGACTGTTCCAGGCATCTGGGGGTTGAACCAGTTGGTGGAAGCTTTCTCTTTCTGTCTGCCTGGCTCGCTCTCCATCTCCATCTTTTGCCTCAAAAACAACAACAATAATGATAACAGAACAGCCCAACAGAAACCCCCTCCAGACCTGCTCCAGTCTCGCTGGGAATTAGGAGGTCCTCGTGGTACCCTTACCCCGTCCCCGCCTATTGAACTGTGTGAAGCTGGGGGTTTCCACCTCTGTGTCTTGCATGTTTGCACCCTAAGCATGGTGTCTGGAGCTCAGTGCAGATTTGTTAAATGAGCTGATGAAGGTCGGCGCTGTGGCGTAGTAGACTAAGCCTCCGCCTGCAGTGCCGGCATCCCACATGGGCACCAGTTCGTGTCCTGGCTGCTGCTCTTCCAATCCAGCTCTCTGCTTATGTCCTGGGAATGCATCGTAAAGTGGCCCATGTGCTTGGGGCCCTACACCTGTGTTGGGGACCAGGATCAGCCCAGTTCTAGCTGTTGCGGCCATTTGGGGAGTGAACCAGAGGCTTCCATCCTCTCTCTCTCTAACTCTGCCTCTCAAATAAATGAATAAATCTTTTAAAAAAAATGAGCTGATGAGTGGGTCTCTGGGGCTCAGAATGGCGATGGGGGGCAGTGCTGGGGATGGTTGGCTTCTCCTCTCTCCACTCTGGGTGCCCGGGAGGCAGGACCAGTGCAGCCCACACAGTGCAGCACTGCCCCAGCGCACATGGCTTGGTGAGGGGGGTGTTGGCTGGGTCCAAGGCCCCACTCGCTACCCCGTGACCAGGTGTTGTCACGCAGAGCACAGTCCTATGTGGTGATTGAGCTTGAGTCCAGAGCCCGAGAGCCGGCCTGATGTGCCAGGACCCACTGGACCCAGACTCCCCCGGGGGAAGGCCGAGACCCGGGGCTGGCTTCGGGATGTGCTCAACAGGCCCCGTATGTGGCTCAGTGCCCTTCTGCTACTTCCTGAAAGAGAATAATTGTTCAGAAGGGGACCCAGCGTTCTGGGTGCCGAAGCTACACTCTCTTGGCTGAGGGCCGTGGGCTGGCTCCACTGAAAACAGCCTTTGGAGTTACTGGGCCAAGGGGAATTGGGGTGAGTGTTCCCCCGCTGCCATCCCCAGAGAAGCAGGGTCCCGTCGCCGACCTCGTTGCTAAGCTCACAGGAGCTGGCCAACAGGGCCCCTGGTGTTTTGACCACTCGAGATCCCTTAAAGCCCGTGTGCTCACCATGCAGTCTATGTTTTCAAATGTTTGCAATCACACGGCCATGAAAGTCATGTGAACATCAGATGTCAGGTTCATGAGTGACACTGTGGGAACCCGGCCACACTGCTGGTTTCCGCGATGTCTGGGCGGCTCTGAAGCCTCCCCTGCACCGTGAGTGATGATCGGTGATGAGGGAGGTGCCTGCTGGGCCCAGGAGTTGGGCTGCTTTTTGGCCTTAGCTCAGTGGTTTTCAACCAGGGGACATGCGGCAAAGTCTAGGGGACAGTTTTGGTTACCACGATGGGCGGTGTGTGGAGGGAGGGGTGCTGCTCCCCTCCGGGCGTGGAAGTCAGGATGCTGAAGCACCCTACCGGCCCTGGCCGACCCACACACCTAAGAGGCAGCCGGCCCCAAATGCCAGCAGCGCCCAGACAAATCCTGGGCTTCTCCCAGTCGCTCTTCAGGGCTGAAGTCTCAGCCAGAAGCTCCAGCACCCTGGGACACTGCGCACAGAGGGAGGGGTGGCGGGCAGGGCCAGGCCCAAGGCCTCCCCTGGCCTAGGCCCTCTGGTTCCTGTTCCAGCGAGGGGCCCTGGGCAGCCCTCCAATGGGAGGAGGGCCTCTGTGCCTGCAGTCCCCCGAGGGACAGAGCGGGTGCTTATCTGCTGGCCAGGTGAGTTTGGCCGGCACAGGGACCAGCGTGGCCAGGGCCAGGGCTGCAGCGAGGGAGCGGGAGGTGCTCCCGGGGGAGAGGGGACGAGGTGAGCAGGGAGCCCAAACGCAGGCGGAAGGAGCGTGAGGCTGGGGGCGCCTCGGGGAGAGGCTGGCAGCACTCCCACCCAAGCTTCTGGAGAGTGAGAGGAGCAGATGCCGTGGCTGTCAGACGAGACGCTCCTGGCACTTTGGGAAATGGCAGAATTAACCGAAGGACGGCTGCTTTCGGGGAGCACGCATGGGACGCAGTATGCACAGCTGGGCTGGCCTCTGGAGACTCCTGCCTGGCCTCGGGATGGCAAGGGCAGAGGCCGAGTAGCCAGGCCTGGGGCAGAACAGGGTCAGGTTAGAGCCAGAGCCAGGGCCCAGCTGCACGGAGCCGGGAGTCTCCCGTGTGGCAGCACTGACTGTGTGGGGGTCATCCCACGCATCCCCCTGCCTGCTCCTGGGTCCAGCCCCAGCAGATGGCATCTTGCCGGTGGAAGGCCCAGGCAGAGCGGCCCTCAGCAGGAATGAGATTCACCAGCTGCTGCTCGCAGAGCCCCCGAGAGAAGCGGCCAGCTCTCTGTGGAAGCGTCGTGGACAAAGAGCAGGTGCATGAGGGCTGTGGGGAGCCTGTGCCTCCTCCGGCTGCTGCTTACCTGGCTTCCCCCGACAGGCAGGAGCCCCTGGTTAGCACCTGGTGGCTGCAGACACCCCAGAAGCTATGGGGTAGAGACGGTTAGCTAGGTCCGCTCAGGCAGGAGGGACAGGAAAAGGACAGCTCCGACTGCAATGTGGAGTCAGTGCAGACCCAAAGAAAACTCAGCTGAGGTTGAGATGCTAATGAGCCATCAGAGGGAGCGTGGTCTCCCCAGGTGTCGGGGATCTGCCTGCCTGGTCTGGGGCTCCCAGTCAGGAGGTTCCATGCTCAGCTTCCTTGTCCCTGGCGCTGCAGCACTGAAGGGGAGGGTGGGAGACAGGGTGGGGCAGCAGGGACGGCTGATGCTCGGCTGGCACCCGGGCACTGGCTCTGGGAGCCCCCAGCCGGGGCCGCCTTGTCCATCGGCGACTCAAGGGCGAGCAGGGCCGGGGGGCAAGGAGCAGCAGACAGACGCGAGGTCACGGCCCTCATTTGCGGGAGGGCTGTCCGCTCGCCGTCCAGTGTCCCGGGGGCCAGCTGGCAGATGCGCCTGCTCCCCACCGGCCAGCCGTCCCGGCTTCTTCCCCCTTCCTGCCGGCTCTCCCCGGAGCTGGCTGCATTGTTAGTGGAGGCCCCCGGGGACCGACTTCAGATGGAGGGAAGCGGGTGTGTGTTTGGTTCTGTGGGAGGGAGTCTCTGAACTCAGAACCTATTTGGCTAATGAAGTCGTAATTACTCCCAGGCTCACTAATAGGATGAAAGCCGGGGGCTCCGTGAAAAGCCCCTGATGGACCCGTGAGAGCGTGGCTGCCGGCTCCGAAGGAAGTGGAAGGGCTGGGGGAGGGGAGGGGGCCAAGGTCTCCCTCTAGGTCTGGGGTCTGCCTCTGCACAACTCAGTTACACTCACACACGCCTTGGTTCAGCTTAGAGATTGAGACCCTGAGAGCAACCCCGGGGGCCTCTTCCTGCCCCCAGCTTCCGGGAACCCCGGGCGGAGCTCTGATCCCAGGCCACAGGGCTGGGGAGTGGCGGCAGCTGGGGGTCTCTCTGTCTGTGTAGCCCTTCCTCTCTTCAGGTGTGGTCTGGCTGGCCCTGGTTTGAAATGGGAAACTGCTTCCCCTGAGGTTGCACCAGCTGGGGCGGTCAGGAGGGGCAAGCCCCTTCTGGAGCTGGCGTTTGCTGTGGGGACCTACAGACAGAGGGCCGTGGCCTGGGCTCGCTGCAGCCCTGATATGCAGGGGGTCTGAGCCCCACGCACAGAACTGGGAGTGCCCTGGGGCCTTCCCGAGGAGCATGGCCCCTGGGCACCCCCAGCCCAGCCGTGTTCTCTCCCTGGAGGAAGCCTGCGGCCTGGACCACATAGCCGGCCACGCCAGGACATGGGCCTGCAGGAAATGCATGCAGAAGGCTGGCACCGTGGCTCCTAAGGAAGGACTCCGTGTAAAACAAAGATTTACTTATTTGAAAGGCGGCATGATGGAGGGCGTGGTGGAGAGAAAGCAAGATTCAGATCTGGGGCCCGAAACGGCCGGGCAGGGACAGGGTGAAGCCAGGAGCCAGGAACTCCATCTGGGTCTCCTCTTGGGTGGCAGGGACTCAAATACTTGAGCCATCACTTGCTGCCTCCCAGAGCGCACATTAGCAAACAGCTGGATTGGAAACGGAGTAGGAGCTGGGACTCGAACCAAGCACTCCAATACGGGAAGTGTGTCCCAGGCAGCGACTCCACCCGCTGTGCCACAATGTCCACATCGGGGCAGGCATTTTTGCTTTCCCCGGAGACTGATATGGGCCTTGGGAGGGGGAAGGGTGGCGGATTCTCGGTCCTGTGGCCCTCAGAGCTGGTGGCACTGACGATGGTGTGCAAACTCCCCTCGCCTGGGGAGAGGCATGGTCAGTGCTGACCAGGAAGGAGGCCTGGGTCTCATTTTCATGGCCTGGAAGGGGCCCTGAACTTGGGAGCTCGGCCCCTAGGACTCAGTGTAAAAGGACCCCAGGACACTGGCTGAGTCCTTGACTGTGGGTGTTCTCTCTGGGGGCAAACCCAGGCCTTCTGTCCGTGGGCTGTCTCGGGGCGGGGCAGGGCTGGAGGGCCGTGCTGTATCCTGCCAGCCAGGCTGGAGCTCGGAGGAGCAGGAGGGAGGGAAGTGAGGGATGGACGATGCCTTCTGAGAACGGAGAGTGGACGCCCAGGCCCTGAAGAGAGTGCAGAGAGCTTAGGGGACGCTGGGGAAATCAACTAACGGAGCTTGGAGTGGCTGTGTGGCTCCCAGCCTTGTCCCACCAGCCCGCACCTCCAGCCCCTCGGCACCTGGTAAGATGTGCTTTCAGGAGGACAGACGCTGCCCGGCCCGCCGCACCCTGACACCCCCGGCTGGGCAGTGACTGCTGTAGTACAGAAACCTTGCCTTCAAAAGCACATGGAAATGTGTGCTATGAAAACACTGCGTGGATTTCACATTTTTTTTTTGGCACCAAAATAAGTGTGTCTTTTAATTCCATTTTCCAGGAACTGCTCTGGTACAAATGGGTCCCTGCAGGAGCCACTGGGGCCCAAAGTTCTAGGCAACTTGTGTTAATGGACCCATCCCTGCAGGGCTGGGTGCCACAGCGGTGCGCGGGGCATGGGGCACTGGCCCTGGCCTCTGGAGGCCGGCAGCGTGGCCTGGCAGGGGAGAGACAAGTGCCAGCAACATCAGGGATCCACGCCGGGCCACGGAGCTTACGAAAGGTGGGATCTGAGCAGAGCAGGGAGGAGGGAGGAGGAGAGGCCTGCAGGCAGGTGCTCACGTGTCCAAGAGACAGCAGGGGAAGCTGGGGGGGGGGGGGGTTTGAATCAGACAGGCCTGGCCATAGCTCAGCTTTGTCACTGACTTATTCTACGTATGGGGATCAAAGCTACCTGCCTCCAAGGGCTGGTGGTTTGCGTCAAGTGCTCATCACTGTGCGTCCCGCAGTCGGTGTCAGCATTGTTAGTTCCTCTTCTCCTCCGAAATGACTTGATGTAAATGCAGTGTGACCCAAACACCATCTGGTGCCCTCTTGCCTCAGCGACATCAGACGGCATTACAGACGGCTCAGGCCCCCGCCCCTCCCCCGACGTTTGCTGGCTCCCGGGGGTTGGGGGGCTTACTCTCTGGTCCCTACATTCTTTTATTTTTTAGGATTGATTTATTTATTTGAAAGTCAGAGTTACATAGAGAAGGAGAGGGGGTGAGAGAGAGGTTTTCCATCATCTGGTTTATTCCCCAAATGGCTGCAACGGCCAGAGCTAAGCCGATCTGAAGCCAGGAGCTTCTTCCAGGTCTCCCACACAGGTGCAGGGGCCCAAGGACTTGGACCATCTTTTACTGCTTTCCCAGACCACAGCAGAGAGCTGGATCGGAAGTGGAGCAGCCGGGACCAGAACCGGCCCCCATATGGGATGCCAGCACTGAAGGTGGCAGCTTTACCTGCTACGCCGCAGCACTGGCCCCTCTCCACATTCTCAAGCCATCTCAGCTTCTGGCATTGGTTGGATGTGAAATTCACCTGCTTTGCTGGTTTGCACAAGACATCCACTCACAGGTGCAAGCTCGCGTGCTGAGCGGACTTGACACCAATTTGGGGGCACGAGGGAGGGTCACCTCCCAGGGAACACAGCTTTCTCAGTGTGTCCCTCTGATTCAGGGTTACGCCTGTGCCGCCTGTGCAGGGGAGGTTTGTTCAAATGCCGGATTCCAGGGTTTCTGATGCAGACCACGGGGGAGGGGGGCAGGAATGTGCATTTCTGACCTCACACTTTGAGAACCACTGCTCTGATCTGTGTCTGGGCTCTGAAACCTGCCCCCTCTTTTGCGTAGGAATCGCTGCTGCTGCAGAATCCCCTCTCACAGCCACCCTGGGTCCACCCTGGATAGGATTCATTCTTTACACGGGCAATTTGGATTTTAAATACCTAGCGTGGAACTTGGTTTCAGTGTGAGACAGTCCCCTGCCCTGGCTCTCTGCCGTGACCGCCAGGGTGACGCTGAGAGCTGAGAACTCCTACTGGGGCTCAGGGGGGCGGGTGTGCGGACCCCATCAGGCTCAGCACAAAGCCAGGCTTCTCTGAACTGGGGTCTCAGGCTAATCAGCCGCCAGCTCTGGGGCGGGGCGGGGCTGCCGGGCCGCAGCTGTGGCTCCAAATTGCTCCAAGGCCCACTGCCTGGTCCCGCTCCAGCAGGAACTGACATCAAACAAATGGGCTCTGATGCATGAAGTGGGGGGTGTGTGCTGAGCCCGCCCCCACCTGATATAATGATGGCTGCCTTGATGAGAGGGGCCAGAACAACTCTGCATCCAGGCCCTTTGGGGGCAGCTGGGCAAGGGGGGCGCAGGCTTCACTCTTAATAAAGACAGAAAGATGACTGGTCCCCTCCCCACCGGGTCCCTTAATCCAGCGCCACGCCGCAGATTAGCATTTCTAATGGGCCGGGAGGCGCAGTCTTCAGGAGACAGATAGTCTGGGGGTCCCCCGAGAGGCAGTGGCTTTGTCTGGCCAAGGCTGAGCTGGGGCTGGCTTTCTTTGCACGAGATAGTCGGCTCCCTCTACCTCTGTACCCTAGGGTGGGGGCTTCTGCTCCCAGACCTGGGCAGGTGGACTCTGACCCTGACATGTCAGACCCAAGTTCAGGATCCACGTGCAATGACGTGAAAGAGCTAAATCCGCCTGGCCACGAGTGGCTGCCTCGCTCACTCACTTGGTCCTCCGGCTGGGCTTGCTAGGTGCCTGGCACAGGGCTCTGAACGCAGCAGTGGGAAAGGAGCTCTTGCACCCAGGACGTAGACAACAACTGCCATCTACCAGGACCCTTGAGGCATAAAACAAGTGCTGTCAGGCACAGTGAGGGGACCCAAAGGAGACCGTGCCAGGGTGTGCGTGTGTGTACAGGGTGTCAGGAAGAAGTGTGCATGTGCGTGTGTGTACAGGGTGTCAGGAAGATGTGTGCATGTGTGTGTACAGGGGGTCAGGAAGATGTGTGCATGTGTGTGTGTGTACATGCACAGGGTGTCAGGAAGAAGTGTACGTGTGTGTGTGTGTGTACAGGGTGTCAGGAAGATGTGTGCATGTGTGTGTATGTGTGTACATGCACAGGGTGTCAGGAAGATGTGTGTGTGTACTTGCACAGGGTGTCAGGAAGATGTGTGCATGTGTGTGTGTACAGGGTGTCAGGAAGATGTGTGCATGTGTGTGTGTACATGCACAGGGGGTCAGGAAAGGTGTGTGTGTGTGTGTACATGCACAGGGGGTCGGGGAAGATGTGTGTGTGTGCATGTGTGTGTGTACAGGGTGTCAGGAAGATGTGTGTGTGTGTACTTGCATAGGGGGTCAGGGAAGATGTGCATGTGTGTGTGTGTGTGTGTGTACAGGGTATCAGGGAAGATGTGTGTGTGTGTATGTGTGTGTGTACAGGGTGTCAAGGAAGACGTGTGTGTGTGTGTGTGTGTGTGTGCATGCACAGGGGGTTGGGAAGATGTGTCTTTGTGTGTGTGTGTGCATGCACAGGGGGTCAGAGAAGACGTGTATGTGTGTGGCTGTACAGGCCCTGAGACAGCGGCCCCTGAGCTGACAGTGAGCATGTGTCAGCCAGCACAGAGCCCACAGCCTGTCTTCCAGGAAGTGGGGAGGGCTGGGCTCTAAGAAGCAGACAGAGTGAGCGTGTGGGCTCGGGCGCAGCAAGGCTGCTGTGAGCATCAGCTCCAGTGTCCAGAGCAGGGGAGTGGACGGTGAGGAGGGCGTCATTCTGGACAGAGCCAGCTCCGGGCACTGGGCTGCACACCAAGCCCCCTGCCCATGCCACTCCGGGTCACTATAGCTAGCTTGGCCTGTCCCTGAGGGCTGTCCCTGTTCCTGGGCCTGCAATGCTACCCTCCCTTCTTACGTCACTAACTGGCACGAGTAGGTTATTAATACATCCTTCTTAATTGAACTGCCAAACCTGGGAAATGTGAGAAAGTTGTGCATGTCACGGGGAGCTGGAAATAGCTAGGAGCGGCTGGGATTTAGGGTGTGCGCGGGGTGTGGTGGGAACAGAACTGGAGAGGTGTCAGCTGTGGGAGGTCTGACCCGCCGAGCCCGGGTCTGGATTCTGTCCCACTGCAGCAAAGGAAGGTTTGGGTGCCTTTTAGAGCACTCTGGCTGCAATGTCGCCGCGGAGCAGGGGCACAGGAGCAAGGACACTGGCAGTTCAGACCACGAGGGCTGGGACCAGGGGGAAATGTGCACAGGGACACGGGGGTCGGACTTCAGAGACAGCCTGGGGACTTGAGAGTGATGAGAAAGGACTTTTTAAAAAATGTTCATTATTTATTTATTTTAATCTATGAGAGAGAGAGAGAGAGAGAGAGAGAGAGAGAGAGAGAGAAAATTGATCTTCCATCTACTTGTTCACTCCCCAAAATGCCTGCAACAGCTTGGGGCTGGGCCAGTCAAAACTCTGAGTCTGAAAATTCATCCAGGGCTGGCGCCGTGGCTCACTAGGCTAATCCTCCGCCTTGCGGCGCCGGCACACCGGGTTCTAGTCCCGGTCGGGACTCCGGATTCTGTCCCGGTTGCCCCTCTTCCAGGCCAGCTCTCTGCTGTGGCCAGGGAGTGCAGTGGAGGATGGCCCAAGTACTTGGGCCCTGCACCCCATGGGAGACCAGGATAAGTACCTGGCTCCTACCATCGGATCAGCACAGTGCGCCGGCCGCAGCGCGCCGGCCACGGCGGCCATTGGAGGGTGAACCAACGGCAAAGGAAGACCTTTCTCTCTGTCTTTCTCTCACTGTCCACTCTGCCTGTAAAAAAAAAGAAAAAAGAAAAAAAAGAAAATCCATCCAGGGGACCGAGCACTTGCGCCATCACCTGCTGCTTCCTTAGTGCAGTAGCGGGGAGTTGGATCCGAAGTGGAGCATCCAGGACTCCAACCAGCGCTCCGGTAGAGGATGAAAGCGGTGGCTTAACCCAAGGCACTACGACGCTGGCCCCGAAGGGATATTTCTGATATTCCTAGGAGTCAGCAGGGAGGTCCAGGGTGTTGCACGACATACTGTGAGCTGCCCAGTAATCCCGGAGGAGCTGCACCTGGAAATAGGGTCTACGTGTCCGCCCCCACACATGGTTCTCTGTCCGGCAGAGCTGGGTCTGTGTCTCAGGGGAGTGCCTTTGCCTGTATTGCTGTCACTACCCACAAAGTCCCAGTGATTTTTCTGCAAGAGTGGAACTGCCTCCCAGCCCTGCCCTCCCTCCCACCTTCACCCAACCCTGAAGAAAGGGAGGGGGTCACGACGTCCGGGGCTCCTTCACCACCAGTCCTGTCTGGGCATTGCACAGCACGTCTGCTTGCACGCACGGCCATGCTGAACAGGGAGGGTTTCCAGGACTGAGCGCCTCCCTACACCAGTCCCTCCAAGTCTAAAACACAAATTGTGCAAACGAGCTTGTCCAACAGAACCACCTTCCAGAAAGGGGCAGCTCTGGCAGAACTTCCTAGGGTAGGATGCTGGTGCCCACGGAAAGCCTTTTCTCTTTAGAACATGTTCGTGCATTGAGAGGCAGAGAGACAGAGCAAGCTCACTTTGGCTGGTTCACTCCCCCAAATGCCAGTAGCAGCTGTGGGGGCTCAATCCAGGTCTCCCGCAAGGGTGGCAGGAACCTAACCACGTGGTCCAGCACTGTCGCCTCCCAGGGTCTACACTGGCAGGAAGCTGGGGTCCAGAGCCGAAGCTGGGAATTGGATCCAGGCACACTGATGGGCGACGCGGGAGCCCTAGCCAGTGTCTTAACTGCCAGTCCGCACCCCCACCCCAGAAAGACCTCGGATTCATTTCCGTCACCCCTTCGCACTCCTCTCCCACACATTAACCGAGGCAAATGAACAAATCACACGGCCAGAGTCCACTTTGAACAACTTTGATTATACGTTTAGTGTTCTCTATACAAAAGAAATCAGTTTTTACAGTGATTCGGAAAAAAACTCTGAATAATTTGGCCTTTTCGTTGCTCATGCAGTCAGTTCATAAGTCCAGGTATTAGATGGTCCTCTGTGGCCACGAGTCCTCCCCACCGAAGGCCCCAGCGCCCTCAGACACGCACCTGTCGCTGACGAAGTGGGTTAATGCGAAATATCGTGCCCAAAGGAAAGAACGCGCTATGAGAAGGGTTAAGTCGAGGTCTGCCCGCGGAGAGTTAACTGTGTCACCAACAGAAAGAAATCAGGCCAGCCAGTGGGTGTGTGGGAATGTGGGGAGGGATGGAGGCCCTGGGAAAACCTTTTCCCACTGAAAAGAGCAAACTGGAATGGTGGGGCGATGTGTGTTGGGGAGGAGCAGGGTAGGAGGTCCTCCAGGTGCACGTGGGGCAGGGGTGGGACCAAGACAGAAGGCGGCACAGGCGACGGATGGACAGACGGACGCTCAGCTCAACAAGGGGTGTGAGGAAGCCGGCGGAGGGTGGGGAGCCGGGCAGAGGGACAACACTGCCTGGGGACATGGCGTTTGGGAGTCAGAACAAACAGCAGGTCAGGGTCAGCTGATCTGCAGCGCTTTGAACAAAAGAAAACAGAGTCGTACACAAAACTCCGGAGAGTTTCTCCCAGACTTTTGTGTTTATTGCTTCACGGAACTCTTTCATCCCAGCGACTGCCAGGCTGGCAGGACAGACACAGACCCTCTGTGCCCTCCCCTGCGGATCGCAGCAAGCTGAGGGCTCTGGTGTCACTGCACGGGAGCCACCACCGGAGGGGGGCGCAGTCTCGGCTTCACAGTAATGCCACCAATCAATCAGCCTGTCACTCTCGGCTACAGTCCTGGTCACTCCTACCCTGCACGGCTCGGGCAACAACCACAGGCTGTCCCACACCGGCTGATCCCATTGTGGGAGGTGCACGGGGATGTGGGAGACATGGAAGAGGTGCCCAAGGGCGGACCTGGACAACAATGGCTCCGCAGTCACACCTCCGTGCAAGGAGGCAGCGGCAGTGAAATGAAAGAACACTGGACAAGGAGCAGAAGGCCAAGGTCAGGCCCCACCCTGACCTCAGCTGACCAGCCGCGTGCTTAAGAAGCTCCCTGCCACCTCCTCTCCTCGTCTGTTCCATCAGCACCTGCTGACGTCCGATTCCATCCTCAGCTGGACCGCCCGCTTAATACCCACACCCCCACAGGAGGAGCACCGGCTTCGGCTCTGGCTTGAGACCCCAGTGGGAGGCCCTGCTGGGTGTCCTCACCGTGGGTTCAGGGCGGTTCCTTCCTAGTAGAGGGGAAGAGAGGGCAGGTCCTGGGCATGGCCATGCAGGAGGGAGACACACGGGGTGGTCCCTGCAGTTCACGGGAGGGGCTGCAGAAGTCTCCTAGCGCACGGCGTCTCAACACTTCCAAGTTCTTGGCTTCCTTGGACCAAGTCCTCTCTAGCTTTCCTTTATGTTAAGCTGGGGACCTCCTCCATCTACTCCTGAGCCCCCGTGCAGGACGCTCTGCTGGGCCTGACCCCACCACGGGCTTGGGCGCGTTTCGCAGGGGCTGGCTGCAGTGGCACCAAGGCGTCACGAGGGCCAGGCTGTGGGCTGTCCTTTCTCTGAGCAGCCCAGCCAGGGCTCAGCCCACGGACCCGCACCCTTTCAGGGTGTTAGCCAAGCAGCCCACAGAGACAGCCTGGTCATAGCCCTGCTCCAGCCACACTGGGGATGCCCTAGGACTTGCCCAGCTCCAGCTCTGGGGCTTAGCAGGGACCATAATCAGCCACTGGCCGTGCTGCCCCTGGGGGGTTTCTCTCCCCTGCAGGCCATTCTGTCTCTAGACTGGAGCCACCTGAGTAGGGCCCATGTTGTGCACGGAACCCATGCAACACCTTCTACATCACTTCTCATGCAGGCTCAGACACCAAGACAACATCATCATCCAGACCGTCAGCCCCTGAACTGCTGCTCTACTGTGGTGCTGGGGTCTGCGTCTCTGTGTAGGTGCTGGGCGTGGCAGGGGCACTTGTCCCTTAGCTGGAAAACCCACAAGCACCCTCGCATCTCTCTCCCCCTCTTCCAAAGGTCAACTGTGGTCAGAACAGGATCTCCGGGCCCAGGCGGCAGGTGCACCTTGCAGGGATGCTGTTGGCACTGGCTGGCTCTGACAGGCGGTCACTTCTCCAGACCTCAGGATGTGCCAGCAAGAGGGAGGACCAGATGTCTGCAACCTCTCCGGGCCAGGGAGATGAGCAAGGGAGAGAGCTGAGACTCAACCATGCCCTCAAAGAAACAGATGGGACCCCGCCACCATAACCCAGGCAAGGCAGGAGGTGGCTGTCCCCTCCTGTGGTGGTGTACTTCCAAACACTGACCTCCCTTGCCCCTCAGGTGGGCCCATGCCCCTCTGTGGGGGGAGGCACTGAATACAGACAGGTTAAGTAGTGGCCCCAAGAGGCAGAACAAAGAGGCTCCGGAAGCAGTGCCATTTCTCAACCCCACCCTGCGGGCTGTGACCGCCCAGCTCTGACAAATCCTGCCGACCACACGGGCCAAGATCTGCCTCTGCAGCCTCTCTCTGCTTGCGTGGAGCCATCAGCAGCTTCAGCAACTCAGGGGCCAGTGTCTCAAGACTCAGGTCCCAGATCGGCCAGCCCCGGAGGGCAGGCACCACACCTGACTCAGTCACCACGGTACCCGGAGCTCAGGCCCTGGCTCAGACGAGATGCTCAGAGCATCTGCTGAGTGAATGCAAATGGACAGACGAGAGCACAGCACTGGGTCTGCAGCCCGGTCAATGCAGCTTCCACAGTCACTACAAGACAACTGCACCTCCTCCCCCGCCAGGCAAGCTGCAGCACCTGGGCATCGCCCACTCCTGGCATGGTTGTTGGTATGCTTCGAGACACACAGCTGGCAGGGAGGGCTGGGCAATACTGCTTTCCTGCTGAGTTGGGGCGACTCTGGCATGGGATCCACAGCAAAAGGCCTCGCCCATTCCTGGGAGGGGCAGCCTCTTAGGTTAACCTTGCAAGCCACCTACTTCGGCCTCTGATCTTGCTGCGCCATCTTGGGGTGGGGAGAACACTCAGCTCTTCAGTGCCCAGTCTGCTCCTGCCTGAAGGGCTGTGGTTGTGTGGCAGTTGTGGTGGGGGTGGGGCAGATCTTGGCAGCCACAGAACAATAGCCAGAGAGAGAGAGAGAGAGAGAGAGAGAGAGAGGAAGGCAGCAGTATTCTCTTGAAACACACATGGAGGACGGTTCAGAGCCCAGGAGGGCACTGGAACAGGGTGCACAGACCAGTAGACTCACCTCTCCCAGGACCCTGCAGACAGAAGAGGCAGGGAGACAGCTACGATGACACCATCAGCCCTTCCTGCCCACAGCCTGCCTTTGCTGAGGGGCTCACTAGATGGCCGTGCAGCGCGGACGGATGCCTGAGAAACTCGACCACCGTGTGTACACCCAGACTGCTTCCGGAAAGGCCAGTCCTTCACTCGGCCCCCACCCTCGCTTCCCTGACGCCCCCCTCAGCGACACTGGGCTGGGGCAGCAGGTGTTGGAAGAGAGCCGGAGGAGAGGGTCCCGAGCTCTTTACCCTGTCCCCTTTCAGCAGGAGAGCGGCCCCTGGGCCTTCCCCGTGCACACCTGGGCGTGGCCCGGGCCCCAGGGCCACGGCGCACTCCTCTCAGGTTCACAGCCCACCCCTGCTCGGCGCTGGGCTACAGTGCCTTTTCCTGCGGCTGGAGCGCGTGCGTCTACGGGCTTGCCTGCATTTGAATGATTCCGAAGGGATGCAAGCCTTGCTAATACCGTTGCGGCTTCAATATGTGGCAAACGACGCTTTCACAAAGCCACTGAGGGACACCAGCCTGGACCAGCTTGGGCCCCTAGGCCAGCAGCTGGAGGCCCCTTCTTGGGGACAGCTTCATCCTCCTGGAACCAACTCGGGCTGCAGCAAGAGCTGAGGGCCCGTCATAGGCTCCAGACCTCCCCCTCGCTCTCACCGGGGATGCCAGGTACCTTTGGTTTCAAAGAGGATTAGGTGGGGAGGGAGAGGCAGCACCTTCACTCTGGGAACTGCAGGTCTGCGAGGGTCTCTTCCAGGGGCCCAGGCTGAGGGCCCATGAGTGGCTCCTTCAGTCCTGCTGGGGCACTGCTGGGGCACTGCAGGGGCTGCCCCCAACAACTTGAGACAGACACAGGTCGCTGGAGGCTGCGAGGCTTGCGCGGGGGGTGGGGGGGCTGGGCCCCTGGGAGCTCCAGCGACAGATCAGAACTGCATAAGGCATACAAAGAGCATTGCGAGCCCCAGGCAGGGGCATCACAGCACGGCCAGAATGGTGCCACCTCAGGGTCCCCATACGTGTCTACCCTCCGTCTCGGCGGCAGGTCCCCATGCACGCACCATGTTGAATGGAGTCTCAGTATCATTCAGAGCTGACCAAGGCAAGGAAATCTGCTAGAGCTAGTGGGGGGGCAGTGCCTTACACCCCCAAACACAGGCCGCCATCGCCTTGAGGGTAGCAGCGAAGACACCTGGCAGGTGGGCGGGCACCTCCCTGCGTCCTGGTTTCACTGCCGGCACAGGCAGAGGAGGGAGGTCCAAATCAGCCTTGTTCTTCTCTCTACAGGGGAGCACAGTTCCCCCAGCACCCACACGGGTCTGCTCCTGCCTGAGGCTCGTTCCCCGGGGCTGGCGTCCTCTCCACCAGAGCCCACTCCCGCTCCTCAGACCCGTATGGTCTGTGCAGCTCGCATCCTGGTTTTCCCGGGGGGAAGATGGAGGAGCTAGAGGTAAACTCATCTCCCAAGCGAACCACAGAGAGGCAAGGAGGCCTGCCCAGCTGCTCCTGCCAAAAATACTGTTGTTTCCCAGAACGGAGCCGAGCCCAGCTCAGTGACTGCCAGGCCCGAGGCGCAGGGGCTGGGAGCGAGGGAGGCGCGCGGCGAGAAAGGCATCCTTGGGAAGAAGGCTCGCCCTGCGGCTGTGTGAATACTGCGGCTCTCCCGTCCGGCCGTCCACTCTCGGGTCACTCCTTTTTGCCTACCGTGGTGGTTTCCTGGGGCAGGAGCCACCCAGGCCCTCTTTCCCAAGGACACTTCTTCAAAAAGGAAAAGGAAATGGAGACACTGGGTCCAAGGGGAAGAAGCACAAAGCCCAAATAAACACGGTGAGAAGTACCGCAGCCAGCAGACGCGGTGTGCGCCGGTGCCAGGGTTCAGGGCGGCTGGGAGACGGGCAAGGGGCCGGGGCTCCCTTCAGCGAGCTTGGCCATGGCTCGAGCGCTCCCACACTGGTGGCACCCGGGGGTGTGGGGGGGTCATTGGGAGGGGGCTTGTGGGTGGCTGGGGGGGTCTCTGAGACCCCCATGCTGTACCCGTGTCCCTGAAGGTGGCGGCGGCTGTGTGGCAGGGTCTGCAGCGGCTTCGTCTCCCCCTCCCCTCCTCCCACTCGCAAAATAGTGGCGGAGCCCCGGCGGGCTCGGTTAGGCCAGGGAGTAGATGGCGTTGACGGGGGACGTGGCCTCTGAGCTCTCGTTGCCCTCCGTCTCCTCCTTGTCCTTCTTGACCGTGTACTGCCCGATGAAGGAGCCGTCCTCGTTGAACTGGCCCTCCCCGCCCTCGCCGTAGTCCACCAGGCTGTCGTCGCTCTCCTGCTGTTTGATGGTGCCGTCCAGCGACGTCTGGCTGCCTTGCAGAGGCTTGTTGTCCTCGTCACTGGCCACAGAGAGACAGAGAGTCAGGGGCTGGCCTGGTCCAGCGCGGCCCATACACCCTGGCAGGGAGGGGCAGAGTAGCCGCCTCTGGCCGGGTGTGTGCCCTGCACAGCTGGAGGGGGCAGGCACCCCCAGAGTGCACTGAACAGTCCGCCTCACCCTCCCTTGCCTGCCAAAGGGGCACTGAGGCCTAGAGTCCAGCATCTTCTCTAAGCGAAGTGCTGGGTCACCAGAGCAGGATCTGGAGCCCACCCTTCTGGGCTGCTGGGCAGGGGTCCCCTCCATGAGACTGGGCTACCATCAGGGGTGGGAGCAGGCAGGGGAGCATGGCCACAGACTGTGAGCCACGGCCAAGCTGGGGGGTTCTAATCCCAAGTGTGTCACCGTGTGCTCTGATGACCTGTCCATCAAGGAGGGCCTGGATCGGCTGTGACCTACTGCGACCTGCGACTCATAGGAAAAGGCTCTGCCATTGACGGGTAAACCTGCCCCCGCCTCTCCACCTCCCTGCTGTTCCTCCGACACCCGCTGTGTCTACAGCCTGCTGCTGTGTCTACAGCCTACACCTGCTGCTGGGGCCGAGCAGGTGAACGAGTGTGTGACGGCAGGAGGGAGGGGACCCAGATCAGTGCCAGGCCCTTCCTTAAGCCCCACCTGAGACGCAACCCCTATAGTGGAAAGGCAGGGCCCAGCCTCTTGGCTGTCTCCCTTAGCCAAAGGAGTCCTTGTCTGGCCTTTACCAAAAGGAATTCTCTGACTTGTGGGAGTGACCCAGCTGGCCCCAGAAGGGTCTAATCAACGGCCTCAAGAAGTCATTTGCTTCTCCAATGGATAAAACCCTGCTGGCCAGCTCGGTCCAAAGGGGTTTGTTTAGGGAATTCAAGGTCCAGGCAGGGCAATTCCAGGTCTCAATACCACTACACGTATCCCCCCACTCCCTCCAGACCACTGGCGCCCACCTGGCCATCATAAATTCCCTACAGAGCACGGCGTCACCAACCAAGGAAGGGTTATGAGCACCACGCACTGACCGGGAATTTGCACACGGCAGATCATGCACCTGCGGCCCCAGTTTCAATTTCAGTCTGTAAGAACCTCCACCCCAGCTCCTCGGGGAGCCTGGGAATTGAACAGCAGCCGCCCAGCTCCTTGCTCTGCGCTTTGCAATAAACACCTACTTCCTCCCACCACCCCGATGCCAGCGACTGGCTTTCTGCCCATCGGGCAAGCCAACGCCAGTTTGCGGGTCCTATAGCAATACCTCCAACCAATTTAGAGTGTTGTTTGGCAACACTCCTGAGTGGAGTGAGCAGGGAGGCCTGGTGGGTCAGGTGGCACCGGCCCCTGGGCATGGACACCCAGTCGGCATGTCAGCCGTGCTCCCCAGGAGGTGAGGGGCTGCCCCCTGTACCAGCATCTGCTCAGATACCACATTCTTCCCCAGGACTGCCTTTAGGCTCAGAGGGGAACAGGTGCTGCGGGCTGCACTTCAGAGGGGAGCACACTCCCAAGCAGGAGGCAGCCCCGACCAGCAGCGGTGGTCTTGGTCCCTGAGGGTGGCCCACAGCGGTGCCAGGCAGTCTGAGCAGACGCGCCCCACCCTCCCCTGCTCACACTCAGTTCTTCCGGATGACTGGATGGCCATTACAGCGGGCAGTGTGCTCTCCACTTAATAGCAGGGTGGGTAAAGGTGGCTGTCGGGGGAGGGCCGCTGGGTGCTAGAGGATGGAAAGCTATTAGCCCGGTCCCCTGGCCCAGTGCGTGGCGTGATGGGGCCACATTAGCCAGCCCAGCGGAGCTCTCTGCTGGGCAGTGCGGTGAAAGGCACGGCTGGAGCCAGGGCTGTGCTGAACTTGTGCAGGGGTGGGGCTCACTCTCTGTGAGCTGGGGGGGGGGGGTCTCACTGCCAGGCTCCTCGCCCCACTTGCCAGTCTTCTGCATACATACCCCTTCCCAGGGCCTCTACCCTCCCGCAGGCCCCTGGGATCGTGTGATGCCATCTGCCAAGTTGCAATCACTGGGCAGGGATGGCTCAGCCAGGGGAGGGGTCTGGCCAGAGTCTTGGGGGAGCAGGGAGTCTGGAAGGAACAGACCTCTCCTAAATGAACCTGAATGATCTGGGGTGCCCTGGTCTAGCCACCTGTCAGCCTTGCCTCCAAGCAAGCTTCCGGGTCCTGTGGGCATACATGGGGGAGGGGGCAGAAAGGCCCCAAGGAGAAAGGCACTTGGCCCCTGAGCCACAGGGCTGGAGAGATGAGCCACGTCGGTCCCTCTGGGTGCTGAGTCTGTCCTGATGTCCTGATCTCAACCTTTCCCCAGACCCATCCAAGCGGAGGCTCCAGGACGGCTGCCATGTGGTGTGCAGGCCGGCCGGCTCCCATGCACACACATCCAGCCTCCAGGTCTTAGGGGAGCAGGCACGGGCACTGGCCCCGCAGCTTTGGTGTCTGGGGAAGAAGCGCACGAGGAAGCAGCTTCTCCCGGTGCAGGCTGCAGGGCCCTGTCCTGCAGGAGCTCCTCAGTCCGCTCTCTGGCTGCACTGGGGGCTGGGCCAGGGAAGGCCCCATGGCCTATGGAGCTGAAGGCCAGGGAATGGCTCTTAGCCCATGGGGAAGCTGGGGACAGCCCGGGGAGAAGGGGCGGGAACTCTGGGCTTGCCCTTTGGGAGGTCTGTGGGGACAAGGGACTGGGTGGAGAGTCACGGTTCCCTAGGCTGCCAGAGGTGCTCCTGGGTGGGCCACGGCGCCACGACCCACTCATCTGATCCTGCTTGCCAGGCTGCTGCTGGGCACAGAGGGGGTCCTGAGGCTGAATGAGTTGCAGCAAGGGGGCCCAGGGCTGGTTTTCAGAATAAAGCTGCAAACCAGGAGCTCACCATTTGAGCTGGGCAGGGGGACGAATGGATGGCATGGAGCAAATGAACGGTGTCCAGGAGCCCCCTCTGTGTGCACCCTCAGCAGCCTGCAGCCCTGCCACAGCTCCCTCCACCAGAGGGGCAGAGGGGGCAGCCTGGTGGGCTGGGACACGGAGGCACACAGCCGCAGCAGCTGCTCTGGGCGGGGGAGCTCACGCACCTGTAGTCAAAGGAGCCGTCCTCTTCTTTGGGGTCCTCGGGGCCAAGGGGAACATCTTTCTTCTCTCGCACTTGGTGGGAGGAGCAGACACACAGGACGATGAGTGAGCAGGAGGCCCTGTGCTCCAGGGCGCCCGCCACGCTGTCTGCACTCAACCAGCTGCCAAGCATGAGCTGCCCCTTGTCCTCCTCTTCACCCGGGATGGGGGGCTGGGGGGTGCTCTTCGTAGCTCCATTCACAGCTGGAACCACCCCCTCTCAGGGCCTCCCCCAAACCCCAAGTAGATGTGATCCTCTCTTTGCCAAAGGCAAATCCTCCTCCGCTGTTCACACCTTTTCCCTCAGCTCTCAACAGCAGTGATCTGTGCACACTTCGCAGGCCTGTAACAGAGGCTGGCTCTCTGCCGATGGTGGGGCCTGGGTGTTTCCTCAAAGCTCCCAGCGGAGCGCCCTCCATGCCCATCCGTGGGTGGCACATGCCCTCCTATCCGGGACCCCACCTGTACCTCCCCCTGGTGTGTCGACGCCCAGTGGAAGCCCTGTCTGCTGTGCTGTGTTGGCTGCTATGTCCTTGGGGAGCAAGACCGCTTCCCCCC
This sequence comes from Oryctolagus cuniculus, assembly GCF_964237555.1. Classification (NCBI taxonomy): domain Eukaryota; kingdom Metazoa; phylum Chordata; class Mammalia; order Lagomorpha; family Leporidae; genus Oryctolagus; species Oryctolagus cuniculus. The sequence continues at coordinate 20,394,084 of NC_091444.1, read as the reverse complement.
GAGTCCCAGGGGCTGGTATGCAGCGGGCCTGGCATGAAGGACTCTGTGTGTCCTTTCTGAGGCACAGGGCAGGATAATCAGGCCAGTGTTAGGTGAGGGAAACTGAGGCTTTCAGAGGTGAAGAACACAGCCATGACTAATTGGCAACCGAGTGAGGCTCAGAGCCCAGGACTCCTGGCTCCTCGGCTGCTCGTCTTTGTAATGCACCAGGGCTTAGCCTGCAGCTGCAGGGAGGGAACTCAGCTGTGAAGAACTTTCTGGAATGGGGCATTTCCTGCATGGGCAAAGGAAGGCTCAGGACTCATCGGCACCCTTGGATGCACGTGCCCCAGACCCAGCGGCAAATGAAAGGCCGCCTTGCCTGCCTTCTCTCTTACGGAGAAACCAGCAAATGAGGCAAAGGCAAACATCACCGGCCAGCCAGGATTCTGATTCTGTTCCCTCCTGTTGGCAGAGGCCTTAACTTCAGAACCCTTCAGAACGGCAGGGTCTGTAGCTGTGGACACAAAGCAGACCCTCCCTCCCTTCAATTCCTTTGTGCTGAGTTCTAAGGGGCCCTGGGGCACATTTGGAGATGGGGGCTGGGGGGAGGGGAGCAGCTTCGTGCACGCTCAGGGTGATCCATTATCCTGTCTCCTGTCACCCTCCCCACCTGCCACAGAAGATGGCTTGCTTGCCCCTGTCTGAAAAGCCATCAGTCTTTCCAGGAACCGGAGGCCAGAGGTCCCCGGCCTTGGCCCCGGCGTGCCTGAGCTGGAAGGCTCTCGAGACCCATGGAAGAAAAACGCCTCCCCAGGACTCTAGGGGAGCACAAAGCCCTTTAAGGGGGAGCCCCGCCTGGTCTCCGCCTGCACCCCCACCCTCCTCGCCAGGCAGCCTCTCTCCCGGGGCGCCTCCTCTTCTCTGCTCTGACACATCAGAGAAAACGCCTCTTCTCCTTCCTCCCTTCCTGGGACACAAGAGCCGAACGAGATCCAGGCTGGAAAAGCCAAGGCGGTGAGCAGGTGGGTGGCAGGTCCCAGAGGGAAGCTCATTCCTCACCGAGCCCGGCTTCCTTCCACACCCTTGGAGCTGCCTGGGAGACGCCAACCCCACCTCAGGCAAACCGAGCTCACCCAACAGCCCTAAAACGCCCAGGGCAGGAGGAGGGCTGTGCGGCTAGCTTGGCAAAGGAGAGAACAGAGTCCCAGCACCTGGCTGGGAAGGCGCCGCCTCCCGAGAGAGCTGTCTGTAGCTCACCTGGGTGCCTGTCCCCCCGGGTCCTGACCCCCAGCTCACCTGGGTGCCCATCCCCAGCTCATCTGAGTCCTGTCCCACAGATTACCCGGATGCCTGTCCCTGGCTCACCTGGGTCCTGTCCCTGGCTCACCTGAGTCCTGTCCCACAGATTACCCGGATGCCTGTCCCTGGCTCACCTGGGTCCTGTCCCCGGCTCACCTGGGTACTTGCCACCACGACTCCTCTTGATGAAACAGACGATGAGCAGGATCAGCACCAGGAGGGCGATGGCGCACATGAGCCCGATGAACCAGCCCTGTGTGGCGATGTCGGCCTGGTTGTTGGTGTAAGCTGGGGGGTTGGGGGGAGGCCAGAAGAGCCATGAGTGATTTCGTGGGGGACAAGGTAAGGAGGGAGAGTTGGGGGGTGCTGCAGCGACTTTCACGTGGTCTTTCTCCTGGAGCCTAGCACTCCACCTGGCAGCCCTCTGGCCCAAACTATCCCAGGAAAGGGGCAAAAAGAAAATCATTCAGGAGCCAAGGTTAAAAGATCAGCAAAGAAGCAAAGGAAAGGAGTCAGGGCAGCAGATAAGAAGCAGAAAGCTATGCAGGTGCCCGTGGGAGGGAAATGTCCCCTAAGGACCAGGCACGGATCCTGCAGACCCACGGGTGGGCGGAGATGGCATGGAGGGACGAGTCCCCTCGAGTGAGCCACAGTGGAGAGACAGGGCCCACACGCTGTTCTTCAGAGAGCGGGGGCTCTAAGAACACCTCCGTGGGCCTGTGCAGGTGCCCGCAAGGCCTGGAGGCTGCCTGGCACTGGGTCCTGGGCTGGGGGCAGGTCCAAGGGCCTTCTGTCTCCCCAGCCAGGTTATACGCTCCCTGGCAGCAAGGCAGTGCTGGTGCGGGCACCCCAGACAAGTCCACGGGCTCAGCACTACCGGAGTTGTACCTTCCTTCCCGCCCCAGGGCACTGCCAGATACCTTCCACACAGGGAGACCCTCACCTGGGCCTGTGACAAGCAGACTTACCCCCGCCTGGCCCCATGGCAGCGAGGCCCCCTCTGTCCCTGCCTGTGTGCAGACCTGTTTCACGGGGGCAGAGCCCAGTTGCTTTATGGGGCACAGATGGGTGGGCCCGGAGAACTGGAGCGCAGGCATCATGTGACACAGGTGTCTCCTCTGGGCCAGTGGAGGGGGCTGAGGTTATGGCTACAGAACAAAGGGGCAGCTCCTAAAATGCCTCAATGGGGAGGGGGGGTCAGAGGAGCAGAACCCACTCCAGCAGTCCTGCCTGGCGACAGCCACACGGCAGCTGGAGCCCCACGAGCCGAGGCAGCGGGCCGCCCCTACTTGGGAACAAGCGCGAGGATCACTGTAGGGGCTGCTCCAGCCCCCGTGCTCCCAGACCCTCATCATTTGCCATTCTGTGGGGGGGCGAGGGGTCTGTGTTTGCCCGGGGGCAGAGACCATCTCCTTGACCCCATGGCATTGCACCAAGACAGCTCTCCGTGGATGGCAAGCGTGGACAAGGGAGCACTTCTGTGCTCTCTGCACAACAGGGCTGCCCCCAGGCCCCAGGAGCAGCGGAATCCCAAAGACCACCCTGATGTGTGTCTGCCATGGAGAAAATGCCCCCCCCCCCACCGCGGTGGTCAGAGCCCCCTCCCGGAGTCTCCCGGGGTTCCGACCACTCCTTGCTGCAACCCCCAAGGCTTCCCATCACCATGGAGAAAACCGCATACCTCAGCCCAACACGCCACGCTGCCGGAGCCGGCCCTGGCCACCCCTCCTCCCACCTCCCACCACGCTCACCGCACCCTCAATGTGCCCGCCAGACCGGGCCGCTGTCACTCCTGCGCGGCTGCCAGCAGATGCAACTCCCAGAACCTCCCAGCCTAAGCAAGTCCCTCCTCCCGCCCCTGAGGGAGGATCGCTGTACCGAGCACTCTGATTTACCTTTCTCACAGCACCCGTACCCACTTGCTTTATCGCTACTAACAGTTCCCGCCGACAAGCACTTCCTGTGGACCAGGCACTGCCTTAAGTACCCTCCCACACATCAGCCAGCCTAATCCTTATCACAACCCCACCCGGCGGGGTTTCCCTTTCGTTCCCAGTTTACAGATGACGAAACCGAGGCCCAGAGAGGTCGAGTGACTTGCTGAAGGTCACAGGGTGAGCGCAGGGCAGCACTGGGATGCGACTCTGGAGAATCTGTGCTACAGGCCACCCCACTCTGGTCCCCCACGCAGAGGTTGGCTCCTGGAGGGAGGGGCGGCCAGGTTCCCCGGTGGCTCCCCGGGGCTGGAGGCAGAGCCCGGGGCGTCAGAGGTGCTCAATTTACCCCCTGCTCAAGGAGCCCTCATCTTCCCTCCATGCAGCGCACGCCCCGCCCCGGCCTGTGGGGCCACTGCTTGCCTTGACCTTGACCTTGTCCCGCCTCTCATACCACCCACTCGAGCTCAGCGCAGTTCTCGCAGTTCTCCCAGTTCTCCGCTGTGGGGCTCCTGCATCTTTTCTGCTCTCACCGGGGAGATCTGCTGGGGCGGGAAGCAGACCCAGGCCCCAGACGGGAGCCTGTCATTCCTCTCCGTCCCTACGGCACTGCCCCCAAGCGCCTGTTGCCCTCCATCAGCAATGACCTCGGACAGCTCTGCCCGGTCTCCTCCTCCTGTGTCCAACAGGGGCTCTCCTTCCCCCTCCAGAGATGCTCCTCCCTCCTACGGGGGACCCAGCGCCCCTTCCTCAGCCTCCCGGCCCCATACAGATCTCTGGTCTCCCTAGCATCTTCTTCCTCTTTGCTGTTAAACACATGGAGGGCTCCTACATCTTCAAACCAACCCGAAGCACCTTCCAGTCTCTCCTTGGCTCCGGCTCACGCACTGTCCTTTCGTAAGAGCCCCCTTCATCTCGCGAGGCGTCCACTCCCTGCCAACCCTGTCCTCACCCCAGTAAGCTGCCACCCAGCCCCTGTGTGCTCAGGCTCCCCTTCGTTCTGGAGGGGTCCCCTCACCTGTTCCCCTTGGTGTCCATGGACCCCTAGACTTTACATTGTTACAGCCCGAGGACCCCTTCACCTCACCCCGCTTAGGAACACGCCACTGCCTCTCTGCCCTTTCCACTCAGGGTTTGGGTCCTCGGCTGGGCCTCCCAGGTGCCCACGGGCTGTCCGTGCCTCTCCCTTCCTGCCCAGGCACCCTGGACCACACCCTCGTGCCCAGCTCTTCCCACTTTCTCCCCCCCCAGTCTCAGGGCGCTCCAGCTCATGCCTTCTCTCACCTTTGATTTCTTTCCCAACGGCTCCACACAGCCCTAACGTTAACCACGTTCCCCGGTCCTAGCGTGCAGTCCCAGTCAGCCCTCTATCCCCGGAGGCTGCTGTGAATTCAACCACCACGGATCATCAGGCCCTTGACGGTCCTATCTGCACGGAGCATGGACGCTCTCCTTGTTATCGTGCCCTGGATGCTACAGTACAACTGTCAAGTGTTGACATTGTGCTGGGTGTCGACTAGGGATATTTAAAGGACACAGGAGGATGTGCACAGGTTACATGTGAATACGGTGCCATTTTACACTTGGGACTTGGGCATCTGTGGATTTTGGCATCCATGGAGGGTCCTGGAACCCACACCCACGGATACCGAGGGACGACTGAGTACAATTAAAGCCTTGAGACCAGACATCTCTCTGAACCACCCATGACTCAGTATGATGCTGGCCCTAAAACAGGTAGTCAGGGGCCAGCGCTGTGGCAGAGTGGGTAAAGCTGCCGCCTGCAGTGCTGGCATCCCATACAGGCACTGGTTCGAGTCCTGGCTGCTCCACTTCCGATCCAGCTCTCTGCTATGGCCTGGGAAAGCAGTAGAAGATGGCCCAAACCCTTGGGCCCCTGCGCCCACGTGGGAGACTAAGAAGAAGCTCTGGCTTCAGGTTGGCCCAGCTCCAGCCATTGTGGCCATTTGGGGAGTGAATCAGCAGATGGAAGACCTCTCTTTCTCTCTCTGCCTCTCTGTAACTCTGATTTTTAAGTAAAATAAAATAAATAATAAATAAATCTTTAAAAACAAAAACAGGTAGTCAGACTACTTACTGATGAATGGAGCAACCTAATCCGAAGATAATGTGGTTAGCCTGGGATCCACTCTGGGATGTGCCCACGCCGTGCACCACGCTTGGGCACCGGGGTGTGCGACTGAGCTCCCTTGTGTGTGCACAGAGAGGGGCGGTGCCCATTGCACCACCACCTTCCTGACGCTGCTTCTGATGGCCTCCGGCAGCGTCTCCCCAAGACCCGCCTTCTGGGGGAGAAAGCTGTGACCCCAGGGAACTGAGAGGAAGTGCAGCTTTTGGTCCCTGATGGCGCCAGGTGGGGGGCAGCTGTCACCTCCTGTTCTAATGTAAATGCCCAGAGCTTCCCTGGGAGGTTGGGACGAAGACAAGACATGGGGCTGGGGGTGAGGCGGACTCACACACGCCCCTTAGCGTCCTGAGAACCAAGACTCAGGGAACAGTGATCTCGCTTATTGTGCGACCCCATGGCATGGGCTCCGAGAGGAAGGCGGTTACATCTGACTGCAACACACACTCGATCGATCCGCAAACTTCCTTAAAGACCCCTGTGGGTCCCAGCACACTGGCACTCAACAACCGACGTGTGTGGATCAGGGCTTTCAGCTGAATGGACCAGGGCCAGACAGCATCCTCTCACCGGGCCCATGGGCCTGGCAAATGCAGGTCCAAATGCCTCTCACCGCGGACCAGACAGGCTGCCGCCCCAACCCGACACGGCACCAGCAGACAGCTTGACGCCTCTGGTGCTAACTGGGGCATTTGGTGCGAGCATGGAAGAGGCCCAGGAGTCTGGAAAAGAAGAATATTCTAGAAACAGGGATGGCGGAATAGCTTAACAGGGATGGAGGTTCTTCAGATGCAGTTTGGCCTGACTGCTCTCACCAAAGCCCATTCCCCACCTCTCTCATCCCAGCTCACCCTGGCCTGATGGAAGGGTGTCTCCCCCACACCCAGCAACAAGGCTGACCGCAGTCCCCGCCCCTGCCCCATTGCTGCCTCACCCCAGTGTGCAAGAGCAGAGGGGCCCTCGGGGTCCAGGGTTATGTGTCTGCAGCCCCCTCAGGTCTCTTTGGCTTCCAAAGCTTCAAGGAGGTAATCTTTCTGGGGAGGGCCAGGCGCTGCCAGCAGTTTCTTTCCATTTCCTCCCTGCACAGCCGCGGCCGGTTTGAGTCTGCGGACTAAGTGATGGCCTGAGGCTGCCCAAGTGACTGGTGGCTGGAGCCCAGGGATGCTCAGGAATCCCTGCTCTGATGAGACCCCGGGACCCGGGAGACTGCAGCCCTGGCGCTACAGTCCGCCCACAGGAAGTGGTGCCTCTTCACAGTACGCGGACCCCGCTCACGGGCGCTCGCACACCTCAGAACATGAAAACCTTCGGTTGCTCTATGTGGTTTGCGCAGCAATTTCCAGCTACCCTGGGAGGAAATGAGGCGTTCCCAGAGGCAGGGGCAGAAGCCTGCCCAGTCCTGCTTGCACTGGGAGGCGTCTGGGGAGACCCATGCGTGCCGAGGCTCAGAGAGGCTCCCCAGACCCAGCACAGGAAAAGAGACAAAGCATGTATCAGTCATACACTGTGTGCCTAACACCTCGAAGCAGGTCCTCGCCTCTCTGGCTCTCTCTCGCTCATTTGCACCCACAGCCCTGGGGCTTGGCATCTGGACAAGCCCAAGTCTCAAAGCAGACTGTGTTGGCAGCATTCCCCAGGATGGAACTCCACCGTCAAACATCGCTGCTGCCTGCCCCTGGGCGAGGCTCAAGTTTGTAACGAAGCAAAAACGAATGCACGCACCGATGAGCAAGGGCTTGGGACTCCAACTGGGTCAGAGGGCGTCCCGCCACCTGCTCCGCCCTGCCGGTCACCTGTCCGGTTCCTTTGCTTGGCTCTCCTTGGAACTGCATGGCCTGACCACTCACTCAGACACGCTGCTGGAACTGGCCTCGCCAGCTGCACGCAGGCAGCCAGAGACCCGGGGGTCTCTAGGGCACGGAAATGTACAGGGTAGGCGGAGGCATAAGGAAGTGGACCACAAGAGACCAGGCAGGAAAGGGGCGGGGGAGCCATTTATGCAGATGGGGACCAATTCCCAAGGAGCAGCCTTGCCAAGCCAGGCACAAGGCACGAGAAGAATCATGAATATTAAAGCCACACTCAGAGTTCATATAAATCACTGCAGGTCCCCTCCCCCATTCTGCATGACTAATAACCTGCATCTGATTAGGGCATCCGGCCCCAGGCTCATCCTTTTCCCTCTTAATCTCTTTCCCCCACCCTACTCTGGGCCCCAGGGCTCAGCACATAGGGCACTTGGCAACTGCCTGGCTGGTTTCAAAGCCGTCCACACTCGCTTAGACACACTAGTGCCCTCGCAGGCTCCAGGCAGCCGGCTACCCCGGGCGGCAGAGACATCCAAGCCTTGTTCCCTTCCAGGAGCCCCAATGGTCAGTTTGCTGGGGCCCCTGGAAATGCTTTTCCACCACCAGGGGCAGCTGGGAGCAGCAGTCCTGCCCCCAGGCCGGCGACAGTTCTGACCATAGCGGCCCCTCTCTCCCAGCGCCACAAATGCCACCCGCTTCCTGGCCACAAGAAACTCAGGACCAAAACTCGATCAAAAACAAAGCTCCCAACAAGTCATGTTGCCCACTGGGGAGGTGAAAGGTCATGGGGGAGAGGCAGCACCATGCCACTGGTTTGGCTCTTGGGAGCTTTCTGCGTGGAGACCCTGGGATGTCCACCTCCCGATCCCACAGGGAAGAAACAAGCCCCTGATCTTGCATAGGCTGCTGCACTCCCCTACAGCCGCCCTGGGCCCACACACAGCGCCCAAGCTTGCAGGGACACCAAGTCCTTCTGTTTCAAATGCTGTCATCCTCACCACGCGATCCTCTGTCTGCATCTGACCTCCACTCCGCCCCAAGGGGTCAAAACCGAGGTTTCCTCTGCACGGCGCATGCACAGGCAGCTCCCCCGGCTTCCTGGCCGCCTCTGGCTGATGGACCACGAGAGCCGGGATGCACCATGCAAGGCGGGGAGTGGGGCGGCCGAAGAGGAGAACGAGATGCCCCATGCTCGTAGGGGGTGGCCAGCCAGCTCCCCTCTCACCTGTACTGGTCATAAAGGTGATGACGGTACTGCTGATGCCCTCGTGGTCCCGGGAATAGACCCGCAACGTGTACGTCATCCCGGGATAGAGGTCTGTCAGCTGTATGGGCTGGGCCTGGGCCTTAACAGGGACAGTTTTTTTCGTATGGTTGCCTGGGGAACAGAAACCTCAGTCAGCCCAGAGCCAGGCCCCAGGAGCTGGAGAGACAGTACTCAGGTCCCCGGTCACCTGTGGACGGCAGAGAGGGTGGGGGAAGGGCCAGGGGACCGCGGGTCCAGTCCATCGCACGCGCACACAGGCAGCTCCCCCACACCCGTCCATGCACGACTCGCTCTCCTGAAGCACCGTTCCTCGCCGCAGTGTTGGCCCTAAACACCGACCCACTTCCTGCGCTCTCAGTCTGCCAGCCCACACGCTGGGGCCCTGGAGGCGGTTAACTTCTGCCTGGGATCTTCCCCAGGGAGGGTCGGAGTGCCAGGCAGCATCCTTCCTGGGACCTGGCCCTCTCATTGTCACCACCAGGAGAAGCAGGTGCCTGTGTGTCTGGGCTGCGGGTGAATGGGGTACAGGCAGCGGAGAAAGGGCAGCCCCCCGCCCCGGGCACTCCAGGTTCTGTGAGTGTGAACCCCTCCTCCGGACACGGACAGCCAGGAGCTGGCCTTGCTCTTCCCTAAGCCAGCTTCCCCTGGACTTTTGCCTGGGTGAGTTGGCTTGGAGCACACAGGCCACAGGGGCCCAGCGGTGTGGGGCTGACCCCACGGAGCAGGGGACTTCTGGGAGAGGGGGCAGAGCACCTGACCGCAGCGCAGTCGGACCCTCCTCTCTGACTCCCAAGATCTCCCAAGGAGCCAACAGGCAGCTCAACGGGCAGACGGCTTGGAGGGTGTCTCCCACCGTGGGCCACCCGCGTTCTCTGCAAACAGAGTGGTTACAGCCCGCATTGGTGGGTGGGCTCTGTCTCTGGTGGAGACGTCGGAACAGACGGGGTCTGAAGTGGGACTTGGCTCAGGTTGGGGCTTCTCAGATGGACAAAGTCCTGCCCCATGCATGCAACGCGAGCCCTTTGCTGATGGCTCCGGGAGCCCCTTCCTTCTGCAGGCTCCTCCTCCCACCTCGCTGCCGCCCGGGCGCCTATCAGTTTCATTAAGCCACAATGAAGCCAAGCCAAAAGGCCTCGCTGAGCCTGGGGGAGTCCACAGGATCTCTGGAACGGCATCTCCCACTACCCGGCACTGCCGCTGCCGCCGCCGCCACCACCACCACCCACACAGCAATGCTTACTGTCAATGTACTCAACCACAAAGTCAGTTCCGGGCCCGAAATTGTGCTTCCAGGTGATGTTGGCCCATTTACTGTTGGGGAGCACTGTGACGTTCCATATGGACTGCTCGTCGGGGGCTGGCGGATGGGCTAGAAGAGGAGTTAGTGATGAGGAGGGAGGCAGACGCGGAGACACAGGGGAGACACGCACATGCACACAGGCACACAGTCAGCGAGGGAAGGGCAGAGCCTGAGCTGTGCACAGGCCCAACAGCGCTCCGAGCTGCAGCCTCGGTGGCCAGGCCAGAAGTCACTGTCCAAGGACGAGCAGGTGCAGAGAGGAAGCTGGCCGCCGTGTACCCACACAGGTGAGATTACAAACGGAAGAGGGCGTTTCAACTCCACACCCTTTGAGGCTCTCCCCTAGGCTTAGGGAGCCCTTGTCAGGGGGTTGAAAAGGGCCAGCAAAGAGGCCCATGGCCAGGGCGACAGAAGGGGCACACGCTGGCCTTTCCCCTCCCCCGTGGAAACTCTGCGGGAAGGCGGGAGGTTTTCTCCGAACGCCAAGCGGGGGTCTTGCAGGGAAGATGGGGCAGGGGCAAATCTGGGGAACCCTTCCTGGGTTCCTGAGACTGGAGGAGGGAGCAGAAATGCAAGGTGCCTCTGGGGCTGTGCTTGGTCAGGGAGAGCCTAGCCGATGACCTTGCATCGGAACCCCAGGGTCCCCAGTGCGGACAGCAAGAACCCTGCCTCTCCCTCTCGTGGGTTAGGTGGGACAGAGAGGACAGCTCCCTGCCGCCACTCAGCCTTCGCTGGTCCCGCCCCCAGAAGAGCCTTCAGCCTTAAAGGCCTGCCGACTGGGCATCGCAGACAACACCGATTATCTCATTTGGATGAGCCAGCTGCCGCGTTACAGAACAGAAGCCGTGGCGCTGTCTGAAACCACAGCCTGTGCATGGGCGAATGGCACTGATCTTCACACGTACTCATTTCAGGAGTCCCGGTGGTCTGATCACCCCATTTCCCAGCAGAGATTTAATAGTGGAGGACTAACACGGAGCCTCGTGTTTCCACGACTGTACAAGTACGGCTCTTGGGTATTTTACCAACATGCAAGGGGGCACTGTCACCAGCTCACTTGTCAAAAATAAATGAACAGAGTACGTTGGTGAGGCATTGATGCATTGTCTACGTGACGTGTGAGCGAGTCTGCAGGGCGGGGGAAATGATTAAAGATCTCCTGGCTTTCACTTCAAAGAACGGCCTCTCCTACTACAGCCTCGACAGGTGCGGGGTGCCCGGGTGACTGTGATTCATGTTGGGTGAGAGGCCGAGAAAGCGGCTGTGCTGATGGCCCCACAGAGTGTTCTCCGGGGTGGGGAGGGGCTCAGGGAGGGGCTTCTTATCTGCCAGGTGTGCCCAGCTGGCTGCTCAGACCCCGGCCCCTTGGAATGCCATGGCTCTTGCTGCTGGGAGGGTATTACGATTGGCCAGGATCTGGGGACTTGAGTCTCTTTCCTCCTCAGCTCTGTCTCCTAACCCAGCCAGAGGACCTGTGTGGCAGCAGGGGTCAGGCAGACGTAACACAGACCCACGCTGTGGACAAGGATCGGGGCTCTGATAGGAGAGGTCGGAATGGCTCAGAGGAGGCTGTGCAGGAAGTACTGCCCCACGCAGACACCAAGACGGTGGCCCCAAAGAACCAGAAAGCTTCAAGAAAAGGACCAGGAAGGTGAACTGTCAGTAACTCAAAACAAAAGCAAGAGCCAGGCAGGCACAGCTTCACCCAATCACGGCAGGCACAGATAGAAGGGCCTGTTCCACCCTGAGCAACATGAACTCGGGAGACATTCTGTCCTGAGACGTCAGACCTGGGAAACATGGAAATCCATTTCCAAGCAATGGTTCCTGGATGGCAGAGCCATTCGGCATCGCCAAGAGAAGCGAGGATGCTAGAGGACTCTCCCCCTCCAGCCTCCCAGTAAGTTCAGGACCAAGGCCAGGGCCTCTGTAGTGTGGGGCACAGCTGGGGTGGGAGTCTCCCCGGGGTAGGCTCTGGGTGGCAGCTAGGGGGAGTCTCCCTGGGGTAGGCTCCGGGTGGCAGCTAGGGACACCTTCCAGGAAGCTCAGAGACTCTGCAGGGGAGGCCGGACCGACTCCCTGTTCTCACTCTCGGTGCACGGCTGCAGAGAGCTCATGGTGGTCTTAGGGCACAGAGCCCAACCTTCCAGAAAAGCCGCCTCACTGCAGCCCCAGAGTGCCATCCACCAAGCGACCGATGGCAGCTCCTAACAGGACAGCAGGCTTCTCCTGGGCCGGCACGTCCCTAAAATGCACATTGTTTAACTTCCAGCTGTTGCACCTCTGCAGCAAAGCGGGGTTTGTGACGTCTCGGGGGGCAGGACGTCAGCTGTGGATCACCCGCCTCTCCTGACCGCTCACTTAACTCCATGCTGTTGGGTTAATGAGGCACCCGAGTGGTACCAAGTCTCCACCCTGGCCCAGGTGGCTGGGAGGGGATGACATTGAGCCCTTGGAGGGTGGAGGGACCTGCCCAGGAAACAGGCAGTGACGGGGAGAGGCCTAAATTCTACCAATGCTGGACGAGAGTTCAGGGTGCTCCCTGCCAGCCTGCCCGGCTGCCTCACGTGGACTTTGCAGCTGCTCAGGGGCATGGGAGGCTAGAGACCCCGCCCCGTGCAGGGTACAAACTGATGCTGTCCAGTGCCTGGCAGTGTCACCAACTACCGTGGGGGTCTCCTCAGGCTGGGAGAGCAGAGCTGGCTGGCCTGGCTGCCCACACAGGGATGGCATACTCTCCCGGCTCAGCAGGCTGATACTGGATCAACTTCTACCAGGGGTCCGGGAACGGCTGCAGCTCTCCCTACACGCACACGCGTTGGGACTCAGGGAATACCAGTGGGCCGCGCGAGGGAGCAGCCCAGGCACAGAGGGCCTCTGGGAGCTCTGACAATTTGCAAGTCTGCAAGTGTTCCTCGGGAGAATCGAGGCAGGGAAGGAATACAACGTCCCCGGCCTCTGCCCACAAGGCTGGATGTGGACACGGCTGGAGCGGGGAGCCCTGAAGCCAGCTTTTCCTTCCTCATTCTGTCCCGACAGGGCCAGCCCTGAGCTAGAAGCAGTCCTACAGTCTTGGGGGTCCCTGTCCCAGGAGTCAAGCCTTCTGTGTAAGTACAGGGCTCGGAGGCTGGGATGAGGGGTCATGAGCGGCGTGTGCTGTGGGGGCCCTGGGCCTGGCTGCGAGTCCACACACGTGTGGGTGTGTGAAGTGGAAGCTAAGGGAGGCGACAGAGGCACCACCTCCCCTCTGGGGAGGTCTGTGGGACGCGGGCGGGGAGCGCGGGCCTCGCGCAGTACCGGATTCCTGGATCTTAGTCCTGGTGGTGGTGGCAGGAGGACTCTCCGTGGTGGTGGCGACGGTGGTTGTAGTAGTTGTGGCGACAGTGGTGGTGGTGGCGATGGTGGTAGGTGCGGCGGTTGGGACGGTGGGGGCTTCTGTGGCTTCGGTGGTGGTGCCAATGGCAGTAGCGTCAGTACTGCTCACGGCGCCCGTGGCACCCGCAGTAGTCGGGGGCAACGTGGGAGGAGCTGGGGGGGAAATGTAAAACAGCCGAGTCCAGTTGGTTTGGTTGGGCGGGCCCCGGACACACATGTGGCTGCGTGCACGGCGGTGGCTGGTGAGGTGATGGGGTTGGGTGACCAGAAGCCTCCACAAGCAAACGGAGTGGCTCAGACGGATCGCAGTGAAGGAAACACAACCATGGCAGGGGAAGAGAATGAAGCTCGCTGTGTGTTTCATTTTCTTCTCATGGTCTGCGTGGCTCCAAGCAGCCGGCATGCACCCAGCCAAGGGGAGGATGAGGATGAGAGGGGAACACACGCCGAACACCGCAGACCCCCAGGGACACGTGGGGCCCCAGGCTGCGTGCCCCCCAGACTCAGGCTCAAGCAGCACCAGTTGGGTCCAGCCCTGTAGCTCCAGCCTCACAAAGTGGGCAAGTGGCAGGGCCCTGTCCTTCCGGGGCACAGAGCAGCCGCCATTCCCAACCCTGCTCTCAGAATCACCCTGTGCCATCGCTGTGTGGCTTCAAGGAGCCCCCCACACCCTGCACCAGATACAGGACGTGCCCCAGCCTGCCAGGCCCCCAGCACCAGCTCTTGCTTAAGCTCTGGCCCCCACCTTCTACCTTTCCTCTCCCCCTCCCTTCTCTGCCCTTGGTGGTCCTTCCTGCAATGGTTCCAGCGCCCCCAGATGCCCACTGGCGTGGTGCAGGTGCTCCATGTACTTCCTGTTCAGGTAGGGATGTGGGAGAGGGCAGTGACCACAGCATGGCCTGTGCTCACAGCACCATGCTCCCAGCCCACAGGCAGACACAGAAACCCCAGGCCATCTGGGAAAGCAGTGGAAGATGGCCCACGTCCTGGGGCCCCTGAACCTGCATGGGTGACCTGGAGGAAGCTCCTGGCTCCTGGCTTCAGATCGGCCCAGCTCCAGCCATTGTGGCCATTTGGCGAGTGAACCAGTGGATGGAAGACCTCTCTCTGTCTCTGCCTCTGCCTCTGCCTCTCTATCTTCTACCTCTGCCTTCCAAATAAATAAATAAATCTTAAAAAGAGAAAAAGAAACCCCAGGCCATGAGCCAGATACATGCGGGGTGTCTGTGTGCAGACCTCCAGCTGGGGCACAGGGGACTGAGGTCCAGGTGACTCTCCCACAGCCCCCACCTCTCATCCGAAGCCACCTCTGACACAGGTCAGTCCTAGGGACCCAGTCTCTGGAGACAACACTTTTCAAGGCCTCCTGTCCTGCAGGACATGGACGCTAAGAGAGGGCTGGCTGCCCTGCCCTGACTCTCACAGAGCCTGTATCTGCGGCAGCTGAGAGTGAGAGGAGAGAGAGGTGCCAAGTGTGAGAGGGTGACTCCTCCTCCTCGTGCTCCATCTCCTGGGATCTGGCTGTGATGGGTCCACTGTCTACTACAGACCCCGATGGGGCACCAAGGGGGCCCTTAGATACAGGCAGGTAACGTCTCGCCTCAAGCCTCCAGCAGTTTTGCAAACGGTCCTGCTGGCTGTCTCCCCTGCGGAAGGCGGACGGGCGGGCAGCCAGGGAGAACCACGGGAGCTCTTCTCAGGGCAGAACAAGCCTGACCAACAACCTGGGTTTCCAACGTTACACACCCCACCTAGAGAAGGAAGGACTGTCCCCGGGGCCCCCCTGGCTGCCCTGCTTGTGAGATCTAAAGCGTGACTGGGCCCCGAAGTCTCTCCGGGCAGCCTTAATGGTCCAGAGGTGCCTGAGCAAGTTCCAAGCCGACGAGTGACCAACCCAGCCCTGCACAAGGGAATTCCCCTCCTCCACTCCTCACAGCAAGACCCACAGCCAGGGAGGCCCCGAGGCGAGGACGAGCTCCGTCCCAGACCTGGACACACACCGGCCCGCCCCATGGCTCTGCACTCCATCTGGGAGGACCACCCCGATTCAATTCCTTATCATGGCTTATTTTCTAACCGCTTCCGGCAAACAAACTGCATGCGGCCCCTGTCCACGACTGCGTAAAAGACGTCACTAGGGCTCATTTCCTCTGAACTTGAACCACCGCACTGCACGGCACCCCTCCCGGCAGGTCCCACGCTCACGCCATCTCCCAGGCCCCTGTTGCCAAGGCAGCCTTCCCGAAGCTGCACACACTGTCACGTGGCTCCTCGGGCCTCGTGCAGGCAGAGATGTCCCCGCCACACTCTCAGGGGCACACGTGCTTCCCAGGGTGCTCTGGTGAGCAGAGCTCTGAGTCTGTCTCCTCCGACGGTCACTTCCGCCACAATGGTGACCCGGCTGTGCTCCCCCTCCCTCCCACACAGCCTCAGGGCAGTGGTGAGAGGGATGGGGCAGAGGACAGCCTCCCACAGTGCCTGGCGTGTGTCACTCTGGAGGACGTCACCTCCATCTGACCCATTCATGAGCTGCATCGTTGTCCCAAGGCTGGACAGTGAGAGCAGAGGCAAGGAGAGCAGGCTCTGTGGAAGGCCCGGGACACTGTGGCAGGTGAGCGGCCAGGACTGGCACAGGTGGCAAAGGGCAGACGTGGTGAGACGGGCTCAGGGCCAAGGGGCTCAAGCTGTTTCCAGCCCTGCAGCCGAGCAGGGAGACAGGAGAGAGGCTTCGAGGCCAGAAGTGGGGCAGGGCTGCTGGTTGGGTGGGGCTGCCCCTTTGGGCGACATCAAGCGCTGCAGGTGTGCAAACAGTCCCAACAGGCGCTCAGCAGAGTCTACTGGCGATCAAGAGGAGGCGGCAGGGACCCCCGCGTGGGCAGCACAGGACCCCACCCAAACAGAAGACAGTGTCAACTTCATGGCTTGCCCTACTGTACCCCAAAAGGCACCCTGCTCAGGCCTGAGAATTTGCCTGGGTTTTGGGGAGCATTTGTAGATGGTGACAGGTCTCACTCATCCCTCTGGAGCGAGCACCGATCAGGAGCCCAGCCATTTGCCAATCCGAGCTGAGTCGAAGACAAGCGTGGCAGTTTGCAGACATTCCAAGGGGGAATGTTGAGTCCAAAAATGTCCACATGGCACACGGACTAGCCTGGCCAAACCGCAGATGGCCAGGCAGATGGGCAGTGGTCCTAAGAGGCTGCAGATACAGGTGGATGGGAGGGATTATCTCCACTGCCTGAGCCACCAACAGATCGGCTCGGGGGGAGAAGCGCCCAGGTTTGGAGAGGAGAGGCAAGGGGCTGACGGGCTGGGTGCCAGGCCCACGTCAAGAACGCAGAACCTGAGCTGTGCGGCTTGGCACCTGCGCCTGTGCAGAAGGCCCGTCCGTGTGTGAGCCGAGCGCGGCAGATGAAATCAGCGCATCTCATTGGCAAAGATGTGCCAGCGGCCTCGAGGACCGTGCCACGCGCGTGCCGGAGCCCAGGAAACCATCTGACAGACGGACGGACGCTCGGCTTGTTCTACAGACACGTGATGGCCTGGATCTTTCCTAAATGGGATGCTGGAAGTGGGGTGTGCGGAATGGCACCCCTCCCCCCCTTGCACACTGCCACTCCTGAGAGGGGCAGCGCAGACAGGCTGAGACGCCCCCTGCACAAGGCAGGCTCCCTGCTGCTGGGTCTACCTGCCTTGGGTCCTGCCAGGAGCGGGGAGGGAGATGGATGGGGAGCGGCTTTGCCAATGAGCATCTCACCCAGTGCCCTACCTGCCCCTTGCCTTGTGCTGCCCGAGCACCTGCTACAGCCGTCACGGGGAGAGAGACCCACGTAAGCTTCCATCAGGAGGCCTGGGACACCCCCACGTGGTAAGCACAGCTCTGCCCCTGGTCCCCAGGGCCCAGGGCCACCTCTGGGCCTCACACGTCAGCAGCGGGCTTCAGACCCTGTGGGGAGGCACGAGGCTCGGCTGCACTGGGTTCCTGGGGTGCGGGTGGTGGGGAGGGAGGGGGAGGGCCGAAGTCTGCCCACCACTCCCAGGTCTGACAAAACACTGGCAAACTGAAGGAAGCAGGGTGTGCAACGGAAACAGAACCAACCTAGAAGGGGCGGGGGAGCCAGGCTGGGGAGGAAACCAAACGGAGTGAAATTCCTAGGCCAAGCCCTGGACCCTGGCCTGGTTCAGCTCTGCCCCAGCTGCCCAGAGCTGAAGGCTACTCTGCCACTAGGTCCTTGCTCACAGCCTAAATGGTGCTGCCAGCGAGTCCTGCTCTCATCTCCCATCTGCGGCTCAGGGGCGTCCCTGCCCAGTGTCCCCAACGTGGGGACAGGCCTCCTATGCCTGCACCTGCCTGCCCAGCTCCTGGGTCCTGCTGTGATCTCCCTCCCAGCCCCGAGAGCAGAGACGGTTCTCAAGGCTGCAGACTTGGAGGTGAGGGAACCATCAGCCCCCAGCGCCCACTGATCCTGGAGCCCCTGGCCCCCTGGAGGACATGCCCGCTCATTCTCACCGATCAGCTCCCTAGGCGGCTGCCAAAGCCGGGGCCGGGCCCCCATGCAGCATGCAAAGCCAGCATGCACAGCGCTCACCCTCTCGGGGCCAGCAGCCTGCCCAGGAGCCACCGCCTCCCGCCCAAGGGCTCCGGACACTCTCCGAGCTGTCAGGCCTGGGCAGGCGGTTCCCAGGAAGCACCCGCCGAGCTTCAAAGTTGCAGCTCTGGAGAGCAGGTCAGGAGCCCTGAGCGTGGGGCCGCCTCCACACCGTCCTCTTCAGTAGGCGGCAAACACCAAGGGGAGGGCCGGCCTCGCCTCACTCTCCGGGTCCCAGGCTCCGTGTGGCCTGGCTAAGGAGCCCTGAAAGGGTGAGGCTGGAGCAGGCTGCAGCCCGAGCCGCTCCCTCCGCCTCTGCCTGGGCTTCACCTGCGTCGCCCCATGCCATGCCCGTTACCTCGCCACCAGTACGGTACCTGCCGTTGGAGTAGCTTCAGACCACAGCACCCAGCATGGCCACAGAGAAGAGGAAAGGATGGGAGAGGAGAGAGAAAAGAGAGCACAGGTGAAACCATGGGGCCGGCAAGCAGAGAAGGGGCCAGCTCGGACCCAACCCAGAGCGGGGGCTGCCCTGAGGACGCCCCAGACCCGACCCAGAGCGGGGGCTGCCCTGAGGACGCCCCAGACCCGACCCAGAGCGGGGGCTGCCCTGAGGACGCCCCAGACCCGACCCAGAGCGGGGGCTGCCCTGAGGACGCCCCAGACCCGACCCAGAGCGGGGGCTGCCCTGAGGACGCCCCAGACCCGACCCAGAGTAGGGGCTGCCCTGAGGATGCCCCAGACCCGACCCAGAGCAGGGGCTGCCCTGAGGACGCCCCTCAGCGTGCATGTGGGGGGTCACGCCTGTTCCTAAAAACCTGCCCCCTGGGGCCGGCACCGTGGCGCAGTGGGTTAAGCTGCACCTGTGACACTGGCATCCTATCTCAGAGCACTGGTTTGAGCCCTGGCTGCTCCACTTCCGATGCAGCTCCCTGCTAATGCACCTGGGAAGGCAGTGCCAAGATGGGCCATGTGCTTGGGTCCCTGCCACCTACCTGGGAGACCCGGATGGAGTTCCAGGCTCCTAACTTTGGCCTGGCCCAGCCCTGGCCATTGCGGCCATCTGGGGAGTAAACCAGCAGATCTCTGTCACTTTGCCTTACATATAAATAAGATGTTTTTTAAAAAACCTTTCTGCTTGTTTCTGCCTCTATGTAAGGACTAAGAGGTAGCAGCCCTGACACCTGCAACTCTCTCCCCAAGGGTGACCCGGCCCCTTACGGAGGTTGGGGAAGCTCCCTGATACCAGGAGTGGGGGTGTCTCCACACCATCCCAGCTGAGGGATGGTTCCTGGGTCTTTGGGGCAAGACGCTGGCAGCCTGGGGGTGGGGGAGTGTGTTCAGCACCCCCCAGCATGCCAGCCCTGCCAGGCCAGGGCCACTGAAGCCCCTGGTCTGGCGTCCTACTGACCCAACTCCTTCCCACCACTTGGACTCCAGGGACTGAAAACCTGCAGTGTGGACGGAAGCCCCAGAGGAACTCCCGAATTCCCTGCCAATCTTGAAGCAGAAAAGAGGTCTCTCTCTGTTCCCTCGGCCGCTGCAGGACTGCCCTGTGGTGGCCGCGGGCACCAGACAACGAGGCTCTGTTTCTCTCTGCACTGGCTGGAGGCGGGGAGGGGATGAGGCCGTCTTCATGTTTGCACTGATGGAACCCAGGGCGCGGCGTGGCCTGGCTGGCCTTTGTCAACAGCCGACGTCAGTCACTTGCCTGCAGCCCCAGCCCCACTAAACCTCCCGAGGGCCAGGGAGAGGGAGCTCCCAGGATCAGAGAGGAGGCTGGCCTTGCTCCAGTTCCTGTCTAGGAGCTGGGTGTGGGAAGCACAGGTGCTCTCTGGGGTGGGGGTGGGGGTGGGGGTGGGGGAGGCACAGGAGACCCCCTCTGGGTCAAGGTCAATCCCCGACCCTGAGCCTGCCAGGGGAAGCGGTGGACAGGGAAGCTCGCCATGGTCCTCAGGCTGCCCCCTTATGCCCTTTCTTCTGGGGTCTTTCCTTGTGGAACTCCCTGACCCCAGACCTCCCCTCCCACACTGTGCTGGCTTCTCACTAGCTCTGTGGCACGTGGATGGCGCTATGCACTTGAGGGTGTGGAAGGGGCCCCTGAACAGGTCACAGGGCCTCAGGAGAGGCAGAGGCCTGCCTTCCCACTGGGTGTCCCAGAGGGCCCTGAACTGCCATCGCTGAAGCCAGCACAGCGTGGCTGAGCCCAGAGTGCCCTCAGGTGGTGTCCTCAGGCAGGTGCAGCTCTCGCAGGGGCTGCTGTTGGTGGCCTGGTGACTCAGCCATTTCAGGCTTGCAAGGAGGCCAGGCAAGTGGCTTCCATCACGCTGTTTCCCCTGCCTGTCCCTGGGGAAGGCGGGCCGTCGTGGAGCCCTCTGGAGCACCCCTCGCCTCCCTCGACAGACAGGGGGCTATCCATTTACTTCCCTGGCGCTTCCTCCTCTCTCGGTTAATGCTTGCTCTCTTCTGGTCTCCACCAGTGGAAGGAAAGAGGACAATGACCATGTAGGTCAAGGCCAAGTATGGGCTCACATCTGACAACTCTCTGGAGACCTGTCTCGCAGACCCAGGCCAGCACCTACCTCTCTGCACAGACACGGTTCTCTCCTGCACAGGGCCTGAAGACTCCGTCCCTCTCCTCCCCTGGAGGCCAGAAAGCCCGGCCCGGCTCTCAGCATTTCCCTAGGCGTTGGAAGAGCTGGCACCTTTCACCCCAGGGGCTGTGCCGTGTGCCTACCTTCGTTAGGGGGTGCAGGTGACTCCTCTGTGACTGCTTCCCCAGAGCCCACCTGCGTCCTGGCGCTGAGCGTGAAACGGTAACGTGACACGGGATCCGCCCTCTGCACCGTGAACTTGGTCTGATTCGGAGAGAAGTTTTCCACTATCTGCTTCCCCAGTTTGGTTCCGTTAACTGGGGAGAGACAGGTGAGGGTGTTGGAACATCAGCAGTGCTTACCGCATGGGTTACACAACCTGCAGCTGGAAGCCACGGTTCTGACGGTGCTGGGCAGGGAACCGGCGCACCTGCCCGGTAGCCTTAAAGTCTTGGTTCAAAGCTTAGCACGCTGGGCAAGAACCCCCTCCCACCAGGATCAAGGTCTCCACGCACCGCACGGTCTCCAGCTCACTGCAAGGCTGTGCGGCTGACGCTGGAAGATTCCGTTTATAGTTCCCAAGGCCTTTCAACAAGGACACATCTCGAGTTCTTTCCTTCTTTTCAAACAGAACTAGGCCAAAATCACTGGGCCTTTTGATGCTCATGGCTTGTTTAATATACCACAAAGGGTAAAGAGGTCAGGCCAAGTGATGGAGTCAGCCCGGCACACAAGCACCAGGCTGGCTACGGCCCCACCCCGGCCTCCGCACCTGCCAGTGTGCAGTGCCACTGCCTGCCACAAGGTGGCGCCAAGCACCTGAGGCAGGTGCCTGGCTCAGGATGTTTTTAAAAATGTGTCTGTATATGGTGGTTTTTAACAAAGGATTTACTTACTTGAAATGCAGTGAGAGAAAGAGAACCTTTCATTCACTGGTTCCCTCCCCAAATGCCTACAGAATTGGGGGCTGGCCAGGCTGAAGCAGGAGTTTCTGCCACTCCCTGTGGGTGGCAGGAACCCAAGCACCTGGGCCATGCTTAGCTACCTCCCAGGCACATTAGCAGGAAGCTGGGTTGGAAACAGAGCAGCCGGACTTGATCCCAGGCACACTGACAAGGGAGACGGGCATCCCACGTGGCAGCTTAGCTCCCTGTGCCAGGCCCACCCAGCCTTCCGATCCGGGTCATTTCACAGTCGCTCGCAGCAGCCTTACTGAAATGATACTTTTGGGGGCCCAGTGTTCTGGTGCGGCAGGCTAAGCCGCTGCACTCCACATCAGAGTGTAGGTTTGTGAGTCCTGGCTAATATGCTTCTGATTCAGCTCCCCAGTAATGAGTCCTGGAAAGCAGTGGATGACAGCTCAGGTCCGTGGGCCCCTGCCACCCACGTGGGCGATCACAATGGGGTTCCCGGCTCTTGGCTTCAGCACGGCCCAGCCCGGGCTGTTGTAGCCATTTGGAATGAACCAGGGGATGGAAGCACATTCTCTCTCTCTCTCTTCCAAGAAATTTTTTTGAAGACACCTGTTAAGGTGTCTCCTGGTGTGGGTTCCTGTGCAGGTACTGCCCGCCCCCTGATGGGAGTGCCGTTAGGTTAGGAACTTTCTCTCCCAGACCAGTACAAAGGGACTTGGAACGGTTCATGTAAAGGAAGTGAAAAGCGAAGTTTATGCTGGTGCAAAAACATCTGAAACGCATACACGTCAGTGGCCACCAGAAAGCTGGTGGATTTTGCAAATGTTGAAAAATGATGCATGGAACCACAGGTAGGCAAGTGTGGGCTGGGCAGCGTCCCGCATTAGACAGGAGCCCCCTTGGCCTCGCCGCCAGCCTAGCTCCCTGCAGGCAACACTGTCGGGGGGGCCTCAGCCATCTCCCCAAGTCCTGGGGAGCCTCCCCTGGCCCCTGCCCCTCCAAAACGCCCTCTGTGCTGTGGGCTTTGTGCCTCGGTCCTGTCGTACGAGCAAAGGGAACAGGTCTGACCCCCAGACTACATAGGACCCAGGGCGGGGCGGCACGCACAGGGCAGGTATTTGAGTGTGTATCCAACCAGGATGCCGTTGGGGTGCTCCGGGTGGTCCCACTCCAGGTTGATTGTCTCCAGGTTGGGCTGCCGGACTCGGAAACGTCTGGGGGCGCTGGGAACTTGGGGGAGGTGGGGAGGGGAGGAGAGGAGAGGAGAGGAGAGACAGAAAACAAAGCACAGGTGTGAGAGACGGGACCTCCGGGCAGCCCCCATGCCAGGAGCCGCCAGCCCAGAACCTGGCAGAGTCCCTGGGGGGCCACAGCTGCTGCCCCAGACACAGTGTCATTGTGCCCAGGGTCAGACTCTGCTGCTTACGAGGGGAGAAGCAAACCCAGTTCTTTAGTGGCTGCCCAGGATTCAGCCCGCCAGGCTTTGCTCCTGCAGACGCCTCCCACGTTAGCAGAGCCACTCCTGGCTGCTCCGAGAGAGGCCCTGGACCCTGGCCCCCACACGGACCTACACCAGGGGCCCAGGCGTCTGGGCTGAGAATGCAAGGTTCAAGGGAGAGGAGAAGAAACCCAGGAGGGAATGCCCGGGGAGGACAGGCAGGGCGGGGGCCGTGGGGAGAGCGCACAACAGAAACCAGATAGGGAGGAAGACAGGCGAGAGGGAAGGCCAGAGGAGAGGAGGGAGGAAGGAAAATGGGGGACAGGGGGAGAAACGAGAGGGTAAAGTTGGCCAGAGTGGGAGGAAGCCTGGGGCACCCCAGGAACCTCGCGGGCGCCTGCACCCTGGCCTGGTGCACACCAGGAACCTCGCGGGCGCCTGCACCCTGGCCTGGTGCACACCAGGAACCTCGCGGGCGCCTGCACCCCAGCCTGGGCAGCTCCAAGGGGAGCCCCCATATCCTGCACAGGCGTCTCCACGAAAGCTGCCGGCCACGACCGCGGAGGCCTAAGGCTCTGCTCAACAGATCTGTGGCTCCCACCGCACCCCTGGGCGTCCGTCCGTGGTGAAGTCAGCAGTTGGTGCCGCTCACTCCTGTCGGGCAGGGCACCTGGGCCGCGGGCGCGCAGCCTGTGGGTCCTCGGCTTCGGCGCCGGGGTCACACCTACCTCCCTCCGGGGTGGTGAACTCCTTGGTCTCACTGCGAGGCCCATCGCCTCTGCCATTGACCACCACCATCTCCAGCTTGTAGTTGCTGTAGGGGAAGAGTTGGGACACCACGCCCCGGGGGCGGTCCCCGGGGAAGCTGGCTTGCTGTCTCTTCTGAGACACCCACAGGTTCTTCAGCAAGCTGCTCTCCCTCCAGTAGTAGGCCTTTGGGACAGAGGCAGGCTGGTGAGGGGCCGGCAGCCGAGCCGGGTTAGCCGTTAGTGGTGGTGGCGGTACCCGCGCGTCCCTGGGCTTGCCACAGGCTCCGAGCGCCAGGCGGCAGGGCGATGCCCCGTCTTTGGGAACACGCGAGTGACATCTGGGCCGCTCTGGCAGGAGACTGGTTTCCGAGCTGGGTAGCAGGTTGCCCAGACTCTGTGCCAGAACCACGAGGACGGGCCGGGCTCCCAGGCCACGCCCCCTCGGGCGGGATTAGTAGGGTTTAGGTGGGTGGCAGGCAGGAGGCGGGTGTCTGACGTGAGACAGGGCGGCTTTCATCCTTCGAGGTCAAGCGGTTTCCTTTCACTCTGTTGGCAGACCTTGAAGGATGGGGTCCAGGGATGGACACGCGCCCGAGCCAGTGGGGTGCCAGGCTGTGTGGTGGCAGAGCGAGGATGGGACAGCGGTGTCACAGGGCACCACGGCGTGAGTGGGCAGTGTGAGGTCCGGTTAGCAGTGGGTGGGAGGCCCCAGGTCAGGCTGCCACACCAGCGTCACCCAGGCCACCCACGGCAAAGTCAGGAGTCCAGCTTTAGAGGGAGCCTCGATGGGAGCTTTAGCCAGAAACACCTCCAGGCAAGGTCAAGGGTGCAGGTCACAGCCAGGCGAACGCACTGCTGTCCCTCCCCCTAACTCCCCGCTCTGTTCTGCCCACACCAGTCTTCAGCCAACTCTTGGCACCCTCGGAAGTCCTAGGCCCGGGCCACAGCCTCCTTCCCGGGCAGCCGCGTTCCCACACAGCTGCTCCGTGGCTTCCTCTTTGCTGGGCTGCAGGCCCCTTGGGCACCTGTGTTTTGTCCTCCCCTCTTCCTGCCTCTGCTCCCCCTTGTCTTTACAGAGACAGCAGAGAGTTCAGCTCAGCAGAGAGGCTGAGCAGAAAACTGCCCAAGGGCGGGGAGGAGGGGCCCAGGGCCCGAGTGCCCCAGAGTTGGCTGTGGCGACAGGGAGGGCGTGCACACCTTCCGGGGGCTTTGCCTGTCAGTGGTGGTGGCTTTGTGAGACTGCGCAGGGTTGGGGGGCAGCGGCCCAGAAGGGGCTGTAGGATGGGGGAGGCGGGGGGAGGGGAGGAGGAGTCGCCGAGCGGTGCCCGAGATGGGTGTGTGTGCACGCGCACTGTGCCGTGTCACCCAACCTGGAGCCCTCCACATGCTTCCCGCAGTGCACAGCCCCTCGGTCACAGGACACGGGGTCTACACTGCTTCCGGGCCCTCCGGATCCCAGAGGGGGCGTGGATGCTCAGGTCCCTTAGAGAAAGGGCGTGGCATCTGCTTTCACCCAGCACCCCTTCCTGCCCACTTTGCATCAGCTCTGGGTTACTGCTGACACCGCACGCGACGCAGGTGCCGGGCAGACAGTCACTATGCTGAAAGACTAGAAAAGTCACCTGAGTGTGTTTGCACACACGCTTTCTTCCCCCTGAATGTTTTCAATCGGAGATTGGCCGTGCCTGTTGGTGTGGGAGCCACAGACACAGCGGCCCAACTAGGTGTGTATGTACACACACACACACACACACACACACCTTCTTCGGGGTGTGTTTTTGCACTGCTACCCTTCCTGAATTAGCTCATTATGTAGCAACTACCCCCAGGCCCCCCGGGAACCTCTGCGGCCCGGTCTGCTCCTCCGACCCTGGTTAGTGAGCTGGGCAGTTAGGCGGGGTCGGGAGCTGGCTTCCTCACTCGGTACTCTCTGAGCTGGCCCTGCACCGTGTCCGAGTAGACACGGTTCCACTGCAGGCTGATGGCTGTGCTGTTCATGACTCGGACCTTGACGTCGGTGGGTGCAGCCCGGGGATCTGCAAGGCGTTGGCACAGAGAGCTGGTTATGTAGCAGGGCTGCCCCTGCCCCAGGCCTCCCCTCCACTGCGCGCTGGGTCCTCCCTCAGGCTGTACTTGGGGGGAGTGGCGGAAGGCGCGGTCCAGGAGTGGGGATTCCCCCTACACGCTCTGGGCGTGATGACGAGAGTCGCGTACTTGTCAGGTACAGCCCTCCTGGCCCCACCCTTCCCCACGCCCACAGTGACCTGGGAGGGCTGTTCCCTTGTCTCAGGCTTCCAGCTGGGCCTGACCAGCAGCAGGTGCCAACAAGAGTCCCCAGGGCAGGAGGACGGGGAGGGTGGGTGTCAGCTCCCCTGGCTCTTCCGTGAGAGGCTACAGGCCCCCAGCATCGCACTCTTCCACCCAAGGCCACAGCTGGGGGTGGAGTCGTGGTGACTCGTCCGTCCCCTGCTCCACCAAGGCTCAGGGTGGCGCCACGGCTTCCTGCTGCTGCTGGCCGCGAGGCGGCTCTCGGGCGGGCCCTGCCGCTGGCTCTCTATGTGCCGTGCATCTGCTCTCTGCCCGCGGGAAACCCACGGACGAACTGCCTGAGCCAGTTCAGAAGGGCTCCCGTCTCACGGCTCCCTGGAACTCCCTGGACTCCTCCTGCCTCATTCCTGCCCAGTCTGAGCCCACCCGCTGACCCCTCACCGCACAGGTGGCCGGGCAGGCAGGTGTAAGGGAAACTGGTGGTGCGTGAGCCGGCACCACGCTCCCCATCCAGAATCCCCGGTGGGCTCCCATCCCGAAGTGGCTGCTGCTGTGGAGATGAGGGAGGGCCTGGGACCCGCCCTGCTCTTCTCCCCTGTGGGTCAGCCCATAATCACCTCCAGGATTCCACCTCCCTGCCCTCCAGCTCCCCGAGGGGAGACTGCTGACCTCTGGACCCTGCACTGCCCCTGAGGTCACCCGTCCCCAGGGCTCGCCTCACTCCTTCTTCTGCCCCCCGCCACCTTCCATGGCTGCTTCTTAGATCAAACCCAGGGCCAGCAGGGCAGGGGTCACCCTGAGCCAGGAGGGGACCCCATGGATGCGCCTGCTTTTCTCAGGAGCCTGGAGCACTGAGGTGCCGGGGACAGAGCCCGCCACCTCCAGGAAGCCGGGCACATCTGTCTTCACACACTTCCAGAATCTTGCTGGTTTGCCTGGTGCCAGCTTCCTTTTGAGGGCCAATTTCAAGGGCTTGGGCAGCACTAGCAATGCTGGCGGCGGCTGGCCTGCGTCCCTCAGGACTTCCCCTGGAAGGGGAACCCAGGGGCAGGGCTCGCAGGGGAGGGGCGGTCCCCAAATCTCCCTCAAGCTTGCCTGGTTGGGCGGTGCTGTCGCCTGCCCATGGATCCGAAGACCCAGGTCCTGCTTCTGAGCCTGGCATCTGCTAGTCTATGACACTGGCCAGGGCTGCTTCTTTTGGGGTCTCAGTTTCCATGTCTGTGCGACGTCAGCAGTGGCTGAGCAACGTGGCACGGTGGCTCTAACCCGGATTCATTCCTGGCATCGGCAGCTGGGGCGTCTCTCCCTCCTGGGAGTGGGCTGCCTTCCCACCACCCCCCTCCAGGTTTCTGGCCCACGAGTGGCTGAGGGGCCCGGCCAGGGCCGAGGGGAGGGTACTCACAGTCCTCCCCGGAGTAACCGATGACCGTCTCTGGCTCGGGGGCCTTCCCAAAGTCATTTTCGGCCTGCACTCGGATCTCGTAGGGCACATAGACCGGGGTCTGCCCCACCACGTAGCGAGAGCCCCACACGGTGGCGTTGTTCCAGGCGTCGCGAGTCTCTCTCCGCCGCCACTTCACGATGTAGCGCAGGTTGGGGCCAAAGGCGGAGGTGGCGTTCATGGGCTGTGCGGGGCGACAGACAGACAGATACAGACAGACGGACAGAGAGGGTGGAGAAGGTGCCTCCAGCCACGACATGCTGGCCAGCCCCCTTCCCTGCTGAGTGCCCCCTGCCAAGTCCAGAGCCCCGTGAATTTGGCAGAGTGTAGATTTCCTGTGACGAAATCTTCCACGGGACTTAGTCACTCAGACCCCAAGAACCACCCACATTTGCAGATGCAAAGGGAGCAGCGCTTTTATTTGCAACGGAACTCTTCCTGTGCCGGGGCCACACTAAAACCAGGCTCGGGCAAGGACGGCGGAATCTTCTCCAAAGCCAGAGAGCACAAGTCTGGGCAGAGCCACAGCGTCCCTGCTGCCAGTGGACTCAAACTTCCAGAGCTGACCGGATTCTGCCAAGCCCACATGTGTCCATCCCGCCCCCCGACAGGGCTCCCTAAGGGTGGGCGTGGTCCCATCCCTTCCCTAAGGCGGCAGGGGGGGGCAGGATGCGGTCCTGGGAGCCTGCAGGGCAGGTGTCTGAGTCCAGGCCCACAGGAAGCCAGGGGTGGGCAGGCACCCGAGGGCTGCATCTCCTTGCTCCTGTCACGCCTGACAGCAGCTCGGAAGCGTGACTGTGGCCAGGTTTGCCTCGCTCGGACTTGGACATGGTTTGGAAACACATGTCATTTGAGACCACCCCTTCCAGCTTGGGTTTGGGAAATGCAGCCAGTGAGCCAGGACAAAGACGGGATTCTACACCTGTCCTGGAGGGAGACTTCTGCGCCCCGCACCGCATTCCCTGGCTACAAGGGAGGAGCAGGCCAGGCAGGTCTCAGAGGCGGAGCCCCTGGATCCGGTCCCGCAGCCTGGCCCGAAGCCCGTTTCGCTTCGCTGGCGCCCTTTCCGACCTCTGCTACACTGGCAGTCTATGGCACGGCTGCTTCTGTGTCCTCGCCCCCGTCTGGTTCCTAGACACCTGCCCTGTGTGCTTCCCGGCTGTCCAGCTGGAGAGAGGAGCCTGGCTTCTCAGAGAAGAGTGAGCGCCCAAGCCAGTGGACAGCCTGGACCACTGGGTGGCCTCGGGGTCTCGGGGTGCAGGGGCAGAGGGCGGCCAGCTGCAAGGCCCGGGGGTGGGGGACTCACCGTCCACGTGATCTCCATGTTGTTCTTCCTGGTCCCCTCTCCCTTCACGTCACCGGGGTTGGACTCAGGGGCTGGAACCCAAACCGATGCAAAGTTCAAGTCCAATTCATGTCTTTCCAGAACACAGCAGGCAACCCACCGCCCTCCCGGCTGACGGGTCTACTCTGCCTCCTCTCAGCATCTACACACACGCTCTGTCCCAAGTATGGTTCAACTCCCTCCTCAATCACCTTTCTCACTAGAACTTGCTTCTTTCTTTTTTTTTTTTTTTTTTTTTTTTTTTTTTTGACAGGCAGAGTGGACAGTGAGAGAGAGAGACAGAGACAAAGGTCTTCCTTTGCCGTTGGTTCACCCTTCAATGGCTGCTGCGGCCAGCGCACTGCGACCAGTGCACCGCGCTGATCCGATGGCAGGAGCCAGGTGCTTCTCCTGGTCTCCCATGGGGTGCAGGGCCCAAGGACTTGGGCCATCCTCCACTGCACTCCCAGGCCATAGCAGAGAGCTGGCCTGGAAGAGGGGCAACCGGGACAGAATCCGGCGCCCGACCGGGACTAGAAGCCGGTGTGCCGGCGCCGCAAGGCGGAGGATTAGCCTAGTGAGCTGTGGCGCCGGCCGGAACTTGCTTCTTTTTTAAAAGATGAATTTGAAAGATGAGTTAGAGAGAGAGAGGAGAATCCTCCATCTGCTGGTTCACTCTCCACAATGTCAGCAATGGCCTGGGCTGAGCCAGGCTGCAGCCAGGAGACAGGAATTCTCTCCTGGTCTCCCACATGAGTGACAGGGGCTCAAGCACTTGGGCCCTCCTCTGGTGCTTTCTCAGGCACATTAGCAGGGAGCTGGATCGGAAGCGGAGCCCCGGGACATAAACTGGTGCTCATACGGGATCTGGTGTTGCAGGTGGTGGCTTAGCCTGCTGTGCCACAACACCAGCCCCGAGATTCAAAAGGAAGAGAGTCAGAGAGAGAGAGAGAGAGAGGAAGAGAGAGAGAGAGAGAAGGAAAGAGAGAGAGAGAGAAGGAAAGAGAGGGAGAGACAGAGAGAGCTCTCTTCCATCTGCTGGCTCATTCCCCAAATACCCACAACAGCCAGACCAAAGCTGGAGCCAGGTCTCCCGGTCTCCAACACAAGCGGCAGGGACCCAAGTGCTTGAGCCATGGCCATCCGCTGCCTCCCAGGGTGCACGTTAGCGGGAAGCTGGAGTTGGAAGTGGAGCCTCAGCTAAAACCCAGGGGCTCCCCTATGGGACGCGGGTGTCCCAAGCGCATCTTCACTGTCCAACCCCACCTCTCCAGCTAGGAGTTAACCCCCCAAAGCACAGCCGAGTTCTCTTCAGCTGAACTCCCTTGGCAGAGAGCGTCCATCACAAGGCTTTCCACGCTGAGGATGGCCGACAGGTGGACCACGCCTCCTGTCACTGTGTCTCAACTCAGACCGGCTCCTCCCTGGTGGTTAGTACCCAGGGGAACGTCTAGGAACTGGTGCACACCACCCAAGCTCACAAACTTGACGTGCTTGAGTTCTCATGTGAGACCCAGTCACTGAGCCCGCCACACATCCCCACGACCCCCCACCCCAGCAGACAACCAAGGATCAAGGCCACAGGTGACAAGAGGTACTGACCCCGCGACGCAGGGGTGGCCAGCACTCCTTGTGAGGAAGCTGCACCTTGGGGACAATGACCTGCCCACGTTCACGCGGCTTCCAGAACTTTCTCTGGGAGCCCTCGGGTACTCACGTGCCCCACTGGTTCGGTAGCGCTCTGACGGGAGGCTGGGGTGGCTGCTGCCGACCTCGTTGATGGCGATGACCCGGAACTGGTAGTTGACGTACGGGGACAGCTGCAGGACAGCCGAGTTGACATTGCCTGGGAACTTGGAATGGTCATGCCAGACCCCCGGCTGGAACTGGTCCTCTTCAAACTGGACTACGTAGTCTGAGTGGGCAAGGGAGACAGAGCAGCTGCGGGGGCTTCCGGCTCCAGCCCCTCCATGCCAGCGCCCTCAGCCGGTGACAGGGGCACAGGGCCAGCTCTTCCCCCTACACAGAAAGGAAACCTGGGCTCCAGGTGTCCCAGGGACCACGGTAGCGAGGCGGGGCCTGGAGCCAGGGCGGCTCCTCCCAGCCCTCTTTCCCGGCTCTGGGGCGCGGGACGCAGGCTGACCTGTGATGGGGCTGTTGTTGGCGTCCCCCGGGATCCAGGTCAGCCTCACGCTCCGCTCGGCCAGGTCGGTGAGCTCCAGGTCTCGGGGCCGGTCTGGCCGCCCTGGCAGCAGAGAGAGGACACGCCAGAGGAAGTCCTGAGCGAGGTGGCACTTCCTGAGCCAGTGCCCGCCCCGCACGGCCCCACCGGGCCCAGGTCTGCACTACAGCAGGGCCCGGCCCCTGGCAGGCTTGGGGGTTGGTGCGGGGACCCTGCCCTCTGGGGCCAAGGAAGAACAAAGAGGAGGCCCCACATTTCAACATCAAGCCAAAAAGAACATCAAAGGGTGGGAGGCAGGAGACAGGGCACGCGGGACAGGGGGAGAAGCAGTCGAGGGTGCGCGTCCCGAGGGTGTCGGACGAGCTGCCCAGGGATCCTGGACTTCTGTCTCCACTCTTGTGACAATCACCGCCCTCGGTGTGTGCCTGGGGGCAGGGCGGACAGGGAGGGCCAGGCCAGGCGAGTGTCAGCAGTGGGGGCGGTGCTCGGGAGCCCCAGCAGGCTTCCAAATGGGGGGGGGTAGCATCTTGCGGGCTCTAACCCCACTGGGATTGCTTTACAGGGCAGAGGGCCATCCCGGCCTAGGCATAAAGCCACATGGCCAGGGCCAGTGCTGTGGCATAGGGGGTAAAGCCACCACCTCCATATGGGCTCCAGTTCAAGTCCCAGCTGCTCCACTTCCAATCCCGCTCTCCGCTATGGCCTGGGAAAGCAGTGGAAGATGGCCCAAGTCCTTGGGCCCCTGCACCCGCGTGGGAGACCGGAGGAAGCTCCTCACTCCCGACTTCAGATCTGCGCAGGTCTGACCATTGCGGCCAGTTGGGGAGTGAACCAGCAGATGGAAGACCTTTCTCTCTGCCTTTCCTTCTCTCTCTGTGTAACTCTTTCAAATAAATAGATCTTAAAAAAAAAAAAAAGCCACATGGCCACTGGCTGGTGGGGGAGGGGGGACGGGAGGAAAGAGCTGTGCCGTCCTCCTGCTCCCTGAACCGGCTGTTCCCAGGTGGGTGACCAGAGGTACCTGGAGGACCAGCCCCGCACGTGTGTGAGCAGGTGCAGGGTGGACCCTGCGTGGACAGAGAGCAGACACGGTCAGGCTGCCCCAGGGGCGGCCGCCGATGATGGGGTGACCTGAGCATGGCTGGGGCCAGGCCGGGAGGGGACGGGCGCGGGGAAGGCATCCAGGCTCCACCTGGCTCCACCCGTAGCAGGGGCCGGGCACGCTGGCTCGGAGGGCGGACACGAGCACCCAGGCGGCCCTTCCACAGTGCCTTCCTCCTCCTGGAGCCCACCCCCGTGCCTGGCCATGATTAGTACAAATTACCTTTGGGCAGGGCAGCCAAACGGTTAGTTGGAGTGGCCTGATCAGCTGCAAAGGTAAGACGGGTTATCCAGGTTAGCAGGTTAGCAGGTTAGAAGGATCTGGAACGGGGGCCCCAGGTAGCCGGGACGAAGGCGGTCCAGGCCCTGCTTCCCCCTCCCTTCCACGGGCCCCGCCCTCACAGAGGCCTCCATGGCGCCTCCACGGCTGGGCAGGAGCTCCGCTTCCCTCCCGCCCTCATCCACACCACAGCCATCAGCCACGGCGCCTCCACTGCGAGGGGATGGGGGCAGGGGTGGGGCAGAGGGCGGAGGAGGGGAGGGGCGGGAGGGGCTCTGCTTCCTTCCTGGGTCTGGGACGGCCTGGTGGGGCATCTGGCGGGGCAGGAGGACAGGCAGTGCCATCATCTGGCTCAGTGAGCAGAGAACTGGGAAATGGCACCAGAGTGGGGAGTGGGCGGGGGGGGGGGGAGGGGAGGAAGGCCAGTAGGGTGGAGGGGTGTGTGTGGAGAGGAAGGGGGGATGGAGGGAGGGGACTGAAGCAGGATCCCAAACCTGCTGTGTGCAAACCCCCTGTGCTTTAACGCTGGGAGGGCTGAGCTGGCTCAGGGGTGCGGAGCCAGCCGTGAAGGAGGGACAGGCCTCCCTCCGCTGTCCCCATCGCCAGGGTGCCCGGAAGCTGGGATGTGGGGGCGTCAGTGGCTCTAGCAGCGGCTCCAGCACCGCCTGCTCAAAGAGGCAGCTTCCTGACCCTGAGGTCAAGGGGCCAGAGGTCTCCTCGCCGGGCCAGCCCCAGGGGCAGGTGCTGCCCGTGGGACGCCTGAGGCTGGAAGGGGGTCAGGGCCAGCGTGGGCTGCAGCAGTCACCTAGCACGGTGAGGTAGGCCTTGGCCAGATCCTGGTCCAGCTCAGTGCTGGCGACACACGTGTAACTGCCCTGGTCCTTCTCGGCCACCCCGAAGATGGTCAGCGAGTCATCCTCCTTCTTCATCCTGCGAAGGTGCGGTGGGGATGAGAGGAGGACGGCGGGTGGGGGCGGCTGGGGGGCGGGTGGGAGCAGGGTGCTGCTTTCTCCCGGGCAGGGGGCCGAGGCCAGTGCTGTGCTGAGACAGGCAGGGCCTTTACTGTCACCACAGGCACTTCCAGGCTTGAGGGGCGGAGCTCACGTGGCCTGGAGCTGTGTCCTGGCCCATGCCTGCCTCCGTGGCTTTCCTGGGCTCTGCGCTCCCTCCCCGCACCCCGCCCCAAACCAGGGCACCGCCAGGCAGGAGCAGATCGGGGCCTCTCCCCTGCCTCCCTCGTGCCTCTGCCCGTCTTCAGCCCAGTGGCTCCCCTCCGTCACCGGGCTCAGGGGAGCCTGTCCCAGGCCCCCTGGACTGTCCCCCAGGGGAGCAGGGTGAGCCGGTGACATCGCTGTGTGCAACAACGGAGGGCTGCCCACCCTAGCCACGCTCAGACATGGCTGGGAACTGCGGGAGCCCGGGCCCGACACCAGCCCCAGGACAGAGGCCGCTCCCAGGGGTTCTCAACCCTGCCTGCAGGCCAGGGCCTTTTACCTACTTTTAACACCTGGGTCCTAGTGTGGGGCGAGGGGTTCAGCAGCCAGCCTGGGGCCCAAAGCTAGCTGGAGTGGCCAACCCTGCCCTCTGCTGGAGAACACGAGTACTGCAAGCAGGGCTGCCAGCAGGGTACCTGGAGCAAGGGGCGCTGGGGGGCAGAGAGGGGAAGAGGGAACAGGTGTCCGGCACCAGCAGTGATGCCCCAGCACCAGACCTGTTGCTGATGTACAGCGGCTCCTCGTCCTTCAGCCAGGACACGGTGAGTTTCAGGGAGGGGTCGTGTTTCACACGGCACTCCAGCTGCACCGTGGTGCCCCTTTTGGCCACCTGGTCCTCTGGCATCCGGTAGATCCTGGTGGGGTCTGCAGAAAGCCCAAGGAGCTCACCAGGGGTCTCCTCTCTGCCCAGCACCCCCATATGACCATGGCGGGTGATCCCGAGGCCCCGGACCAACCCTGGGAGCTGGTGGGAACCGGGGTCGGGGCTGGCGGGGGTCACAGGGAGGAGTTTCCAGATCTTTCCATCTGGCTCGGGAGCACACAATGGGGCTTCTGGGGTGGCAGTGGGAGTCAGTGCGGACAGCAGCTTCCCTCCCCACCCTCCTTGGGGCAGGCTGATGGCAGAGTGAGTCAGGGACCCAGCCCCTGGGGAGCTGGGAGCCTGGGGGGATGTGCAGGTGCTGAGGGCCCGTGGGGGGTCAACGGGAGGCGGTGTTTCCCACGTGAACACCACACGTGGTCCCGGCCGCGCCTGGGAGGCGGTGTTTCCCGCGTGAACACCGCACGTGGTCCCGGCCGCGCCTGGGAGGCGGGGTTTCCCGCGTGAACACCGCACGTGGTCCCGGCTGCGCCTGGGAAGCCAGGCCCTCACCTTTGACCTCCAGGCGGACCTGGTTCTCGGCTTTGCCCAGGATGTTGGTGGCGACGCAGGTGTAGATGCCCTGGTCCTCCTTGCGGATCATCTTGATCTCCAGGCTGCCGTTCTCGTGCACGTGGTAGTTGCCGCCGTCCAGGTTGCTCCCCTGCCCATTCTTAAACCTCACGACGGAGCAGCAGAACACACGGCGTACTGAGAGGGGGCTGCCGCGGGAGCCCCGGGCCAGGAGGCCGCACCCTGAGCCTCTCGGGGCCTCAGTTTCCCGCTCTGCACACGGAGGGGCTGACCCAGGTGGTCTGCTGTGCTCTGCCCAGTTTTGGCCCTTCGGGGCTCTCAGGTCTCGCTGAATACCCACGACAGGCCAGCTGAGGCGGAGCAAGGTGAGACCCGTGACCCCGCCAGGGGAGGCCTGACCCCCTGCGACTTACCATCGGAGCGTGGGGATGGGAGACCCGAAGAACGGGCAGTCCAGCCGGGTGCGGTTGTACAGGATCACTCTGATGAGCTGGTTCCGGGGTGACAGCATCCGCGGTGGCACGTCTGAGGCGAGAACCGGCACTGGCTGCGGGGTCTACCTCTCCCCCTGCTTCCCCCTGGACCTGGCGCCTGCACGCCTCCTCCTCGCAGCATCTCTCCTCCCCCCTCCAGGAGGAGGCTCACCTATTTGCCCCGCCCCCCAGCTTCTGCAAGGGGCTTCCCCAACTTATCCAGCAGATCCTCGAGCTGCCCCTCCACAGCCCTCTCCTGGCTCAGCAAGGCCAGGAGCCACCTCCCACCCGACACCCCGAGGGTGAGGGCGAGTCCCCCGTCCCGCCAGCCTCTCGCTCGCCCTGCTCTTCGCTGGGAGGAAGGCACACCCAGATCCTCACGCAGCCCCGGGCAGACCGCTGTGGGGGCGCTCACCCAGCACGCTGACGAAGGCGTTGGCCAGCAGGTAGCCGTGCTCGTTGGAGGTGTTGCACTGGTACACGGCCCTGCTGCTGATCTGCGTGTCCCGGAAGATGATGGTGTCGCCGGCCACCTCGCGGTTCGGGTTGGGCGGTGCCGCTACAGGTTGGAAAGAGACGCTTCTCGTGAGCTAGCTGCAGGCCGGGCGGCGGGAGACAGGAGGGGCTCTGGACGGGTCTCCCATTAGAAAGAGGTAGCGCTGGTCGGTTCCCGAAAACCTGGCCTCACCACTGCTGAACGTGGGCCCTTGCAGAGCCCTCCTGGAGCCTGTTTCTCCGTCTGTCCCAGGGAGTGCGAAGCCCTGCTCGACCCACACGCGGCTGAGCAGCTGTGGGGGAGAGCGAAGGCTCCGGAAGGGGACAGGGGTCGAATTCTGGCCCCAACACCTACGGCCATCTCTGAGACCTCGGCTTCAGGCTCCTTGTCAGCAGAGCAGGACACCCAAGCGGTTTGGGTGAAGGTAACTTGAGAGTTTGTCATATGTAAAACGCTTAGCAGGAGGTGCGGTAGCACTGACGGACGCTGCTATTGCCCTTTTAATCCAGCGTGCACATATTTCAATGTTCTGCATAGTGCAACAGACAAATGGAGAAGATCAACCCCTCCCCCACCCTCTGCAGACATTCAGAGTTAGACCTGGGAGCCAGGGCCTGCTGGAAACAGAAAGGGTCCTCCTAATTTTTTTTTAATACTTTATTTATTTGAAAGGCAGAGTGACACACACACACACAATCGTCCTACCCACTGGTTCACTCCCTAAGTTGCCTCAACGGCCAGGGCTGAGCCAGGCTGCAGTCAGAAGCCCAGGAGCTCCATCCAGGTCTCCCACGAGAGACCCAAGCAAGTGGGCCAACTTCTGCTCTTTCCCAGGAACGTCAGCAGGGAGCCGGATCAGAAGTAGAGTGGCTGGGACTCGAACCAGTGCTCCGATGTGGGGTGCTGGTGTTGTAAGTGGTGGCTTAACCTGCTGCACCACAACGCCAGCCCCAAGAGTCCTCCTACCTGCCCAAGCTCAAGTCTCCCCAGGAAATGTACCTGGACTCCGTGAGGACGTCACTCTCTCAGTTCTCTGGGGCCGCTGGCTGTGGGGTCTCGGGCCTGCCCTCCTGCCCACTCTGGCGCTTGGGGCAAGCCAGGAATCTCAGCTCCATCGTCCATGAAACAGGGAAGAATCACCCCACCTGTGCCCACTGCCACCCACGGAGGGCTCAGATACAGGAATGACAAGGAGCCGTCGACACAGCTTTCCAGGATGCTAAAGAACGGCCACGTTCCCCATCGTGAATGCCCAGCAGGCGACTTTCGCCCTGGGCGCTGCAGCTGAGGCTGAGATGGCTCACTGAGTCTCACGAGCTCACTCAGACCCGCAGCGGGCAGGGATGCAGGAGGGGGCAGGAGTCTGGCCCTGCGGGCGCCACTCCACAAACAGCAGGTCTGGGCCAGGGACTGCGGAAGCAGCAGAGGACAAACAAGACAAGATCAGCATCTGTGTCGTCATCCGTCCCCGGGCCCCGCTCAGCAGAAAGGTGCCGAGAAAAGCCAGGCCAGCAACTCAGCGCCTCCTGGCCCAGTTCGCAGGGAACCAGCTCTCCTGGCGGGCGCTCCCTCACGGGCTGCTGCGGAGTGGCAGACAGGCGATCCTTCCGGACCATGGCTCTCGTCTGCGAGGCCTGGGCTGTGCTGATTTAACGATGTCGCAGTGTAGCTGGCACCACTGTCTGACTCTGAGAGTGCCCCGGGGACAGAGGGACCTGCACAGGGCAGGCTGTGTCCCCGTTTCCACCTGCAGCCAGGGTCACTGTATTTCCCGGGGACGGGGCTGGGGGTCCCGCAGTCTCACCATAGCCCATGGCGTCATCACTTAGCAGCTGTGTGCTCTTGGCACTCGCTGTGCCAATTGCAGCCCCATTTCTCAGTGTGAACGTCTGAGATTTGAGACGACAGGGCTCCAATGCTAGGCACACGGTGAACACCGCCCAGGCATATTCTCAGGGCTGGGTGCTGTGGTGTAGCGGGTAAAGCCACCGCTTGTGGCACCAGCATCCCATATGGGTGCTAGTTTGAGTCCCGGCTGCTCCACTTCTGGTCCGGCTCCCTGCTCAGGCGCCTGGGAAAGCAGCAGAAGATGGCCCAAGTCCTTGGGCCCCTATACCCACGTAGGAGACCCACAGGAAGCTCCTGGTTCCTGGCTCGGTCTGCCCCAGCCCTGGCTGTTGCTGCCATCTGAGGATTGAGCCAGTGGGTGGAAGTTCTCTTTATCTCTCTGTCTCTCCCTCTCTCTGTATACTCTGCCGTTCAGATAAATAAAATAAATCTTTCAAAAAACAAAAGGCATGTTCCCGGCTCCCCTCTGCCTGTGCCCACCTCTGCACTGGCATCTACAGGCAGTGCTCCCAAGCCAGCTCCTGAATTCTCTCTGCTTTTGCCCCACTTTGCCGGCATCCTGTTTACCTCCCCTCTGAGCCCTCAGAGAAAGACATGGCAGGACACGCAGGAGAGACTTTGATGTGAAAACGTGACCGAGACCCCCGCTGCGAGGGCCCAGGGAGTCTCCACCCCATCCACGTGGGCAGGCCCAGGCCTTCCCACCTCTGCACCTGCTCGATCATGGCACCTGTGTACCTCTGTGCTCCTGGGAAGTTCTTCTTCCTACCCAGCCCCACCTCGGCAGACAGTAGGACTCGATTAACTCATGACAAGGAGTCACTCTTCTACCTTTCGGGGCTCAGCCAGCACTCAGAGCCCAGACCCTGGGAGAGGCAGCCACAGTCCCCAGACTCGAACTGGGCCCTGCAGACCCCCGAAGCCTGGACACACAGCCAGCGCCTGCCGGCCTCCAGTTCTCACACACACAAGAGGCAGGGATCTTAGTGCTGGAGAGGCCCCCGGAGCTGGGCTCGGAGAAGCTGCAGCCACCAGGACCCTCGTTCCCTCCACTTCCAGCCAGGGCCGGCAGTGCAGGGGTCTGCAGTGTGACAGTGGGCCGGGGGAGGGGGGGCGGCTCATGACTCACACTGCAAGGGCTCCCCGTTCACCATCCACTGCACAGTGGGCTTGGGGTTCCCATTGGCACGACACACCAGTCTCCCATCCTCGCCCGGAGCCAGGACCAAGTTCTTGGGTTCA
The DNA here is from genome assembly GCF_964237555.1 of Oryctolagus cuniculus. Classification (NCBI taxonomy): domain Eukaryota; kingdom Metazoa; phylum Chordata; class Mammalia; order Lagomorpha; family Leporidae; genus Oryctolagus; species Oryctolagus cuniculus. The sequence continues at coordinate 20,355,646 of NC_091444.1, read as the reverse complement.
TCCAGCCAGTAGGGAGCAGCTGGAAGACACGGAGGGGGCAGGCAGGGGTGTCAGGCAGACTCGTGCCAGGACGGCCGGGAGTCCCGAGTCGCAGCCCAGGCCTCCCTGCCAGGCCGGGCTTGTCCTCACGGGAAGGCTGGGTCCAGCCTGCGCATGGCTGGCCTGGCGGCACGGATGCTGACCGCGTCACAGAGCCCTCAGTGGGGCTGCTTGGCAGAGCCCCTGGAGCACCCTGGAGGCTCCTGCCTGCCAGGGCCCGCTGACAGCCCAGGCTGGTGGAGGGCTCGGGGGCTGAGACGCACAGCCGGGAGCTCCAGCCGCTGCGGGAAAGGTGGCGAAGCGGGCACCGGGTCAGTCTCTGCGGATCTCGGCCACTCCTGCCACCATCAGCCCACCCAGGAGCGGCCTCGTTTCATCCTGTTAGCCCCAGAACCTTGGGGAGACAGTTCCTAGCAGGCCAGCCCTTCCGACTGTCTGGAAAATTCTGTGAATAGCTGGAATTTTTTTCTGACAAGACAGTCTTTGGGTCAGTTTCCCCAAAGGCCAAGAATCCCCTGGGTTGTGCGTGAAACCACGGCCATGAGATCCACCAGGGGGCGCCGAGGAGACGCTCGCTCTCCGCTCTCTCTGACCCCCACCATCCCACCACCCACAGCTGGGGGCCGGGCATCGAGGGAAGTCCCTCGGCCACGAGGACTCCCCATTTTTAGAAGCAGCACAGTAGCACGTATGAGCACGCAGACGGCACGGGGCTAGGACGACACGTCGCAAACAGCGATGCAAAATGAAACACGGGAAAGGCGGGTGGGCTCCCGACGGGCCATGGGAAGAAATGCACCTGCCGAGGGGGCCCCAGCACCGAGCAGTGCCCGGCGGTGGGCAGGGTGGGCAGGGTGGGCTCCTCCCCTCAGCCGCCCCCTCTCCCAGGTGCACTCCCTCCCTCCCACCCACGGCAGGTCACTGCTGGCCACTAACCGCTGTGTTGCAGCCTCCCCCGGGGCAGGGCGGGCCTGGTGCTCAGGGCGGCCAAGGGATCATAATGAGAAATACACACAACGTACCCTTTACTCTCACCGAGATCGTGTGCCGGATGCTGCCCATCTTGTTGGAGGCCAGGCAGAAATACTCGCCGGAGTCTTCCTCGGAGACGTTGGTGATGCGCAGGGCCTTGTTAAAGTTCTCAAACTTGGCCTTGTCCGAGGGGAGGTCCCCGCCTTTCTTGTACCATGCAATGTCTGGTGTGGGGCTAGCAGGAAACACAAGCCTTAGTGCTACACATGGCCGCTCACCACATCCTCGGAGCCTGGCACACTTGTCCTGTGAGACAGGACGCTGGTCCAGAGAGAGCCTGGTGGGCCTAGCTAAGGCCCCCGGGGGTCCTCCTGCACGTGCACACAGGATGCCCGACTGTCCCCCTTCTCATCTCAGGCAGAGATGGCCAGAATCTGCAAAGCCCTGCTGCCTGCGTCTCTTTCTGCTGTGCTGCTGCGGGCACCCACGCGGGGAGAACACAGTGCACCCACCGTACCCCGTGCTGCCAGAGGGTGGCTGGGGACGTGGGCAATACCTACACCCTGTGCTGCCAGAGGGCGGCTGGGGACGTGGGCGATACCTACACCCTGTGCTGCCAGAGGGTGGCTGGGGCATGAGCAATACCTACACCCCGTCCTGCCGGAGGGCGGCCGGGGGCGCAGGCCATACCTACGCCCTGTGCTGTTGGGGGGTGGCTGGAGGCGTGGGTGATACCTACACCCTAGAGGGTGGCTGGGGCGTGGGCAATACCTACACCCAGGAGAGCAGCTGGGGGCGTGGGCGATATCTACACCCAGGAGGGCAGCTGAGGGTGCGGGTGATACCTACACCCTGTGCTGCCGGAGGGTGCTGGGGTGCGGGCAATACCTACACCCAGGAGGGTGCTGGGGCGCGGGCGATACCTACACCCGGAGGGCGGCTGGGGCGCGGGCAATACCTACACCTGGAGGGTGCTGGGGCGCGGGCGATACCTACACCCGGAGGGCGGCTGGGGCGCGGGCGATACCTACACCTGGAGGGTGCTGGGGCATGGGCGATACCTACACCCGGAGGGTGCTGGGGTGGGCGATACCTACACCTGGAGGGCGCTGGGTGCGGGCGATACCTACACGTGGAGGGTGCGGGTGATACCTACACCCGGAGGGTGCTACGGTGTAGGCGATACCTACACCCGGAGGGTGCTGGGGCGGGGCGATACCTACACCCCAGAGGGTGCTGGGGCGGGCGATACCTACACCCGGAGGGTGCTGGGGCAGGCGATACCTCCACTCCGGAGGGTGCTGGGGCGGGCGATACCTACACCCGGAGGGTGCTGGGGCGGGTGATACCTCCACCCCGGAGGGTGCTGGGGCGGGCGATACCTCCACCCCGGAGGGTGCTGGGGCGGGCGATACCTACACCCGGAGGGTGCTGGGGCGTGGGCGATACCTACACCCGGAGGGTGCTGGGGCGGGTGATACCTCCACCCCGGAGGGTGCTGGGGCGGGCGATACCTCCACTCCGGAGGGTGCTGGGGCGGGTGATACCTACACCCGGAGGGTGCTGGGGCGGGCGATACCTCCACTCCGGAGGGTGCTGGGGCGGGTGATACCTACACCCGGAGGGTGCTGGGGCGGGCGATACCTACACCTGGAGGGTGGCTGGGGCGGGGCGATACCTACACCTGGAGGGTGCTGGGGCGGGCGATACCTACACCTGGAGGGTGCTGGGGCGGGCGATACCTACACCCGGAGGGCAGCTGGGGTGCGGGCGATACCTACACCCCGGAGGGTGCTGGGGCGGGCGATACCTACATCCCGGAGGGTGGCTGGGGCGGGGCGATACCTACACCCGGAGGGTGCTGGGGCGGGCAATACCTCCACTCCGGAGGGTGCTGGGGCGGGCGATACCTACACCCGGAGGGTGCTGGGGCGGGCGATACCTACACCTGGAGGGTGCTGGGGTGGGCGATACCTACACCCGGAGGGTGCTGGGGCGGGGTGATACCTACACCCCGGAGGGTGCTGGGGCGGGGCGATACCTACACCCGGAGGGTGCTGGGGCGGGCGATACCTACACCCGGAGGGTGCTGGGGCGGGCGATACCTACACCCCGGAGGGTGCTGGGGCGGGCGATACCTACACCCGGAGGGTGCTGGGGCGGGGCAATACCTACACCCGGAGGGTGCTGGGGTGGGTGATACCTACACCCCGGAGGCGATGCACTCCAGCAGCAGGTCCATGCCGCGTAGCACCATCTGGCTGCTCGAGGTGCCCTGGGGGTACATGAAGCTGGGGGTCCTTTCCGCGACTCCTCGGGCTGCAACAGGACAGAGGGAGCGTGCCTGAGCCCAGCACCCCGGGCGGACCGGGCCAAAGCTGGCGTCCAGAAAGCAGTTGCCTGGTGGATCCCACCAGGTGAAAAGCCCCTCACCAAAGGGCCGGGGCGTCCCTGAGAGCTGGGTGGGGTCGCTCGGGTGCCTCGGCCCCACTGCACACGTGTGCAAGCAGTTCCAGGTTCTGGAAGGATCTGCCGAGAGGAGCCTGGCTTCCCTGAGGGCTCAGGAATTCCTCCCACCCCCTTCCCTGGAGCAGGGATTCCTCCCACCCCCTTCCCTGGAGCAGGGGTTGAGCTGTCTGATGATGATTTGACCCCCTGAGCTTCCTGGGCTGGGCTCCCAGCAGTCCCTGGGGTGGCCTCTGGCCAGGCCATTTCACTGTGGTCCTTCCTCCCCAGACGGGGACGTGGGAGACAGAGCAGGGGTACACAGGGCTGCAGGACAGACGGCCGGCTCCCTGGGACCTGCAGACAAGCAGCCCCAGAGCCCCAGAGCCCCAGAGCCCCAGAGAAACCATCAGCCACGCAGAGGGTTACGAATGGCTGAGCAAAGACTCGGAGAGAAAGAGTGAGCAGAGATGACAGGAAATCACTCGGGGGCCAGGCCCGTTCTGCCTCCTCACTAATGACTTGGGGAGGGAGCTGGGGAGGTGTTAATTGCATGTGAGATGGGGGGTGGGTGGGGGAGGGGAGTGACAGTGGCAGCCAAGATGGAAGGGGGTGGTGTACCCCTCAACCAGGTTTCAAAGGCCAGGTGGTCGCCAGGGACTGATGGTGTCAGGCTCACATCGGGAATAACGTCCCCGTGGGCAGGGTCTTGCCTGTTTGCGGACACCCACGGCAGGACGGACCCCACCTTGCCCGAGCCCCCTCTTGCCACAGCTCTTTACACGGCTCTGCAGCAACCCGTGAGCTGGAAGGGGTGGGAGCAAGGGTTTTCTAAGCAGGAGCCCAGGCAAAAGGAAACCCCACAGCTCTGACTGTGAGAATCACAAGTGACAATCAGCTGAGCCTGGCCCAGCGAGGCGGGCGGAGCTTTTGGGGCGGGGAGCCCTCAGGATGCCCGGGGGAGCACAAAGGCATCCCCGGGGGCCTGGTCGGTGCTGACAGAGTGAGGACACCTGTCTCCGGGCAGCTGGTGTCTCCTACGGGAGCTTTCTGGGCTGGGGGCTCCTGTTGGGGGGCCCTGGGGAGGGGTGCACGGCGCAGGGGCGGGAAAGATGGGACACACATAGGGGATGGGGTGGCCTGCAGGAAACACGGCATACAGCAGGGGCTCAGCGAATGTGGGGTGAACAGATTACAAGGGGACAGGGAAACAAGAGAGAAGACAGCTGTTACCCCATTCGACATTTTCTGTAAAGGCGTCCTCACCTCCCCCACAGCGCACATGCATGCACACACACACACACACACACAGAGGCTACTGAAGGGGTTAATCCATTATGTGGTTAATCGGTTACCGTCTACACCTATAGTTCTTGCAGACCCAGCTCTCGGTATACGGAAGCCTGACCCCAACCACAGCTTCCTCCCACCGTCAGGGAGTCACCGAGACACTCAAGGTAACACGGGGTCAAGGACACGAGGAGGAGGAGGAGGAGGAGGAGGAGGAGGAGGAGGAGGAGGAGGAGGAGGAGGAGGAGGCGATTCCGGGGCGGGAGGCTCTCGCGTCAGCCTGGGGAAGCTGTCAAGTGCTGGGAGCCTGAGCTGATGTGGAAGGCGTCAGTGCTCCACGCAGAGCCCCATCTGCGGCCCTGCGGACATTTAATTCACACATAGGTGCAGCACCACAAGCCCACACGAGCAGCAAAGCAGTGAGAAGGGGAGGAGGGAGATCAGCAGAGACTCCGGCTGGGGGTGCTGTGGCCCGCTGGAGCGAGGCTATGCAAGGGTACGGCCAGTCTCCTCTCGCAGGAAGTGGGCTAGCAGCCACGATTCATCCCGAAGCAGGAGAAGCTGCTGGGAAACAAGCCGAAGGTAAAAAAAAAAAGCAAAGAACATTCTAGAAGTCAGTGGTAACAACGGGGCCACCGTTCGGTGAGCAGGTGTTACGGGCGATGCGCTGGTGGGCGGCTCGCTGTCCTGGGAGTCCTCCAGGCAGGCCTGGGGAGGGTGCCCCCAGGCCCAGCAGGGGACACAGTTCCTGTGAGGTCATCAGGCTCGCCCAGCGTCACAGCGAGCTGTTCTGGATTCTGCACCGGGCACGGAAGCCTCCGCTCCACGCCTCCTCGGTGTCACCCCTGTGTGAGCGAGGATCTCCCGCTTGTCCCCACTCTGACAGTCAGCACGCGCCATCTATCTTAAACCAAACTCCAAAGGCAAAAGACGCTGTCTTCGCGAGCTGCTGAACTCCCCACTGCGTTCCACCACCTCCCAGGCCTGGCTCAAGAGCCCATCTCTCCCCAGCCACGAACAAACACACTCAGACCTAGCCACGGAGGGGAAGGGAGGCCCCAGGGGCACCTGGAGGACACAGGAAGCTTGCAGGTGCGTCGGCCGGGGCAGGCGGCGATGCCACTAAGGCTGGCCCAATAGGAGTGTGGCCAGCTGCAGCCAGGGGAATGACTGAGAGAATTTAGGACGGATCATCCAGCGGTGGCTTTGGGAGCCCCTGTTCCCACAGGAGGGGGCCAGGCCTAAGGCCTTCCCTGGAGAAGTTCACAGAGGCAGAGTCTCCCAGGCCAAGGTGATTGCTACATCTCTCCAGGGCCAGAGCACGCACGGAGCCCCAGGGAGCCGGCCGCCCTCATGGGAGCCTGTCGTTCTGATCTTCAGGGTGGGGCTGACCTAACACCTGGTCACACCCACAGCCAGATGCTGATGCCCTCAGGCGTGGCATCCCTCCACCACAGTGGGAGACGCCTGTCCATCATCCGCTGCTGCCGGGAAGTGTGCTGGCAGCCTCAGGGGCTCCCCCCGCCAGGCACTCCACGTCAGGAGGACACAGGGTCCCGCGCATCAGCTACGTCCAAGAACCTCTGCCGAGAGCACTCCGTCCAGACCGCACGGCTGCTTTCAGCTCTCAGAACCGAGAACCAGAGACGCACGGGGCTGGGCTCCCGGCCTCCTGCCTGCCTCTCTGGCGTGGAGAATGGCCGACCAAACCATCCCCGGAGAGGAGAAGAACTCTGTAGCAAAGAGGCTACCTCGCTGTCTGGAAGTTTCTCACCTTTCTCTCTCCAGCAGGAGCCGAGCCGGCACAGTGAGGACTTAGGCAGCTTCTTCCTCTAGGCTGCCCTGAACTTTCTCCGAATTCTCCCTCCAGCTGCACCTGCCCTCTGCCCCTCGTCTTCCCTTCACGTCAGACGCGCAGATGAACCGCACGAGCCGGGCAATCCTAAGCTGTTCCTGATCATTTACTGATGTGTGCAGCACGGGAGCCAGAGCCACTTGATCCTGCCGCCTCGCAATAGCCCCAGGAGTCAGGCACCCGTACGCCCACCTGGCCGACGAGGAACGCAAGCTCTGAGACCCTAGAGGACTCGCCTCGCGTCACTCTACGGTACGCCCTGGGGTCTGGGTCTCACCTGGGCGGTCGGCTCAGAGTGGACCGGGCGGATCTTAAGTTGCGGTCTCAGCGGAGACCATATTGCAAAGCCAACACGCAGGCGCACTGGGATTCTCACTGTGCCCAGCTCCTGCACTCGGGAGAGGCTCTTCCCGCTTCCTCCCTTCTCATTTTCTATTTCCTTCCCAAAGCACCAGCCCAGCTGTCTCCTGTTCAACGCGCGCCTCACTCTGGTTTTACATCCTTTGCAGCGGCTGCCTAACTTGGGTCAGCCCTGTCTTTGCTGGACGGGGGACAAGGGCCCAGTCCCCATGGGGGAGCTTGTGAGCTCTAAGTGCCACTCGGCCTCTTGTGAGGACGTCGACCACTGGTCACCAGCCGCCTTAGCGGGCTGGAATCCCTCAAACTCCCTCTGTTGATAAAACAACACCGCGAGCCTGCTTCCTGCCACGGCTGATCTCATACAAGGTGGGCTGGGGTCACACGGGGCTCCAGGGACCTCCTGGGTCTGAGCCGCTCTGGCTTCCAGAATGCTTCCTCTTACACAGCGCCTGGAACCCAGGACGGAGGAAGACGGAGTCCACGCCAGTGCCGGGCAGCTCTCCACCAGCAGTGGCTGCCCGGTCACCTGGAGAGATACCCACAATCCAACAGAGGCCCCCACTCCCTGGGGCGGCCGACCTCTCTGGCAGACTCAACGCGATTCCAGCTGCTTGGTGCCAAGCTGCAGGCAGGGGCCTGGCTCCCTCGTCCTGTCCCCCACGCCGACACCAGTCCTTGTTTCCATTAGCACAGCACAGGAGAGGCGCTGCCTGTCAGAGCCTCCGCTTCCGCCAGCTGCTCAAGGAAATCAAAGTGTGCTTGAGTCCTGGCGAGGGGTCACTCAGCTGTGGAAATGGCCAGTGACCCTGCAACCACTCGAGCGATGAGTGACAACCACGTCTCGGCGTCCTGCCTCTGTGACTCGCAGGCGTGGGCTGGTGAGCCCGGGACTTGCACACTCCACCAGGGAGAGAAGCGGCACAGGTGACGGAGGACCACAGATGCCCCGCTGCCTGTATACTCACCTTGAAGGGGACTCAGAGCAGGACCCTCACGCCTATCTCCAGGGGAGACTTTAGAGTGACGAGGACTAGCTGTGAAATGATAAACAGCAACCAAGGCTGTTTATCCACAACCCACACCGCCAGGCTCTCTGAGCTCCTTAAACCGCCGGCAGGAACCACACTTCCTGTCTTGCCTCGCCGTGGGCACTATCATCAGACCCTGTCCCCATACCCTCCCATCCCACTGGCTCCTAAGCTCTACCGAATCCTCACGGAGCTCTCCTGAAACCCTACCTGGGGTCCGAACAACTGGTTGAGACCCCAGCAGCTTGAGGCTGGTGTGCTAGGACCCGCCTGTGCCACGTGAGCCACGGCAAACGCGTCCCGGAGGTGTCAGAGCTGCCACCCCGCAGGAGTTAGTGACGCGGTTATCAGTCCAGTTAGGCAAAGTGGGGTTAGGACAGGCAGGGCTGCTCCCAGGTTACCGCTGCGACTCACCACTGTACATGTCAGGGTGGTTTCGTAAGGACGAGTCGTTATAGGGGTGGTCTGCAATAAACAAAAGAGGGTGAGCACACGGGGGCCACGGAGGAGTCACGGAGGCGAAGCCACACACAAACCAGGGCAGCCCCAGGGTTGGGGCGCAAAGGAAAGACGTGGCACACTTGGTGAGGGACGAGCAACACAAAACAGCCCAAAATAAGGGAAGAAGAGGTTAAATCCTGCAAAAGAAGGCAACAGTAAAATAGAAAGGAAAGAAATTAGGCTCCAACTTGACTCGCTTGGTCCCACTGCAGTGTGGCACGGACGAGACTCGGATTAGTGGCGGTGGCGGCGGCAGTCTTGGGCTGCCTCCTCCTCGGGGGCCTAGTGCCTGGGACTCATCCCCAGGCGAGCTCTCGGGGCGGCTTGAGGAGAGGGAGCGTTAGTGAGCCCCGGGGGAGAGCAAGGTCCCGCTGAACACAGGCTAAGCTGCAGTGGAGGAGAGAGGAGACAGTCCTGGACAAGGACAGCGAGGAGAGCGACCCCTGGCGGTGCCTGGCGACCAGCACCCACCCCTAGTCCAACGGGGGCTCCCCCAGGGTCTCTGAGGTCTCCTGGTGAGGATGCTGGGAGCGGCCCAATGAGGCTGGAGAGCTTGGTGGAGGTTTGGGCTTTAGGATTTAGAACGTGGCCGGCGCCGCGGCTCAATAGGCTAATCCTCCACTTTGCGGCGCTGGCACACCGGGTTCTAGTCCCGGTCGGGGCGCCGGATTCTGTCCCGGTTGCCCCTCTTCCAGGCCAGCTCTCTGCTATGGCCAAGGAGTGCAGTGGAGGATGGCCCAAGTGCTTGGGCCCTGCACCCCATGGGAGACCAGGATAAGTACCTGGCTCCTGCCATTGGATCAGCGCCAGCCGCAGCAGCCGTTGGAGGGTGAACCAACGGCAAAGGAAGACCTTTCTCTCTGTCTCTCTCTCTCACTGTCCACTCTGCCTGTCAAAAAATAAATAAAAAAATTTTAAAAAATGTTTTAAAAAAAAGGATTTAGAACGTAGCTCGAGACAGGGGAGAGAGGAGCTGTGAGGTCCACACTCTGGACCAAGACAGTTCTGCCTACTACGAGGGACCTCCTGGGCTCCTCAGGCCGTGCTGGGACGATGGCATTCCCACGGGGGGGGGGCCGGTGGCCTCGCTGCCAGCGCTGGGTAATCAAGACCCACAGGCAGGGTGTCCTCCTTGCTGAGAAGGGACAGTATCACGCCACCGTCCCGAGCGGCTTCTCACCCTCTGCCACCAGCACCCTTCAGCTGCAGGGTTCGAGTTCTGGCAGCACCCGCAGGAGGCTGTGAGGCTGACTGGCAGCCAGGCAGCCGGCGCGGAGGAGCCCAGGACGCACTCCAACTGCCCGAGGGAGGCCAGGTGCCGCGCCAAGACATTTGCATATTTGAAGAGTGATCAGATCCCCTCACAGCCAATTACAAGAGGGGGACGCGAGTTCTTTTCTGGGACTGGCACGGTGCTGCTCCCAAGTCTGCTTCACACCCCGGGGTGGGGAAAGCACTTCATGATTTGGAAGCATCTCTGAGGACGGGCTGGGGGGGGGTGGGAGTCGGCCTGGGAAGATCTGGAGCTCCAGGTGGGAGCCCATCCCCCACGGAAGGAGGAGGCAGGTGTGCAGGGGCAGGTGGGCTGGGGAGCGATTGCTCCGCCCCTCTCCTGGTGCGGGGGTGGGGGAAGCAGAGGCACACTCAGGGCACAGGGCCCTTCTTCCAGGCTCCCAGGCTACCAGGTGCAACAGGGCCTGTCTCTTACCAGGGAGCTGAGCCAGGACCAGGACTGAGCTGACCATTTGCGGATTCTGGGGACAGAGGAGAACTGCAGGGCGATTTTCAGGCTTTTTTAAGACTATCACTTGGACTTGAGAAGGGAGCAGGGGCAGTGTTGCAGCGTCTGCCCAGGGACAGCCTTGCCCCGTACCACGGTCGCCTCTTACTACAGCAGGGCCCTGAAGAAGTCTCGGAGCCGGCCACAGCGCCTGCAGAGTGGGCCGGGGGCCGCTGTGTATCTTTGGGTGCATCTCCAGCTGGTTTTGCAAAGCCTTGTAAGTTTCCCCGGCTTGTGTGAATGCCGGTCTCCCCTCTGGTGATGCAGGTAACAGCAAATGGGACGTGCTGAGAGGAACCGCCTCCCAGGTGGGCAGACACGGCCGAAGCACCTGCTGCTGCCCCCGCTCCTCTGCCCCAGCTCCCAGCCCGGACCTTGTTAGGCGCACACAAGGAAGCCTGTGTCCTTGGCAGCCAGAGAGGTGCAGAGAGCACTCCCGAACTATTTTCAGCAACTGTGCCCAATTCTCGGCTGGCTCGGATGCCCAGGACTTGCTTCCAGCCAAAGCTGCCCCTGGAAGAACTCCAGGGAGCCGGCAGGGTTGTGTTCGGTCACCTAGAGGGTTTCTTGTCACTGAGAGGAAAGAGTCTTCAATGGAACAAAGGACCCAGAAATGAAGCAAAACCAGACAGCCCTCGCATCCTCTGCTGGTGGAAAGGATACTTCTATAAAGCCCTGCTTGCACATGCTGTTTACACCTCTAACTGCTTAGGGCAGCCTCTTGCTCACCTGCACCTCCCGGCCTCTGCCCTGGACGGCAGAGGGCACCAGGCTGACTCCCAGCACTGCCCCTGGCAAGAAGCCAAGGACCCATGGTCTGCTCAGTGAGCAGCTTGCTCTGCCATCCTGGTGCTGGCCATGGAGGCAGGCCATGCCGTCCTCCCCAGCCCGGCTGGCCGGCTTGGGGAGGGGCAAGCAGCGGGAGGTGGGGTCACTCTCCAGGAACACGCAGGGCTCGGGGACCATCGCATCACGGGCAGCTCGCCGCCTGCTCGTCACAGCGTGTGGGGACGCCGTGGAGGCAGGAGGCGGCGACCAGAGGAGGGGACAGCCGAGTTCCAAGAAAGCAAGGAGAACAGAGAGAGGGCCAGGAAAGCAGGGGAAGTGGCGAAGGGAGCGAGAGAGAAAAAGACGAGATGAGGAACCCAGCAAGAGAGCAGAGAGGGCAGCCGCCCGAGGGGTTGATCTCACTGCCGTGGGAGCCCCTGTGGGCTGGGTGGACTTGACGGGCCTGAAGCAGGGACTGAGGGGGACAGAGGGGTGGGGGTCAGGACCCCTCTCACCTGGGCTGCTCCCCGCCTGCACCTGCCCGTGGGCTGTGGCGAGCCAAGGTTCGGCCTCTTTTCTCAGACCTGAGGGTGCTGCCGGCACCCACGTGGTGCTCCCCACCCAGCCTCCCCCACAGCCCTTGCCGTCCACAGCGTGGGAAACCGCGCTCACAGCAAGAATGAGGGACACAAAGGACTCTGGGGGGGGGATCTTCTGGACGGCGCGCCCCACATCCACCGTGAAAACCTGCCTAAGTGACTTCCAGCGCCCCGAGCGGGCGTGGGCTTTGCACAAACACCCTAGGCTGGCCTGTCCCCACCCCGGAGGGTGCTGGTGACGAAGCTGCCGTCTCCCCTGCAGAGGCCACCAATGCGCAGCTGGGCCAGGAGACGCTTCCTGGCCTGTGTTCCAGTCACACAGCATCAGGGGATAGAAAGCTAAAACAATCAGAACTCAAATGTACACCTGCAAGTTGCAAACACAGCAGTTCCACGCGGTTCCGCGTGCGCGTGCCTCGGAATCCAGTGACGTGTGCACTAACCATAACGGTCCATGCTATAGCTTTCTTTTAGAAACAAAGATAACTAAGCAACGGCTAGAAGTAAAACAAACAGGTGCAGGGGTGGGACCCCAGACGACCCCTTAAAGCAGCAAGACTCAAACTCCGGTGGGCACCCACCTCCCAGCACAGGTGCCGGGCCTCGGTCTAGCTGCCAGGTCCCCAGCAGCTCTGACCCCACCACAGTAGGAGCAGCACTGACTTGGATGTGACCAAGTTGGCCTCGCGGCTTCAGAAGCAGGGGACGGGTGTCAGGACGGCTGAGGCGGCTCGGGTACCGCAAGCTGGACAGGTGTCCAGGCGAGCTGCTCGGGCTCAGCGGGCGGCCTCCCTGGCCCCAGCCCCGGGCAGGGGTCTCACTTACTGGTGAGGACCTTGAGGGTGAAGGGGTTCTTCTGCTGGATGGTGTGGGTGAAGTGGAAGCGGGCGTTGCAGCTGTAGTCGGTTTGCATGTCCTGCAGTATCACGTTAGAGAAATACAGGTCTCCGTTGTGGCCCTGGGACACACGCTTGTCTTGGGTGATGGGCTCCATGGCTATGGGGAGGCAGAGGGCCAGGCTGGTTAGTAGCTATCATGCTATCACTTTTTTTTTTTTTTTTAATATTTACTTATTTATTTGAAAGGCAGAGTCACAGCAGAAAGAGAGGGAGTGAGAGATTGAAATCTTCCAGCTACTGGTTCATACCCCAAATGGTCACAATGGCCAGGGTTGGGTCAGGCCAAATCCAGGAACCAGGAGCTTCTTCCAGGTCTCCCTCATGGGTGCAGGAGCCCGAACACTTGGGCCATCTTCCCCTGCTTTCCCAGGCCATTAGCGGGGAGCTGGATCAGAAGTGGAGCAGCCGGGACTTGAACCAGCACCCACATGGGAGGCTGGTATTGTGGGCAGTAGTTTAACCCACTGCAGCACAGCGCTGGCCCAAGTCACCACTGCTTAAAGCACAAGGGATGCCCACCGCAGGGTGGGGTCGTCTTTCAAACATTCCCAAGCCCCAAGGGCTTCCTCGAGGCCTGCACAGGGCTGGCCACGGTGCTAGGTGCTGGTGAGAGACGACCAAGGAAGAGTCTGTCTTTCTAAGAGCTTCCAGGCTCCAGCAGAAGAGACGGCAAATAAACAAGTTACTGCAGCATGAGGCGGCACGTGGAATGAAGCTGGTGGGAAGGGGGTGGGTGGCGGAAAAGCCCCGATCCTTTGCAGGGGGTCCCGAGCTGAGCCCTGAGGAGGAAAAGACAGAGGAGCCCAGAGGCTCGCAGGCAGCAGGGCTGAGTGCACAGAGCCCTTTCAGAGGTGTGGCAGGGAGGCGGGGGGACGCTGCAGGGGCAGGGGGACTAGGGTAGGAAGGGGACCGGGGGGAGGAGCCCGGACTTCCCCGGGGTGACAGGGGAGCCCACGAGGACCTTCAAGCCCGTGAATGCAATCATCAGGTTCAAGCTTTTAGGAAAGATCGGGGAGACCGGGATGGATAAGTGTGGCCTGGGCCGGGGAGACGTCCACGGGGGTGGAGCAGCGAGGAGGCCCCAAGATCTGTTCAGGACACAACTCGGCAGCAGCGGAGGGGATGTGGTGGGTGGGGGAGGAGGGTCCGGACCATGAAGGAGCAAACCAGCCCCAGCCTGCGGCCTGTGAGCCTCCCCTGCAGATCTGCCCTGGGATGAGGGAAGGGCCGGACGGTGACTGAGCCCAGAGATCTGGCCCTGCAGCCACCTCCCGACGGAAGGAGGCAGCCGCTGGTGAGGATTCAGCGGTGGTGAGAACAGGGGAGGGGGCGGGGAGGTGGCCCATGGACCGACAGGTGGATGGCTACACAGCAAGGGAAGGACAGCAGCAGGAGCAGATGGAGGGACGGTGGGCCTCCGCCTGCCTCCGGAAGCCCCCTCTTCCCTCAATTGAAACAGGAGAAGTGCAGAGAGGCTGAACAAGCCCCAGTCCCCCATCAGCCAGAACCGTTTCTGAATGTGGTTACCCTCTCACATCTCTCATCATCACAGCCCTCGCCAAGTACTCACGGGGTGCCTGGCCCCGTGTTCAGCACTGCACAGACGAACCCACTCACCCCTGCCAGGATCCCAGCAGAGCAGCACAATTGAGACTGTTTTTTTTTTCCCCCAGAAGAGAAGACTGAGGCCTGGAGATGCTAAGTGCCTCTTGAGGCTGCGTGGCGACCACAGCGGGGCTGGGGCAGGAGCCCAGGAGCCCCGTGGCCGCCCTGTACCTGCCTCTCACAGGTCAAGGTCTGCTAGCTCTGGGAGCCCCCCTCCCTTTTCAGTCCCCCCAGCTCCCCGAGACTAAAACAGAAATAAGGGGCCGGTGCTGTGGCTCATCTGGTTAGTCCTCCACCTGCAGCATTGGCATCCCATATGGGTGCTGGGTTCTAGTCCCAGTTGCTCCTCTTCCAGGCCAGCTCTCTGCTGTGGCCTGGGAGGGCAGTGGAGGATGGCCCAAGTGCTTGGGCCCTGCACCCCATGGGAGACCAGGAGGAAGCACCTGGCTCCTGGCTTCGGATCGGCCCAGTTCTGGCCGTGGGAGCCATTGGGGGCGGGGGGTGAACCAACGGAGGGAAGACCTTTCTCTCTGTCTCTCTCTCTCACTGTCTAACTCTGTCAAATTAAAAAACAAACAAACAAACAAAAAAAAAAACCAAAACCAAAACCAAAACAAAAAACCAGAACTAAAACCCCAGGCCCCCAAGACTCACAGCTGCTCATCCAGAAGATGACTGGGGACGGAAGTCCTGGCGGGGGGTTGCACTGGAGCGTCAGGGGGGCGCCTTCTTGAACCACAACGGGGTCCAGGTTTTCTTTGGGCCACAGAGGAGATTCTGGGGACAAAGAGGCAGAGGAGGAGGAAGTGAGGTCGAGGGGCAGAGACAGGGGCTCCAGGAGGGGAAGGAGAAGGAAGGAGGTGGGGGTGGGGCGGCCCTGGCGAGGCGGGGGAGGGGCCTTTTGTGGGCATGGACGCCCCCTGCAAAGCCGCCTCCCCCTTCCCTCCCCCTATGCCCAGGGCGGCCAGGGAGGCTGCTGCACACTTTGACCTGGAAGTTTCCATGCCAGTGGACTTTCTGAGTTGGTGAAGATGCACAGATGGAGGGCACCAAAGCTCCCAGCCCCTAGCAGCAGGGCCAGTTCTTCTAGAATGATCTTCCGAACCCCTGCCCATCTCCCCAGGCCAGGCCACCCTGGCCCCGCCCTGCCACTCACTGGACACCTGCAGACGGATCCTGTTGGACAGGGCCGTGCCAAATTTGTTGCGGGCAAAGCACTGGTACTCGCCCTCGTACTCCTCGGGCCGCCCCCCGCTGCGGAAGTCAATCACCAGCGTCCCCGACCGCCGCCGCATGGACACGCGGGGGTCCTTGGCGATGTTGAAGAACCTGCTGTTGCGCGTCCAGTGGAAGCTGTGGACCAAGAGGGGGCAGGAGCAATCGAGACGGATGGGACACCCCCATCCTCCGGGCCAACCCCAGACCCACAGGCCCCGACTCACACCGAACCCCGGGGTCCAGCCCCACCCCACACCTCCAGACTGACGGCCCCACCCTGGCTGAGCAGCAGGCAGAACACCACGTCCCAGTCCCACCAGGTGCCTGTGATGGGTGGGGGCCTGCTGCTCAGGTGGTCCCTGAGGGTTATGCTAAGTGCACAGGTGGGCAGCAGGCTGGGATTTGACCGGTGGGAATACAGACTCAGCAACTCCTTCCCTTCTTGCTGTCAGGAGTGCAAACTCCAAGTCCCAGTTCACCCTAGTCCTGCGCCCTGGCGAGCCGGCTCTGCTCCTCCCACCTCCCGAATTTGCAGGCTGCCTGCGCCCTGCTCAGGGAGCGTGGAGGGTAAAGCAGAGGCCGCGCTCAGAGGCCTGGGAGCAGACAGAGGTTTTGAAAGGAACCTCAGCCTAACATGAGGGTCTCCAAAAAGTTCATGGAAAATACACGTTCTGGGAAAAACTCTGTATGGATTTCTAAGGTTTTCTGCATCCAAATAAGCTTCTCTCTCTCTCTCTCTCTCTCTCTCTCTCTTTTTAAGGATTTATTTATCTATTTGAAAGTCAGAGTTATATAGAGAGAAGACAGGCAAAGAGAGAGGGAGAGAGAGAGGTCTTCCATCCGATGGTCCACTCCCCAATTGGCCGCAACAGCCAGAGCTGCCGATCCGAAGCCAGGAGCCAGGAGCTTCCTCTGTGTCTCCCACATGGGTGAAGGGGCCCAAGGACCTGGGCCATCTTCCACTGCCCTCCCAGGCCACAGCAGAGAGCTGGATTGGAAGTGGAGTAGCCAGGTCTTAAACCAGAGCCCATATGGGATGCTGGTGCTTCAGGCCAGGGTGATAACCTGCTGAGCCACAGCACCGGCCCCACACTTCTCTCTCTCTTTTTTTTTTTTTTTTTTTTTTTTTTTTTGACAGGCAGAGTGGACAGTGAGAGAGAGAGAGACAGAGAGAAAGGTCTTCCTTTGCCGTTGGTTCACCCTCCAATGGCCGCCGCGGCCGGTGCACCGCGCTGATCCGATGGCAGGAGCCAGGAGCCAGGTGCTTATCCTGGTCTCCCATGAGGTGCAGGGCCCAAGCACCTGGGCCATCCTCCACTGCACTCCCGGGCCACAGCAGAGGGCTGGCCTGGAAGAGGGGCAACCGGGACAGAATCCGGCGCCCCGACCGGGACTAGAACCCGGTGTGCCGGCGCCGCAAGGTGGAGGATTAGCCTAGTGAGCCGCGGCGCCGGCTCCCACACTTCTCTCTTAATTCCACTTCTCCAGAAACTGTTCAGCCCTCCTAGAACTGAGTGCTGGGTGAAGAGTGGGGACGTTCCCCACCTCTGCTGGGCGGATGTGCACCTGCCACAGGAGATGCATCCTTGGCTGCTCTGCCCGTGACAGAACCAGGAAGGGCCGCAGGGGGAGGGGGAGCCACACAGGCTGCTCAGTGTCAGTCACTGCCCCTGCAAAGCAGCCCTGGGGGGGAAGACCAAGTCTCAGGGGCAAGGTCAGCCACCCTTCAGGCCTCCACTTAGGGTAAGTGGGTCCCTGCAGGCCCCGGGCTCACAGCTCAGTGCTGAACCGGCTCAAACAAGCCCCGAGGCCAGGATAAGGTAGCCCCAACCTGTGAGCCTGCACCCCGCCTCGCAGCTCCTGAGTTCTGCTGGGTGCTGCTTTGAATGCGGGAGACAGATAACTCACGCCGGCCCTACCTGCGATGCTCATCACGCCGTGGAAACAATCTGAGCTTGGGGTGTACTCTGGATCTGCACCCTTCACGCTGGGACCGAGAAAAGGCCCTTAAAGCCCACGCACCCCGGGGAGGACATGGTCCTGCCGCAGAGGGCGGTCAGGGGACGGGGCGAGACGTGAGTCACAACGCCTCCCACAGCCTGCACAGAGCGGGCTCTCCACACACTGCTGCTGACCTCCCACTGGGTCCTGATGAGCCACACACTCAGAAGGGAAGACCTGGGGCCAGTGCCGGGGCGTAGGAGTAAAGCCGCCACCTGCAGCGCCAGCATCCCGTATGGGCACCAGTTCCAGTCCCGGCTGCTCCACTTCCCATCCAGTTCCCTGCTGATGCACCCGGGAAAGCAGCAGGAGACCTGGGAGAAGCTCCTGGCTTCGGCCTGGCCCAGCTCTGGCCGTTGTGGCCATTTGGAGAGTGAACCAATGGATGGAAGATCTGTCTCTCTCTGCCTCTCCTCTATAACTCTTTCAAATAATAAATAAATCTTTTAAAAAAGGAAGACCCGAGGTAGCTGGGAGGTACTTCCTGGCAGCTGAACGCGGGTAGAAGAGGGGACACCGGGCAGTGGTGTGACACTGAAAGTCAGAAGCCTGAACTCCAAGTCCTGCATGGTCGCCGTGGCTGCACACGAGCCCCTGATGTTTCCTTGGCCCCCAGGGCCTTATTCACCTTCCCCCAGGTGGGCTCCCAGGGGCCACTTCTGGAGTGAGTGGCCCTAACTTCCCAGTTGCCTCACTGGCCTCAAGCACCACCAGGCTAGAGACAAAGCTGCTGGTGGTGGTGGTGGGGGGTGCCCTCCTATTCGCTCCCCTCCTTGCCACTCACCTGGGGGCGGGGTTGCCCTTGGCTTCACACTCGATCAGGATGTTGTCCCGGGGGTCCACGATGTGGTCCTTCACTGACTGCTTGGTGATGGTCGGAGGCTGGGTCACTGCAACAGGGCACACCACGGGCGGTCAGGGAGGCCGGGACCCCTGTGGGCCCTGGCTTGGGAATGGCGGAAATTAAGAGCTTCAGGAGCCACGTGGACAGGGAGGCTTGTGGGGGAGCAACAGTGCCCCATTCTAGAGACCCAGCTCGGGGGGCTGCAGCACAGGGCACAGGTGTCCACGGCCCGGTGTAAGAGGGCTCCCTTTAAGATCCCAGGAGGAACTGGAAGCCTGGCGGCTGTTTCTGCCATTCTTAGCCCAGTGCCCTGCGCAATGCACAGGTTTTCAGTACATGTTTGTTGAATGAAGGCGGGAACGAAAGCAGCCAGACTTCCAAGCTTACACGCCTTGATGGCTCCGGGCACTGGGGGCTCGGCGAGGCCAGGGCTGAAAGAGGTGTTGATCCAGAGATGCTCCCAGGGACTTGTCTGCACGCAAGGGCCTGGATCCTCTCACGCTGGGTCCTGAGCCCCAGCGTTTCATATCGGGACAGGCACCAGCCACTGCTCTGTAGCTTGGTCAGCTCTGACCCAAAGACCTTCTCCCTGAACCTGCTCCTCCGCCTTTCCCAGGAACAGGCTGCTCCCTGGCGTAAGGACCCTGCTACGGGGCCCCAGCACTGAGAAGCCCTGGGAGAAGTCTCCGCAGGTCCGGGGGGCAGCCACTGTCCCAGTCTCTCCTCACCTGGCCTTCTCCCTGCCACCCCCTCCTCCCTCCCACCTGCCAGAGGCACACGGGGGACTTACGCTCATTCTGAATGCTTGCTGTTAGTTCCGATGGGTTAGCATGGGGTGAGGAGAAGAGAAGACGGTTACGGCACAGGAACATCCCCGCCCCGCCCAGGCGTTCTCTCCCCGCAGCAGGCAGGTAGGGTGAGGCGGGGCGGGGCGGGGGGCACTGTGCACCCAGCCGCAGGTGGCTCAAGTCCTCGAGAGCAGGGCTCGGGAACAGGCTCAGTGAGTGCTCAGGGCAGGTGCGATGCCTCCCCTGGGAGACGGTAACCACACAGCGGAGCAGAGGGACCAGCTCCTGACCAGAGGTGCTGCCTGAAAGGCCACCGCACACCACTGAGGGACGTGGGCTCCAGGCCAACAGTGCAGGGGGAGATGGGGAGGCAGACTGAGAGGCTCAGAGGGGGATCTGAACCCGCTATGGAAGCCCTGAGGCCCAGGCCTCACTGCTCTCCTTCCCTCCTTCAGGACAGGAAAAGACACCTCCTCTCCTCTCCCCTCTTTTCCCCCCTCTCCTCTCCTCTCCCCATCTCTCCTCTATCCTCCTCCCCCCTCCTCCCCCCATCCCTCCTCTCCCCTCCTCTCCTCCCCCTCCCCTCTCCCCATCCCTCCTCTCCCCTCCTCTCCCACCTCTCCTCCCCCCTCCCCTCTCCTTTCCCCATCCCTCCTCTCCCCTCCTCCCCCTCCTTCTCCCCCCACCTCTTCTTCCTCCTCCTCCCCCATCCTTTGGGAAACTCGAGGGCAAATGCGCTGCTGCTGCCCTGTTTCTGGCCGAGGGTCCCCACCTTACAGAACCGTGCTTCCCAGCAAGACTCTGGGGGATGTGGCAGAGCCTACAGTTCCACTCTGGGCTTTGTTTGCTTTCTTTCTTTTTTGTTAAGATTTATTTACTTATTTGAAAGGCAGATTTACAGAGAGGCAGAGGCAGAGAGACAGAGAGAGCAAGAGAGAGGTTTTCCATCTGCTGGTTCACTCCCCAGTTGGCAGCAACAGCCAGAGCTGAGCTGATCCGAAGCCAGGAGCCAGGAGCTTCCTCCAGGTCTCCCACACAGGCGCAGGGGCCCAAGGACTCAGGCCATTTTCTACTGCTTTCCCAGGCCACGGCAGAGAGCTGGATCGGAAGTGGAGCAGCTGAGACTCGAACCGGCGCCTATATGGGATGCTGGCAATGCAGGCGGTGGCTTTACCCGCTACACCACAGCGCCAGCCCCTCCCCCTCTGTGCTTCCCATGAAGGTCGTAGAGAGGCGGGGGGAGGGGCACAGATCTTCTGCAGCTCTCACGTCAGATGTGCACGCGCTCCACACAGGTGCACGTGGGCGAGGTCCAGCGTCTCAAGCTTTACCAGGCACATGAGTCACCTGGGATCAGACTGAAAAGCAGGTTCTCAGTCCGCGGTAGAGGGCGGGGCCTGGGACTCTGCATTTCTGACAAGTGCCCAGGCCACGCCCATGCTGGTGGTGTGTACACCATACTCTGGATACCAAGGTTTTACTCATTTTTTTTTTAAACTTTTATTCGAGAGGAAGAGAAAGCTCAGCTGGTGCTTTAGCCAGGCGCCCGATGACTTGAGCCATCACTTGCTGCCTCCTAGGTTCTGCACTAGCAGGAAGCTGGAGTCCTGACCTGGAGCTGGGGACCGAGCCCAGGTCCTCAGGTGTGGGACACGGACGTCTGACCTGCGAGGCTAAATGCCCACCCCCGGATAGCAAGGATTTAGCTGGTGTGTTCTTTGCGAGGTGGGGGTGCAATCTTGGTTGCACCCCGTCTGCAGGGACAAGAACGCATGTTTCCTCCTCGTGGGTGGAACGTCACGGCACTCTCAGGTCCTGGGCAGGCATCCCAGGGTGACCTGTTCAGAGCAGGTGCTTCCGGGGGGACCGGAGGCCGTGCAGAGCCATCGTGACCTCCACGCCTTCTGCTCTGACTGCAGGGAGGCGTGAAGAGGACCCCGGGGTGCAGAGAGGGTGGCCACAGCTAGGCCCAAGAGGTACAGAAGGAGCCACAGGAGGGGAGGAGAGACGCACGGCGCGGGGTGCTGAGGAAGGCGAGAGTGAGCGCCCCGCAGGGGAGACCAGCAGCGCCTCAAACTGGTTCTCCCCAGGGGCCAGGCTGTGTGGCCGTGGGCGCACGGAGGAGGCGTCTGGCATCACTGCTTGCCCGGTGCTGCCTGGGCAGCAGACAGAGGAAGGCAGGGTGCAGGGGCAGCCAGCGGCGAGGGGGTGCATGTGTGCTCCCTGGGGCTCCCCGCCGCGGCCTCCGCGCTCGCCTGTGGTCTTCCTGCCTGGGCCAAATAAGGCAATTCTGGAAAGACGGAAGTCAGCAGAGTTGGCATGGAGGGGCGGGGGTGGGGGCTGCAGAAGGGGCCATTCCCAGGAGAGCACGGGTGATGTCTCAGCTCACTGCTTTTAAGATTTATTTGACAGGCAGACAGGCAGATAAGCAGACAGGCTGACAGGCAGACAGGCAGAGAGAGAGAGACAGAGAGAGAGAGAGAGAGAGATCCTCCATCTGCTGGTTCGGTCCCCAAATAGCTGCTGTAGCCGGGGCTCAGAACTTCATCTGTGTCTCCCACGTGGGTGGCACAGCCCCAAGCACTTGAGCCACCACCCTCTGCTTCCCAGGAGCATTAGCAGGGAGCTGGACGGGAAGAGGAGCAGCTGGGACTCTGAACAGGCCGTGGGCGCTCCAAGTGGCAGCTGAGCCCACTATGCCACACCCGCTGGCCCCGAGCCCATTCCTTCTGACCACAGCCCGGGCCCCTGGCTTCTTCATTTCGAGACACACAGCCGAGGTCTCCTGGGTCCTCACATCCAATCGAGGCCCTGGCCTCACGGCGCTGGGAAGCCTGACGCAGGATGTCCCTGTGCGCACGGGCTGCGGGCTGCGGGCTGCTCTCTCGGAAATTCAAAGCCTGGCTCACTGGGATGCACCCTAGACCCTGTCCGGCGACCCTCGATCCCGAGGCCAGAAGTCACTTGGTGAAGATCACACAGGAGGGAATCCTGCTGCGGGTGGATCCCAAGCCGGGGGCGGGGAGGAGTGGGTTCGTCCGGCGGGGCCTCAGCACTACGTTCTCCTCGACACTCTGGACACGGTGAGCAAGCAGGGAGAGGGCTGCAGAGCAGGCTGGGTATTGTCCCCAGCCCACAGCGACTTCTCTGGCCAGGGCCCTCGTGAGACTCTGCTTGCCTAAAGGGACGATGACATCTGCAGCCACCACTGAGCTACAGGGACAGCATCAACCCAGAAGATGAGCTGCCAGGGGACAGCAGTGGGGACAGCCTGTCTGGGCACAAGGACACCGGCTCCCGTCCAGCATCGCACCACCTGCCCTCTCTCCTGCGGAACTCGCCGGCTGGGGACTTCTGGCCGGGCAGTGAATGCGCTCTTCTGGTTCCAAGGGGGAGGAAATGCAGGCGGCTGGGCTCTGCAGGGGGCGGCAGACGCCAGCCAGCCGGGGGACCAGGGCTGCTGCTTCCGGCCTCTTTTCCCAGCCTGGCTCTGGTGGCTGCGCCCTCGGGCATACCCCTGGGGGGTGGAGAGTGAAGTGCGCATGTGTGTGCGTGTGCACGTGCAGCCCGGCATCCTGCAGTGCTGCTCAGGACGCGGCTGGGAGGCAGTGACTCCCCCCTCCACTGCCCTCCTCTAGGTTCCCAGGAGAGAACTGAGTGCCCTTGACACTGGGAGGAGACGGAGGGCCAGCTTCCAGCAGACTGGCTGCTGGCAAACCCACTCTGGCCGCCCCGGGCACTTTTCTCAGGTCAGGCTGTTCTCCTCGGGCCGGGGAGGTGGGGTGCATGTGACTGCACTGGCAGGCGCAGGGCCAGAGGCTGGGCGTCTCGGCGAGGGACTGTGCAGCGGCCCAGGGCTCTGCTGCCCCAAACCACCCAGACAGGATGCAGTGCCCGTCTCTCAAGCTCAGACGCTGTCCCCTGAAGGGTCACAATGGCCTCCTACCCGAACCCCTAGGCAAACAGGGAAAGCCGAGGAGGCCTGAGCTCTGCCCAGCCCAGGGTGAGCAGACGGTGGGGCTCAGCTGATATGGGGAGGGAGAAACCTGTCCGAGGAGACCCTCTTCCCAGGGCCCCCGGGGCCTCCATGAAGGGCTTGCTTCCCTGCCTTCCTGCATTCGGCTTCCATAGACTCAGCCAGGAGACGCCCGCTGGGCACCCAGGGGTGCCCCCAGCAGCCCGAGCTCCTGCCTGGGCACAGCCTGGGTCACCCCTCCGTCAGGGAAGCGCTATGGTAACATGCTGGGCGTGCCACTTAGTTGCTGGTGAGCTGGCGACAGTGGCTGGATTTCCAAGTGGATCAGCTGTGAGACCCACAGGAGAGGGGACGTGGGCAGCACCTCTGCCCGCTACGGCGAGCTGCGATGCCCGTGAGTTCCAAGACAGAATGAAGGGAGGAGGAGTGGGCGTGCTGAGCGCCATGGTGGCGGGGACGAGACCCGGGTTCTTTTCCGATGCTGTCGCCTGTTTTCTGCCTGACTCTGAGAAAGAAAGGGCTTGCATTTCCCTGGACACATGTGGAAAGGGAAGGGGGTTCCTCCCAGCCCCTCCTCAGGGACACTGGGATGGGGAGAGGCTGGAGGGGAGGTCACGGCCCCCTCTGCCCTTGGGCCACAGACAGTCTTTGGAAAGATGTGACACCTGCCATGTGTCTGTCTCCAGGAGGGCTTCAGGAACCCAGACTCCCACACAGACGCCAAAGCTCTCTCTGTGGGTTCACCTCGCCCTGGGGGCCCCTCCCACACGGGCCTCAGGATCAAAGTGTCAGGGAAACGAGAGAGAAGCAGTAGAGCACGCGCCTTCCCCACGCAGTGATAACCCACACTCCGGGACGTAGCCTAACACGCTCCTGATTGGGGTTGTCTGCCTGGGACCGTCCACTGTTCCCGGGAACCTTGGGAGAGTCGCCTTGAGCCAGTCGCGCAGACGGTAGCTCCGGCAACACTTCCCTTCCCCGCCTTCCCCTCCTCACAGCACGGTGCACACGCACGCACACGTGTCCCCGGGCAAGCGCACACACTTGGGGCTACTGGCTGGCCCTGCCCATCCTGCTTGCAGCTGCACGTGCATCTCTGGGGCAGCCTTGGTTGGTGCCCCTGGGAGGGAGAAGGGGCTGGCTGTGGAGGGCTCGGTGGGGGCTTCCTGCAGGCTGCGTCACTCTTGTGCTTCCTCCCCAGACGTCTGTCAACTGGAGAGAGCCCAAGTCGGCTGGCACCATGGGGGTCCCTTCCCTTCCCTGAAGCAGGGACCGGAGGCTGCAGTGTCACGTCCCCACCTTAGCGCTAAGTGTCAGAGCTGCGGCACAGGCAGCACACCCTACAGGCGGGGCCAAGGAGCCTGGCTGCCGACCAGCGGGTGTTCTTGAATGTGGCGGTGGCTACAGCCGGGGGGGACCCCGTGGTGAGCACGGCCGCTCACATCCTTACGGCATCACGGTCGAATCTTAGCCCTACCCCCGAGAAGAGGATGACACACACTTCCCACAGAGGACCTGGAAACCAGCAAAAGCAAGCCACCTGTGCCTGGGTCTCTTCCGGTGGCATGAATCTCTATTTAATGTCTCACTCAGCCACGTCTGCGAAGATATGTTCCCTTCCTGACCCACCCCAGACCATCCGTCCACCTGCTCACCCCAGCCAACAGGGCCTGACGCGTCCAGCTTTGGCCATCCCAGACTTCCAAAAGGTAAATAAGAACAGTCTACCCACCCTGGACCCCAAAACTGCTCGAGACCAAACGGGACCGGGGAGGGGAGCAGAGGCCGGGCTCCAAGCAGCGCTCCGAATCCCTGACTCTACAGGCTCACCAGTCCCGAGGCAGCAGCCCTGCCCCTTAGCGTGTGGGATTTCAGACTCAAAGCCTGTGCTGCTGCTTTGGTGAGAAACCCAGCTCTGAGTGCCAGAGTCCACTGCTCCCCTCTCCGCTGGCCTCCACGCCGGCAACTCTGCCCACAACCGGTAGAAAGAGAGACAAGGGTGAGCGGGACTCACGGTCCATGGGAATCTCGATGGCTCCACCAAGTCCGAGGACGCAGAGGAGGAAGGCTGCGTGGACCCAGGGCGGCGGCTGCGGCCTGGCCATCCTCGGCACCAGGCCCCGCTCCCTGCTCCCCGGCCCTCGGGGTCTTGCCGCCTTGAGCCGCTCCAGCTGGGCCTCCTGGACAGAGCTCAGCTGTGGAAAGAAACACACAGCAGGTGAGTGTCCCTTGAACTTGTGCTTTGCTGCAGTCATGCTACAGGGGCTGGGAGGCCTCTCAAGGTCCCCTTGGTCCTAAAACAGGCTTTCCTGAGACATCTGAGACTGAACCACTGGGAGAGGGGAGGGACATCCTGGGCGCTACAGAATGCTTAGCAATCCTCCGCCTTACCCACTAGGTGCTGTAGCCCTGCCACCCATCAAACGTGGCTCCAGGCATTGCCACCTATGTCCTGTCTAGAACCACAGTTCTAGATAGAAGGACAAGGCTGCGTAGAACAGTCGGAGAAGCAGACACGGGCCCAGCCTTGAGACGCCACGCCCCAGGGTGCAAGAAATGCTCTTGTCTCTTAGCTGCTCCGGACACGCGCCCAGTGTGCCTGGGGCTGAGGGTGTACGGCGTGGGGCACAGAGCTGAGACCACCTTGATGTCCTGCGGTCACAGGGGAACACTGGTGGCACATCACAGGTTAGTAAGGGAAAAACTTGGCTGTCCAATGGCTGCCTTTTTATTTTAAATTTTTTATTTGAAATGCAGAGAGAGAGTGTGTGTGTGTATGAGAGAGAGAGAGAGAGAGAGAGAGAGAGAGAGAGAGAGAGACATCTTCCATCTGCTGGCTCATGCCCAAAATGCCCACAACACCAGGGCTGGGTCAGGCCAAAAGCTGGGAGCCAGGAACTCCACCCAGGTCTCCCACGTGGGTAGCAGGTGGGAGCAGGCTCAAGAACTTGAGCCATCATCTGCTGCTTTCCCAAGCTGCATCAGGAGGAAGGCAGAGAGGAAGCAGAGGGCCAGGACTTGAACTGGTGCTCCAACAAGGCACACAGGTGTCCCAGGTGGTGGCTTCATGTGGCTGTGCCGCAACGCCGGCCGCCTCTTCTTGATGAAGGATCTCGGCGAGTATTTTGTGCAGCTCCGGGATGGGGGTGGGCGGGTCCCTGATGCGCCTCTAAGCCAACGGCAGTGCTGAGACGGTGATCAGAGGCAGGATGCTGGGGGTCAGCAGAACGAGCAGTATTCTGCCAGCCCGATGACCACCGTCTCCAGCACCAGGAATCGCTCCAAGGTCACAGGGATGCGACACATGGCTGTCCACGGAGCCCAGCACGGGCTGGGACAAACTCTTCTTCCCCTGTTCCCGAGAGGGAAGAGCTTCAAGAAGGGTCTGCAGTACAGAGACCGAAACACGGCTCTTGAAGCCTGCCTGAGGCTCTGAACCGCGGGGTCCTGAAAAGTGGTCCAGCGGCTGCTCCCCAGGGGCCTGAGGCCACGTGGAAGGCAGGAGGTGGCTCCTCAGCCGTCTGGACCAACGGCTGCCTCTCAAAGGGACTCCAAGTTCTGCACTTGCTCTCCCGCAGCAGCCGGAAGCGCACAGCCCACAGCACCCCTGCTCCTCTCCACCTAACTGATGGGGAGGAGCGGGGCGGGGTGGGGCGAGCTCCTGGGAGACAGGGTCCCCCTTTGAGACCTGGAGCAGAAAGCAGCTCCCTGTGCCAGGAGGTGGAGGTGGAGGTGGGGCGAGCGAACGACTTGCCTTCCGACAGCAGCTTCCTTCCTGGGCACCGGGTTCCACACCGCACCCCCCCCCCCCCCCCCGCAGCTGCCTCATGTCTATTTCTGGATTGTACCCACTTGCGCCCCTCCCACTGCCACCACCATGGTGGTTTGGAGCACCATCTTCCCCCGCCAGGGCTGCCGCAGCCTCTCCGTGCCACCCCGTGTTGCCTCTGCTTCTCCGCCCCTGACCGTGGACATTTAGAAGAGCAGAGGCAACAGGCCACGCCCAGCTCAAGCGTGAATGTCTCCCTACCAATGCCACGCCCTTGGCCCTGCGCCCTGCGCCCTCTGCAGTCTCGGCTCTCATCGCCGTCCGTGGCCCTCCGGCGTGACCAGTGCTGCCTTCCACCAGGTCTCCTCGTGCGCACTGCTCTGTATTGCTGACTTCTGCACAAGCCTGTCCAGGCCACTCTTTGGGTGCGTCCTCTCCGACAGGGATTTGCCAAGCGTGACTGTGCCCCTCACCCCTGCTCCTCAACACCCACACCTACCCCACGATGGCCCTTGCCCTTGGTATTCATGCCAATCCCACGTCACTGCCTCCCCCACAGAAATGAAGGTTCCACAGGGAAAGTGCCCAGTCATGTTGACTGCCCCACTCTCAGAACTGACCACAGTAACCGAACAGCAGACCCTTGAGAACATGTGATGGACTCACGAGGAACTCAGCCAATGAATGAATGGATGGATGAAGAAACCAGTTGGGGACCAGCGCTGTGCCACAGGCTAAGCTCCCACCTGTGGTGCCAGCATCCCATATGGGTGCTGGTTCTAGTCCCAGCTGCTCCACTTCCAATCCAGCTCTCTGCTATGGCCTGGAAAAGCAGTAGAAGATGGCCCAAGTCCTTGGGTCCCTGCGCCCACGTGGGAGACCAGGAAGAAGCTCCTGGCTCCTGGCTCTGGAGAGGCCTAGCTCCATCTGGGGAGTGAACCAGCGGATGGTAAACCTTTTTCTCTCCCCTTCTCTCTTCTGTAACTCTGCCTCTCAAATAAATAAATAAAATCCTTAAAACACACAAACACACACACACACACACACACACACAAAACCAGAAAAACCCACTTGGATCACAGGTTCTTGGACTCCTTGTGGTGTCCTTGACAACCACCAGGGGGCGCAGGAGAGCACATGCCGTGGCCCTAGGGCAGTGCCTGGTGCTGAAGGACTCCCTCGATGCCCTCTGGCCAGGAAACCACGCGTCGGGAAGAGGGTTAATGAGAGAGCAGACAACCTTCCAGAAGGGCCAAGACATCACAGGAGGGTTTTGGTTCTTTTTTTTTTTTTTTTTTTTTTTTTTTTTTTTTTTTTGACAGGAAGAGTGGACAGTGAGAGAGACAGAGAGAAAGGTCTTCCTTTGCTGTTGGTTCACCCTCCAATGGCCGCCGCGGCCAGCACACTGCGGCCGGCGCACCGCGCTGATCCCATGGCAGGAGCCGGGTACTTATCCTGGTCTCCCATGGGGTGCAGGGCCCAAGCACTTGGGCCATCCTCCACTGCACTCCCTGGCCACAGCAGAGAGCTGGCCTGGAAGAGGGGCAACCGGGACAGAATCCGGCGCCCCGACTGGGACTAGAACCCGGTGTGCCGGTGCCGCTAGGTAGAGGATTAGCCTAGTGAGCCGTGGCGCCGGCCGGGTTTTGGTTCTTCGTCCTAACTCTCCAAGACGTCCCTCACGCTGACCTAGCCAGAGCCCTCGGGCACTCTTCCGGGCTTCTTTATCTCCAAAGGGCAGACTGGGATCACCCAGCAGAAGTTAGCACGCAGGGGTCCTGGGCTAGGGGAGGGCTCTGCACTCCTCCGGCGGGGGCGACGGAGACGGCCCCAGTCTCAGCTCCACCACCGGCATGTTTTGCTCAGGAGCTGCCGAGCGACACACAGGGCCAGCCACGGGGAGGACGTTTTAGCCGGGGAATCGCGACGGAGCCAGGAAGCCAGAAGCTATTCATGAACCAGAAACACGCAGGCAGGAAGGAGGTCCAACTGTTCGGGACTTTTTGGACTCATAATTTTTTTAAAAAAATATTTTGTTTATTTGAAAGGCAGAACAACAGAGAATGAGGGAGAGACAGAGATCTTCCATTGACTGTTCAGTCCTCAGATGGCCTCAAGGACTGGGACTGGGCCAGGTCAAAGTCAGGAGCCTGGAACTCCATCCGGGTCTCCCAGGCAGCGGCTTAACCCGCCACACCTCAGCACCGGTCCCTGGACTCGGAGCTGAACACGCAGCAGAAGTCCCCAGACAACCCCCGTTAGCTGTAGGCCTCCTCTTCCTCCTCACTCGGGAACGCAGCTTCCCCAGCGAGTCGCAGATGAGGAGGAAAACGTACGGATGATGCAGCTGAACACAACCCCCGAGTTTCACTTGAGGAAACACCGCCCAGAGTCGGAGGCGCCTTGCCTGAGGTCCCCCAGCTGTGAGTGGCAACGCGGGGAAAGGAACCCGGGGCTCCCGCCCCCCAGCCCAACGCGCTCCTGCCCAATCTCCCCGTCTCCTGGTCAGAAAGCCACGTGAGTTCCAGGGCGAAGCCGCGGTTCTTAGAAGCCAGTCTGGCAGCTGCTCAGGAAGTTAAGCGTAGAACTGCTCTACGACCCTGCGGCTCACTCCAGGGACCATGCCCGAAATGATCAAACACGCAGACACGCGTGTTTACGGCAGCTCCAGCACAACAGGCAGAAGGCACAGAGCGCCCAGATGCCCACGCACAGGCGACCAGATGGACACACTTCAGCGGACTAGTACGCAGCCGGAGCAGCAAGGAAGTACATTCCACCTGCTACAGGGTGGACGAACCCCGAAGCACGCTCAGTGACAGTCACATGCGGAATGAGCCAGAACGTACATTCCATATGAGAAATATCCAGGACAGGCAAGCACGTGGAGAGAACACGGACTGGCGGTGAGCAGGCGAGTGGTGAGGGACTGCTTAGTGGGTTCGGGGTTTCCTTTTGGGATGATGGGAATGTTTTGGGACTAGGCAGAGGTCACAGCTGCACACTTCATGAATATCCCTATGCCAGTGAACCATGCACTTCAGAACGGATTCTCAGGGGCAGGCGTCTGACCTGGTGGTTAAGGTGCCCACGCCTCCCAGTGGAATCCCTGAGTTTTAGACCTGGTTCCTGCCCCGGACCCCAGTTTCCTGCTGATGCAGTCCCTGGGAGGCAGTGGGGCTGGCTCAGGTAACTGGGGTCCTGACACCCACATGGGGCGCCTGGGTTGAGTTCCTGGCTTCTGGCTCTGGTTCAGCCAAGGTCTGGCTATTGCAGGCATTTGGGGGCTGAACCAGCAGATGAGTGGGCACTCTCCTTCCTGTCTCTCTCATGTTCTACGAGTTTGCCCTCACTAAAGATGCAAGGGATAACACTACTCTGCTTAATGTGCTAAGACAAAGAGCAGGGTGTGCGTCTGCGCTTGTGTGACATGGGCATGTGAGGGCCCTCACCCCCCGGCCGGGTGCGCTCAGCTTGGAAGACAGGCACGTGGTTCACAGCCCTTCCCATACACCAAGAGAACTCTCATCGGGGCCAAGCAAGGGGAGAACCCACAGTTCGCATGGGCAGGTGCATCCAGTGCTGAGCCCTAAGCCCCTTGCAGGCTTCCTCCTCCTGAAAGCCAGGCAGAGAAGGGCAGGGGTCCTAAAGGGGAGACACGGATGAAATCCCCATTTCCAGGTCACACGCAGTGACCACACAGCCCTGCTCCACGGCCCTGGCCCTCATCACCCAGCGTCCTCTCCTGGTCCTTCCAACAACACAAGAGGTGACCGCTTAGGGGTGGAGGACAACCCCGGGCGGGGGTGTGGCCTTCCCAGGTGAGGTCTCGGTGGGCGGGGGTGGGGATGAGGAGAGGCGGAGGTGCTCGGGCAGGCTGAGGCTGCTGCCGGAGAGGGGGCCGCGGTGCCCACCCTCCCGACCTCCCGACGGAAGATGGAGTGGAATTTTCTGCTGACCTCTGCAGGGCAGAACCAGCACTCCGCACGGGGGGGGGGGGGGGTCCCAGAGGGGCACAGGGAAGAAGCACCCAGTGACCCAGCGCCCCCATCACACCTTCCAGGAAATCAAACACGCTGCCCACGCATGCACAGACAGCATGGACCGGAAGGACTCTATCATATCTCATCAAACAGGTGGGAGTCAGGTAAGGGCCACAGATTACATCAGAGAGGGGCCCCAAGGCAGGGGGAGAGCGTGAGCTAAAGAATGCAAATAAACCAGCAGAGAAATCGCGCGCCAGCGGACACAACGTTATCAACTGCGGACACGAACAATCCGATTCCTACACGACTGGGGTGCCCCTGCCCCCCCGGACACCACACGCTCCCAGCCCCCCGCACACACAGGGAAGAAATGAGAAGAAATCGGCCACCTAAACAGGAAATGCTGTGTCCCGTCACACAGTGATCTCACCTCCCGTAAAGAATCCCAATGGCACTGGGTCAGGTGTGTTACTGCCAAGCTTCCCACATAGGAAGGAGCACCGCCGGCACTCTTCACAACGAGACATTCCAGCACCCTCAAACCTCAAGGCAGGGCCAGGCCACGCTGCAGATCTGAACGTGAGCACCCGTGGAACCTGCTGTCCCACACAGGCACTGTCCACACCCTGGGGCGGCCTGATGAATCTCCAGGTCTTCGCACGGGCAACTCAGGGCAGAAGTGTCTGGATGGGGCATGCGTAAGCTGGGGAGTGACCAGGGAAGACCACTGGAGGCCCGGGTTGAAGCCACCCCCCACCTGGAGAGAGGGGCCGTGGGCAAGTCTGAGCCTTCGGGGCTTTGTGGGTCTCATCTGAAGAACGAGATCGTAACAGCAGCTGCCCCAAGGGCTGCAGGGACGGCCCACTGCGTGCTTTCTGGGCACTGCATGGACACAGAGCAAAGCTGGACAGGTGCTGGCTGCCGCCGCTGGGTGGGGTCCAAGCCCACGGAGAGGCGGCTCCCTCGCTGACACCACCGATAACCGTACTCGGAGGAACGATCCGTCCACAGTCACCGTCTGCTTGCCTCTCTTTCTTTGTTTTTCCGGGTCCTGGTTCGCTTTCTTTCTCCAGATTGGGGGACCCCTAGTGTGGATTCCACAAGCTGTCCCTGGCAGGTGG
Source organism: Oryctolagus cuniculus (assembly GCF_964237555.1). NCBI lineage: Eukaryota > Metazoa > Chordata > Mammalia > Lagomorpha > Leporidae > Oryctolagus > Oryctolagus cuniculus. Next base: position 20,323,802 of record NC_091444.1, on the reverse strand, counting down.
ACGAGATGCCCACGGCTCCCGCAAGCTGTCGCCATCGGGGACTCCCCACGTTCCCGCAGCACCCCCACCCCAGGCAGGCTGTGCTGGTGGCCACAACACATGTGACAGAGAGATGGGCGGTGCCGAGACGCGGCTCAGCCGGCAGCACTTCACATTCTGGGGTGGAAGCTGCCTCGGATCCAGGGTGGCCTCAGTGGCCCAGGACACGTGACAGACGGTGGCAGACGCTGGTCTGGGGGAGCACAGGCTACTTCGAGAAGCTCATGGAAAAATGGAATTAGAAGATGCGTTTAGGTGGCAGACGCTTGGCACAGAGCAGTGAAGTCGTCTCCTGGGACACCTGCCTCCTGTATCAGGGTGCCTGGTTCAAGTCCTGGCTGCTCTGCTTCCAACCCAGCTCCCTGCTAATGCACACCCTGGGAGGCGGCAGTGATGGCCCGAGTACGTGGGCTGCTGCCACCCACAGGAGAGACCTGGGTAGCTGGCTTTGGCCTGGCCCAGCCCTAGCTGTTGGGGGCATTTGGGGAGTGAGCCAACAGACGGAACATCTGCCTGTCTCTCCACCTTTCAAACAAAATGAACATAAATAAAAATGTAAAAGATGACCTTATTTTGGTGCGAGTTTTTCCAGGAACTTTTTGAAGGCCCCATACATAGGTGGAGGAGACATACGGTTTACGGTTTCGCTCACTTCAGCAGGGAAGGCAGAAAACAAGTTAACAAAATACCAGGATGCAGTCAGTGCAAGGTGGGCGATGCAAGCAGCCCGCACAGCGATGCTTAGAGCAGCTTATACCAATCACCACCAAATGCAGAAGCACCAAGGATGCCCTTCAGGGGCCAGCGCTGTGGTGTAGTGGGTAAAGCTACCGCCTGCAGTGCCGGCATCCCATATGGACACCAGTTCAGGACCCGGCTGCCCCACTTCTGATCCAGCTCCCTGCTATGGCCTGGGAAAGCAGTACAAGACGGCCCGAGTCCTTGGGCCCCTGCACCTGCACTGGAGACCCAGAAGAGGCGCCTGGCTCCGGCCACTGCAGCCAATTGGGGAGTGAACCAGCGGATGGAAGACAGTCCCCCTTGGCTTCTCCTTCTCTCTCTGTGTAACCCTGACTTTCAAATAAATAAATAAATTTTAAAAAGTAGGTGAATGGATAAACTGTGATACATCCAAACACCAGAATATTATTCATCCCTAAAAAGCAAAGAGCTGGCATGTGCGTTGTGGCGCAGCATGTTAAATGCCTGTTCTGCTTCTGATCCAGCTTCCTGCTAACGCACACCCTGGGAAGGAAGCAGATGATGGTTCAGGTCTTGGGTCCCTGCCACGCCCCTGGGTGACCCAGATGGGGTTCTGAGCTCCTGACTTCGGTCTGGTCCAGCCCTGGCTGTGACTGGCATTTGGGGAGGAAGCTGAGGATGGCAGATTTGTCTCTGTTTCACCTCCCCTCTCCCTCTCTCTGGCGCTCTGCCTTTCCAATAAATAAATTCTTTTTTTCTAAAGATTTATTTTATTTATTTGAAAGACAGAGTTACAGAGAGAGGTAGAGACAAAGAGAGAGGTCTTCCATCTGCTGGTTCATTCCCCAGATGGCCACAACAGCTGGAGCTGCACCAATTCAAAGCCAGGAGCCAGGAGCTTCTTCTGGGTCTCCTACACGGGTGCAGGGGCCCAAGCATTTGGGCCATTTTCCACTGCTTTCCCAGGCCACAGCAGAGAACTGGATGGGAAGTGGAGCAGCCAGGTCCTGAACCAGTGCCCATAGGGGATGCCGGCACTGCAGGCAGTGGTTTTACCTGCTACGCCACAGCACAGGTCCCCAATAAATTCTTTTTTTTTTTTTTTTTTTTTTTGACAGAGTGGACAGTGAGAGAGAGAGACAGAGAGAAAGGTCTTCCTTTTGCCATTGGTTCACCCTCCAATGGCTGCCACGGCCGGTGCACTGCGCTGATCTGAAGCCAGGAGCCAGGTGCTTTTCCTGGTCTCCCATGGGGTGCAGGGCCCAAGCACTTGGGCCATCCTCCACTGCACTCCCTGGCCACAACAGAGAGCTGGCCTGGAAGAGGGGCAACCGGGACAGAATCCGGTGCCCCGACCGGGACTAGAACCCGGTGTGCCGGCGCCACAAGGCGGAGGATTAGCCTATTGAGCCACGGCACCGGCCCCTAATAAATTCTTAAAAAAAAAAAAAAAAACAAAAAAAAAAAACCATGACGAGACACAGAGGAAACTTACGTGAGAGAAACCAATGAGAAAAGGCTACCTACTCTGAGTCCAGCCATCTGCCATTCTGGAAACGGCAAAACTGGAGACAGCGAAATGATCCGTGTCGCCAGGGAGCGAGGGGAGGGACGGGCAGACGGGTACAGGGGAGTCTCAGGGCAGCGACACCGCCCAGCGCAGTGCCGTGGGGGTGGGGACCCGGCATCGCACATTTGCCAGAACCATGCAAGACCACAGGGAGCGCGACGTGCAGCAGGACTCTGAGTGACAATGACGTGTCAATCAGTGGCCACAAATGCACCACTGTGCCGGTGGGTGCGGACCGTGGGGGAGCTGGGGGTGGGGACAGCATCCACGGAACTCTCCATCTTCTGCTCAGCTTTGCTGTGAACCTGGGGCTGCTCTAGGGAATCAAGTCAGGAGGGAGGGAGGGAGGAGGGCAGACAACAGGATGCCGTGGTAACGGGCATGAGCGGTCAGGGACCACCTCAGAGAAAAGGCGACATCTGACTCGGAGCCGAGTGACGAGAAGAAGCCACTTTTGCACAGATGGTTCAGAAAAGAAAAGCATCCCAGGTAGGCAGAACTGCTGAAGCAAAGGCCCTGAGGTAGGACTGTGATTGGCAGACGGGAGGCACCGGCAGAAGCCCGTGTGTCTGGAGCGCGGAGGATGCCGGGAGAAGAAGGGACGAGCCCGAGATGGAGGGGAGACGAGGTACTGAGACAGAGCTCTGAGCGTGTACTGCATTCAGGGGCTGGCGGTGCGGCGCGGTGGGTCACTGGTAACCCACGTCCAAGTGCCCATTCAAGTCCTGGCTGCCCTGCTGACGCGCTGGGGAAGGCAGCGGAATATGGCGCAAGTGCTTTGGGCCCAGCCACCCCCACGGGACGCCTGATGGAGTTCCTGGCCCAGCCTTGGCTGCTGCAGCCTTTGGGGACTGGACCAGCGGATGCGAGAGCTATCTGTCTCTCCCTGCCTTTCGAATGAACGAACGAATGGATTTTTTAAAAACTGCACTCAAAGCATGCGGGAAGCTATGGCAGGGTTTCAAGCCCCCGCCTAACAGGATGAGGTCTGGCTACTGTGTGGAGGGCAGAACGCACAGGGCAGGAGTGGAAGCAGGGGCCAGGGCCGGTGCGGGGCCCTGCAGGCTGCGGGCGAGGCCGGCCCTTCACTCCCACACGCAGGTGTCCCGGCACCGTCTCACCCGGTGCAGCCGCCTCGTGGCCCCGCGGGGGCTAACACAAAGTAGTCAGGGTGCCGAGGGCTGAGCGCGAGACTTCTCAGGAACCTCAGCGCTGGCTTCACGCGGGGTCCAGGGAATGGCGGCTTCTCCGGGAGCGTCTCAGGGGCCGTCTCCACCGGGGCTTGGGGAGGAAGGGGCCGCGGGGCGCAGGACCTTCCTCCACGCTGGCTGGAGCAGCTTCTCAGCACAGTCTTACGGAAGCCTCCACCTGAGACAGGATTCTGCAGTATGCTCCCAAAGTGACCACACAAGATGCCGAGCGTCCAAGGAGCCTGCCTCCGGCTTCCCACAGCAGCCTGAGCGCACCCACGGCCTCTGAGTTCTCCCCCCTACCCCGCCTGCCTTTGGGGCCCTGCCAGATTCACGTGGCACCGGCTGACTCCCTGGTGCCAGCAGCCCTGAGTAAACTGCTTCTTCCGGCCTCACCGGGGTGGCCTTTGTTCCCTTCCATGCGGCTTTGACTTCCATCACCCCTGCCTTTACTGCTAACCTCCTCTCCCCTAATTCTTTGCCATCTCCCAGATTGGGGTCCTTGTGGTGACACCTCCTCTGGGAAGCCTCCCCGGGTTTCCCTGCATTGCCCATTCTCACCCAGGCCGGTTGAGGTCCTCACCCTCTGCATGCTGGGACGCATCCACCATAGCTGGGTCTGTTTCCCCATCTACCCCAGGAGGCCCCTGAGGCCACAGACAGGGAACTGTTGTGCCTGCACAAGGTCAAGTACACAGACAACATACACACATCTGCGGGAGGCTTAGCCAGCACCCACGCCATCCTCCTCCCAGCCAGGGCGCCCATATTCTTCCCTGGAGAACACCTCTCTGCCCCCGTCTCAGAGTGATTCCACCCCAGTTCCAGGGCTGGGCCTAGTTGGGTGGAACACCGCTACCGTCATCGTCCCCACCCTCTTACCACCCGACCCGCTTAGGAACGGGCACAGCAGGGGGCACTTGGCTCACAGACTTTACTGAGCCCTCCGGGAAAGACAAGTGTCTCCTCTCTTGGGAGAGAGGCCCTGCGGGGAGCACCCATAGAGGGGGAGGCGGGAGCTGCAAGGGGTGGGATGGGGGTCCCCCGCGGAACGTGAAGATGACCCAGCACGGCCAGAGGCAGAGAAGACGGCTCCTTTGTGCCGGGGTTTGAGTTAGACTGATTGAGCACTTCCCGAAGCCAGCTCGAGTGCGGGTTTTTAAATCACACACGTGTGCGCACATTAAACGTTCCCTTAAATTTTTAAGCCAGCTGGAGCTGAATTTGTCATCACTCAGGCTGATGGTGCTGTCAGAATGAGAGCTCAGAACGCCGGCTGAGTGCCGGAGCCTTCGTGGCCCCCACTTCAGCACAGAAGGGCGTCCCCCCTCCCCGCCCCGCCTGGCCGGGCCCCGCCCTCCACCGAAGACGCAGCTGCGAGTCTGGTCAGGCAGGAGCCCGCGGCCTCCCCACGCACGGCGCAGTGGCTTGCTGGTCTCATGGACGAGGCTTTCATTCACGGTCCACGGCCTCTGCTGTGCTCGGATCTCGCTCACTCCTGCCCCAGCCACGCTCTGCACGCGCCCCTCCCGACTTCCCGCTGCCCCTCCACGTCAGATCCTGTGCTCTGGGGGCACTGAACGTGGCTAACCGCTCCGTCCACCCTGATGGCCCCAACACAGCCCCGGCTCTGGCCCTGCTGAACTCTGTGGCAGCCCTGCTCGTGCCTCTGGACTCTCACCCTCCACCTGCTGCTCCTGGAACCTCCTCTCTGTGGCCACCTTGTTGGCAGGACCCAGTCAGGTCACCCAAGCCAGATGCAGGCACTGCCCAGACCCCACCCTCTCCACTGCTCTTAGCAGGTGCAAGGTCCTTGGCCTGCCTGCTCCCGCCCGTATTACCTTCCCATACGTCCAACTGCTGTAGTAACAGAGCAGGTCTCCTCGGCCCATCAGCCCCTCCTCCAGGTTGCTACTGCAGTGACGTTTCTATCCCCTGACCAGGTCGGGGCCCTGCTGGAGACCCTTCCAAATCACCCCAGCAACTGGTAAGATCCAAGCCAACTGCCAGGCACGCTGGCGTGTGAGGCTCCCGGAGGCCTCGCCCACCCACACCCCGGCTGACCGACACACCACACTGTGCACCTGCCCCACGCTGCACCCCGCCAACCTCCGTGCAGGAGGGCCTCCCTCCCCGTCCCGCGGCCAGGTCCTGCCAGCCTGGAGACCCCGCTCGGATGCCCGCTGTGCTCTGTGTGCCTTGTCCCTCACAGGGCAGAGCGCCACTTCCACTCTCCCAAAACCTGCCTCCCTGGGCTCTCAGCGCACTGCGGGGACACTAAGCAAGCATCATGGACAGCACAATGAAAAGGTCATTTTGGTGCAAAATGCAGACATTCATGTATGCATTTTTTTAACATAATGTGCATTTTCCACGAACCCTGGGAACACTGCTTGTATAGGTAAGGGTGGGAAACTTCCAGAGGAGGGCGGGAAAGTCAGAGGCCCAGGCTCCCTGAGCCGTCCAGGCTCTGAACCGCACAGGCAGAAGGTGAGTGTGTGGCACACATGTGTTCCAATAAAACTTTACTCATAAACACAGGCAGTGAGCAGAACTGGCCCTGGGGCTGCGGTTGGCTGCCTCCTGGCCCAACCCTCTCCCCTCCTGGAAAGTCCTTGGGCTCAGACCCTGCCTTGTTCACGCTGTGCCCCCAGCGCCCGGCAGGGAATGTTGGCCGAATAGAAGATCTAAGGCAAGTCCCACGTCTGCCACTTCTATCTCTCATAAGTCTTTTGTCAACCTGAAGCTGGGAATAGAGATTCCTGTCTTGCCAGCTCCTGCGTTGTGGCGAGAACTGACCAATGACCCGGCCCAGGGATAAGCAGCACAACACGGGCCGGGCCATGGGGCTCCTCCTGACGTGCTGCAGTGGCGCCACGGGCGAGGACTTTGTGTTTTCTCTGCACACGCAGTGGGGAGGCTCAAGAAGGGCTCAAGGAAGCCCAGGTCACTCTCTGGCCCGCAGTGCGCCCCTGTTCTGGGAGCCAAGCCCCGGGGGAAGCTGCTCAGACCGCATCTCCCCTTCCCTCCTCCACTCGCCTTTCCCCAGCTCCTAGACCTGGAGGTGCCCTGGGCAGGGGGAGGGGGAGGCAGAGAGGGAGGGAGACGGCTCAGAGGTCCCCAAGGCCCCCGGGACTGGGTGGGAATCGGCGGGATCTGATGACTGAGTGGTGTGAGAGGGAGGTTTCGAGGTGGGACACGGGACCGCGATGGCGCCGATAGCGGGTATCAAGAACACAGAAGTGGGGGGCACCTGGCCTAGCAGTTAAGATGCTCACGTCCCTCTTCAGAGAACCTGGGTTCAGTCCCTGACTCCAGCCTCCTGCTGGTGCGGCCCCCGGGAGGCAGCAGTGATGGCTCAAGCACTTGGGTCCCTGCCACACTCATGGGAGACCTCGATGGGGTTCCTGGCTGTCAGCTTTGGCTTGACCCAGCCCTGGCCACTGGGAGCATCTGGGAACGGACCAGGGAATGGGATGGGAGCTCTCTCTGTCTCTCTGCCTCTCAAATAATAACAAGAAAAATGCAGCCCGGGGGAGTTGCCTGGCAGTCCCCATAGCGCAGGGCAGTCGAAAGCTTGGAAGTGGGACTATGATCGCATCGACACCCCTAGGGCCTGCAGGGACTTGGGGACTGAGGTGCTGAGTGACCACCAACAGCTGAGAGCCGCCCAGGCCACATGCCAGCAATTAGCTCCCGGAATCAACCAATCAAATGCCAGCAAAGGAACACTTCACACATCCCTTTCCCGGGAAACCACGGCTGAACAGACAATAGGAGCCCAGGGGACCTACTGCAGAATTCAACCATCCTGAATCAGGTTAAAAAATGCAGCAGGGCTATGACTGTGCTACCTGCAAGCAGGGGAGGTAGAACAGGAGGAAACAGGGGTACACAGGTAAGGAGTGGGCACACAGGTGCTCCCCAGGGAGCCAGAAAGAGCTCACGGTTCTCCCCAGCAGGGCCAGGGGGTCCATGAGGGTGACGGGCAGGCAGGCCTCTTAGGTGGGAGCTGAGGACGCAGAGGGAAGGTGTTGGCCGAGTCATCAGGTCCTCATACAAACAAGCAACGTTCACAGTGGTTTACACACACACAGGAGTCAGAGTGGCTCAGGCTGTCACCACGACCCCCATCCACACCCACGGCTGCTTGCTTTTCCCTTGGAGAGGAGCGAGCGAGCCGTGGCTGTGACAGGAACAGCACCCGAGGAGCCTCCGCGGGAAAACCCACACTCCCAGCTCAGCCCCGTCCCCCACGGCCAGGCCCCCGCCCTCCCCCACAGGTTCACCCTGCACCGCTGGTGTGCTGGAAATGCCAGGCCCTCCTTCCCCACCATGCGAACTCCCTCTCCAAGGCCCCCAGCGGCCACTCCTCCACAACTCTGCCCCCACATCCCTGTTGAGAGCAGGCGGCCAGCCCCTGGCTCCCCAGTCCCGGTGCTCACTGCCTCCTACCCTGTGGGCTGTTTTCCCACGTCCATCTCCTGCACCAGTCTCTGAACTTTTTTTTTTAATACTTATTTGGAAGGCAGAGAGCAACAGGCATAGACGGAGCCAGGTCCCCAATCCACTGGTTCACTCCCCAGTGCCTGCAATAGCAAGGGCCGGGCCAGGCTGAAGCCAGGAGCCCAGCACTCCATCCTGGTCTCCCACGTGGGTGGCAGGGACTCACCACCTGCTGCCTCCCAGGCTGCACATTAGCAGGAAGCTACAATCGGACACAGAGCCGGGACTCAAGCCAAGGCACTCGGAGATGTGGGCGTCCTAACCACTGGGCCAAACAGCCACCGAGACTCCAAACTGCTTGAGTTAGGGCCAGTGTCTGGTCTCTGCAGTGAGATAGTCCAAGAGACGCCCCTGGGGTGAGTGACAGCCGTCTTATCAGACACTGCCTGCTACTGGGAGCTAAGGAACCCAGCAGCAAATTTAGTGCACTAAATCCTTGGTTGACGCAACACATAACAGACCCGCCGTTACAAGATGAGCCTGAGTAATGAAAGTCAGGGCAGCATTGCTTCAGCACCCTCTGGGGAAGGGGCTACACCCACCAGCACACACACACATCGTACAACTCACCTCCCCCCAGGAGCACCTGACCTCGACGCCACGCTCGGTGCCACGCTGCTCTCCCTGTCCCACGTTCAAAGGCTCAGAATCCAGGACTGCGATGCTCTGAGCACCTGTTGCCAAACTGGCCCGCCCCTGTTGCCGGCCCCAAGCCTCGGCTGGAGGCTCGGGCTTGGCTGCAGGGGTTCTGAAAGGCACCCTCAGCGGACGGACCGACCTGGGCACCATCAAGAGCCCCATCCCCCTCCTGCCCTCTGACCCCACTGCCACTCCCCTTCCACCTCTTACTCCAGGGCAGGAAGGAGGCAACAGATGGCTGCCAGAGTGGCTCCACGCCCTCCAGCTCACAGGCATCTGAAGGCCGGGGCCATGGGTTTCCTAGGAAACTCCAAACGCCACCTATTGACGGCCACCAGCCTGTCCCCAGAAGGCAGCACACCAGCATCAGAAGGGGATGCAGGGGTGGGGGGAGCAGCTCCCAGCTTCCTGCTGCAGAGCCACAAGTCTTACCCTTCTCTCCCTCTTGGCCCCACACAAGATGACCAACATGACCAAGGTGACCGTGTGTCCCAGTCCCCTTTCTGTAGGGCAGCGACCACACCCCACTCACCAGCCTGCTCCTGGAGCGACAGCGTCTTTGCCTGCGTGGGCTCCACCTGCCAAGGAAACCTCCTCAGTGGGACTGATGTCCCCTTGCCAGGGGAGGGGGGGTGTCTCCATCTGCTCCATGGCTGGGTTTCACGCCTGGCTCCCCCTCATCGTCAGGGGAGTGGGGAGGGGGCGGGGGCTGTGTGTTTAACTATTGACAGCTCTCAGCAGCCAGGCCCCTCCCTCCCTGCCTCACTCATGGGGATGGGGAGGCAGGGTCAGGTGGTCCAGACGCCCTTCTGGGGAGGCTGGGAGGGGCAACACCTGGGGTTTGGATTAGGGATCTGGCTGAAAAGCAGCTGCTTCCTGCTCAGCACCCAGAACTAATCTACACATTGAAACCTGAACCCCTTGGCTATTTATTAGGGTGGGGGGAGGGTGGGGACCTTTGCCCTCAGTGGTCACACCAGGTTCTCCCTGGCGAAAAGTGTCACACACAAGCCCCCCAGGCCCAGGGCCCCAGAAGGAGGTCACATCACCCACAAAGTGTGGCTGCTTCTCTGGTGGGAGGTGCCCGTGTCTCATAGCCAGGACACAGAGGCTTCCCAGTTCTTTGTCATTATGACTCAGTGCAGGTCAGCCACCAACACTGTCACCACGCGCTGGCTGTGGACCTCTGGCTGTGTTTCTATTTCTCCCCTAATACAACCACACTCCAGTGCGCATCTTTGTGCAATTATCCAAGGCCAACTGGTGTACCCAGCCTGCATGGACGCCCTGGTGTACACGCAGCCCTGGTCCTCAGCCTGGTGCTTGCTGCCACTAGGAGCCCTGGGAGAGGCATGGCCAAGCCTCCAACCCGGCCAGCTCTCTGGCGTTCCCTGCAGGCTGCGCATTTTCTCCCCATCCCCGCTCACACATTCGTCCCCACAGCAGCAAAACGGAGGAAGGTGCAAGGCACGGATGAGGCTGGCAAAGGTGGCGATCGAAGACACGGAGGGGCTGCACAGTCTGGCTTTTCTCAACATCCGTCATCGGGGCCCCACTAGTCACGGAGCTCCGACCAGTCTCCAGCCACCCAGACTGCAAGTCAGACGGGCTGCAAAGCCATCGGAGGTCACCAGCTCACACAGCGTGCCAGGGCCTACGCTAGCCTCCAGCTGCAGGCTCAGGCCAGGAAGAGGGGGGCCCAGGAGGAGATCCACGTCTGCCACCGGCAGCAGGAAGGAGAGGCGCAGCCCCCCCCCCCGGAATTCGCGCCCAGCTTCTCACTGCCCTTGGGGAGGCAGTTTTTACAGCGAGCAGGTGCACATCTGTCTCCTTCACAGCTGAAGAGGGGCGCGGGAGATTCCCCAGCCCCCTCCCCGAGAGGGGCTGCCAAGGCACCCGGCTTCTGGGCACCAGGCGTGGGCAGCACTGCTGCCCTGGGCTCTGCCACTTAAGGGGGGAGGCTCAGAGGAAGGCTGGACGGAACTGGTGATTGTCCTATGTGACTGGTTCCCAGGATTTTAGGAACCAGGCGGGAGAGATGGAGACTGGAGGCAGAAAGCCCCAAAGGGAGCCCAGGAATCAGCATTAGAAGACCCAGGTTCCTCAGAAGTTTTGCGTGGGGCTCCCACAGGGCCCACTCTGTGGGATGTACAGGTGACCAAGCCGTGGTCTGTCCATGCCGCGGACTGTCAGTCGGCCCCAGGGAGGAATGAAGCGCTGGTATAACCGGGGTTCACAAAAAGTCGTGGAAACACAAAAAATGACAAACCCAGGCCCGGACTTCAACATTTCTTTGCACCAAAATAATTCCATCTCGACAAACTTGTTGAAACACTCTTGCTTTAAAATAGGGCTGAACCCTGAAAACACCTGACTACATAAAGGAAGCCAGACACGACAGAGCGTGTGCTGTGTGGCTTCATGGGACACCAAGGATAGGCAAATTGAGAGGCAGAAAGCAGAGGAGCGGGTGCTTGGGGCTGGGAGAGGAGGTGGTGATGTGCTGGAGGTCACTGCACTGGGAACTGCCCCCTCTGCAGGTGTGCAAACGCAGTGCACCCCAAAAACCACGGCACCAGGTCCCCCATGGGGTTGTAGGCTTTGCACAATATGTAAATTATATCCCAACACAGCCGCTATTAAAAACACTAATAGAAAAATATTAACAGAAAACAGAATTTCACAAGGAATTGGAAAGCTTGATTATGAAAAAAAATCATGATGCTTTAAAAGGAAAAGCGAACAATTAAATGTACAAATGTAGTTTCAAATGTTTCAAGGAATTATATTAGTTTCTTAATGGGACTGAACAGGGTTTGCTAACATGGGATTTATGAAAAGAATCAGATAATGCATTGATTGAAATTAAAAATCAAAAGAAGAATTAGGCTTGGAGATTTACAATTTTAATACATTGAATACTGATTAGTTAAAAAATAAAAATCAAGGGGCCGGTGCTGTGGTGTAGCAGGCAAAGCCGTCACCTGTAGTGCCAGCATCCCATGTGGGCACTGGTTCAAGTCCTAGCTGCTTCACTTCCAATCCAGCTCTCAGATATGGCCTGGGAAAGCAGCAGGAGATGACCCAAGTCCTTGGGCCCCTGCACCCACGTCAGAGACCCAGAAGAAGCTCCTGGCTCCTGGCTCCTGGCTCCTGGCTCTGGATCAGTGCAGCTCTGGCCATTGCGGCCAACTGGGGAGTAAACCAGCAGATGGAAGACCTCTCTCTGTCTTTCTCTCTGCCTCTCTGTAACTTTGCCTTTCAAGCCTTTCAAATAAATAAATAAATGTTCTTAAAAAATAAATAAAAATAAGAATTAAGAAAAAGACCCAGGGCCAAGTTCTCGTGTGCAGGACACAAACCATCCAATCTGTCTCCCTGGGAAATTACAGGATGCTGGCCCAAGGGAAGGGGGCTCCGGAAGATCCAGAACTTTCTCCCTGTGACCAGCCTCTCCAGGAAAACAGTTCCGCAAGCCCCACCGGTCCCCTCCCTGCAGAGGCCAGCCTCCTCTCCCCAAGCACTGTCGAAGCCTCCCAGGCTCCCTGGGCAGTTTCCCTGCGAAATACAAACCAGGGGCTCCTGAGGCCCTGCCGTCTGGCCACACCTCTTCTACCAACCGCCCCGTGTGGACACACCCTTCTACCCACCTACCTACCAACTGCTATGCCACAGATTCTAAGCCTACTTTCAATGACCTCGACTCTAAAGGCATTTGAAAACCAGAGGCTTTGGGAAAGCAGCAGAAGAGGGCCCAGGTCCTTGTGTTCCTGCACCCACACAGCAGACCCAGAAGAAGCTCCTGGCTCCTGGCTGCTGGCTTCAGCCTGGCCCAGCCCTGGTCTTTGCAGCCATTTGAGAAGCGAACCAGTGGATGGACAATCTCTCTCCTCTGTCTCTGTAACTGGCTTTCAAATAAATAAATAAATCTTAAAGAAAGAAAGAACCACAGGCTAAGCTGAAACAGAAAAGGAGGGCCAGACCAGAGCAGAAACGGGGGGTGAGGAGCAGATGACCTCCGGCCCCTAAACCAGATTATGAGCTTCTCTCTTTTTTTAAATTTTTATTTGACAGGCAGAGTTAGTGAGAGAGAGAGAGACAGAGACAAAGATCTTCCTTCTGTTGGTTCACCCCCGAAATGGCCGCTACGGCCAGTGCGCTTTGCCAATCTGAAGCCAGGAGCCAGGTGCTTCCTCCTGGTCTCCCATGCGGGTGCAGGGCCCAAGCACTTGGGCCATCCTCCACTGCCTTCCTGGGCCACAGCAGAGAGCTGGCCTGGAAGAGGAGCAACCAGGACTAGAATCTGGTGCCCATATGGGATGCCAGCACCGCAGGTGGAGGATTAACCAAGTGAGCCACAGCGCCGGCCCCTTATGAAATTCTCAAGGGCAAAGGAAGTGCACTCTGCTTTTTCCCTGTTCCTTCACAGAGCGTCATCTTGGAGCAGAATACCCAGTGGTGACGTCATCTCCAAGCTGACTACACACTGTTGACATCATCTCCGAGCTGACTATGTAGTGTTGATGTCATCTCCGAGCTGGATACCCAGTGGTGACGTCATCTCTGGGCTGATTACCCAGTGGTGATGTCATCTCGGAGCGGAATACCCAGTGGTGACGAGGCACAAGCTAGGAAACCACGTGACCAGGGAAGCCCGCTGACTGGGGTTCAGAGATTTAGCTCTGAGAGGAAGCAGTGCTCAGGAAAGCGCCCAGACCTGGCGCACACACACCAGAGTTTCAGTCCCACCTCCGCCATTTACCTGCTATGGCATCTGCAGTGGTTTCTTTATTCTCATTCAGTTTCTTGCCCTCTGGGGGCTGTGTGGTGCAGTGCCTTAAGCTGTTGCCTGTAATGCCCGGATCCCAGATGGGCGCCAATTCAAGTCCTGGCTGTTCCACGTCCAATCCAGCTCCCTGCTAACGTGCCTGGGAAGGCAGTGGAGGATGACTCGAGTCCTTGAGTCCCTGCACCCACACGGGAGACCCAGATGGAATTCCAGGCTCCTGGCTTTGGCCTGGCCCAGCCCTGGCTGTTGAGGTCATTTGAAGAGTGAATCAGCAGCTGAAGGTCCCTGTTACCTGGCCTCCCAAATAGATAAACTCTTTCTTCTTTTTCTTTCCTTTTTTAAAAGACTGAGATACACACACTTCCTCACTGCAGGCTGCTGTGACAATGACAGGGCTGAACGAGCCGGTGTCTGCCTGGTGTGCCATTTGTCACGCGGATTTGGATAAGCTCGGTTTTCAGACGGACTTTGTACGTCTACAGCGCAGACGAGGCCTGGGCAGGTGACAGATGTCGGCTCTGTGGCTAAGGCATCGTTGTTTACTGTGCTGATCAGGCACGGGTACCGTCGGCTAACGAGAACACAGAAAGGGGGAACCCTGCAAAATCCCAGACCAGCCACAACACCCGGGGCTCCCCGCTCCCGCCTCTGCCGTGGTCTCTTCTGCTACAGCCCTCCACACCCCTCGTCACACCAGCTTCTTCCACCTGTGACCCACGACCTCTGGTATCTGCTGCTCCCCGCTGAGGTCAGCCAGGGTCAGGTCTCCTGCAGTGGCTTCCACTCTGCCGTCCAAGGGTAGCATGTTCCCAGTTACATTTGTTGAACCCCCGTCTGCTGCGATACTGGGAGGAGAGACAGACAGCAGGAGGGAGCAGCAGCTGCTCCCCCCACCCCCCTGCCTCCCGCATTTACATCCAACACAGACATCGGTCTGCGTCCAACTGCCAGCCCGGTAGGCTTCCACAGGCTGTGGGAGAGGTGCAAATACAGGCGGTCGGGAGGAGGAGAGTGGGGGGAGCGCCGGGGGAGGCAACAGACAGGAGGGCTGCTCCCTGCCTTAGTCTGTCTGGGAGTCGGCTCGTGGCTTGCAAGGCGGTGCCGGCTCCTCTGGCAGCAGAGAGGGAACTGCTTGTCTTGGACCCCCCAGATCCCTTTCCCTAGGTGACAACCTAACAGCCCAGCCTCTGGTAGAAAGGTGGGTGTGGGGGCAGCAGCAAAGGCCAGGAAAGGTCTCCAAATGAGTGTACGCCAGAGAGGAGGCAGAAGGCACAAGATACCAAGGGGACCGGTTCTCTCTGTCGCCACCCATGTCCCCAGGCCCAGCCCCGCACAGCTCAGTGCCCACAGCAAAAGCTGGCGAAGCCGGGGCTGCCTTAGGGGCCTGGAATTGGTTTTAGGTCAGGGGATGGGGAACAAAAAAAGACAGTTCCTAATGAAGCCCCTAGACCCACCCCCATCCATCCATGGCCGTGTGTAGCCGCAGTGTGGGGGTGGAGGCGTTGTTTCTGGAGAGCTGGCTTCCTGCTGATAGCCAGAAGGGCTTAGAAGCGTGAGTGCAATTAACCAAATGGAAGCATTTGGGAAATGGAAGTCCCGGGATGCGTCAGAGGGCAGGTGTCTGCTCCGGGTGACCTGAGCTGACCCCGGCTGCAGCGCAGCGGGTAGGAGGAGAAGCTGCCTGCCAGGGAGGTGTCTCCTGCGGGAGGAAGCACAGGGAGAGGCTTGGAGCAGATGCTTGGGGCAGCGCCAGATGGCAGTGGCCGGGGAACAAAGGCAGAAGAGCCGGAGGGAAGGCGGGCAGGGACCCGAGGGCTCGCTCCTGAGGGGCTCCCGAGCTGGAGGACAAGTCACAGTCACACGTGGAGCTGGCTCAGGAACAGCCATGCAGGGCTTGGATGACACGTGGAACAAGCCCCCCACCCCACCCCCCAGCACACACCGGCCCCAAGTCCAAAGGGCCAAGTGCACAGGTCCCAGGGAGAGAGGGGCTGCAGGACTCGAGCCCGGATGCTGGCGCTTCCTTGGGCTTGGGGCAGGCTCCTCCACCCCTGCCATCAGAGGAAACTCTGTCCTGGGCTGCAGGGAGGACGGATCCCTGGGGACTGCAAGGGCCCTGGAGCACGGGGAGCACGGGGAGCATGCGGAAGCTGGGACTGACCCGCATGACGACCGCCATCACCAGGCGCCCCCACGTCAGCGCATCCTCTGCACTCTCTCTTCTTCGTTAAGTTCCTCTGTGGGTGCTCCCTTTAAGCTGTGTGGGTGCCGCGGCCCACAGGGGCCAGGGTGATGTCAGATCAAGCAAGCAGCCTGCGCTTCAGGGCACCGACGCTCTCGTGCCCGTTTGTGTTAAGGACATCTGGGAAAATAACTTCTTGGAGTCTGTTTATCCACCAGTCTGGTGGGAAGGCTGCCACCAGCCTCGGTATCCCAGAACTGTCGACGTGTCAGTCGAGTGACACAATCGACGCAGACGGACGCCCCGCCAAATGGATAAAGCTCCGAGCCAATCTCCAGTTTGCTGATTAGATCGGAAGCGTCCAGAAGTTTAGGCTCACGCAAGTCTGCCCCGGGGAGGCAGGAAGGAGCCGGGCATGACCTGGCTGCCAGTCAGACATGCCCCTGGGCAGGGATGCAGCCGTCACCAGAGAAGGCAGGCCCGGAGTTCCTGGGGTGGGGATCTGGTTGGGCAGCCCAGAGGGTATGTGTCCAGGGAGAGCTGGGGGACCAGGTTCAGGGTAGGGAGGGTGCATGAAAAAGGGGGCCGTGATGACACAGAGCTGGCCTAACTCCCTGATTCTGCACACACCTGGGGACCTGCCCCAGTGCCAGACACAGATATCACCTGCCCATTTCAAGAAAGGAGTGCAGCGCTCTTGCAGTCCATCCTGCACATACAGTAAAACCAAAGAAGGGTGCCCCTCCCCGACTCAGTGGGTGAGTCTGGTCAAGTTCCATAACCAGCAGCAAGGACAGGATCAAAGCCCTGTGGCAGGTGAATTCCCCAGGGGGTCCCTGAACCCTGACACAGACCTGAGCCAAGTACAACCCTAAAAGAGGCCACACAAAAATGGCTCTGATACAGCCAACCTACCTGTTGACATGAGAAACAGTAACAGCCCTCATTCAGTACACACCTGCTATACCCCAGACGCCGTGCAGGGCCTGTGTGTCTGCTCCAGTTCCACCTTTACAATGAGGTGTTCATCATTAACCCCACTGTGCAAGTGCAGCTACATTCCTACCAGGTTAAACCAGAGCCCAATCCCACGTCCTCCGCACGCTCTGCTTCCACCTTCCAACCCCTCCCCGCCTCCTCTGGGCCTCATGCCTGTCTCTCTTTGGGAGGAGAGAGGACCCCAGCCCGGGGGCCTCCAGGCGAGCCTACGACACAGTGGCGGTTACCGCCGTGTTCAAGTCACAGCCCTCACTTCCTCGCCTGCCTCGCTGCCCGGGAGCAGCAGGCAATTCGAACCCAGAATGGAACAATGCAGACCCTGGACACAGGAGAGGCTGCAGTGCTGCTGATGGCACCCTGGACAGCTGTCCATCTGCCAGGGCCAGGGCCCGCCCAGAGGCAGGCTTCTGGGGCTGCCCCCCATATGCCGGGGCTGTCACTTAGAAGACTCCCAGGTTGTGAAGGCCCACACTAAGGGGGGAGGTTCAGGCCACAGACAAAGCTGGTTCCCGATTTTTCAATTAAGGTGGACAGTGGGGACAATGGCAAAGCTAATGCCGGCTGACTGCACCTGCTGGGGCAGAAGGAGCAGGTGCGGGGAGGGCCCTGGGCTGAGGCTCTGTAGGTGCCCTGGGGAGAGTCAACGCCTCCCCACCCCCCAACACATGCCCCTCCCCCAGAAGCCACTGGAACCAGACTAGGCACATTCTCTCATCAAAGAGAAGAGGCCAGAGGCAAGAATCCCTCCACCCCACTGCACCCCTCCAACTCACCTTCTCTGCCTCATTCAGCCCCCTCCTTGCAACACCAGCGGAGGCTCTGGCCCGGTCTGCGGAGGGAAGGGAGACTCCAGGGTCCCCAAGTGCACATAAGTCAATCAACCTGTCTCAAAGCAAGCACAGAGACAACCCCGGGGTTACTCCAGGAAAGGAGAAAAAAGGGGCTTTGTGTCTGCAGCCTGTTCCTTCCCCGGGGAAAGCACATCTTTGTTCACCTCCACTAGGAAGGCGTCGCGTGGCAAAGCAGCACCTTAGTTCAAAGAAGTTCAAAGCACTCAGCGGACGAAACGGAGCGGATTCTGCTGCCCTCAGCCTTGAAATCTCTTCTTGGTGATTTTCCCGGCCACGTAGCAGCGTCTCTCCCACCCCCGCGGGACAATTTATGCATAATTATCTATTTTTTTTTTTTAGCTTCCTTAGGACAACTACCATGCTTGTCTTGCCAACCCCCAGAGAAGCAAACCGAGTTCGCTGTAAACAAACCCATAATACATTGAGAGAAAACCTAATTTTAGGGTCAGGGGACGTGGTTCCTTATGTCATGAAGGTGGGCCACTCCCCTACTGTGTCTTGGTTTCTTCATCTATAACATGGGGAGAGGGAGGGTAGAACGGGTCAGAGCGCTGGGCCCCTAGCTAGCACCAGGGATCCAAGTCTCGGCTCCCACTCCTTTAGCCATCAGGTACTGCTTCTGTTACTGATCCCATTTCATTACCCACTGTCTCAACAGAGCATGGCAGTGCGTATCACGTAAGCGTGCATTCGCTCTTCCACTGAGCAGTCCTTCTGGGACCTAACCCAGCAGTGCATCCAGAGCTGCTGAGCGACAGAAGCGTAATAGGAGAGCGCGTGTTTAATACGCATCCAACTTGAGAGGGTGGAGGGATGGGAAAACACATACGTATTTGCTTACGGTTTTTGAAACAATAAAAGGATAAAGTCACATTACATTTTTTAAAAGAGAAAGGGGGAAGAAGGAGGTAGAGAGGACAGATTCTGAATACACCTTGGTTTGTGGCTTCAGAATATGAAAGTATTTGACAGAATCGTAAAGCACAATGAAAAGTTTTGGAAGCCACTCCCGAGTGCAGGGAGAAACCGAAACAGGCTGATCCGGGAACCCGAGACAGACGCACCCCGAGAGGAAGACAGAACTGCTCCCGCCCCGCAAGAAATCCCGAAGCGCTCTCATCACTGTTATTGATGGCACTGCGGTGCTAGTTACTCTGGTGTCTACTGTGAGATACAGCAACTGAGTGAAAGTCTCGATGCTGCTGACAAACGAGATTTTCTGACTGGAAGGAGATAAAATGTAAGATCGATGAGATCAGATGAAAAACTCCCTGGTCCTGGCTGTGAACTGCAAGTGTCAGTTTGCATGTCAACTTTTATCTTAATCATGCAGGTGCACACACGCACGCACACGTTTGCTAGCTCTGCTCATTGATGGTTTAGAAACAGTCGCCCTAGTAGGAGCATGTACCCCTAGTAATCAGACCACGAACCCGGAAGACCACTCCTCCCAAAGAAGCCGGGCTTCTTGGCAAAATTACTGATTCCAAGTATGAGGCAGCAAACGTACAGGCTGGGGGCGTTTCTCCAGCCCAGAAAAGCCAACCAAGTGTGACAAAGTCCTGCCCCAGGACTCTGACACCAACCGAAGTGAGGTTTCCCAGGGCGAGTGTGACATCAGCAAGGGTGACAGCTGCAGCAAACACTGAAACCCACGAATCCCTCATGGTATTTACCAACAATCCTAAGTAAAACATTAGTCACTCACGGAGGATGTTAAGGAAATACCTCACTCAGAAGACCAGCTAAGAAACGGGGAGCAGGGCCCTGCGCTGTGGTGTAGAGGGTAAAGTCGCTGCCTATGATGCCGGCATACATATGGTTGCTGGTTCGTGTCCCAGCTGCTCCACTTCCGATCCAGCTCCCTGCTAATGCACCTGGGAAAGCAGCAAAGGATGCAGAGGTATTTGGGCCCCTGCTATACATGTGGAGACCCAGATGAAGCTCCTCACTTGTAGCTTCGGTGTGCTCCAGCCCCAGCTGCTGCAGCCACTTGGGGAGTGAACCAGAGGATGAGAAGTTTGCATATTCTCTGTGTGTGTGTGTGTGTGTGTGTGTGTCCCTCTGTCTCTAATTCTTTCAAATAATAAATAAAAAAGAAAGAAAGAAAAGGGACATGGGCAGAGGTGCGGGTTGGGATTTAGGAGGTGTGAGATTGGCCTTGTATTGGTCATTACTGAAGATCATGGTGGACACATCAGTTTTCGAAATAAAAAAAAAATTCATGCCAGAACAGGTCAAGAAGTGGGAAATCACTAGAATGCTAAATTCTTGAACGATTGCTAAATTCTTTCAAGAGTGGCGGCTCTGGGTCATGGAAGGAGAAGTCGTAGCCAACTGCAGGGCGCCTTGGACACTGCCCCCGCATGACGAGGTATCACAGTATCGAGGCAGCAGACACCTGCTGGTGAGGGCAGTGCGAGCCCAGCACCCAGCGTGACTGAAGGACTCTCTGGGATTGCTACCCACCCCCAAATCAATCAATCAATCAATCTCTCTTCCTCCGCACCCCTCCGCCCTGCTCCCTCCAGCCCAGGATGGGAGCTGGCCTGGGGGCTCTCTTAACACTTCCTCACCTTGAAACTCCAGGATTCCATAAGCACATATTTCTGCAGAAACAAAATAAAAAATTCTCCCAACTCCTGTGCCTCCCTGCCACCCTGCAAATATTTCACCCGTGCCCAGGGAACAGCTGCCAGTCTGTCTCTGCCTCTCTAAAAGTCTTAAATTCAAAACATTTCTACTATTTTTTGAATACCAATCCCTTCACATGGTATGAAACTTAAAAGCTACAAAGAGTATATGGTGGAAGGGTCTTTATGAGAAACCTTCCCGCCAACCCGTCCCTTCAGCCTCCCCAGTCCCGTCTAGGCCCCTCCCCTGTTCCTGGCCAGCCACTGTTGCTACTTTCTTGAGTGTCTACCTGTGTGTGTGTGTGTGTGTGTGTGTATTCTTTTAAAAACTCTGGCACGCTATGCACATGTATTTTCCACTGCTTTGCCTGTGCCATTAGCAAATATCTTCCTAGGTTGGCTCACAGCATCCTAGGTTAGCTGCATGGTATTCTGTCTCCCACTGATGGGCATTTAGGTTGTTTGTAATCATTTGATATGGAAAACTGCTGCAATGTACATCTCTGAATAAATACAGTTTTTACAGTTGAAAGGCTATTTTTAGAATAAATTCTTAGACGCAGAATTTGTAGGTCAAACAGAATGTAACCATGTTGTCTTCTAGGAACACTTTGACAACATTTTTTAAAAGGTTTTATTCAGTTATTTGAAAGACAGGGTAACAGTAAGAGGGAGAGAAAGAGAAGGAGAGAGGGCAACAGAGAGAGAGTGTGAGAGAGAGCGAGACAGATATATATATATATATATAGAGAGAGAGAGAGAGAGAGAGAGCGAGGGAGGATCTTTGATTTACTGGGTCACTCCCCAAATATCCACAACAGGCAACAGCCAGGGCTGGGCCATGCCAAAACCAGCAGCCAAACTCTCTCTCTGGGTCTCCCGCCGAAGCGGCAGGAACCCAGCACTTGGCCGGCACTGCCGCCTCCCAGGATGCACCAGCAGGCGGCTGGAGGGGAACAGGCGGCCAGCACGCGCACACGCCCCGCTCTGACCACCTGCCCTCCCTCAGCCACGCCTGAGAGCGCCTGGCCCCGCCCCTTCCCCAACACAAACGCGCTGGTCTTTTTTTTTTTTTTTTTTTTTTGTATCTCTGACAATCTGATGCACAAAACGGCCTCTGCTGTGGTCCTCTTCCCATAAGTCAGGTGGGACATTTCTGTGAATTGGGCCATTTCTCTACTGGGTTGTTTTCCCTCACCGATGTGAAAGAACTTACTTATCAGGAAAACAAGCTCCTGTCTGTAAGAGGAGCTGCAAATGAGCTACATCACTATTTGTAACTTTACTTTATTCACGGTATTTTTGACATTTCAAAAAAATGCTTTTCTCCTAATTGAGTGATCTTTCCTGTGTTTCCTGCATACTCACTCCTTAATTCAAGGCCAGCTTTCTTTAGGATTTTTATGGCTTGACTTTTAAGTCATTTAATCTTTCATCCATCTGGAATGTTTTTGCGATCAGGTGGGGGAGGGGCTTACTGTCAAATCAGATGGCTTTCCCAGCCCGTTAGCGAAGAAGTCACCTCTCACCCTCCGCGTGAGACGCCGCCTCAGTCTCCTTATGTGTCTGGCTCTATTTCCAGACTTTCTCTTCCACTCATCTGTCTAATTCTTCACGGCAAGATACCATGTAATTATGATCATTTTATAATCAGTTTTATTCTCTTTACACATTTGCCTGTTTATTCTTTTTTTTTTTTTCATATGAACTCCAGGATCAGGCTCTCTGATTAAGAAAATCAGATAGTATTCTTACTGGAATCATATCAAAATGATAACTTAGAATTAGCACCTGCAAGTCTATGGTGTGACATACATGGGGCACACAGGCTAAAGGCCATAAAGAAGAGACCTGTGGGATGAACCAGCCTGCAGATTTAGTGCAGGAGACCGACGGTGAATGCTATCCTGTGATAGCTGGGACTCCTGCTAAACCAGACTGCAGCTTCTCCTGCCAACAAGAGAAACTCTGTGAAATGATGGACATTTAATTTGATTCTATTGTAACTACTTCAATATTCGGATGAATCTCATCACATCCCATAGTACATCCTAAATATATACAATGAGGTTATGGAAAAAAGGATGCGCTATGCATTTTCATTTGTTTAAAATTTCTTTGCAATCTTTCCATTGCATTTCAGCATTTTCTCGTGTACAGTGAACATTTTTCTTATGTTTCTTACTATGTTTCTGAACTTCCATTAAGTTACTTAGAATGATGGCTGCATGTTAATTTTGAATCCTGCTATATTGAATGTTAGTGTTCTAAATACGCCATGGTTCAAAGAGATAATTTCAAGGGGAAAGGAAATAACAAAACACATTAAGGAATGGGCGTTTAGCCTAGGGGTTAAGCTATCCCACGTAGGACAGGGTACCAGGTTCAATACCAGACTCCGGTTCTCGACTCCAGCTTCCTCCAAACACACATGGGAGGGAACAGTGATGGCTCCAGTAGCTGGGTTCTGCCCCCTGGGGGAACCTGTACTGTGCCTCCAGCTTCAGCCCCATCCAGCCCCGGGGCCTGGCAGATAGCTGCGGAGTGAGCCAGTGAGTGAGAGCTGTCTGTCTCCCTGCTTCTCCAATACATTAAAAAAAAAATTGAACTAAATGAAAATACAACATAACTAAAACCTGTGGCTACACTAAAGCACTGAAGGGGGGAAATTTAGACACTAAATCCACACATTAGACGGCAGGACGTCTCAAACCAACAATGTAAGTTTCCACCTCAAGAAACTGGAACAAAATACACCCAAAGCGAGCAGAAGGTAGGAACAATGAGGAGCACAGGTCAACGAGACAGAAAACAGAAACAAGAGAGAAAAATCAATAAGCTGGTTTGCTGAACCAACCTCTAACAAAACTGAAAAAGATAACGACATAGTTACCAAGAGTAGGAACAAAAAAGGGGATGTCCCTACAGACCCCACAGACATCAAAAGGATATCAAGGAAATGCTATGAGAAACCACATATTTGCATGAAAATGCAAATTAGATGGGGTGGCATTTAGGCAGGCAGCTAAGGTGCTGGTTAAGACACCCAGGTCCCACACGCTCCGTGTTGGAATACTTGGGATCCACACTTGTCCCTGGCTCCAGGCTCCAGGCTCCAGTTTCCTGCAAATGCACACTCCGGGAGGCAGCACTGATGGCTCAAGTCACTGGGTCCCTGCCACCCACGTGGGAGAGCTGGACTGGGCTCCTGGCTTCTGGCTTCAGGGGCTGAAGCCCACTGTGGGCATCTGGGGAGGGAGGTGGGGGGTGAGGACGTTTTCCTACTCAGCGTGAACTTGAGACCCGCAGCAGTGCAGAGCAACCTCCAGAGAATCATGGGTGAAAACAGCCCCAGGAGGCTGCACCCTGTGCGACTCCATTTCTGCAACTTTCTGGAAACTATCAGTTACGGAAATACAGAACAGGTTAGCAGGTGCCAGGGGCTAAGGGAGGGCAGGAAATGGGCGTGGCCGTAACAGAATCACAAGAGAGATCCTTGTGGTGACAGAGACATTTCACTTTTTTTTTTTTTTTTTTTTTTTTTAAGATTTGGAAGGCAGATGACAGGCAGAGGGACCTCCCATCCACTGGTTCACTCCCCAAAAAGCCGCAACAGCCAGGGCTGGGCCAGGCCGAGGGCAGGAGCCTGGAACTCCATCTGGGCCTCCAATATGGGTGATGGGGGGAGTCATCTTCTGCTGCCTTCCCAGGTGCATTAGCAGGGAGCTGCACCAGAACTGGAGCAGCAGCTACTCTAACAGGTGCTGGTGTGGGATGCGGTCAGGCCAGGCGGCAGCCCCGAGACTCCCTATCTTGCTAGTGCAATGCCGACACCTGGTCGTGACGTGGCACCACGCCTTCGCAGGTGTCACCTCAGGGAGAGTACACCCAAAGTGTTCACGTTGCCACAACTGCATGCCTCAAAGACTTGCATAAACAATTTTCAGCTCATTCTCTTTGTATTCTATGTACATAATCCTATCATCTGTTTGTGACAATGCCTCTTCCTTTCCAATTTTATACTTCATTTGTTCTTTTGATAGAATCAGTTTAATATGTTAATGCAAAAACAAGTTAGAAAAACCTGCTACCACATGAAGTAATAAAAGCTGGATGGAAATATTTTTTAAAGATTTTTTAAATTTATTTGAAAGGCAGAGTTACAGGGACAGAGAGAAATCTTTGATCCACTGGTTCACTCCCCAAAAGACCACAATGGCTGGGGCCGTGCCAGGCCAAAGCCAGGAGCCTGGAGCTTCAGGGTCTCATGTGTGGGTGCAGGGGCCCCAGAACTTGGCCCAGCCAGAGCTGGGCTGGTCTGAAACCAGGAGCCAGGAGCCTCACTGGGGTCTCCCACATGGGTGCAGGGGCCCAAGCACTTGGGCCATCCTCTGCTGCTTTCCCATGAGCATTAGCAGGGAGCTGGATCAGAAGTGGAGCATCAGGAACTCAACCCAGTACCTGCATGGGATGCCGGTATACCCACTACACCGTAACACCAGCCCTGGAAATATATTTTTTTTTTTTGACAGGCAGAGTGGACAGTGAGAGAGAGAGAGACAGAGAGAAAGGTCTTCCTTTGCCGTTGGTTTACCCTCTAATGGCCGCCGCGGCCAGCGCGCTGCAGCCGGTGCACCACGTTGATCCGAAGCCAGGAGCCAGGTGCTTCTCCTGGTCTCCTATGGGGTGCAGGGCCCAAGCACTTGGGACATCCTCCACTGCACTCCCGGGTCACAGCAGAGAGCTGGCCTGGAAGAGGGGCAACTGGGACAGAATCTGGCGCCCCGACCGGGACTAGAACCCGGTGTGCCGGCACCACAGGCGGAGGATTGGCCTATTGAGCCGCAGCGCCGGCCAAGCCTTGGAAATATTTTTTAAAATATATTCTTGTAAGGGGCAAGTTTTCAACTAGTGATGAGGATGTCAGTGGGGGGGGCCCGATGCTGTGGCACAGCAGTAAAGCCACCACCTGTGACACCGACATCCCATATGGGCACTGGTTCAAGACCCAGCTCCTTCACTTCCAATCCAGCTCCCTGCTAATGCACCTGGGACAGCAGCAGAAGATGGCCCAAGTGGTTGGGCCCCTGCACCTGCACGGAAGACCGGGAAGAAGCTCCTGGCTTCTGGTTTCAGACCAGCCCAGCTCCAGCTGTTGCAGCGACTGGGAGAGTGAACCAGCAGGTGGAAGAACGAACTCTCTGTAACTCTGCATTTCAAATAAGCAAATAATTTTTTTAAAGATGCCAGTTGGGATGCCTGCCTCCAAGTACCTGAGCTTGAGTTCCAGCTCCACTCCTGATTCCAGCTCCTGCTGATGTGCAGGTGATGGTTCAGCTGGTTGGGCCCTGAAGCCCACAATCCAGGAGACCTGGACCGAGTTCTAGTTCCCGGCTGCAGCCTCTGCCCTCGGGCCATTTCAGGAATTTGGGGAGTCAGCCAGCAAATGAGAACCTTCTCTCTCTCTCTGTCTCACAAATAAACCAACAGTCCCTACCACAGCCCTATGGGAGAGTCTAACTGATTTTACAGTTAAGACATGAAGCTTAGGAACAGGGGTTCTCATCTGCCCAGTGGCAGAGCCAAAACCCAAACCCAGGGTGGACACTGGCCTAGTGTTAAGATGCCTGCACTCGGAGCCAGCGCCGTGGCTCACTTGGTTAATCCTCTGCCTGCAGTGCCAGCATCCCATATGGGTGCTGGTTCTAGTCCCGGCTGCTCCTCTTCCAGTCCAGCTCTCTGCTGTGGCCTGGGAAAGCAATGGAGGATGGCCCAAGTGCTTGGGCCCCTGCACCCACGTGGGATACCAAGAAGCACCTGGCTCCTGGCTTCGGATTGGAGCAGCTCCGGCCGTAGCGGCCATTTGGGGAGTGAACCAATGGAAGGGAGACCTTTCTCTCTGTCTCTCTCACTGTCTATAACTCTACCTGTCAAATAAATAAATAAGATGTCCGCACTCCACATTTGGGGCAGGTGCTGCGAGGCAGCAGGTTAGGCTGTGCCTGCAGCATCAGCATCCCATATGGGCACCAGCTCACGTCCTGGCTGTTCCACTTCTGATCCAGCTCCCTGCTGATGTGCCTGGGAGAGCAGCTGAGGATGGCCCAACTGCTTGGGGCCCGGCACCCACATGGGAGGCCCAGAAGAAGTTCCTGGCTCCCGGCTTCGGCCCAGGTCATTCCTGGACAATGCAGCCATTTGGGGAGTGAGGGAAACAGAGAATGCAAGATCTCCCTCTCTCTGTAGCTCTGCTTTTCTAATAAATAAATCTTTAAAAAGAAGATGGCCACACTCCACACTGGAATCCCGGGGTTCAAGTCCCAGCTCTGCTATTAATTCCAGCGTCTTGCTTCTGCACACTCCGGGAGGCAGCTCAGGTGGTTAGGTCCCTGCTAACCACAGGGAGGCCTGCACTGAATTCCTGGCTCCCGGCCCTGGCTGTTGCAGGCATTTGGAGGGTGAACCAGCAGATGGGAGTACTCTCTCCCTTTCTGTTTCCTGGTCGGTCTGTCTGCCTCTCAAATAAATGAATTAAAAATAAAAACAGGCCGGCGCCATGGCTCACTAGGCTAATCCTCTGCCTGCGGCGCCGGCACACGGGGTTCTAGTCCCGGTCAGAGCGCCAGATTCTGTCCCGGTTGCCCCTCTTTCAGGCCAGCTCTCTGCTGTGGCCAGGGAGTGCAGTGGAGGATGGCCCAGGTCCTTGGGCCCTGCACCCGCATGGGAGACCAGGAGAAGCACCTGGTTCCTGGCTTCAGATCAGCTCAGTGCGCTGGCCGTGGCGGCCATTGGAGGGTGAACCAACGGCAAAGGAAGACCTTTCTCTCTGTCTCTCTCTCTCACTGTCCACTCTGCCTGTCAAAACAAAACAAAACAAAAAAACAAAAACACACACCAAACCCAGGTTGTTGTCTCCAAAGCCCACACTAATTTTACCCTATGCTGAAACTCAGCTGATGATAACGCAGCAAAATTTCAACCAGGACTTTATGAGAGGCCCGTGGAAGACACACCGACCAGCAACCTACACAAGAGGTCTGTAAAACATCTCTTTTGCAATTATCCCAGAAAACTGCTACTGTTTCAAAGGGAACCAGAGGTGTGCACACCACACTGCCTCTTCTTAGTTGCACGTATCCAATACGTCCTTGTGTTGAAGCAGACTGAGAATCGGGGGCAAACTACCGGTCGGCACGACCAGCCAGTCGGACGTTCTGACTGATGTAGCGTGTCTCTGCAGGGCAGCTGGGTCCCCAGTCCTGTGCACAGGACCTGGGGGGAAGGGATCCAGCGACAGCTCCTCCCTCTGACCGAGCAGTCTTGGGGACCATCACAGGTGACGGACAGGAGGGGCTGAGGGGAACAGTGCCCAGGGCCGGGCCATCGTAGGGATGTGGGAGACACCTGGCTTCATTACGGGCATTCTCACTGAAAGGTAAGTCACTGGCTTTTTTTTTTTTAAACATTTATTTATTTGAAAGAGTTACACACACACACAAACACACACACGGGGGGGGGAGGAGAGAGAGAGAGAGGGAGGGAGGGAGGGAGGGAGGGAGGGAGAGAGTCAGTCTTCCATCCACCGGTTCACTCCCCAGTTGGCCACAATGGCCGGGGCTGCGCTGATCCGAAGCCAGGAGCCGGGAGCTTCCTTGGGTCTCCTGCGTGGGTACAGGGGCCCAAGGACTTGGGCCATCCTCTACCACTTTCCCAGGCCATAGCAGAGAGCTTGATCGGAAGTGGAACAGCCGGGACTTGAACTGGCACCCATATGGGATGCCAACACTGCAGGTGGCAGCTTCCCCCGCTATGCCACAGCGCCAGCCCCAAGTCTCTGTTTCAGAAAGGCGTCACCATCTCACCTGCCACAGCCGCACACACAGCAGGCAGAGGACACTCAAAACAAGATCATCACCTCCCCTGCTTTGGCACAGGGTGGACGAGTGAGAGGCACCTGGGGCACTTCTCCCCAGCTTCCCTCTGTTTTCCTCTGCTCATGCAACCCGATCATTTTCAGGTACTGAGGATGGAGTATTAAATTGGTCAAAGCCCATGGAAGTCGTGGGAGTCAGCCAGCCAAGCAGCCCGAGGTCAGCGAAGCAAAGATGTAACCCCGATCCTCAAATGCCTCACAAAACGGGGGCCCGCGTTGTGGTGCACTGGGTTAACCTGAAGCTTCTGACGCTGGGTACCACATGGGAACGCTGGCTCGCAGCCTGGCTGCTCCCTTCCCAATCCAGCTTCTTGCTAATAAAGTGCCTGAGAAGGCAGTGGAAGATGACCCAGGTACCTGGGTCTCTGCCACCCACGTAGGGTACCCGGATGGAGCTCCTGGCTCCTGGCTTCGGCCTGGACCATGCGCACATCAGCCCCCACTTCAGCAACTACTGACCCCAGGCCAAGCACCCATCACCTGCACCCCAGCCCTGCTCCCCGCCCTCCCACTGGATCCTTCCGCAGCAAATCCCTGTCACTGCCTAATTTTATCTACAGATAGTTCAGCATCTACACCAAGAAGATAACTTCCCTTCTACAAAACATAACTGCAATACCATCGTATCTCCAAAATTAATCATTTTTCGCGTTTTAAAATACGCCAGATCTAAGGTTTCAATTGTCTCATCAACGTGTTTTTTTAACAGAAGTTGATGTGATTCAGCATCCAAACAAGCCCACGCACTAGCTGACGTGCGTCACGCCTCCTCATTCTAGAAGCTCGGCTTTTCCTTACACTTTGTTTTTTTAAAGAATAAACCGGGATTCCCCCTGCTTTGACTGTTGGATGCGGATCCTGTTTGTTGAGAACACAAGCAGTAATGGAAATCCAACCTCCATGGTGCTCCTGTGCCAGCAGGTGGGTGTCGGTGCCCTAGACCCCAGAGTCCCTTTATTGTTATTGTTCTTTAGGGCACACGTGTACACAAACACACACACACACACACACACACACAGAGGGAAGGGGAGAGGGAGGGAGGGAGGGGGAGAGGGAAGAAGGAGAGAGCATCTTCCCCAAACTCCCCCATAATGCTGGCAACAGCCAGGGCCAGGTGATGGGAACCCAACTCCTTGAGCCCCCACCTGCTGCCTTCTAGAACGTGCATTAGCTGCAGGCCGCAGTCAGGAGCCTGGAGCCCAGCCCAGGTGTTCGGGTCCAGAGGCAGGCGTCTACAGCACCGGCCGCACCCCTCTCCCGACCCCCGCCCAGCCGAGGACCCCGCTGCAGCTCTCTTCCCTCCGTCCGCCTCTTTGGCTTTTCCTTCCCGGCTGGATTTCCGCTATCGGCTCACGCGTGATTCACTCAGACCCGGGCGCCCCCTCCATCCTCTGGCTACCACCTGGTTTCCCTGCCCTTTACAGGCAACTCCCAGGAGAGCCACCGACACTTCCCACTCCACTCTCCTTAAACCGCCTCAGTCAGTGTTTCCCCACCACACAACCCAGACCGGCTTTGCCCCGGTCACACCACCTCAGGCCAGGGGTGAGCAAATTCCTAGTGCAGTCCCTCCACGCTTCCTTCCCCCGGCGTCCGGTTGCCCATCTCCTGGTTTCCCACCCCCTCCCCAACTTCCAGCAGCTGAGCGGCCCGGGCTTCGTGCTGGGATCTCCTCTCTTCCCTGCACGCGCTCTGCCCTGGTCACCCTGGCAATGAACACCTGCTCTGTGCTGAAACCTTGCATAGCTACACCCCCACCTGCCCCTGCAGCACAGCCAGATCCCGCGCTCACCTCCTCCTCGCCTGGTTCAGCTCGTGGCAACCCTTCTCCCAGGGGTTCACCATGGGCCCTGGGGTCCGTGCCGACCCCTCCCTTCTGTGCTCACCTCCCACCGGAGCCAGCAGCAACCCCCCCATGCCTCTGTCCTGAAAGTGGGTCTGTATTGCACGTCCTCCGGCCGCCTTCTGGCTGGCATAGTTCTCCCCCTTGGGTCTGTCCCACAGCATCTTTCCAGGGTGGGGCTGGGGGGGTCTCCCTGGCCACCCTCATGGTGCACACGCTCTACCCCGGGCCCCCTGCCCCCCAGCCGGCTTCACTGTAGTAGTTGAGCACTGCTGCCCAGTGCTCCCCGTGTTTTACTCGTTCCCCTGTTTTGTCTTTCCCACTAACATGGGAGACCCCGGGACAGGGGCTCCATCTGCTTCATCTCCCACTCTGCC
The DNA here is from genome assembly GCF_964237555.1 of Oryctolagus cuniculus. Taxonomy (NCBI): domain Eukaryota; kingdom Metazoa; phylum Chordata; class Mammalia; order Lagomorpha; family Leporidae; genus Oryctolagus; species Oryctolagus cuniculus. The sequence continues at coordinate 20,293,549 of NC_091444.1, read as the reverse complement.
CCCGCCACCCCCAGCAGCGCTAACCTGGAGAGCGTGGCCCGGAAGCGCTGGCTGAAGGCAGGGATGCCGACACACGCAGCCGCCATCCATGGGTGCCCTCCCTCCAGGCTGCCTAGCACTCTGAGCCCGGAACGCCGCTGAGAGGGTCTTCCATCGCTGCCCCCATTCTCACGGCTTCTCCCTCCCACGAGGCTCTGGGTTTTCTGAACCTGAGCTGATTCTCTGTTCGCTGCTCAAGCGCTGCACGGATCGTGAATTAACTGTCACCACGTGCAGGCTCTCGACAGAACTACTATGGCCAGTGTTCACCTCTTGTATCTTTATTAATAAGCCTTTCACTTTCACATCTCGTTCTTTCCTAACTACTGTCCACTCCACGCCACGTGAGGAAAAGGGGAAGGTATTCAGCTCCCGCTCTAAAAACCACATTGCTCATAAAATGCCTTAGCATTGTCAAACCTACCCAGTGGGGCAGGTTTTAGTCCCATTTTACAGATAAGAAAACTGAAGCTCAAATGACTTTTTTTCCAAAATCCTTCATCCAAGGAAACAGATTCCACTTACCCAAGGCCTCTTGGTGAGCAGTAATGGGGCCAAGGGTTGACCCCAGCAGTAATGGGGCCGGGGGTTGACCCTGGGGCCATGGATTCGGAGCAGCGACCCCTCCTCTCCACTGGCAAACTCTCCCTTGGGGAACTCACTCAAGGCAAGGGGTAAGTCACTTGTGGGACAAAAGCGAGAACTTCCTGATCCATCCAACCTCCTTTCTTGCCCTGACACGAGTGGTCCCGCGGCTCCGTTGGGGAGGCGTGGAGGAGGAAGGACAGGGAGACAGGACAGGGAGACAGGGCTGTGCTTTCGACAGCAGCAGCCACACCCACCGGGTGCTACGTGGTGCCCTTGAACATCAGCTGGGAGGCACAGCTGTTCTCCAGGCTGGGCACGGGCACACATGTCACCTACTGGTGCCACCGGCCTTGACGGTGCCGCCTTGTGAGCTGGGAGCAAAGCAGGGGTCGGGAGGAGGGCTGTGGGGAGCCAGCTGGCCCAGCTTCATGAGCTGCTTCTCTCCTTACAGCCAGGCTGTAAGTAGAACCTCTGCAAGCCCTGGGCACAGAAAAACAATTTAATTCACCTGGGACACCCTGTCTGCTGGCTTCTAACTCGGCAGGTGCAAGGAACACACGGCCTTTGCTGCTGGGCCGGGAGAGGCGGAAGCAGCGAGCCGTGATCTTCCGAGTCAGTGCAGCAGCACAGCCATCAAAGCTGGTAACTTCAATACTTGTGCTCCTGGTGACTCTCTGTGTCTGTGCTTCCTGTCCTTCCCATCAGCCCAGGAGCTCCCTGGGGCAGGCCCGTTTCTCCCCTACTGTCTGGGATGGAATGGAAGCCGTGCCCCGCCCCCCCCCCCCCCCCCATCACGCTCAGCTCCGTCAGGACGGGGGATGTGCCTCTGCCGTCCTTTAGACTGGATGATCTGCAAGGTCAGAGGCCACACCCTCCAACAGCTTCAGATTCCCAGGGCTCCTGTCTCCTCTGTGACACCCCCCCCCCTCCAACACCAGCACAGGGCGCGGCCTGCATTGCTCCTGCGTGGGTCACTCTGCTTAGAAACAGGAGAACTGCATGGGACCTGGGAATCTCCAGGGAGGAGACGGGGCCCATGTCCAGCCCTCGTGCGTCTGGAATGGGAGGTGGCAGATACAGGTTGTGCTGGGTCTCCGCTCCTCCCTGCCTCTCCCTACCTGGAGACAGAAAGGACGACAGCAGTTGGAGGCCAGCACTGTGGTGTAGCGGGTAAAGCTGCCCCCTGCAATGCCAGCATCCCATACGGGTGCCAGTTTCAGTCCTGGCTGCTCCTCTTGGTGCATGGGTTTTAGTATTTAATTCCAAATTTAATCATCCTGTTTCATTCAAGCCATTTTATTATAAGATTCTTCCAGTCCTAAGTAATAGGAATGCATTAAAAATTATACGGTGTGTGTATTTTGTCATCTTAAGGAAGTGATTTAGCCAACAGGCTTTGGAATGAGAGGTAAATTCCAGCACTTGTGTGTTTACCAGTGACTTGGCAGCTGTGCGACCCTGGGCCACTAAGTCAGCTGAGCCCAGGGGATGCCATTCCTCTACAATGCATTCTCCACGTCGCTGGACCTACAGTCTCTCCCTGCTTTACAAACTCCAGCCATGCCTCTTGTCTGCCATCACTCCAGACTTCGCCGTCTCAGCCACTCCACTGCCTGGAACTCACTCCACCCCATCCTCCACCCGCCAGTGTTAAAAGTGTTAAAAGTCGCTTCCTTGGAGAGGCCCTCCCTGATCCCTTAGTCTCGACCAAGCTCAATCCCAGTCTGCTCCCCAGGGCTCCCCAGGCTTCAGTGCCTACAAATCAGTCGCCCACTGCCCCCGCTCAAATGCAGCAAGTTCTCATTCAGTACATCTGGCTGGGCCCCTACATTTCCAACAGGCCCCCGGTGATTTGAGGGTGTTGGAAAGGCACCCTTAAGAGTGGCGTGGCCCCAGCACACTTACAATTATTCCTTTAATGTTATCTTTCCTGCCAGACTCAAGGCCTCCCCTCCCCTTCACCCCACCTCAGCCCTAGCAGGGGCCTGGATGAGAAACAGTCAAGATGCTTGACAACTAAGCTGAACAATGGCTATAATGTGTCCAGCCTGGTCCCAGGAAAAGGGAACCGATCAGTGGTGTTGGCGGCCATTAGTAATGAAAGGATGCTTTGGGAGCTGGCGCCTCCAGTGCCAGGATCCCATAGGGGCACCAGTTCGAGTCCCAGCTGCTCCACTTCAGATCCGGCTCCCTATTAATGCTCCTGGGAAAGCAGTGGAAGATGGCCCAAATCCTTGGGCCCCTGTACTCACGTGGGAGACCAGGATGAAGCTCCTGGCTCCTGGTTTTGGCCTGGCTCAGCCCTGGCTGTTGTGGCCACTCGGGGAGTGAACCAGCAGATGGAAGACCTCTCTCTCTCTCTCTCTCTCTCTCTGCCGCTCCCTCTCTGTAATTCTGATTTTCAAGTAAAATCTTTTTTTTTAAAAAGTATACTTTGTGGCTTCCTGCGGCAAGAACCATGTCTTCTTTTACATCCCCAACAGCCCCGAGAATGATCCCAGACACAAAACCACGGCCTGGAAAGCATCTGTTGAATGGGTGACTAAGGGAGAAGAATGAAGGAGACCGCGGCCCATGGCCCCTCATGAGCGCACAACGGAGGAAGAACGGCTCAGTGAGCCCACCACCACCCGCCTTGCGTCCCAACGCGAACCTCCCTTCTATAATCCCTGTCTGGGTCCCGGGCCACAGGGCTCAAACACAAATAACAGAGACCAAAGGGTTACCCAGCCGACCTCGGAGCAAACAAACAAGTGCCGGCCCGGGGAGGAGGGTGATTGTTTTAAGAATTATTTCCTTAGTCCTCAAAGAATGGGAACAAAGCAGGATTGTGCTGGCTGCCTCCCCTGCAAGAATTCACATTCTAGACCCATCTAAATGCCAGCCTAAATGCTGCTCCAATCACAAGTACTAAACCCGACGAGCAGCAGCCATGCGGGGGCTGCAAGGCGCCCCCTCCGCCGACTCAGCGCTTCTGACCGCCCCAACCCCATAATGTCCAACTGGCCTGCCCCGTGCTGTCCCTGCCCGGCCACAGAGCGGGCAGAGCTGTTTGCAGCTCAGAATCTCCTAAACAAGGTTATCCCAAGGAAACCAAGAGACACGCCTGCTGCCAGAGAACCCATCCTCCTGGCAGAGCCAGTGCCTTTCACTGGCAGCCTCCTGCAGGGTAGGGAGGAAGCAGAAACCCGCAGATATCCCCAAGACTGAAGATGTGTGTGTCCACGGACAGAGGTGACCGTGGGGTCCGAGGAGTTGCCCACAGCCAAGGGGCTGCAAACACCCAGGCGCAAATTCAAATGTGGGGGTGTGAGTACTGACGAAACAAGGACCCGGTGAGGAACGCTGTGACAACTGTCGCCGTCACTCCAGCCACGTTCAGTGTCCTCGGTGAGCAGCAGGGTTTGGCCAGGCAAAGGCAGGGAGAGTGGAGGAGCAGGGCCTCTATCACACAGGACCAGAGGGCGGGCGTGCTGGGGGCCAGAACCCGATGGGCAACAGCGAAGGGCAGCAGGAGCCCCGAGCAGGAAGGCTGTGCCAGGCTCCCGGGGAGGGCTGGGGGCTGGCCAAGGTGGGGTGGGGGCAGTAGGGCAAGGTCTTGAAAGTCGGGGGAGGGGGCAGAAGTCAGGCAAGCCAGGAGGCAAAGGCACAGCTTCCCTGCTCCTGGGTTTGCGTCCCCACTGCAGGCTGGTCTTGGGTGAAGGGGACACCAGCACCCAGGCACAGTGGGAGGGCACCTGGAAAGACCAGGGGAAGCTGGGAGCGCCAGGCTGCAGGTCCCACAACTCTGCAGTACGCTCTCACGATCAAGGACTCACCCAGGCCAGCGCTGCAGCTCACTAGGCTAATCCTCCGCCTGCGGCGCCAGCACACCGGGTTCTAGTCCCAGTTGGGGTGCTGGATTCTGTCCTGGTTGCCCCTCTTCCATCCAGGTCAGCTCTCTGCTGTGGCCTGGGAGTGCAGTGGAGGATGGCCCAGGTGCTTGGGCCCTGCACCCCATGGGAGACCAGGATAAGCACCTGGCTCCTGACTTCGGATCAGTGCAGTGCGCCAGCCGCGGCGCACCAGCCGTGACAGCCATTGGAGGGTGAACCAATGGCAAAGGAAGACCTTTCTCTCTCTCTCTCTCTCACTGTCCACTCTGCCTGTCAAAAAAAAAAAAAAAAAAAAAAAAAAAAAGGACTCACCCCAACACAGGCAAAGCTGAGGAAGCCCTGGACACGCTCCCCACGTCCCCCCCCCACCCCGAGGCAATGCTGGTATTAGGATGCTGGACATCGCCTGTCAGGCTAGACCTCGGGTAACAGGCAGTGGGGACGCAAAGGTGCTCTCTGAGACGGGAGCTGGGTCCAAGCTGGCAGCACAGGCAGGTGGCTCCTGAGAACGGAGTCGTGCGAGGCACGAGGCCTAGGACAGTGAGCGGTGCAGGAAGAAGGAGCTCAGGCCACAAGCGTGGGGTGACCCTGACCCTGACCCTGACTCTGACCAACGGCAACAAAGGGAAAGTGTTAAAAGACAGGAAGGAGAATGCATGGCCAAAGACACACACACAGATTTCAAAAATTATTTTATACCCAAATAAACTTATCTTTTCATTCCATTTTCTACAAACTGTCTGAAGTTCCCTTGTGTTTTTAAAGGGGAGCTGAAGGGGAGACCAGAAGCGCAGAGGCAAGGGGCAGCCCCCACGACAAACAGAACCAGGACGAAGGGGAGACGGGGTTTCCCAAGTCAGGGTTAGGGGACTGGACCACAGAGGGTGGGTTCAGTACCCCAAGCTGGAAAGAATCTCAAGGAAAACACAGGCCAGAACAAGGCGGAGACTGGTTCTGATTTGAAAATGGAGCTGTTATCACTTTCTGCTGTGGCCTGGGAAAGCAGTAAAAGATGGCCCAAGTGCTTGGGCCCCTGCACCCCCGTGGGAGACCGGGAAGAAGCTCCTGGCTCCTGGCTTCAGATCGGCGCAGCTCCGGCCATTACAGCCAGTTGGGGAGTGAACCAACGGAAGGAAGACCTTTTTTTCTGTCTCTCCTTCTCACTGTCTGTAACTCTACCTGTCAAATAAATAAATAAAATCTTTAAAAAATGGAGCTGCTATCTATGTCTGTGGGGAAGGAACTACTCTTGAAATACAGTAAGCACTCAATCAGTGTCGAATGGAAGACAAACCTGACTTCCAAGGCCACCGGCTCCCCAGTGGCCGTGGGAGACACAGGGGCCATTCCCTTCCTTCTCTGCAGTCTATCCAACTCCACTGATTTTCTCATGATACCATGCTCATGGAAGGTGGCACGAGCCCCAGCATCGAGAGATGAGGCCTGACACAGCTGAGCCCAACATGGCGGCGGCACCGGGGCTGTCTGCTCACTGTGGGCTTAGGGGTGGTCGCATGGCCAAGTCAGAAGACAGCCAGGGACACTTCTGACGAAGACGCTCGTCTCTAACAGAGGTTCAGCAGAGGTGTGGTGGGCTCTGGGCTCAGTGGTGACGATCCGTGCGGAACGCCTGCATCCCATATCGGAGTATCTGGGTTTCAGTCCCAACACCAGCTTCCTGATACCACGCATCCTGGGGGCCACAAGTGACGGCTCAAATGGTTGAGTCCCTGCCACCAACACGGGAGCCCTGACCAGCTCTGGCCTGGCCCAGCCCAAGCCACTACAGGCATCTGAGAAATGAACCAGCAGATAGGAGATCTTTCTCTGTCCCTCTGCCTTTCAATAAGTAAAAATAATTTTTAAAAATGATGCATCAGGGACCAGTGCTGTGGCGTAGTGGGTAAAGCTGCTGCCTGCAGCATCAGCATCCCATATGGGTGCCGGTTCAAGTCCCAGGTGCTCCACTTCCAATCCAGCTCTCTGCTATGGCCTGGGAAAGCAGTAGAAATTGGCCCAGGTCCTTGGGCCCCTGCACCTGCGTGGGAGAACCGGAAGAAGCTCCTGGCTCAGACAGGCACAGCTCCGGCTGTTGTGGCTATTTGAAGAGTAAACCAGCGGATCTCTCTCTCTCTCTCTCTCTCTCTCTCTCTGTAACTCTGCCTTCCAAATAAATAAATACATCTTTAAAAAAAAATGCTGCATCAGAGGCAACTATTTAGGACATGATTTGCGGACTATGGCAGCTGTGTGTTACTCTGGGTGACAAATGTGGCATCTGAGAGCTGACAAGTTAAAGACACCAACATGGGAAAACAAAAAGAGCACCGGCCCTTCTCAGGCCCCAGACCCGAAACCACGGACCGCCAGACCAGTGGGGACAAGCGGCGCCTCCTGACTTCTGGCCCAAGGTCTGTCGTCTGGGCATTCTGTGGGCATCTGAGGGCGGGACAACGGGAATTGGTGAGGGAACCTGGACTGGCTTTCATGAAGACCCTGAAATGTTTCATTGCGCAACAATTCCTGCTGCAAGCAGGACTTAGTGGACGGGAGGGAGGGGGAGGGAGGCCAGACACAGCGGAGGAAGGCCCGGAACAGCAAGAGCAGCTCAGGAAGCGGCACTATCCATTCAGCCCCACGCAGCGCAGGGCTAACTCAACAAGCGCGAGCTGCCTGCCGTGAACGTGCCAAGCCCCTGGGGGTGAGACAACGGACACGCTCGGCCCACTGCGGCTTCTCTTCCGTCTCCCTCGTGATTACGGCCCCGCTGCTGGTCATTTCTTGGTCCTCCTCAAAGCCTCTGTTTTTATTCCCCACATTTCTGTTACTTACTTTTTTTTTTTTTTTTTTTTGACAGGCAGAGTTAGACAGTGAGAGAGAGAGACAGAGAGAAAGGTCTTCCTTTTCCATTGGTTCACCCCCCAAGTGGCCGCCACAGCCAGCGCTGCACGATCCAAAGCCAGGAGCCAGGTGCTTCTTCCGGGTCTCCCATGCGGATGCAGGGCCCAACAACCTGGGCCATCCTCCACTGCCCTCCCGGGCCACAGCAGAGAGCTGGCCTGGAAGAGGATCAACCGGCACTAGAACCTGGCGCCCATATGGGATGCCGGCATCACAGGTGGAGGATTAACCAAGTAAGCCACAGTGCCAGCCCATTACTTACTAATTTTAAAGATTTATTTATATAAAGGCAGAGTTACAGAGAGACAGAGAGAGAGAGCACTCTTTTATCCACTGGTTCACTCTGAAGACGGCCGCAATGGCTTGGAGCGGGGCCTGTGCAATGCCAGGAGGAGCCAGGAGCTTCTTGCAGGGCCCAGGCACTTGGGTCATCTTCCGATGCTTCCCCAGACACATTAGCAGGGAGCTGGATTGGAAGTGGAGCACCCGGGACTTGAACCAGCGCCAAAACGGGAGCAGAGGCAGACTGCTGTTGAGGCCATTTGGGGCGTGAACTGGCAGATCTCTCTGCCTCTGTGTCACTCTGCCTTTCCAATAAATAAATATCTTTCTCAACAACGGGGCTGGTGCTCTCCGGCTTGCCTTGCGTTGCTGCCTGGGTTTTCACGAAGCACAGTCTGGTTCCCTTGAAACTCGCTCTGACACGGCAGCTGTCACACAGGCAGCCCTGGCCGCGGCCGCTCCCCGCACAAGCCACGCTCGGCAAACTTCCTGAATGAATGGGTGGCAAGGGACGCACGGCAAGGAGGCGGCTCACAGCCTCTGTCCCGGGGACTCAAACCCCGAGTCCTGCACAAGGCAGGTCACCCTACTGGCCGGTGCCCTTGCCTCACCCTAAGCAGAGGCGTAGGGCCGCTTGCAGGGACAGGGAGGCCCACAGAGCCCTTGCTCCTCTCCTCCAATGACCACTGGAGGCTTGGGAGAAAACCACACTCTCATTTTTAAGTACAGAGCAGAGGGAAAGGGAAGCCAGCTGCTGGAGTGGAGTTCACCCTTCTAGGCGAGAGCACAATGCGGAGAGAAGGCGGGACCTGGCTGCCAGCAGCAGCACGCATTGACGTCAGCAGATCCAGCAGTCTACTCAGAAGACCTGGTGACAGTTCCCAGCCACCGGGTACACATCCCCAGGCACCACCCAGGGACCCAGTGCCTTCGTCTTCCCCGGTTGTTTCTAGGGTCTGGACACTCTGAGCCGCTCCAGTCCAAGCTGGGGAAAGGCGGCGAGGGGGAGCCACGCTGGGGGCGGACGTCTGGACCGCCCGCCTCCGGGGAAAGCGGCCTGGAAGAAGAGCAGGCGGGATCTGCTTCTCGGATCTGAGAAGACTTCTGCGTGGGGAGGACGTGGGCCAGAGAGCTGAGAGCCACAGAGCTCTGCCCAGGGAGGCAGGCGCATCTGCTGACGCACAGATCCCGGTGCTGCCGTGAGCCGGGGAGGATGCCGGGAATGAGCCACCACGTCTGCCTCGCTTCTCCTCGTGGTTGACCTGGAAAATGGACGCCGGGCTAGGCCACGGTGTCGCCGGTGATGGGCACCATGCTGCTTCATCCACCCCGCTGCTCAGTTACCTGCACCCTGGCAGGGGGAGACGAGGGAGGCTGATACAGCCTCCTGAGAGGTCTGCGCTTGGTGGCTACCATCAACCATCATTGATAGAAAGATTTTGTACTTTGGCTGGCGCAGTGGCTCACCAGGCTAATCCTCTGCCTGCGGTGCCGGCACACCGGGTTCTAGTCCTGGTCGGGGCGCCAGATCCTGTCCCGGTTGCTCCTCTTCCAGTCCAGCTCTCTGCTGTGGCCAGGGAGTGCAGTGGAAGATGGCCCAAGTGCTTGGGCCCTGAACCCTCCTGGGAGACCAGGAGAAGCACCTGGCTCCTGCCTTCGGATCAGCATAGTGCGCTGGCCACAGCGGCCATTGGGAGGTGAACCAACAGCAAAGGAAGACCTTTCTCTCTGTCTCTCTTTCTCACTGTCCACTCTGCCTGTGAAAGGAAGGAAGGAAGGAAGGAAGGAAGGAAGGAAGGAAGGAAGGAAGGAAGGAAGGGGAAGGAAGGGGAAGGAAGGGGAAGGAAGGAAGGAAGGAAGGAAGGAAGGAAGAGAAAGAAAGAAAGAAAGAAAGAAAGAAAGAAAGAAAGAAAGAAAGAAAGAAAGAAAGAAAGAGATTCTGTACTTCACCCAGGAAGAGAATGCTGTGTAGTCTGATTTTCCTTTGACTCAAAAAAAAAAAAAAAAAAAAAAAAAAATCCCAAACAGCTTTGGTTTCAGAATTTCCCGACATCCCCTGGAGTCAGCTGAAAAGTCGCTTGGATTTTTGCAGACGTGGCTGGAACCACGCGTGGCCAAGTCCAGAGCATGGTCCTCCTTGCCCGTCAGCCCCCGCACTCCACTGACGCTGGGTCACTGCCCTAGATCCCCCAGGATCCACACCCGCAGGCTGGCACGCAGTCGGAAGCAGAAGGCACGGGGCTCCCGACTTCCCCCTCTAATTCTAGGCACACAAGATTCCCTGGAGGCCGCACAGCCCCAGTAATTACTGGGTTGTGGGGAAAACCAGTCTGCCTAATTGGTTGTTGCTTTCTTGCAAAATGCCTGGCACTGGCACCCCACCCGACGTCATTCTCACCCTCTTGTCATACTCACTCATTAATTCTGTGTGTATTTCTTCTACTGCATGGGAGGTCTTGCCCCCGACCTGGCACACTGCCTCCCACCTAACAATCCCATGCCAGCTAGAGAACTGAAGGTGTGATTGCTAACAAAGTTTGGGAGGGGGCACTGTCTTAGACCACACCAGAATGGAGTCACTTGTGCTAAGGGCCCACAATCAACCTGAACTTAGATAGGGGCCAGGTTTCCAAAAACCCAGAGCAAGGCAGGTGTGGTGGTGCAGTGGGTTAAGAGGATGTCCACAACCCATTGCAGAGTCCAAGTTCAAGGCCTGGCTACCTCGCTTCCGATCCAGCTTCCTGCTAAAGCACACCCTGGGAGACAGCAGATGGTGACTCAAGTCCTTGGGTCTCTGCCACCTTCCAACTCAGCTGACCACAATCGTGTCCTCGACAGGTGGAAGGGGGACAGGCCCACCGGTTCCAGACTTTACTTGGTTCTGCGGTGGGAGTGCCTGGGGGCTGGCCGGATTTGGTGGACAGGAACATCCAGAGATCTAGGCCGAAAGGCCAAGAGGGAGACAACTGTGAATGGAGACTGGTGACAGGGAAGACAGAGGGAGCCAAGGGGTAGAAGACAGAAAACCCATGAACAGCAGGTGTGCTTCCTTGCAAGACCTCAGGGCAGCAGATCCACCTGCCAACAGTGTTAGGTAAGTCAGGAACCAGCGTGTGTGTGAGAGAGGAACCTAAGGAGAACAGCACCTGCAGAAGCTCACCTGGGAAGCAGCCCAGGATTTTACACCACAAGGTCCTACCTGGACCCAGGTGGCTTTACAGGGGGTCTCAGCCTTCGCCCCAAGGGAAGCTCCCCACAGAGAATCCTCTCTCCTCAGCACCAAATGGGTTATCTGGCCTGACAGCACTGAGTGATAAAACCTTTACCTCCCTCTGCCCTGAGCCAGGGGGGCTCTCCAGTCCTGATAGCACTGAGTAGTGAAACCTTGGGAGAATTTCACCTAATTCACACTCAACTAACCCTTTGGGGGCCAGCACTGTGGCATGGTGGGTAAGCCACTGCCTGCAGCACTGGTATCCCATGTAGGCACTGGTTCGAGGCCCAGCTGCTCCACTTCTGATCCAGCTCCCTGCTAATGGCCTGGGAAAGCAGTGGAAAATGGCCCAAGTGCTTGGCCCCTGCACCCACGTGGGAGACCCAGAAGCAGCTCCTGGCTCCTGGCTCCTGGCTTCAGATCGGCCCAGCTCTGGCCGTTGTGACCATTTGGGGAGTGAACCAGCGGATGGAAGATCTCTATCTCTCCCTCTGTAACTCGGCCTTTCAAATAAATAAATAAATAAATAAATAAATCTTAAAAACAAAACTAAACAAAAACCCTTTGCTCAGGAGAAGGGGCAGGGGGTGAAGGAGAAATGGCAGGAAACACTAGATTCATTCCCTTAAAAATCCCAGCCTAAATGTAAACCAGGCACCCTCTCTCCCAGATCCTGTCTGGAGAGGTGCCCGTCTGTTCTGATGGATGCCCTGCCCCCGTTAAACCTGGTTACCTTGCTCACCACTGCTCTGCCTCATGTCTGAACCTATCCCACCCGCCTCTGCTAACAGTAGCAGCAGATGGGAAAAGCCAAGGACTGCACAGCTTACTCACTGCACAGCTAACCATGGCCGCCTCTTTCCAGCATCAAATGCCTAGGATGAAAACCAAATCAGATGCCTTGAGAAGTGAAACAGAATGACCACAGGATCCAGCGATTCCACGTGCAGGTCTACATCGCAAAGGGCTGAGGGCAGGGACTGGGAGAGGTACACACACCCACGTCCACAGCAGCATGCTTTGCCATCACCAAAAGGGAGAAGCCACCCAAGTGTCCATCAGTGGTGACTGGACGAGCAGAATGTGGTCCACACAAAGGTCACACTGAGCCTTTATAAAGAAGGAATTCTGCGGCCGGCGCTGTGGTATAATGGCTAAAGTCTGCCTGCAGAGCAGGCATCCCTTATGGGTGCCGGCTCGAGTCCCAGCTGATCCACTTCTGATCCAGCTCCCTGCTAATGGGAAAGCAGTGAAGACTGTTCCAAGCATGCACATGGGAGGGCTACAAGAAGCTCCTGGCTCTGGCCTGGCCCAGTCCTGGCTGTTGTGGCCATTTGGGGAGCGAACCAGCAGACAGGAGATCCTCTGTATCTCCCTCTCTCTGTAACTCTGCCTTTAAAAAAAAAAATATATATATATATATATATATACACACACACACACACATATATATAGTGATTATATATATATATATATATACACACACAAAAAGCAAACACGAACTCTTCCTATGGTGAAATAAAACTCATGACTGGGGCCAGCGTCTTGGCTCACTTGGTTAATCCTCTGCCTGCAGCACCAGCATCCCATGTGGGCGCTGGGTTCTAGTCCCGGCTGCTCCTCTTCCAGTCCAGCTCTCTGCTGTGGCCCGGGAAGGCAGTGGAGGATGGCCCAAGTGCTTGGGCTCTGCACCTGCATGGGAGACCAGGAGGAAGCACCTGGCTTCTGGCTTCAGATTGGCGCAGCGCCGGCTGTGGCGGCCATCTGGGGGGGTGAACCAACCAAAGGAAGACCTTTCTCTCTGTCTCTCTCTCTCTCTCTCACTGTCTAACTCTGTCAAATAAATTTAAAAAAAAAATACTCAGGACACAGTTGTACTAAAGGGGATAATACATGCAACAGATCAGATTACTCACTCAGGAAGTCCTGAAAAATCTTAGGACACGCTCACGCTACCTGGTCTCCAGCCAAACAATGACTGTTTCTGAGGCCCTAGAACGGGCACACGGAGTCCCTGGGTTCCGGTTCCAGGTTTGTGACTCGCCTCCATGTAACATCAGGCGAGACAATCACTCCTTCCTGGGCCTCGGCTTGCTGATCTGTGGAGGGGACTGCGTGAGATGCCAGAGTCCCTTCCAGCTACCCCAGGGGTTCCCAGAAATGAATTAAAAATGCAAATTATTGAGGCTCCCCAGACTTACTGAATCAGAAACTGTGTGCCCACAATCTGGGTTTGAACAAGCAGAGCCAGGCTTAGGAACCACAGGAAGACACTTCATGTTTTCAAACTAATGATGTTCTGGGTAAGCCATGCTTCTAAGAAAATAAAAGCCACAGATGCCCGAAACACTCAAGACAAACGCATTAACAAATGAATCGGAGTAATAGGGCAATTACATTTTAAAAGTAAGATAGAACTATCAAGTATCTTGGGGCCGGTGCTACAGCGCAGTGTGTTAAGCCACTGCCGGTGAGACTGGCATCCCATTCGGATGCTAATCTGAGTCCTGGTTGCTCCACTTCTGGTCCAGCTTCCTGCTAATGTGCCCGGGAAGGCAGCAGAAGACGGCCAAATACTAGGGCCCCTACACCACATGGGAGAATTAGATGGAGTTCCAGGTTCCTGGCCTTGTCCTGGCCCAGCTCCAGACACTGTAGCCATTTGGAGAGTGAATCAGTGGGTGGAAGATTTCTAACTCTGCCTTTCAAATAAATAAATCTTTAAAAATATCCAAAAAAAATAACAAGCTAATTTTTAAAAAAGATTTATATACTTGAAAGGCAGAGTGACAGAGGAGAGACAGGGAGAGATCTTCCATGCACTGGTTCACTCCTCCAGCGCCTACAACATCCAGGGCTGAGCCAGTCTGAAGTCAGAAACTCAGACCTCATCCCGGCCTCCTAGGTGGGTGGCAGGGACTCCAGCACCTGGGCCATCATTCTCTGCCTTCCCAGGCCATTAGCAGGAAGCTGGATTGGAAGTGGAGCAGCTGGGACTCAAACTGGCACTCCGATATGGGCTTACCACACTGTGTCACAATGCCTGCCCCCAAATTACCTCTTTATTCAGAATTAATATATGCAAATGTGTGCTGTCCTTAAAAGTCTCACCAGCCTACACCTGTTGTGCTAAGGATGCAGCTCTTGCTGAAAACATTTGTGAAATTTTATTTGGAAGCAACACTGAGTCTGTTTAGACGCTGAATGAAATCAGCTCCCCTTGTTCGGAGCTAAAAGTGGCTTCACTCAGCTCGTTCCTACACTGGCTGTCCTGATGACGAAGCTTCCAGAAATCAAGTTCCCTCTAAGAGGAAGCAGATTGCCTATCACGGAGGACAGTCAAAGAGTGCACTGCAGGGCACAGCTCAGACGCGTTCCAGAGAACGGCAGGACTACACGCCTCACACCGCCACGCGCACACCAGGAAAGCAGCAGCCTTCGCCAGCCAAGACTCGGACCCCAGAATCCCCCTGGGACACCAGCACTCGCCCTGGAGCGAGGCGGAAAATGTCCCACGTCTCACAGCGAGTTGGAGAGTCTGTCTAGGGTGCCGGAACGCGGGCAAGGCAGCAGGAATGGGCTTCCCTGAGAGTCCTGGCCATGGCCTTGGAGCCAGGCAGCGAGACGGCACCAGGGCAAGGCAGGCCCCGGGCGGCAGGCCGTGACGTCAGGTCAGAAGACGAGGCTCCCAGCTGCGCTCTTCAAGAAACAAAAGCCTCTTTTGAGTTTCCTGCGCATTCTGGCACCAGCCCTGGTCAATTCTTTCTCCGACGGTGGGCTGGAAACTATTCCTAGCATCCCACGGAGTGCAGGGGACACGGCGAGCACGGGAGATTCCTTCTCCGTGGGGCCGCGCACACTTCTGGGGCTCTGGGAAGGGGGTGCCCAGGGGCCTGTGCCTTCCCGCTCACGTGCTCCACACTGCGTTGTTCTGAGAGCTGGCTTTGGGGTGAGGGGAGGGAGGAGACACAGCGGACGTGGAATGTGACGTTGAATATCGCCAAGGTTTTCCTACCCCTCCCTCTCGGCTCCTCAACCTCGAACGTCCTCGTGTCACGGTCTCGCCCCAGCAGCCGCGGGATAGACATCGCTCAAGTTTAGGTCCATGGATGTTTCCTGCTCTCCCCTCTCCTGGGTCACTCTCCTGCTGTCAATCCTCGCGCTCAGTGGTGGAAGTGTGAGATCCACTTTATCTTCCCTAACACCCCGTGCAACGGTGGGCACACGGCCACCCCTGAGCGGTGCTGACGATGACCAACCACGTCACCGTGTCTACCTGCTGCGTCCATCATCTCAGCCAATCCTCCTAAGAGCACTCACTAGGTGCGAGGTGCTGCTGATTCCACCTGTCAAACCGAGGTTCAAAGACCTTAGGTAAGGAGCCAACTCAAGGTCAAGGGGACAGGGGACGGGGGCCAGCGCTGTGGCATAGCAGGTAAGGCCACCGCCTGCAGTGCCGGCATCCCATGTGGGTGCCAGCATCCCATATGGGTGCCAGTTTGAGTCCCAGCTGCTCCACTTCTGATCCAGCTCTCTGCTATGGCCTGGGAAAGCAGTGGAAGATGGCCCAAGCTCCTGGCTCCTGGCTTTAGATCAGCCCAGCTCCTGCTGTTAGGGCCATGTGGGGAGTGAACCAGCCGATGGAAGACCTCTCCCTCTCTCTCTCTCTGCTTTTGCCTTTCAAATAATAAATCTTTAAAAAAAAAAAAAAAAGGTTAAGGGGCGGGTCTTAAGTGCAAATCCAGACCTCCAGGACCCCAAAAGCCTTTTTAAAAAAGATTTATTTGAAAGGCAGTTACGGGGCTGGGGTGGGGTGGGGGGGTGGCGACAGAGAGAGACAGAGAGAGACAGAGAGAGAGAGAGATCTTCCATCACTGGTTCACTCCACAAATGGCTACAACAGCCAGGGCTGGGCCAGGCTGAAGCAGGAGCTTCTTCCAGGTCTCCCACGTGGGTGCAGGGGCCCAAGCACTTGGGCCATCTTCTGCTGCCTTCCCCAGGCCATTAACAGGGAGCTGGATCAGAAGTGGAGCAGCCAGGACTCAAACAAGCATCCATATGGGACGCCAGTGTCGCAGGCAGCAGCTTACTCGGCTGTACCACAACGCCAGGCCCAAAGCAGAGTTTTTAATGCTTGGACATCACTGGCTCCCATGCTGAAGAGTCAGAACACAGCCCTTGACCTCTCTTCTACTTCAGGAATTCCCTCCTCCAGCCCAGTTCCGTGGGCCTCTCTTCCTAACCTCCTGAGGGGACCAGGGCACAGGGAGTGGATGCCCCCAACCCTGGGGGTGACCGTAAGGACCATCACGGAGGTCACCAGCCCTTGGAGAGCGAGGAGGACGTGGGGAAGGAAGCTGGCAGACAGGACAGGGCAGGATCTGTGGGTGGCTCGTCTGTAGTCCAGGCCACTCTGACACGCAGTCCTGCCTGAAGTCCAGGGCCACCAGCACCTCCAAGGGCCTGACAGGGTGAGGATGCCGCACCTTAGCCACAAGTCCAGGGTGCGTGACTGTCAACGCAGCGAAGAGCCAGATGCATTTATTTTAACCTCCCAAACCAGACCTCAGTGATCCCCAGTGAGATGCAGAGGAGGAAACAGAGGCGCTGGGCACTGCCGCCCATCTCTCATAGCCCACCTGGGCTTCCTGTCCCCACCTGGGCTTTGTGTCCCCACCTGGAGACAGCAGGAAGAACAAGGAGCCAGGTGTCTGGACGCCCAGGGTGGGGTCCCAGCTGTCCCTGTAAGTCGCTGGGCCCCAGGCCCCTCACAAGAAGCGTACCACATAACCTGTATGACGCCTCCTGGCTGCTCACGTCTGCAGCTCTGGGACCTGCCAATCACCGGCTGCTGGCACCAGCCAGGCTACAGACAGTGGAGAGCTGATGGGGAGATAGGACCTCACCCTGGCCCACTCCCTGGGAACCTGACCTGCTCTCCCTCGGCCACAGGCAAGTGCTGAGAGTCTTCCAAGGAAAATGCTGACCTCTGGCCTGGCCAGTCCCCAGTTAAACAAAGGCCTGCAAGCTGGTGAGCTGGGGGGGCACCCTCCCTAGGGCTGGGTCATCTTCCACCTGCCAGTTGACTCCCGTGCGCACACGCTGCGTGCCCCAGCTGCACAGGCCACAGGATGGGGCCGGGGCTCCCTGGAGGGGCCATCATGCCAACACGACTTCAAAGAGACAGAAGGGACAGGGAAGGGGCCGGGAAGCAGAGGTCACCACGCCAGCACAATCCCAGCCTGGCGTAGCCATCGCCGTTTCAGACTTTGGAGGCGGACAGAGCCGCTTCCCTTTGCCCTACCCGAGCTCACACCCCTTTCAGCCAGACACCCACCGTGGGCCTTCAGGGCTGGCCCCTGTGGCTTCTTAGCATCTTCACAAACCAGGCCCCCAGCCCCAAATGCAGGACGCCCAGCATTTTTGGTAAGACCCCGCCCTGGGGTCAGCACTGTGGCAAAGAGCAGGTAAAGCCGCCTGCAGCACCAGCATCCCACACAGGCACCGGTTCCAATCCTGCTGCTCCACTGTGATCCAGCCCTGCTGGAGCACCTGGGAAAGCAGAGGAAGATGACCCAAGTCCCTGGACCCCTGGACCCATGTGGGAAACCTGGAAGAATATCCTGGCTCTGGTCTGGCCCAGCCCTGGCCGATGCGGCCATCTGGGGAGTGAATCAGCAGATGGAAGATCCTGATCTCTTTCTTTGTAACTCTGGCTTTCAAATTAAAAAAAAAAAAAAAAAAAAAAAAAGACCCAGCCCTTCCTTCTATTCCAAAATGCCCTCAGGAGACCACTTCTAATACCTCCCGCTTTGACAAATGTATGGACGTCTCCCAAACTCCCGTGTGTATCCAAGAACCCCCAGGCTTCGGACGTGCTGTGTGAGAGACACTGTCTTAAGAAAAACATTCTTTCACTTGCAAATGAGAACTGAAAGCAGGTGTTTTGTCTTATAACTGGGAACATAGAGAGAAGCATGTTGTAAACACTCTCCCAGAATCCAGGGAGAAGCACTGAACCCGTCTGCCACTCACTCATCAAATATTTACTGAGTGCCTCCCGTGCGCAGGCCATGCCCTTGGCAAAGGGGCTCAGGGCAACCAAGACACTGTCCCAGCAGCCCCAGATCTTACCTCCTGGGGGGGGACACAGGCAGTGAAATCGTAAATGAAGCACTCGTGCAAGTGCAGGTCGCAGGAGGGACCTCGGAGAGACACAAAACAGGGACAGAGGCGGGCGGGGGGGGGGGGGCTGCTTTTAGACAGGGTGGCTGGAAATGACTTCCAAGCGGACTGGAATGAAAGGAAGTGGAGGAGGGAGCTGGGAGGGAGCGGGAAATGGTCCCAGGTAGACGGATCAGCAAGGAAAGGTCCCAAGGCCGGGGGCGGCTGGACACTGAGGCAAAGCCCAGGGACCAGAGGGCAGAGCGGGGGAAGAGAAACAGCGGTGACAGACAGGTGGGGAGGGCCACGTCACAAGGAGTGACGCCACAGGAAGCAAGAACGGAGGCAGCTGGGACCTGCAGTGCTAGAGAAGACGGTGACCCAGTGGCACCTGGTCAGGCACAGGACACAGGCAGGCGTCACTCAGAACCACGGCCAGAGCAGTGGAGAGACAGACCCGGCTCTGCTGGAACACAGCGCAGGCAAAGGGCAGTGCACGGCCAAGCAGCGGGCTGGGGTCACACAGGGGGACTGCGGATGGCGGAAACGCCAGGGCACAGGGGTTCTGGCTAAAGCCACCCAGCAGGCCAGAGGCATCAGACATCACTGGGGGTGGTGGATAGGGTGGGCGGGTACCGCGGTGCAGGGTCTACATGTC
This sequence comes from Oryctolagus cuniculus, assembly GCF_964237555.1. Classification (NCBI taxonomy): domain Eukaryota; kingdom Metazoa; phylum Chordata; class Mammalia; order Lagomorpha; family Leporidae; genus Oryctolagus; species Oryctolagus cuniculus. The sequence goes on along the minus strand of NC_091444.1, from coordinate 20,274,828 downwards.
TCGCTAAGACTTGCTAAGGACTCTTCCTGAGACTGGATTTGGTAGGGAAGTGCACGGGAGGGCCTAGGAGAAGGTGCAGCAACCTGACTGACGTTTGGGGACGCAAACAAGGAAGGGGCCGGTTTTCCTTCTCTGCGTCTACCCAGCACAGGGAGCTCTGAGTATCCCATCAGACAGGGAGCTCATGGCAGGAGGGAGTATCTCTCCTCCCACGGGAGCTCCCTGACAGCACGGACCTCGTCTTGTGCCTGTTGATAGCAGCCCTCTGCTATGGGCGCCATGCATAGGAAGCTACACAGTGGTGCCTCCAACCCAGAAGCAGCTCTTGTGGCTGGACAACTACTGGCATCAACTCTGGCAGGCTCCAAAACCCAACCAAAAGCAGAATGAGCCACACGTCGGCTACCATGGACAGGTGTCCCTCCCTTGAATGTGCCCTCCCGCTGTGGCTCAGCAGGGCTGTGGCGGACCTCAGGTGCACACCCCTCCCCCATGGGGGCCTCACAAAACTGTGGGGTCCCTGGGGCCCAGGCAGCTGCTCAGCCAGGGCTGGTCTCTGTCCCCACTTTGAGCAGGATCACAGGGAACCAGGACCTACACCACGACCACAAACAGCCTGCCTCCTCCCACGCCACTGCCCCACGGGAGCCTCAGTTGCCTGTATCCATAGCAACCAGCATTTGCCAGTTGCAATCCTGGGAGGGCAGGTGGGAGGCAGCTGCACTTGGAGATGGCTTGCCTGGCTGGTTTGAGAAGTCCAGGATTCCTCAAAGAGGTGTCCCCTGCATCTCTGTACCCACATGGTATGGAGCTCCGGGCCCCTGGCTTCAGTGTGGCCCAGCCCGGCCCAGCCCTGGCCACTGCAACCATCCTGGGGGAGTGAACCAGTGAATGGAAGATCACTCTCTCTGTCTCTCTGTGTGTCACTCTGTCAAAAAAAATAAATCTTAAAAAAAACGAAGGAGAGAAAAACGAAATGCTAAGAATAAGCATCCCCTTTCTCTCCATTCCTTAGAGATCCCAGCTGTTTCCAGGCCTCTCTGCAGTTCACAGCCCTCTGAGTCCTGGGGGCAGAGCCTCCCAAGTTTAACCTGAACCCAGTAGGTCACGGCTTAAACCTGGGAGGAGCAGGGGCTGCCTGGGACCACGCAGAAGAGGCTCATGGGTTTCTCTGCAAACCAATCACTTGCTGCCCTGCTACTGAGATATTAGCTGAGGCTTTCTTACTCCAGGACGTCGCAAAGCAGGCCCCATGCGGGCTTCACCCAGGAAGAGAGCCACGCCCCGCCCACCAGACCCCCACCCAGGAGACGTCTGGGCAGGGACAAACCAGAGCCTGCCCCTTCCTTACCTGCAGGACCACCTCCTCTGTTCGCACCCTCTTCCGGCTTGAACAACGCTAACCTCGCTTTGAAATAAGAACAAATAAACCCTACCGGACGCTCCCCCTCCACCCCTTCCTCTCCTTTTCCAGTTCCGCCTCCATTCCCTCTCTCTGCCTAGAGAACTGCCCTGTTTTTGAAATAAAAATAAATCCCACATTCCTCTAAAATGTCAAGAGGAAAATGTCCCATTTGGCTGCCCCCAAATCCTGTGAGAAAGTGCATCTGGCGAGGCTTTACGTAACCCTGCTACGAGGCTGGGACCTCTGCTGTCACCCCTCCCCTCCCCCACCGCATTCCGCACAGACCGTGGCCTTGCCCCTGCGGGCTGCCCCGAGCTCGGTGCCGGGTGCATAGGGACAGTACTCTGGTGCACACCAGGCCGTGGTTTTCAGCTCCTGTTTTTGGAGGACCCACGTGACACAGTTGCATTCTCAGCACTCAGTGCCCAGCACACGGTAGATCTTTGAAAATGTAATTAAAATTCCAAGTAAAAAATGTCTGCTGGGCTTTGCTGAAGAGGCCAGAGGCTTGTTCCACCCTGGGGTGTACCTGCTTCTGCCCTGAGACGGCCTTGGCGCGCGGCTGCTCCCCTCAGGGAGGGTTATCCTCAGGTAACCTCCCCTCTCCAAAACCCAAGGGCAGGGGAAAACACCCCAAGGAAGGGTAGTGCCAGGTCTGCCCAGGGCTCTCCTGCCTTGCCTCCTGGATGGCGTTGCTTCAGGAACCAAATAGTGAACCGGGATTCCAACCCACCACACTTAACACTCTTCCAGCTGGGACAGACAGCTCCAGGATGCCGGATCCGTGCTTGCCTCTCACAGAAAACACCAACTGCTGCCACCCGGAGGGGGAGGCCCCCGTGGACCAGAGGGAGGGACGCGCTGGCCGGCGCTGGGTGAGGGCACTCGGGGACCCTCCACGTGTCTCTCTCCAGTTTAGCATGTTGTGAAAAACAAAACCAAATCTTTAAAAGCTCCCGTCCTGCCAAGAACGAGGGCAGGGAAGCCCAAAGGGCTTTGCTTTGCACATCACAGGGGGACCTCCAGGCCTGGTTTCCATGCAGAAGAAACGTCCCGGGTTTCTCCCGCTCCTTTGTATCTGCGTGCCCAGCAGCCATGCACGGCTGCAGGGCCAGCATCAGTGCCCCAAGCCTAGGCAAGGATCAGAATCGGTTTCCCCACCTTAAGACACAGGTTCTGACCCTGCCGCACTGACCTACCCCACACAAAAAGGTACATCCTGCAGGCCTGCGCTCCTCCAACCAGCACATAGTAGATGCTTGCTAAAATTGAGTTTCTTTTTCCCTGGTGAAACAAAGGCTGTTCTGTGCTTGTATTAAGAGGCTTAATGGAATCAAACTCCAGAAGTCAGCTGGTGGCCAAGAGTAACTAAGAAACACAGAAAAGAAAACTCCTAGAGAAAGGAGCTCACAACCCCATTGCCTGGGAAACCTGCAGCCCGGGACCCGCCAAAGACTAAAGATCTGAATCCCAGCGCTCGCACCGGGCGCTAGGCGAGGGGCAGACAGGCGTGCCACGCGGGGTCCTCGGGGACTGCAGGCCAAAGCAGGAGCGGTTGCTAGGAAGATGCTGGGCACTTCAATACCACGAAGGCACAGGCAGATATTTGCACAGCGAGGGCCATAGGAGCGCATCACTCAGCAAGGCTGAGAGGTGGCAACAACCCAAGTGTCCATCAGCGGACAGACGGAGCAAAATGCTGATCCAGCTCGTACAGACACACAAGGGAACACTGTCCAGCTTGAGGTTTTTGAACACCTTAGCTCTTTTATTTCTTTGAGAGGCGCGCACGCCTCTCTGCAAACACACACACACACACCCAGACAGGCAGACAGAACAGAGCTCCTACCCTCTGGGTCGCTCTCCAAATGCCTGCAATGGCTGGGACTGGGCCAGACTGAAGCCAGAAAGCTAAGAACTCAAACCAGGTCTCCTCTGCAGGTGGCAGGGACCCAAATTTCTGAGCTATTATCTGCTGCCTCCCAGGGTGTGCGTTCATTGGAAGCTGGATTCAAAGGGGAGCCAGGAGCTCCGCTAAGTGACTGTTTCCCAATCAGTCTTGGAACCGCTACAAGAAACACCTTGCAGCCACGTGAGGAACTTGATGCTACGCTAATTGAAATAAGTTAGACACAAAAGACAAAGAACGTGTGATTCCACTTCCATGCGGTTCCCTAAACAGTTAAATTCATAGAGATGAGAGCAGAAACAGCTGCCAGGGGCTGCCAGGAGGGCATTGGATGGGCACAGCCTTGGCTTAGGAAGATGGAAAGGTTCCGGAGAGAGGCGGCGGTGACGCCTGTGTAAGGCTGTGGACATGCTTCCTGGGTCACTGACCCTGCACTTACAGTGGTTACAACAGTACACGCCACACTGCTTGTCTGCTACAGCTGGGGAGTAACGTCGACAGAAAAGAGGGAAAAAATACCACACGTTAAATGCATAAGGACAGTATTGGCTTTAATTTATATCGCCTCTGCCCAAGAGCTGACAACATTCTTAAAACATCTCCAATGACGTCTACCCCCAGAGATGGGTCGACAGCGCCCTTCCCACCCGCCCAAGGGCAGGGAAGCTGCACGCTGAGCACAATGAGTGTGGTGGTCCCACTGCTCAGCAGGCCACAGGACAGAACACACACTTCACTGTCCCACGTGCGAGGACTGACCTCCTCATGTGGCCTGTGCACCCCAGCGCCCCGTCCAGGGCTGCCCCCCTTTTAGATTTTTTTTTATTTGAAAGACCCCAAATGGTCGCAATGGCTGGACCTGGGCTGACCTGAAGCCAGGAGCCAAGAGCATCTTCCAGGTCTCCCACATGGGGTGCAAGCACTTGGGCCATCTTCCACTACCTTCCCAGGCCATAAGCAGAGAGCTGGCTCGGAGGAGGGGTAGTCGGGACCCAAACAGGTGACCATATGGGATGCTGATGCTACAGATGGAGACTTAGTCCATGCTATGGCGCCGGCCCCCAGGCCTGCTCTCTGAAGCTGGGTTCCTCTCCAGCACGAGGAACCCCAGAGTCAAGGGCCCCAGGATAGCAGCTTGCATGTCCCCATCAGATGCCACAATGGCAGTAACGTGGCCAAGAAGGTTGACTCTCCACCCCTGGGGGGTTCCCACCCACCAGCCCATGTGGACCCCACACCTGAGCCCCTCGGCCAGATTCCCTCCACTCGGGTCTCCCTCCTGCCTCCCCAGACGCACTGCCAAGATGGAAGGAAGAGAAGGTTCCTCCCTGCCACAAACTCACGGTACACCATGTTCATGGACAAGGGCAGAGAGCAGGGGGCCGAGACAGGGGTGGGGGGAGTCTGCTCGCAGGGACCTTCCACATGCCCTGAAAAACTGCTAGTCCTCCGAGGCTTAGCCAGCCCCAGAAGCCACACAGACTCCACCACATACTATATGGCTCCATTTGCACAGAAAGCCAATTTACAGTCATGGAAATCTGTCAATCATTACGGGTGGGGGAAGCTGCAAATGAGATGATGGGTGTGGAGGGAGCCCCCAGGGAATTTGGCAGAGTCCCTGAACTACAGGGGTAAAGGTTCCCAGCCCCACCCAGAGATGCAAACCACCTACCTGGGAAAACCTGTTGGACCACAGGAAACTCACTCTAACTGAGGAAATACTGCAGTTACAAGTATTCTTGGATTGTAGTCCCTAGTACAACGGACAGCCTCTGGCTGTCCTGCCCACTGCTCCCTTGTAAGCACATGGCAACAGCTACCCTAACTAAGAGGGGACTGTGCCACAGGTGTACCCCTCATGTCGCGGTCTGTGCTGCAGCAGGAGTCAGCCCCTACCTAGCCTGCTTGCCAGCTGCCTCCCTCAATCTAGCTTTGTGGAATTCAGGAGGCAGATCTTAGCGCAGGAGGAAGACTGCATCCCAAATGACTGTTATTCACTCACCAGGCACCTCCATGCTGAGTCTGGAGGGGCTGCAGGCACCTCCTCCATCCACCTTCCCCGTCTGTCTGGACTTTCAGAGGCAGGTAAACAAAGACCTCACCAGCCCCCTCCCCTCAGAAGCTGGCTCACAGCATCCTGGCTGGGTCGGGGATTTGTGGGGAGGGGGCAGGTGGCTGGTACCTGGTACTGCTCTGGACACTACCATGTCACATCTGACATCTTCCCTACAGTGAGCCCACAGCAGGGGAGGGTGTGGGGAAGAGGAGCGCTCCGAGGGGAGCCCAGGCTGGACACTGAGCAGCCGCTGCTGTGGGGCAGGCAGGGCTCCAGCCCTCGGCTGTTGGATCACCGCTCTGCAGGGTGCTGCCTGCGGTCCGGGTTCAGGGACGCAGCCCTCGACCTTTCTGACGCTGTGCTCAGACACCGCCACATCCCCACTCCGCCTGTCTGTCCCTCCCCTCCCTCTTCTCAGGGAGAATGACAGCTTCAGCAGCTTCCCCACAGTGGGAGAGCGGGAGAGAGAGAGAACGAGAGAACACACGGCCAAGGGATGGGGAGCTGGGAAGACAGGAGCCCCGGATCTGCTCCTAGGTCCAGGGTCACGGAATGCAGATGTGTCCACAGCCACTCTGTCCAGCACCTTCTAGAGACTCGAGCCAGCCCCACACTGGAATCCTGCCTCCTCTCCCACCACGTGGCTGGGTCACCTCTCTGCTTCCCCAGCTACGAAGCGGGGGTCGTGGTAGCTGCCTTCTGGGGTTACTGCAGGGACAGAATGAGGACAGTGGGGCAGTGATGGGGTGGTCAGAAAGCCCTTCTCACTCAGAGCCCGCTCTGCTTGGGGGGGACTTACTTTTCCTTTTCAAACGCGTTTATACAGGTGGGGCTGACCCTAGCCTGGGGCCCTCATCTCAGTCTCCTCCACCGGAGAGTACGCTGTGTCGACAGCGAAAATCGCCCAGACCTGGTGCTGGGCTCACACCTGGATGCAAACAGGGCCCTAAGTATTTCCAAAGGTCAAGAAGAGCACACTGGCCAGCGCTGTGGCTCACTAGGCTAATCCTCCACCTTGTGGCGCCAGCACTTCGGGTTCTAGTCCCGGTCGGGGCGCCAGATTCTGTCCCGGTTGCCCCTCTTCCAGGCCAGCTCTCTGCTGTGGCCAGGGAGTGCAGTGGAGGATGGCCCAAGTGCTTGGGCCCTGTACCCCATGGGAGACCAGGAGAAGTACCTGGCTCCTGCCATCGGATCAGCGCGGTGCGCCGGCGGTGGCGGCCATTGGAGGGTGATCCAACGGCAAAGGAAGACCTTTCTCTCTGTCTCTCTCTCTGTCCACTTCCTGTCAAAAAAAAAAAAAAAAAAAAAAAAAAAGAAGAAGAACAAGAAGAAGAAGAGCCCACTGGGGCCGGCGCTGGGGTGTAGCGGGTGAAGCTGACATCTGCAGCACCAGCATCCAGTTCGAGTCCCGGCTGCTCCGCTTCCAATCCAGCTCCCTGCTAATGTGCCTGGGAAAGCAGCACTTGAAGATGGCCCAAGTCCTTGGGTCCCTGCACCCATATGGGAGACCTGCCTTCGGCCTGGCCCAGCCCTGGCCACTGCAGCCATTTGGGGAGTGAACCAGCGGATGGAGAACGTCTCTCTCACTGTCTCTCCTTCCCTCCCTCTCCCTCTGTAACTCTGCCTTTCACATAAATAAATAAATCTTAGGAAAAAAAAAAAAAGAGGAGTGCACTCTGGGCACGTGAAGTGTACGAGAAGCATAACCAGGGATGCCCCAGACCAAGCACAGGCAGAGAAACGAAGGAGCTGGGAAAAATGCAGTTAGGACCTGGAGCCCGAAGGGGGCAAACAGTGTGCGGGGGGGGGGGGGGGGGGTAGGTCCTCAGAGAGCCTGTACCGGAGCAGAGAGGGCTGGAATAAAGCCACGCGGCCACTCCCAGAGCCCCAGCAGGGGGACAGTGCTGAGGCGGGAGGAAGGTGCAGGGAGTCAGAAACCTGCGAAGGCGGCAGAGGAACGGGCGCTCACGCAGGAGGCCCATCCCCGGCTCCTGCCCTTAAGCGTTGGCAGGAGAAAGCAGGAGAAGGCCAGAGGAACCGCAGCAGCCACGCGTTAGCATCCCTCTTCCTCCTGTGCCAAGGACCTCACAGGTCAGCCGCAAACCCAGGGGCCGGTGCTATTAACATAACAAACCGGAGGTCGCCCAGGTGTGGAAAGGGGCCGGGAACCCAGGCCGTCTGGCTCCACCTCCCACTGTCTGAGCACGTGGCCCCACTGCTTCCTGGGTGCTGGCTGCCCCTGCACCTCAAGGCAGCTCCAACGCAGAAGCAGCCCCCACCCCCAGCACTCTGCCCCGGGCTCTGTCCTGATGGGAGTCCCAGGGCCTCGCGCCATCTGACTCAAAGGTGGAAACGAAATGTCCACCCAGCCACAGGCTACTCTCCCGCTCCCAGGGTGCTCCCCTCTCTGCGGCATGCTCCGGCCTCCCAGGCCTCCCCAGCCTCTCACCAGGATCCCAACCCCAGGCGGGCACGTGTGTTGGGGTGCTGCCGGCTGGGGTACCCCGCGCTTGCTCAGGCAAGCGTCTCTCACTAGCACATTGCTGCTGACCCAGGTTCAGAAAACCCAGACTGACTGGTCAGCCCTGGGTCCAGCCTGTGGGACAGCCCCTGGTGTAGGGCAGGTGCCTCCCTGAGACTCCCCACACTGGCAGGGAGGGTGGCCTCACATCTGCCCTCAGTGCATGTGGCCACCACACTTTCCGGTGTCACCTTCTAGGAGGGACCGTGCGTGACTCAGGGGCTCCAAGAGGGCCGGCTGCTGGGTCTGGGTGGACGCCCGGCCCAGCCACTGACACGGTAACCCCGGGCAACGTGCGCACCTGCCTGGGCCTCTGTTTCCTAGGTTCTGAGTGAGGACGGTCCAGGCTGTCGGGAGGTTCCCAGCGGAGGACAGACGCCCAGGGCTAGAGTGGTCCCACGGAATAAGCCCTCAGGGAGCACTCACCTTCACCATTACCGATGTCGGTGGTGCTGCCATTACCAGGGGCCACCTCGCCCACTGCTCCTGGCAGGGCAGCCTCGGGAGGGGGCTGCCTGAGGATGACTCCACCTCCATGAAGAAGGCTTCAGCTCTGTCCTGGGCCTTCCAGGAAGCTGCCCGACACCAACAACCAGACAACAGAGCCACAGGTGCCCCCCCGAAGCTGGATGGAGATGCCAGGTCATTCCACCAGGCCAGGTACCAGAGCCAGGGACTGCAGCTGCAGCGACCACACACAGCCTCGCTGCCACCCGCTCCCAGGAGCACAGGTGCTTCTTCCACTGTGGGAGGAGCACGGGAAGGGAGCACCCACAGTGTGTGCAGGAGCCCAGGGCCCAGGAGGGCTGCACGTCTCCCACGCCTGCCATCAGCATGCTGCATCCCGGCCAGGGTGTGCTGTGCTCAGAGAAACCTGTGTGGTTGGCTTTGCTCGTGGGGGCCAGGCAGCACCTGCCATCTCCCAGCCCCTGCCATTCTGTCCTGGGGGGCAGGGGCTGGGCTGGCATGCCTTGGCGGGGGTTCTCCCCCTCTGATTGAAGCCAAGGATGGAAGGTTCCTCCAGTAACCTAGGCCCAGTCCCCTGGGGCCCTAAGGCAGCCTCAAACCTCCCCAGGTTTCATAGGATCACTGAATCTTCAATCCAATCAAAACCCTGAAGTCACTGGGCCCACGGCTCTGCCTCGGGAAGGCCTGCACGCACAGGGAAGGCAGGACAGGCTGTCGTCCCCACCGCACACCCACACCTACACCCAGTTCCTCAGAGCTGTCTTGAGATGAAAGGGTTTCCAGCTCAGGGGGTCCTGGGCCACAGCCACTCCCGAGGTCCAAGCGAGGATCCTCAGGCCCGGACACGACCACGTGACCCAGCCCGGCGCCAGCTTCACCTGCTCCGTCTCAGCGCTAAGGGACAAGAAGCCAAGGGTCCCCCAAGCGACCTCCTGCCGTCCACCCAGAGAAGCCAGCGTGAGCCGAAGGGCCTCTCCCACCTCCTCCCAGCCATCTAGAGACAAGAAGCTCGGGCTGGCCAGCGGGGCTGGAGGGGAGAGGGCCGGCTGGGATGGTGCCCAGAGCGAAGTGCTCTAGGAGAGCATCGAGGGCCAGCGCCGGAGAGGGCCCATCCCAGCACTAACGTGAGCAGGCTTGGTGAGAACACGACCCCGAGCTCTCCCTGCCCAGACGTCCGTGGGGCCAGACCACAGCTCCCTGCCCAACCACGCCGAGGCTCTGGAAGCTTGCCCTTGGCCTCTCGTTCTCACGACGGGAGACGGTGATCACCTGGCCGCCCTCCCTCCCAGCCTGCCTGCTTTCCGTTCCACACCCTGACAGCACCCACTTCCCGGGCTAGGATGTACGCTACCAACACCAGCACCATCAGGCAGCTGTCACAACCACACCCCACCGCAGTCCAAGGGCAGAACGGGGCGGGGATGGGGACAGAGGCAGGGCGAACTCGCCATCCTACCTCTCTCGTGAGGGAGTCCCGGCCAGGTTCATCTGCTGTCTTCTCAGGCTCCCCCTGTAGGGACAGGTGTGCAAGGCCCATGCCAGGGGCAGACTTAGGCGCGGGCAAAAGCCCAGCTAGACCTTCCCCGCCCGGGGGTCAGCCTCAGAGCAAACACAGCAGTCGGGCCCTAGCTGGACTCAGAGCCATTCCGGGCGCCCCAGCTCCCTGCCAGCCCGCCCTGGCCACCTCCCAGGCCTCTGTGGCATACACAGGGCTTTATTATCTCGAGCCCACCACGTCCTCGGAGAGCGCCGTGAATGGAGCGCCACACAATACGCCTGTTTATTAATCACCACCCGGCCCTCCCTCGCTCACTGCTGGGTCCCCTCATACATAATGCAGGAGCTGTGTGGCCCATGACACAGGCCAGGCTGTGCCCCGTGAGACGGACAGAGGTACCAGGCCGGGCCAGGCTCCCCGAGGTGGGGGTGGGATGGGAACAGACCGCGCCCCCACCCCGAGCCGGGGAGCAGTCGGACGTAATGTTGACTGTGTGTGAGGGGTGCGGCGTGTGGCCCTCCCCGTGCACGGTCCACACCAGCCAGAGACAGGGCGGCAGACAGTCCAGGTCCTCAACTCCCACCCCGTGCTTTCCACGTCTGGGTGCTGCCTGCAGCTGCAGCCCACGGGGCCACTTGTGCGTAAGGCCTGGGGCAGAGCTCTTCCACGCAGCAGCCACATGCATGTCCCCAGGCCCCCACCCCACGATCCAAATCTTCTGGAGGTTACATCTCTCCAGTCCCTCAACTGGCCCTTGCGAAACACCATCCACGCGCCCCGCCACACACAAGCAGGCGTCCGTGGCCGGCTTCTCAGCCGCTAAACCCAGCAGCCCCGCCCTCTGGTGGGGGCAGCCTCCTGGGGGGAAGGTTAGGACAACATCTGAGAGCCTTACCTCTTTGTGCCCTTTGTGCCTTAACTTCCATTTTGGGGGGTGAATCTCAAATAAGTAACCAGGGACTATCAGAATATCAAAGTCACACAAAGGCTCATCAGGGTAGCATTTATAATCATAAAACACAGACGCTTAGAAACCCGCTCCAGAGCCTCCCTAGAGGAAGCGAGAGACCCCGTGGTGCGGGGTGTGTGGCCCGAGAGGCAGAAGAGTGTGCGAAACCTAAGAGCTCTGGAGCCAGGAGACCTGGGCTCTACATCTGGTTCTACCGTTCACCGGCTGGGTTACCCTGGGCAGCTTCTCATCTGTGCCCCTGGGATACTAACAGCACAAGCATCAAGTCATAAGGATTCAACAAATGACAGTGCCCAGTGCGTACGGTAAATGCTAAGAAAATACAGATATTATTCCCACGTCATAAACAATGAGATACCGTACAGCTACTAAAGCGACGAAACATTTTAGTAAAAAGGGAGATGAAGCAACAAACCACACGAAGTAGGATATGAACAACTGCCTCCGGCTGGGGAGACGGATAATTCGCATTTTTTCCCTTTGTGCTTGTTCTATTTTCTAAGGTGGCTGCCAAGAGTATAAATCACTTCCGTTAAACTGCAAGGATCCCTTGCAGAGTCGCCCTGGCCAGCACCACATGGAGCACGGGAGCCCTGGCGCCCCCTCCGGCACGGGGGGGGAGCCCTGGCACCTCCTCCAGCACAGGGGGAGCCCTGGCGCCCCCTCCGGCACAGGGGGAGCCCTGGAGCACCCTCCGGCACAGGGGGGAGCCCTGGCACCTCCTCCAGCACAGGGGGGAGCCCTGGAGCACCCTCCGGCACAGGGGGGAGCCCTGGAGCACCCTCCGGCACAGGGAGAGCCCTGGCACCTCCTCTGGCACAGGGGGAGTCCTGGCGCCCCCTCCGGCACAGGGGGAACCCTGGCGCCCCCTCCGGCACAGGGGGAGCCCTGGTGCCCCCTCCGGCACAGGGGGAGCCCTGGCACCTCCTCCGGCACAGGGGGAGCCCTGGCGCCTCTCCGGCAGAGCCGTCTCTCCTGGCCCTTGAGCCTCACTCCCACCTGCTGGCTCCCGCTGAGCTCCAGGCTGACGATGCCTGGGGGAGTCCCCTCCAGTCTCTCTGGCAGGGTAGGCTGCTAGGCCATTGCTCTCCCCTCCCCCAAACACAGCAGGACCGGCCCCAAAATCCAGCACGGACACTGTGGGCAGCCCCTCTTCCTGTCAGCAGGGTCGGAAGGCATCCAGGGGGAGCCTGGATTTATTCTGCACAGAAGAGGAATAAAAGAAGGTAGGATTCCGAGAAAACTGGGCAAGCATCCCCACGACCCTCTACTGGTGGCCTGGGAATGCAGGAGACCCCGAGGGCAGCTCCCCCCACCCCGCTCCCCCTCCTGCCCCTGGCTGCTCTGTGCTCAGCTCCGGGCTGGAGCCCGTCTCCTTGCGATTCCCTCAGCTTTTCTTCACATGGAGGCAGCCACAAGGGCCATCTCTCAGAGCCACCTGTAGCTGGGGAGCCTGACTCTCCCGTGGGGAGCAGCAGTGGCAGCCGGGGGTGGGGGCAGCTGCTGGGGCCGCCTGAATGTGGGTCACATTCGCAGAGGGCAGCAGGCTCCAGGCCCGTGGCTGTGGAACAGCTGGTGTGCCTGGGGGAGAACTCCCTCCCATCCTGGTGCCTCACCCCACACCCCAGGTCACTCCTCTGCTGGGGCCAGCCCTCCTGTCTCCCACACCAGCGCAGGCCAGCAATAGCCGGCTGGGAGACTGGTGACCCTTGTGGCCAAGGGCTGCCCATAGGCGGGGTGGGGGGTGGGACGGCGGAGCAAGCCAGGGGCCCTCACCCGCATCTCTTAGCTGCCCGTCACAACCGCAGCTGAGGGTCCAGAGCCCTCACCACCCAGCCAGAAAGGAATTCCACCACGACCAGAAGCTCACACTCCTAAAGTCGGAAGCTGGGAGGCCCCGTCACAGGAGCTGCAGGAATCCCAGCACTGAGCGGGAGGGGGCTACGACCACCCCCCAGAGCCTGGAGACAGACCCCCAGGACGGCACAGGGCAGCCACCAAGAAACCAGTCAGTGCAAAGGGAGCCTGTGATGAGATCAGGACAGGGGTGTGAGGTGGGGGAGTCTGCGCGGGTCTGGTCTGTCTCAGGGTGTGCCTGTGTGGGAGCGTGACTTGACATGTGTGTGTCGGGGAGGGGTCTCAGTCCGTGTGTGCACACCCTTGTGAGCATGAGCACGTTCTGACCATGCGTGTGTAGTGTCTGGGTGCATGTCCACGTCTCAGCACGCACGTGCACCTGCCTGGCTGGTGGGCACACGCAGACGTCTGCTCCTAGGTCCCCACCTTACTGCATGTGTGTGCTTTTCTGTTCTGTGGTTACGTGGCTGGCTGGCTGAGCGTGTCTATCAGTGTCTCTCTCTCGTGCGTGCGTGTGTGTGTGTGTGTGCGCGCGCGCACAGCTGTCTGGGTCTGTGTTTTCATATGTGGGTCTCTTGGTCTCAGTGTTTCTATGTCCATCCTGGGATGTGCTCTGTATCTGTGTTTCTGGACCTGTGTGTGTGGAATTGTGCATGAAGGCAGAAGCCAGAGAGGTGGGCAGCCCCCCAATCTCCTTGTGGCCCCCGGAGTGCTCCCCAGGCAAGGACAAGCCTGGATGCAACTCTACATGCAGACCCACGCTGTCTGCCCCGGGCCGACTTCCAGGGCCCCTCCCCGGTCAGTGTCTACTAATCCGACTGCACTTGCCTGTTCCCACACGGCCAGGGCAGCTACCTCCACACCCCTGCTCTTCTGCTTTCTTTGCCTAGAACTCCTCACCACATGGTTACCTAGTAAGTCCTGCTCCTCCGCTAGGCCCAGGCCCAGGCCACCCCTGCCAGGAAGCCAGCCATTCCTTGGGCTGGGTGTGACCTCTCGTGCCCTGGCTGATGGAGCATGTGATGGACAAGCCTCACTGTGCACAGATCCACTGCTCTCCCTGTGGCGATGCAAGAAGTTGGCCAGGCCCTCTGGCCCTCTGAGGCCTCCAGGGTGCCCAGGCAAGGGTCTGCACGCATGGGCCCATGGGAACTTTTACTGAGCCCCACGGCTTGAGCTCCCGACACTGAAAGCTGGGAGTGGAGAGGCGGTTCGCTGCCTCGGGGCCCTTAGAGCAGAGGGCAGGGACAAGACGCAGGCCTGGGGGTCTCTGGCTCCCGTGTGCAGTGGGCCTGGGAACGCCCTCCCGGCCTCTCTGGACCAGGGGTCTGGAGGCGAGGGAGCACCTTCAAGATCCACCAGGACAGCTCTGCCGGCTTCTTGGTTCCCCTGAAACACAGGTGCCCAAGCACCGACCTCTCTCAAGGGCATGGCCTGGCTCCAAAAGCCCCATCCACACACACATAGCCAGTCCTGCAGCCACATCGGCGTCCGGTTACCCACTTTCCTCAGCAGCCCCGCTCATCCTCGGAGCCCCCGCTCTGCCCAGGCTCCCAGTCCCCAGGCTCCCTCGGGCAGGCTGATTCTGCCTTCCCAGATCTGCAGCCTGTGGAGGGAGCAAGACCCTGGCCACCCCTCAGGGGAGGGGGCAAGAGCACCCTGCAAGGTCTGGTGTCCAGAAGCAAGGCCACCTGAGCCAAGGTGTGCAGGCGACGCCTCGAAGGGGAGAGCAGGCTGACGCTGAACTTGGAGGCTGAAACTACAGAAGGGACAGGCGTTCGGCGCAGCAACTACGCTGCCACTCGGGACACCAGCATCCCACTCCAGAGCGCCTGGGTTCAAGTCCTGGCTCCACTTCCGATGCCAGCTTCCCACCGATGCACACACCCCGAGAGGCAGCAGGCCATGGCTTGGGTCCCTGCCACCTGTATGGCAGACCTGGATTGAGTTCCTGGCTCCTGGCTTTGGCCTGGCCCAGCCCTTGCTATTTTGGGCATTTGGGGAGGAAATGGGAGATCTCTTGTCTGTCGCTCTGCCCGTTAAAATATTTTTATTAAAAAAAATTGTGCAGAAGGATTGACCTGGCAAATGTTGATGAGAAGGTGGCACAGCTGGAACTCCCACCCACTGCCGGCAAAGAGTAAACTGCTCAACCACGTGTGCCTTAAAGATGGGCAGGTGGCTCCCTGTGGCCCCCAGTCCCTCCTCTGGACATACAACTAACAGAACTCAATCCTGGGGTCACGGGTGACTGTGCTCAAGTTCCTATGAACGTGCAAGGAGCCGAAACAATCTTGAAAAACAAGAACAAAGTCAGAGATTCATATATCCCAATCCCAACCTCACAAAGCTCCGGTGGTCAAATCAGTGTGGTCGTGGCACACAGAGACAAGGGTACCTCAAAAAGTCCATGGAGACGGAACTAAAGTTTCTTTTGACGTGATTTTTGAGACCCATGCATAGTTTTCCTGTTACATGCATTTCCACGACCTTTCAGAACACACCTCCCCCCTCCCCCATAGACATAAAGACCAGTGGAAAAGGACTGAGTCCAGAAATAAGCTCACAGGATGTGGCCACTGGACTCTAAACAGCCTCTTCAACAAATGGTGCTGGGACGACTCAATGTTCACACTAACAAGCAGAAGTTGGATCTACTCCATATACAAAAATTAAGGAACTACAGATCAATATCCTAAGAATGAGCTAAAACCATGAAATTCTCAGGGTACAACAGGTACAAACTGTGGTTTCGCAACAGATTCTTATGTGACATCAAAGCATGAGGAACAAAAGGGAAATAATAGTTAAACTGGATCTCACCAAAATTGGCAAAGGACTCGCAGAGTCTGCCAAGGAAGCATCAGATGGCCTCAGGAGCACTGAAAAGGGTGCTCAGTCACTAAGCATCGCAATGAGACAGCACTTCACCCTGAGCACTAAAGCAGAAAGTAACAATGAACGAATGGAAAGGAACAAGGTTGCCTTCACCCTGAGCACTAAAGCAGAAAGTAACAATGAACGAATGGAAAGGAACAAGGTTGCCTAGGACGCCAAGACTCGGGTACCCTCCCACGCTGCTCCTGGCAATGTCAGGTGGGCAGCCCCTCAGAAAGTTAACACGGAGTTGCCATGTGATCCAGCCCTCTCACTCCTAGGTGCATGCTCCACAGAACCAGAACCAGAGTGGTCCCAGGGGAGGGCACTCGCACAGCGGCTCAGCCGTTGTGTGAGATGTCCACATCCCATTTCAGAGCGCCTGGGCCGGAGGCCTGGCTCTGCTCTCCATCCAGCTTCCTGCTCTTGTGCTCCCTGGGAAGCAGCAGCTGATGGCCCAGGAAGTTGGCTCCCTGCCACCCATGCAGGAGACCCGGATTCAGTGCCTGGGCCCTGCCTTTTGCTGGGTGCAGCTTTGGTTGTTGTAGGCATTTGGACAGTGAACTAGCAGGTGGGATATATGTTTGGCACATGGTCACGTGCTTTCTAATAAATAAGAAAATTATTTATAAAGAAAAGAGAACAGTGCCTCAAATAGATACTTATAGACCATGTTCACTGCAGAATTATTCACAATAGCCAAAAGGTAGAAACAACCCAAATGTCCCCAAAAGATGAGTGGATAAACAAAATGTGGTATTTCTACATGATGGAATGTTTTCTTAAAATTTTACTTATTTCATTTAGTTTGAAAGTTGGAGAGAGAGACAAAGACAGATCTCCCATCCACTGGTTCACGCCTCAAATGCAACAGCCAGAACCAGGTCAGGCTGCAGCCAGGAGCCAGGAGCTCAGTCTGAGTCTCCCGGGTGGTGGGAGTGACCCTAGTACTTGCACCATCGCCTGCTGCCTCCTGGGATGCACATTAGTGGAAAACCGGCTTAGAAGTGCAGCTGGGCCGGCGCCCCGGCTCACTAGGCTAATCCTCCACCTTGTGGTGCCGGCACTTCGGGTTCTAGTCCCGGTCGGGGCGCCGGATTCTGTCCCGGTTGCCCCTCTTCCAGACCAGCTCTCTGCTGTGGCCAGGGAGTGCAGTGGAGGATGGCCCAAGTGCTTGGGCCCTGCACCCCATGGGAGACCAGGAGAACCACCTGGCTCCTGCCATCGGATCAGCGCAGTGCTCTGGCCGCAGTGCGCCGGCCACGGCGGCCATTGGAGGGTGAACCAACAGCAAAGGAAGACCTTTCTCTCTGTCTCTCTCACTGTCCACTCTGCCTGTCAAAAAAAAAAAAAAAAAAAAAGTGCAGCTGGGACTTGAACCCAGCACTCAGATGGGGGATGCGGGCACCCTAGGCAGCGTGTCCACCCCAAAACAATGGTATGATTCACCCATAAAAAGAAATGAAATTCTGAATCATACAATAATATGGGTAAACTTGGAAACATTATGCTAAGTGGAATAAGTCAGATGCAAAAGGACAAATGTAGGACTCTACTTCTCTGAAGTCTCTCGACGAGGCAGATCCTAGAGTAGAGTGGAGATTCCCAAGGGTGAGGAGGAGCAGCGAATGGGGCGTGGCCGCTGACGGCTACTTGAGGTGATGAAAGCATTTTGGGAAGAGAGTAGGGACGGTGTCCAACATGTGGCCACGCCCCCAGCTTAGAAACTTTAAAATGGTAAATTTCACACACATTCACTCACAGGTCCTCAGAACGTTCATGGAAAATGCCCCTTACGAAAAAACCACGCATGGATTGCAAAGCGTTTTGCACCAAAATAAACATCTTTTATTTTCATCGCCCCCCCTTCACAATTTAAAAATTTCAAAAAGCTACAGCATCCTCCCCTGCTTTGTGTCAAAATCATCGATCTCTGACCCCAAATAAACGAGACAAAGACATGAGACAGATCTGAGAAGTGCCACCTCCCCCGAGGGTGATCGTCTTCCAACGCTGGAGACAGTTACTGTGGTGACGGAGTGCAGGGGAACTATTCTTGGCTTGGAAAAGCCGCTGACCTTGTCAGTGACTTTCGGGCCCGGTTGTAAAATGGGACAGAGTCACCAGCCTCCAGCGTGACCTGAAATCTCCTAGGCACCAGCCGGAACTTCTCCGAGCCGTCCCCTCCCCGCGGGCCACCTCGGATGTCTTCACTTCCGGCTCTTTCTCTGCGGCCTGCACCATTTCCAACGAGGAGGAGACACACCACCACCCGGAGGCCAAGCACACCGGGCCACTGGCCTCCAGGTTTGCCACAGCCTCTCCGCGAGACTTCAGCGCTGGCTCAACTCAGACCTCTCAAGGAAGCCCTGCTCAGTCCAAGCTTCAGCAAGAGACTTGCTATCCTGAAACTTTGAGAAACCCAAGGTGCCGGCTCACCAGCCTGCCTGCTCGGGCACCACCCTCCAGAGTTGGAAAATCAGGAAAGCAGCGGAGCTCTCGATGTGCGCGGATCCCAGCCCCCCACCCGAGGGCCCTCCTCACCCTCCCGAAGGCGGAGGTGCTCGTGCAGAGGACTTGGCGTGCTGGGCGACGCCACCCGGGGCCAACCACCCCTCCACGCTCCCTCCCGGGTTGTGTTTTTTACTTCATCTGCCTGAAACTCCCAAAATGAAAAGCCTTCTCCAGTTTCCTGGAGGTGCACATCATTCAATAACCCTTTGATCGTGGGCCTTCCAAAGGATCTTTTAAATGCACACAGCAGAAGTTATACATGTAAATCAGTGTGGTCTCCTTCCAAGAGTTTCCCTGGCGGGGGTGTGTGTGTGGGGGGGGTGGGGGTGGGGGTGTGGGGGTGCATGCATATTCCAGCAGCGCTGCCTGGCTCCCAGCCTTTCTGGGCTTCTCTTCTGGAACCAAGGCTGGGGCACATGCTTTTCATGACCCCTCCACCCTCCTGCAACCCCACGGTGGCAAATTTTTATCCAAGGAGGGTACAGGCGACTTTGTTCCTTCCTGAGTTGAAAGACAGTCGCCAAGGATGGGAAGGACGGGGAGGGATGCAGTGGGAACGCTGCTTAGCGTCACAATAGCGTGTGACAGCAAGGAAGGGCTCTGCGGGCTGCTCCCAGGGAGGAAGGAGCAGGCCCTGCACGGTGGCTGCAGGGCAGGAGCGACACTCAGCCCACAGGGTGCCGCCTCCCAGGACGGCACGCGTGGCTGAGGACCATCCGCGAACCACAGGAAACAAGTAGGAGCCGCTCCGAGGCCATCCCTCGATTCCTGGGCTGTATCCCCCCAGGGGCTAGGAAGCACACACTTTCCAGAAGTGACTGCCAAAGGCCTTGAGCCTGCAGGGGGCCCAGAGGCAGTTACCCACTCCCAGAGGAGAAGCCAGAGCCTGGCGTGTGTGCACAGATGGGGACAGAGTATGGCGATTAGCAGGTCCTGAATCCAGGACCCAGCCCCCAGGAAACGCTGGCGGAGACCCAGGAGGAAGCCTGCTCCTGGCTCGGTCCTGTAGAGGCCTTCTTTCATTCATTTATCCATGACACAGCACCAGCGTTAAGCTGGGCACCTACCAGGTGGCCCTAAGAGCGGCAGCCCTGCTAGGAGAGTTTTCTATGGCGTGGTGGGCGGTACTACCATGGCTTCCTGGCGAGCTGGAAGCCCCTAGGAGCTGGCAGTTCTGCTCCCAGAGATATGCCCCAAAAGAGCTGAAAGCGGGTATTCAAACAAAAACTCGTCCTCAAAAATATCACGGCGCTGCTTCGCAGGAGTCCACCTGGAGCAGCCCCACGGTCCACCGCCATGTGAACAGGTGAACAGACGTGGTGTGTACAGGCGTCTAGCACTCAGCCGTGAAAGGGAAGGAAACACTGATACACGTGACAACATGGCTATGCCTTGAAAACACCACGCTGAGAGACAGAAACCACACGGTACAGCTCCATCCACACGAGACATCCAGAGAAGGCAAACGCAGACACAGCAGGCGTACAAGTGGCTGCCAAGGGCTGGGGAGGGGGAGGCTGGGGAATGCAGCTTAGCTGCTTAGTTGGGGGATGGGGGGGGGGGCGCTTGCTCCAGACAGGAGATGAGAGGGCTCTGAACCCAGAGGGTGGAGACAGGCACGCAGCACTGCGGACAATACAGAGAGAGAGTGAGAAGGCCCCCATTCTACTGGTTCATTTCCCAAACACCCACAGAGCCTAGGCTGGGCCAGGCCACGCTGGGAGCTAGAACTCCAGCTGCGTGTGGCATGTGGATGGCAGGGACCTAGGCCCTGGAGCCACCTCTTACAGCATCCCAGAGTGTGCACCAGCAGGAAACTGGATCAGAGGCACAGCTGGGACTTGAGCCCAGCACGCTGGTATGGACGCAGGCGTCCCAAACGGCACGGTAGCTGCTGTTCCAACACCGCCCCGGCATCTGTATTTTGTCACAAAGTAAGGAAGCAGGCAGAGTTCTGTGTTCAATTCTGGCAGGAGGGCCTCAGCAGAGGGGGCCGTGCTGCTGGCCCTGGCCGGCGCTGTCACTGCAGTGGTGCTGAGACCCTCACAAGTCACAGAACAGAGAGCGTGGGGCAGGGGACACAGGCCTCAGACTTTCGACCGTCAGGGCTCTGGCCCCTCCCCACACCAAGCCCATGTCGCTTCCTGCAGAGGCCCAGACAGGCCTGCGTGGCAGAGGTGCCCTCGGGGAGGGCAGGGACCGTCCCTGCCCACACAGCTGCTTGTCCTGTCCACCCTAATCCTGGCAGCACCACGGCCATGGTGAAAACGCAGGGCTCTCTCTTCTGCGCCATCAGGGAGCCAGCCCGTGGGCTGCAGGGGGGCCAGGGCCAGGGCTGTCCTCTCCCTGGAGACAAGCAGCTGCCACCAGGCCACCCTCCTCCCCAGGCACCGCCCTCCCCTCCCCAGCTCCCCATGGCTGCCCCAGCTGCCGGCTTCACCAGGGATGCCCCAGCCTCCGGCTCAGGGGTAGGCCTTCCTAAGCTTTGTGTGTGAGGATTTGCAAACCCAGAAAAGGGACAAGACCCTTAGCAGCAATTACAAGACTAATAACATTAAGTCCTAAATGGCTATTACAGGCCCAGATCCCTTATTAGTTGTGACAGCCAGGGAATCAGGGAGCAGTGAATTTTAATGTGCATGAAAAACTTTGAAGATTCGGTGGTCTCCACCAGTGCAGCTGCCGGGTGCAGGCCCCAGCCTCCGAGGAAAGGGGAGCAGAGAAACCAGGAGAGAAGCTGCTCCTGACGCAGTCGCTGTGAGGCCTCCTCCTTCAGACTCTCACGTCGGTCCCATGACGTTTAACGAGCATCTCCTAGATGCTCCTAAGAACAGTGCACCTGCTCACAGAGCTTCCTTCAGTGCGGTGGGGGCACAGCCTGCCCAGGGAGCTGCACGCTCCTGGCTGCTTCCCACCCACCGAGGCCAGCAGGAAGGAAGGACCCACTGCTCTAGCCGAGGCTGCGTCACCTGGGGTTTGATGTGGGGAAAGCCACTCCCAGCTGCCCTGCTGGAGGTCAGAGGCACCTGGCATGGGCAGCAGGGTGCGGGTAGAAGCCGACATGTTCAGCTTGTCAGGAGGGGACAGAGACACTGGAGAACCGGCCACTTGTGCGGAGAGGCCCGGGGGAGGGGAGAGGTGGGCGCTGCAGTGCTGTGCTTAACCTGCCACCCGGGATGCGTGCACCCCACATGAAGTGCCGCTCCAGCGCCCGCTCCTGCTAATGCACCTGGGAAGGCGGTGCACGATGGCTCCAGTGCCCGCGTTCCTGCCACCACACAGGAGACCAGGATGCAGCTCCTGGCTAATGGCTTCAACCTGGCCCAGCCCATATGGCCTGGTGCTGGCTGTTTCGTTTCTGATCCAGCTCCCTGCTGGTTCACCCGGGAAAGCAGCAGAGGATGGACCAAGTCCTTGGGTCCCTGCACCCATGTGGGAGACCCAGAGGAAGCTTCAGATCGGCCCAGCTCCAGCCATTGTGGCCATTTGGGGAGTGAACCAGCAGTTAGAAGATCTGTCAGTCTCTAACTCTGCCTTTCAAATAAATAAATAAGAGGAAGGAAGGAAGGAAGGAAGGGAGGGAGGGAGGGAGGGAGGGGAGGGGAGGGGAGGGGAGGGGAGGGGAGGAAGGCCTGGTAGGAAAGTCAGGGAGGGGACCTCCCATTGGGGTCTTTCCAGAAGAGGGATAAGGATTCTGGCTCTGCTCGTTGGCCCCAGGGCCACAGAGCCACGAGGAGAAGGCACCACCACTGCCAGGAACCTCTGAGGCCCTGCGCTGAGCAAGCAGGTGCAGGCAGGCTCCTCCCCACTGGACCTCCTGAGACACAGAGGGAAATGTCAAACAGAATGCTAGGCAGGGGGAGGGAGGCAGAGCAGAGCCTGGCTGACCTGTTGCCATGACAACGCCCTCCTGCTGGCATCCAGCCATAAATTATTGATTGTGGACACTGCTTCTCCTGTCTCCCCAAAGCCCCCCATGCCCTCCTCGCTCCCCATGCCACCTGATTTGCATCTGCCTCAGAGTCACTCTGAAACCAAGCAGGAGCCCCGGGGACCACCAGGCCTCCTCGGCACCTCCCAGCCTCCCCGGGCCATGTGCTGCTTCACTGTTCCAGCCTCCTGCTGGGGACCTCAGAGTATATTTGGATGTATTTGGAGATAGGGCCTTAACTTTAAGATTTACTTTATGAACAGGGCTGGCATTGTGACAGAGAGGGTAAAGCCCGCGGCTTGGCAGTGCCATCATCCCATATGGGTGCTGGTTTGAGTCCTGGCTGCTCCATTTCTGATCCAGTTCTCTGCTAATGGCCTGGGAAAGGCAGCAGGGGATGACCCAGCACCTTGGATGACCCATGTTGGGGGCCCAGAGGGAAGCTCCAGTTGTTTTGGCCATTTGGGGAGTGAACTGGCAGATGGAGGTTCTCTCTCTGTAACTCTGTTTTTCCAAATAAATAAATAAATCTAAAAACAAATCAACAAAAAAGCTCCTGACTAGCAGTGCTGGATTTTTTAAAAAAGATTATTTTATTTGAGAGGCAAAGTAATAGAGGGGAGACACAGAGAGAAAAAGACTTCCAGCCCAGGACCGGATGGATTCACTGCTGAATTCTACCAGACATTTAAAGAAGAACTAACTCCAATTCTTCCCAAACTATTCAGAACGATCGAAAAAGAAGAAATCCTCCCCAATTCTTCCTATGAAACCAGCATCACCTTAATTCCTAAACCTGGAAAAGATGCAGTATTGAAAGAGAATTACAGACCAATATCCCTGATGAACATAGATGCAAAAATCCTCAATAAAATTCTGGCCAATAGAATTCAACAACACATCAGAAAGATCATCCACCCAGACCAAGTGGGATTTATCCCTGGTATGCAGAGATGATTCAACATTCGCAAATCAATCAACGTGATACACCACATTAACAGACTGCAGAAGAAAAACCATATGATTATCTCAATAGATGCAGAGAAAGCATAAAACACCCTTTCATGATGAAAACTCTAAGCAAATTGGGTATAGAAGGAACATTCCTCAATACAATCAAAGCAATTTATGAAAAACCCACAGCCAGCATCCTATTGAATGGGGAAAAGTTGGAAGCATTTCCACTGAGATCTGGTACCAGACAGGGATGCCCACTCTCACCACTGCTATTTAACATAGTTCTGGAAGTTTTAGCCAGAGCTATTAGGCAAGAAAAAGAAATGAAAGGGTTACAAATTGGGAAGGAAGAAGTCAAACTATCCCTTTTTGCAGACGATATGATTCTTTATTTAGGGGATCCAAAGAACTCTACTAAGAGACTGTTGGAACTCATAGAAGAGTTTGGCAAAGTAGCAGGGTATAAAATCAATGCACAAAAATCAACAGCCTTTGTATACACAGACAATGCCATGGCTGAGGAAGAACTTCTAAGATCAATCCCATTCACAATAGCTACAAAAACAATCAAATACCTTGGAATAAACTTAACCAAGGATGTCAAAGATCTCTACAATGAGAATTACAAAATCTTAAAGAAAGAAATAGAAGAAGATACGAAAAAATGGAAAAATCTTCCATGCTCATAGATTGGAAGAATCAATATCATCAAAATGTCCATTCTCTCAAAAGCAATTTATAGATTTATTGTGATACCAATCAAAATACCAAAGACCTTCTTCTCAGATCTGGAAAAAGTGATGCTGAAATTCATATGGAGGCACAGGAGACCTCGAACAGCTAAAGCAATCTTGTACAACAGAAACAAAGCCGGAGGCATCACAATACCAGATTTCAGGACCTACTACAGGGCAGTTGTAATCAAAACAGCATGGTACTGGTACAGAAACAGATGGATAGACCAATGGAACAGAATTGAAACACCAGAAATCAACCCAAACACCTACAGCCAACTTATATTTGATCAAAGATCCAAAACCAATCCCTGGAGTAAGGACAGTCTATTCAATAAATGGTGCTAGGAAAACTGGATTTCCACATGCAGAGCATGAAGCAAGATCCCTACCTTACACCTTACACAAAAATCCACTCAACATGGATTAGAGACCTAAATCTACGACCTGACACCATCAAATTATTAGAAAACATTGGAGAAACCCTGCAAGATATTGGCACAGGCAAAGACTTCTTGGAAAAGACCCCAGAGGCACAGGCAGTCAAAGCCAAAATTAACAACTGGGGTTACATCAAATTGAGAAGTTTCTGTACTTCAAAAGAAACAGTCAGGAAAGTGAAGAGGCAACCAACAGAATGGGAAAAAATATTTGCAAACTATGCAACCAATAAAGGTTTAATAACCAGAATCTACAAAGAGATCAAGAAATTCCACAGCAACAAAACAAACAGCCCACTTAAGAGATGGGCCAAGGACCTCAATAGACATTTTAAAAAAGAGGAAAACCAAATGGCCAACAGGCACATGTGAAAATGTTCAGGATCACTAGCAATCAGGGAAATGCAAATCAAAACCACAATGAGGTTTCACCTCACCCTGGTTAGAATGGCTCACATATAGAAATCTACCAACAACAGATGCTGGCGAGGATGTGGGGCAAAAGGGACTCTAACCCACTGTTGGTGGGAATGCAAACTGGTAAAGCATATGGAAGTCAGTTTGGAGATTCCTCAGAAACCTGAATATAACCCTCCATACAACCCAGCCATCCCACTCCTTGGAATTTACCCAAACGAAATTAAATTGGCAAATAAAAGAGCTGTCTGCACCTCAATGTTTATTGCAGCTCAATTCACAATAGCTAAGACATGGAATCAACCTAAATGCCCATCAACAGAAGACTGGATAAAGAAATTATGGGATATGTACTCTATAGAATACTATGCAGCAGTAAAAAAAAAATGAAATCCGGTCATTTGCAACAAAATTGAGGAATCTGGAAAACATCATACTGAGTGAAATAAGCCAGTCCCAAAGGGACAAATATCATATGTTCTCCCTGATCGGTGACAACTAACTGAGCACCTAAAAGGAAACCTGTTGAAGTGAAATGGACATTATGAGAAACAATGACTTGATCAGCCCTTGTCCTGACTGTTGAGGAAAACTTACTACTTTATTCCTTTTAGTATTTTTTTGTTCTACTTAATACCATTGGTTGAGCTCTTTAATTAACACACAATTATTCTTAGGTGTTTAAATTTAACTGAAAAGTGATCCTTATTAAATACAAGAGTGGGAATAAGAGAGGGAGGAGATGTACAATTCGGCACATGCTCAATTGGACTTACCCTTAAGGGTAGAGTTAGAAACGTGCCACGGGATTCCAATTCAATCCCATCAAGGTGGCATGTACCAATGCCATCTCATTAGTTAAAGTGATCAGTTTCAGTTCATAATTGATCATAATGATAGGATTAAGTGTCAAAAGGATCAAATAAACAAGACTAGTGTCTGCTAATACTAACTGATAGAATTAAAAAGGAGAGAACAATCCAACATGGGAAGCGGGATACACAGCAGACTCATAGAATGGCAGATGTCCTAAACAGCACTCTGGCCCCAGAATCAGCCCTTAAGGCATTTGGATCTGGCTAAAAAGCCCATGAGAGTATTTCAGGCATGGAAAGCCAAGACACTGTGGCAAAAACAAACAAACAAACAAAAAAAAAACAAACAACACCTACCTAAATGAAAGATCTCTGTGAGTGAGATACCAGTGGAAAGAACAGGGCCATCAAAGAAGGAGGTACCTTTCTCTGAAGGGAGGAGAGAACTTCCATTTTGACTATGGCCTTGTCTAAATAAGATCAGAGTTGGTGAACTCAAGAGGTTTTCATAGCCTTGGCAGCTCATGACAAGAGCCTCGGGAGATTACTGATGTCATAAATAAGAGTGTCAATTGTTAAATCAACAACTGGAGTCACTGTGCAATTACTCCCTATGTAGGATCTCTGTCCTTAATGTGTTGTACTATGTGAATTAACGGTATAACTAGTATTCAAACAGTACTTTATACTTTGTGTTTCTGTGTGGGTTTAAACTGTTGAAATCTTTACTTAGTATATACTAAATTGATCTTCTATATATAAAGATAATTGAAAATTAATCTTGATGTGAATGGGGAGGGAGTGGGAGATGAGATGGTTGAGGGTGGGAGGGAGGTTATGGGGGGAAAAGCCTCTATAATCCAAAAGTTGTACTTTAGAAATTTATATTTATTAAATAAAAGTTAAAAAAAAAAGATTTCCAGCCACTGGTTCACTACTCCCCAAATGGCCACAATGGCTGCGAATGGCCCAAGTCAAAGCCAGGGGCCCAGAGCTCCATCCGGGTCTCCCAGGTGAGTGGCGGGGACCCAAGCACTTGGGGCATCTTCTGCTGCTTTCCCAGGCGCATGAGCAGGAGCTGCATCAGAAGCAAAGCAGCCGAGACTCAATGCACAGGATGGCAGCTGGAGATAGGATAACACACCTTAAAGAGGTGACGAGGGTAATGAGGCCTAACCCAACAGGACCTGTGCCCTTATCAGAGGAGATGCTGTGGTGCAAATACACCGGAACATTCCTCAGCCATAAACAGGACAAACCCCAAGAACTCAGTGAGAGAAGCCAGACTTGGAAGGCTACGCGTGGCAAGCCTTCCTTAACACAGGGTATCTGCAACGGGCAAACCCAGACAGAAAGCAGATTAGCAACTGCGAGAGAACGGGGAAGGACTACTCAGAGGGTCTGGGGAGTTTTGAAGCGAGAGAAAAGAGTTGGCTGAAGATCATTACGAATCTGCTAAATGTCACGGACAATTTGCTGTCAGATGGCTATGTCACGCGGACTTCACCTGGATACGTTTTTTTTTTTTTTTCTTTAAAGATCTGTTCTATTTACTTGAAAGGCGGAGTGACAGAGTGGGGGAGGGCAGAGAGAGAGAGAGACAGAGAGAAAGATCTTCAACTTGCTGGTTCACTTCCCAAAAGGCTGCAATGGCCAGGGCTGCGCCAGGCAGAAGCCTGGAACTTTACCCAGGTCTCCCACATGCAGGGATGGGCAGAGACCCATCTTCCACTGCCCTCCCAGGCACATTAGCAGGGAGCTGGACTGGAAACGGAGCAGCCAAGACTCGAACTGGCACTCCAATATGGAATGCCAGGATCGTAAGTGGCAACTTAACCCACTGCGCCACACAGCAGCTCCACACGTTTTTTATAGACACTGAGTATACTGGGAGTCACTCGAGGCTCACTACTTTGGAATATGTTGACACACACACACACACGTGCACACACGCACACACACACACACACACGCACACAGAGCCCACACTCTTCTTGATGCTTCTGTAATCGGCCATCTCCCCCCTGCCCACCACCGTCCCCGATGTCCTGGTTGAGTCCGGCTTCCCCGGACGCTGCACCTCCACCAGCACACAGTGGCTTTCCCGCCTGGCCGTGCCGCCCTCCGAGGGCATCTCAGCTTATTCTTCCACCCGGGCTGTAAGCCCTCAAGGGCAAGGACGCTGTCTTTCCACCTGCTGAAGAAGCTGACAAGCGACTCT
Source organism: Oryctolagus cuniculus (assembly GCF_964237555.1). Classification (NCBI taxonomy): domain Eukaryota; kingdom Metazoa; phylum Chordata; class Mammalia; order Lagomorpha; family Leporidae; genus Oryctolagus; species Oryctolagus cuniculus. The sequence goes on along the minus strand of NC_091444.1, from coordinate 20,247,235 downwards.
CACCCCGTGGCTGCAGCTCCCCTGAATGGTGAGGATCCTGGCCCTGCAGAGGCGCCGGGAGGCCAACGAGACAGAAGAGACGCAACAGCAGTGGCCTCTGATATTTTCCTGTGCTTCTCCTCTCCCTGAGCTTTCCCCGCCCCACCCCGGTCTCACAGTGTCTAGGCAGCCAGCTCGGCTGATGATCCAGGCCCCTGCTGCGTGCGCATCGAGTGGGGATGGCAGAGGCAGGGACGGGAAGCAAGGCCACACTAGAACCCAACAGTCCACTTCCTCTCCAGCTCCCGGGTGACCGTGCCGGCTGCACTGGGATTCCACTTTCCCCACTCAGAGCTCGCTCAGGGACCGCTGTCCCTGCTCACCCCACTCTTACCATGTCTCCTTGGGGCCTCATTCCCAAGGGCTTCCCCCTCACTTTATCACCTGTCAAATCACGGTTCACCTGTGAGAGCCTGTTTCAATGCTTATCTCTTCCACAAAGCCTCCCCGAGCCACTCCAGTTCTCAGCGGTCTTTCTCCGTCCTCACCCCAAGGCTGCCGACCCGTTTCCGGTTGCAGGCGAGCGTTTCCAGCCAGGAATGGCTTTCCTGAGCCTTCTTCACCATGCTCAAGTCCTGCTCCAGCATTTAGACGCTAACTGGAGGTCAGCATTGTGGTACAGCCGCTTAAGTCACCTTCTGCTACCTGGGATCCCATATAAGCACTGGTTCCAGTCCTGGCTGCTCCACTCCGATCCAGCTCCCTGCTAATGCACCTGGGAAGGCAGCAGAGGATGGTCCAAGTGTTTGGGCCCCTGCACCCACCGGAGACCTGGATGGAGTTCCTGGCTCCTGGCATCTTCCTGGTCCAGCCACAGCTGTTGCAGCCATTTGGGGAGTGAACCAGCGGACGGAAGGTCCCTTTCTCAATCCAACCCCGCCCCCCTCCAATTCTGCCTTTCAAACAAGTAAATAAATCTTAACAAGATCAAGACAATACACTTGAGGAAGGGACTCCCACATGTGCTCTGTCTGCACGGAGGCTGCAGGTCTGGCAGTGGAAAAAGCACTGTCCCCACGGTCAGACACACTGAGAGCAGAGCCTGGCTCTGTCCCCTCCCCCGGACTGAGCCTGAGTCTCGGGGTCCCCGCCAGGCGCCAGGCACAGCACCGGGCGGAGCTGTTAGAAGTTCTCAGAGGCAGAACTCAGTGCAGGCAGAAGGCCACAGGGCATCACGAAGCGCCAGCCAACACCAGCAAAGCGCGTGCTCTGTGACTGCTGGGTGAGCTGGGTGAGCTGGCTGGTCGTCTCGTATCTCAGCTCCCGACAAGGCAGGCCGGGAGAGCAGCCGACAGCCAGGGCGGTTGCCCGGAGAGGGTGGAGGGGGAACCTCTTCTCTCTGAGTCTCCCCAGGGGATGAAGAGCCCCAGCCTGGACAGGGTTGGGAGGGGACCTTGGAGAGACTGAAACCAGGGCTTGTAGAGAAGCGGACTGATGGCTCAAAGTGCCAAGCCTGGAGCAGGCAGCCCGGGGCAGGCAGATCCGGGCTCTGCTGGGGCTGGGGCGCTCTGTGGCTCTGGCTCCGAGACACAGGCCCAGGCCGGGGCTCCGCAGCCTTGGGAGCTCCTGATGGGTTTCTTCCCATTCTAAAGAGGCAGCAGCCAACGGGTTAATCCCAAGAGGGACACACCCACCCATCCAGGTATTTAGGGCAGCTTAGAGGATTTCCCAGGTCAGGGGAGGGGGAGGCTCCACTGTCTCAGGCAGAGCTCCCAGGTGCAGACCTGGCCCCTCCCCCAAGACAGGCAAGGCTCTCTATATGCAACCCCCACTCCTATGAACCTTCAATGAGCCCCCTGCCCAGGGGACAGCACAAACTGAGGGAGTGAGCTCACGGAGGAGACTGCGAACAGGTCAGACAGAAGGGCTGTTGCCAGGGAGTGGGGCAGCTGATGGCAGGCAGTGGTCAATCTCAAGACCTTGCTGGGGATGGCCATGTTTATGACACAGGCAGGAAGCTCACGTGGACCCCCTCCAAGTAGAAATGACACGAAGCAGGGACCCCTACCACCGGCTCCCATGTGGTCCATCTCTCTCCCGCCCCTCTCTGCACCACAGGTGCACCTTGTTTTGCCAGGACAAGCCTAGGAGTGTGCCCGGCTGGCTCTGATGGGTGAGAAACTCATTCACACCCGCCCTGTGGGGCTCCCTTCACACGTCAGAGCCTTCTCGCAACCCGTCTCTGAGATGGAGAGGCTGCAGGGTGCAGCCTGACAGCAAGAGGTAGTGGGCTGGGGACAGATGTGTGCAGGGGAGACAGACAGACACACACACACACACACACACACAGAGCAAGGTCGCCCCGAGAGCAGCAGAACACAAAGGACTGGCTCAAGGCCGGGAATCCTGTGCTGTGGCTGGCTTCATCGTAACCGCATCCAGAGGCTGGGCCTGGGCCTGGGGCTCCAGGAGGGCAGTCAAGTCTAACTGGGCGTGGAGTGTGTGTGCACATGCACCTACACGCACGCACACACACATGGAAAATGAGCCAAGTAGAAGAGGATTACAGATATGAGCCAATGGGATTACGGGAACTAAAAGCAGTTCGCAACAACCTGCAGCCGAGGTCAGCTGACTTCTGCACCTGCACTTTCTCTGGGTTGGAACTCCAGGTCCATGAAAGCCTCTGCTGTCAGCCCCAGCAAGAGAAAAATTAGGGAGGATAATCTACGTCCAAAAGCTGGCATCCAGCAGGTCACCCGTGAACCTTACGCGGGCTGCAGATTACTGGGGCCTGGCTTCCCCGGTGTGGCTTCCCATCTGTCACTGGGGTCACAAAGCACCACGCAAGGCTGGGATGGGGTGACCTGGGGACATGGTGTCTGCTCACAGGGCAGAAGATGCTCGGGGCTAGTGAGGCCCCAGCAGTGTCCTGGAGCCGAGTCCAGGGGACTTTCCAGCAAACCAGGCTATCAGCCCCTTCTCACAGGCCACTTTCCCCATCCCTGAACCGCACACCCTTAAAGAACCACCAGGGCATGTGGCGTAGCAGGTAAAGCTGCTGCCTGCGGTGCCGGCGTCCCATATGGGCACCAGTTCAAGCCCCAGCTGCTCCACTTCTAACCCAGCCCCCTGCTAATGTGCCTGGAAAAGTGGCAGAAGATGGCCCAAGTGCTTGGGCCCCTGTACCCACATGGGAGACCCGGATGAAGCTCCTGGCTCTTGGTTTCTGATCAGCGCAGCTCCAGCCATCACAGCTCTTTGGGGAGTGAACCAGCAGATGGAATCAATTAATCATTATCTCTCTCTCTCTCTCTCTCTCTCTCTCTCACACTCTCACTCTGCCTTTCAAATACGTAAATCTTAAAAAAAAAAAAAAAAAAAAAAAAGGCCTTCAGCCAACTCATGCAGACCAGGTACCCAGAGGCTGCCAAGAGTCCCCACTGGCACACAACGGTTCTCTTGGGAGTCCCAGGACCTGTCCCAAGCTCATCTGTCACAGGCTGACCTCTGCCAAGGATAACTTTTAGCTGGTTAGGGACTTGTTTCGGAGCAGGCTCAGAACATGGAGACAGGCTCCAGCCACAGAGACCTAAAGAACAGGCCATCGTCCCAGGTGTGGGGCCAACAGATCTCAGCTTAAATGCGCCCCCAGGTGAAGAACTTACTCCTTGCCACAAAGCTTCTCGCTGCACACGTCACTGGGGGCAGCTCCAACAGGAGCTCAGGATCGGATGACCACTTGTGTCCCCTCTGATTCTAAGACGCACTGCTTCCAATGGTTAGAAAGTTCTTGGGTAAACCGGACAGAAGGCTGTGCTCTGAACCCAGTTCTGGCATCTGGACTCTCAGAGACTGTGTCTGATCCATTTCCCTTGACAGTGCAGGCAAAGGGGAACACACGGTCCCCCACCCCAGCCAAACCATGTGACTCACCTGTTCCTCCACTCCTCAAAGCTTGCACAAGCTTAGACTCTCTGAACGCCAGCCCAGAATCTCAGCAAGGGCCCTGCATTGCAGGGCAGTGGGTTAAGCCACCGTTACTGAGTGCAATGCCTACATCCCATACGAGAGCTCCAGTTGGAGTCCCGGCTACTCCGCTTCCAATCCAGCTCCCTGCTAAAGCGCCTGCAAAGGCAGCAGAAGAGGAGCCAAATACCTGGGCCCCTGCCACCCCTGTGGGAAACCAGCACGGAGTTCCTGGCTTCGAGCTGTTGCGGCCATTTGGGGAATGAACCAGCAGATGGAAGATATCCCCCTCTCCTTCTCTGTTACTCTGTCTTTCAAATACTCTGCCCAGATGGCTGCAATGGCCAGAGCTGGACCAATCCAAAGCCAAGAGCCAGGAGCTTCTTCTGGGTCTCCCACATGGGTGCAGGGGCCCAAGGACTTAGGCCACCCTCTACTGCTTTCCCAGGCCATAGCAGAGAGCTGGATTGGAAGTGGAGCATTTGGGACCGGAACCAGAGCCTATATGGGATGCTGGCACTGCAAGTGGAGGCTTTACCCACTGCGCCACAGCACCAGTAAATAAATCTTTTTTTTTTTTTTTGACAGGCAGAGTGGACAGTGAGAGAGAGAGACAGAGAGAAAGGTCTTCCTTTACTGTTGGTTCACCCTCCAATGGCCGCCGTGGCCGGCGCGCTGCGGCCAGCGTACCGTGCTGATCCGAAGGCAGGAGCCAGGTGCTTCTCCTGGTCTCCCATGGGGTGCAGGGCCCAAACACTTGGGCCATCCTCCACTGCACTCCCTGGCCACAGCAGAGAGCTGGCCTGGAAGAGGGGCAACCGGGACAGAATCCGGCGCCCCGACTGGGACTAGAACCCGGTGTGCCGGCAGCGCAGGCGGAGGATTAGCCTAGTGAGCCGCGGCGCCAGCCAATAAATAAATCTTAACAAAGCAAAACAGAAGGACTCTCATCAACTGTTCTCCCTAGTGCTCCCCATCTGAGATCCAGCCCTGCAACTACCCCAAGGAAATATTCGAATATTTGGCTATTATTTCAAAATGTTAAAATATGCTATTTTAGATCGTCTCATTAAACATATCTAGGAAGTGTCATTTTAGTGCAATATTTAATAATTATTACACACATAAAAGCACAGTTCAACTTTTCCCTCACTAAGCAATGGCACATATTGTTTGTTTTCTGATTAACTAGCTAAGGTTTTTTTTTTTAAGATTTATTTTATTTATTTGAAAGGCAGAGAGAAGTCTTCCATCCGTTGGTTCATTCCCCATATGGCCGCAATGACCGGAGCTGCACTGATCTGAAGCCAGGAGCCAGGAGCCAGGAGCCAGGAGCTTCTTCCAGATCTCCCACTCAGGTGCAGGGACCCAAGCACTTGGGCCATCTTCTACTGCTATCCCAGGCCACAGCAGAGAGCTGGATCGGAAGAGGAGCAGCCGGGACTTGAACCGGAGCCCATAAGGGATGCCGGCGCTTCAGGCCAGGGCTTTAACCCTCAGTGCCACAGCGCCAGTCCCTAGCTAAGGGTTTGCTAACATATTTCTAAATGTCGCGCCCAGGTGCAGGGGTCAGATTATCCTACCATAATTTCATCATGTGTTAAGGGATAAAAACAGTCAAAAGCTGTTCTTCCACCCAGCAGGTGGAAATTCACTTCCTTGGTGCTGTGTAAGTTTTAAATCTGGTTTCTAAAAAAGAAGACCTGCAGGCCAACTGACACGCACCACACCGTTAGAGACGTGAGTTGTGCTCACTCCCAGGAAATGGAAATCCACTTTAGAGATAATTATCACTTTTTTCTGAGCACCAGAGACATCTTGATGTGTGATATAAAAATTCCGGTCAAATGAATACAATCTGTTAACCGTCAACTTCAAGCAAATTTGTGGAATTATTACCATGCGCCTCCTTAACTCTGGAGTCCCATATGTTTCCTATCCCCGCTAATGGTTCATCATGGATCTAACCGACAATAGAAGCCTAAGAAAGGCACGTGAAAACTACAAGGGCAAAACCGCCCGCGCGGCTGGCACCCCACGGCAGAGAAGGCGGCGCCGATGCAGGAGTGTGCGGCCCCTGCTCAGACGGCACACCTCACACACGGCGGGGAGTCCCACTAAGGAGGAGACACGGAACAAAGGCGGTCATCGAATAAGAGCAGAAATGACGTCCGATGCCGTGAAAATCCATCTGGGAACCCCCAGAGCTTTCCAGCCCCAGGCTCGGCGAGGAACCTCCCCACCCGATGTCACCGCGGTCGCTGCCGGGATAAATGATCTAAGGCACTGAAGCCTCGAGGGGCAAACGACTCACCTGGGGTCACCTGGTGCATCAGAGCACAGCAAGGACGGGAATCCAATCTCCTGACGCTGTCCCCTCCTCTCGAGCCCACGGCGGGACGAGGCGGCGGCCAGGATCACAGCGGCCCGGCCCGGCCCCGTCTCCTGCACAGCACCGACTTGGCAGGTGAATGTTTATCAGGCAAGTGGATGAACTGACCAAACATCACGAAAGAGAAACGGCCGAGTCTGGACTCCTGGCCCTCGCGTGCTGCCGTGCCTGCTCCTGTCCCCACGCTCCGGCTGCTGGCACTCCCAGGAGGCTAAGCGGCCAGAGCATCACAGGACGAGAGCGCTGGGCTGGGAACCAGGAGACCTGGGTTTGGCCCCGGCTCTGAAGGATGAAGACCATCACCGCGCTGTTACTCCTCAGGCTCTTGCTTGCAAAAGGAAGGCGCTGGAAGGCTGGCTCTTCCGGGTGTGGTCCCCGGGGCCAGCAGCCACCACGTCACCTGGGAATCGTCGGAAATGCACATTCCTGGGCCTGCCCCAGACCTACTAGCTCAGAAACTGTGGGGCTAAGCCCCGCAAGCTGCGTTCTTTTTTTAAAACGAAGATTCTTTAAAATGACTTGAGAGGCTGAGAGACAGGCAGACGGAGCTCCCGTTGGCCGGTTCCCTCCGCAAATGCCCCCAACAGGCAGGGCCCGGCCAGGAATAAGAAGTCAGAAGCTAGGAATACAATTCGGGTCTCCCGCGTGGGTGGCAGGAAGCCAACCAGCTGAAACATCACTGGATTCAGGAAGCTGGAGTCAGGAGCAGGATCTCTGACAAGGGACGTGGGCACCGCCCCTGGGGCAGTCTGTGTTCCCCTAATCCCTGCCGGCACAGGCTAAGGCAGGCGCATCACCGAGGCCTGCACTTCCGGCAGCTTCTGCCCAGCCCCGGGAACGAGGGGTGACGACCTTGACAGTGACGGTGCTGGCAAGCACCTGCAGAGCTCTCTCGTGGTGTCAGCTGCCCTTCTCTGAGCACCCCCCATAAATGCCCTAGAAGTGGATTTCATGGGGAGGCTCGGGCACAAACGGCTATGCTGGCAGGTCCAGGAGGGGAGCTCCTGCCCTCCACATGCCAATCATAAGCCCCCAAGGGAGGTCTGAGCAGCAGACGGAGGGAGAGCAGACGTACAAGGACGCATTTACCCGGGACACACCTGCGCCCGACCAAAGCCCAGGATTCCCACGCAACATGTGAGGCTTGTGTCTGTGTCCTGAACATGGCAGGCGGCTCGACACGCATCGGTCACGGCTCTCCGGACTCCTCAACGCTGGACGGAAGTGCCGAGCACTCCGCTTCTAAGCTGCAGGAGCAGACGGGAAGCCGGGCTGTGGCCTGGAAAACATCCCCAGCGGACAGGGACCCTCCGCGACCACTGTCCTCATGCTGTCTGTCCCCAGCAGGCAGAGCCAGCAGCAGCTCTCAATTCCAACAGGAACAGCTAGAGTTAACGAGTGTTATTTCTAAGTGATCGGGGGTGGTTATCCTTTTCAAATTTTATGACTTTTATAACAAGAAAGATGCTTTAAAAATAAAAATAGGTATACTTTATTGTATGTTTGTGGTTTTTAAAATTTTATTTATTTATTTATTTATTTGACAGGCAGAGTGGACAGTGAGAGAGAGAGAGAGAGAGAGAGAGAAGGTCTTCCTTTACTGTTGGTTCACCCCACAATGGCCACTGCGGCCGTGCGCTGCGGCCGGCGCACCGCGCTGATCCGAAGCCAGGAGCCTGGTGCTTCTCCTGGTCTCCCATGGGGTGCAGGGCCCAAGCACTTGGGCCATCCTCCACTGCACTCCCTGGCCACAGCAGAGAGCTGGCCTGGAAGAGGGGCGACCGGGACTAGAACCCGGTGTGCCGGCGGCGCAGGTGGAGGATTAGCCTAGTGAGCCGCGGCGCGCCAGCCTGTTTTACTTTAAGAAAATTTGCATGAAAGCAATGACAAAGAAGCATCAAACCCACTGAGTCCCTGACCTACTCGTAGCGTCCATTCCTGCACACAGAATGGATGAGAGAGAGGGTAGGTGCTCAGGCTTCCCCCATGTGGCCCCTGAGTCTCAGTGTGCCCATCTGGAAAATGGGGGCATTACCACCTTGTCCAGAACACAGTGTACATGGGAAGGAACAGGCAGAGTCAGCAGTGAGCCCCCATCCCCAGCCACGCTGCCCCCCACCCTGTCTGCACTCACAGCCTCATCGGGAGACAACCACAAGAAAGGCCCTTGAGTGCTCTGCCCTGAGGGTCCATGGAGGACCACGCCCCTCATCACCCATGCCCTGGGCCCCTCCAAGCAGCAGAACACAACACGGGCTGCTGCAAGCGACCATGGGGCTGCACCCAGCCTGGGGAGGTGTGGGGGGTGGGAGCACTCATAAAGGAGGGGGTTCGTGGTGTTTTCTGGAGAACAATGGTGGGGGTGGGGGTGGAGAGCGGGTTCTTCTGCCACCCGACTTCCCCAGTAGGCGAGTGGACGCTGGCCAGGTGAGGAAGAGCAGCAGGGGCTTTGCCGCTGTGCACTCAGTCTCATGGGAGAGAAAGAACAGGGCCCGACCCTCCTGCCTCCCGGGCTCACCCAGGCATGTTCACCCGGATGGCACGGGGGTGGGGGTGGGGGTCAGAGCAGCGCGGGTACCAGCGGGGAACATGGGGCCCAGTCCCGGCTTGCCCTAACGAGGAGCCCCCAGTAACTAATCCCAGAGTCGCCCCAGGCGCAGGCCTCTGGAAACTCCAGGGGCTTCCTCCGAACTGGCCCGTGCAGCCACGGCTGCTCCCCAGCTGCCAGGGTGGGGTGCGGTCACAGCAGCTCCTCCTGCAGCCAGAGGCCAGGAGCTCACTGAGACCGAGGCGGGAGGAGTCAAGTTCAAGCCTCACGCGTACCCTGCACGTCACTTCCAGGCACCGAAATGAATGCGGCTGCTGAACACAGGGCAGAAAGGCGCGTGGAGGGAGCGTGCACACTCAGCTCGGACTGACAGTGATTGTGATCTGACCTATTATTATTATCACTCCTGTTGCTGCTAGGACAAAGCCAGGGACACAGCAAGCCATAGGGCCACTCACACTAGAACCCACGGCCGCAGCCCAGCCCAGGGTGGTCAATTCACACACACCCGAGGCCTCTTAACCAGGAACCAGCCCTGTGGTACAGGTAGTGGTCTCTACCTCTGCAGGAGGCTTAACACCTTCCATTCTTCCTGGAACACACACATACACACACACACACACAGCACATGGGTACTCACGCATGCACACACACACACACACACACACACACAGAGCAGGCTTCCTTAGCACCAGCGAGAAGTCTACAGACTGGGGCAGAGGTTGAGCAAACGCCAGCTGCCCAGCTGCGGCGGAATCTGGGGCTCAGAGCAGCCTCCATAGCACAAACAGAAACCAAACAAGCAAGCCAGCTGGGGGAGGCAAGAAGACAATGGGCTCTGCCCGGGCTTGGCCACCAAGTCCCGTGGCTGTTGAGAGCAGGACTGGGCACCCTGCCAGGGGTGGGAGGGGGCAGGGCTGGTCACTGGGTGCTCCGTGCCCAGCTGCTGAACCGAAGGAGGTCCTGCTTTGGGTGATGCTCTCTAAACCCCACCCTGGCACTCACAGCTGGTCTCTACCTGAAGCCAGGAGCAGCCCAAGGGGAGAGCCAGAAAGGAAGCCATGGGCAAGAGCCCGGAGACGGCTTCCCAGGCTGGCCTCTGCCCCGGTTCACGCGGCTTCCTTGGCGGCTCGCTGACCAGGTGTCTGGGTTTCCCCACCTCTGGGGATTGTGTCAGGTCAGGACAAGGACTTGGGCAGCCGGCATCTAGGATACAACGAGATCGTAGGAAAGGGCTTCGGATGAGACACAGACTCCTGCTCCCGCTCCAATACTGCACCCCACTCCTACCTGCTTTCCTTCAGCAACCTTCTCACATCAGTTTCCTGGCCCTCTCTCGGCCTCCTTTTAATCCCTTCCTCCCCCCGCCCCATCCTCTGTCCCTGTGGCTGTGGCCGGCAGGAAGGAAGTCAGGGCTCGAGGACACCCGGACTGTCCGTTTCTCCTGCATCTCCGCCCCTGGGCCTGTGGACACGGCCCACCGCACCTGCCGGGGGAGCGCAGCCAGGGCGCGGCCATCAAGGCTCCTCCAAGTCTCCTGCTGGAGGTCTCTCCAGGCCCCCACTCCTAACCTCCAGGAGAGCTGGGGTCTGAGCCATCCTGCACCAGGCACGGATGCCCAGGTCGCTTCCTCATCCAGAGGACAAGGTTTCTGAGGCAAAAAAAAAGAAAAGCGTCTTGGTGTCCACTGTACTTTTCATAGGACCCCACAGACAGCTCGGGCACAAATATCTCCTGCTGCTCACTAAAGCCGCAGCTACGCTTGAGCAAGGCAGGGCACGGAGCTGCGCACGGGCTGGGGCGGCTCCGCAAAGCTGACTCTCCCAGGGCACGTCCGACTCTGCAAAGGGCTTCGCAGGCTCGACCTTGTTTAACCCCGCTATCCCAAGCAGGGAAAGCCCCGCGAGTATTCAACACACCCGCTTCAGCTGCACATCAGAGAAGATTTACGTCCTTTGCAAGGATCACTCAGCTGGGGAGTAAAGAGCCAGGCTTCAGTGCAGGCTGCCTACTCCAGGCCTTCGCTCTGCACCGTCTTCCACTTCCAAGAGCAGATGCGTTTCCCAACACGAACTTAGAAACCTGGGGCAGGAAGCAGCAGGGAGAACGCAGACGAACCATCAGGGCAAAGACAGCCCGAGCGACGCGTGGAGAAACAAGTGAGGGTCACCCTGGGGGAACCTGAGTAAGATCCATGGGTTGCGTCAATGCCGACAGCCTGGTTTGTGACAGTGTATTACAGTCGTGCGAGACGTCAGCCCCGGGGCAAACCTGTACAGGCACACGGGAGGGCTCATCACCTCTTACAGGTGCACGCGGATGAACTCTCTCAATAAAACGTTCAATTGAAAACAAAACAGTCCAAGCAAGCAGAGTATCCCCAGCCCCACGCAGTGGTCCTCGGCTGTGGTCCGTCCCCACCACACTGGCATCTGCGTAGGGCCCAGATGACATCATCTGTCCCCCAAGAAACAAAGTGCTCTTGCTCTCAGAAGTCCCAGCTGCACTTCGTGTGGGGCACAGGGGAACCATGGGATATGTGGGGAAGGGCTTTCCCAGAATGACTCAGGAGGAGGTGGGCATGCTGACCCAGCCCCGACTCGGTCCCCGCCAGCCTTCCAGGCCCTTCCCGCGGGCCCAGCCACACGGCACTCCTAGTGTCTGCTGCATCTCCTTTCAGGCTCAGCCTGCCCCTACACCAATGGCAGCCACGTCTGCACCCAGCGTGTGCATCCCCCAGGTCCCCTGCTGTCAGGGCAGCTGACCACACTCTGATGGCCCCACTGCTGGGGCAGCCAGGTGGGGGAGGACAAGGGGCAGAGGCCTGGGGGCCCAGCAGCCAAACCCATCTGCATTCCCATTTTCCCAGCATAATGGTGATTGGTGATCGATGCACCCTCTTCAAGACTGTGAAAAGTCAATGGGGTGGCAGAAGTCAGACTGCTAGCACAGTCCCTGACACGGAGCAGGTGTCTCGCTAACAGTCCATCCCTCAGCACCCCCCGCCCCGGCTCTTCCGCAGTTAGTGCAGCCGCTGAGACCAGGAGGGTCAACTGGAGCAAGGGTAGAAGACTGACACGTACAGCTTAGTCTCTAGTTTACAAGGTCTTCTTTTTTAAGATTGGTAATATTTATTTGGAAGTGAGAGTTACAGATAGAAAGGAGACACAGATAATCTTCCATCCACTGGTTCACTCCCTAAATGGCCGCAATAGACAGGAGCCAGGAGCTCCTTCCAGATCTCCCACCAGGTGGCAG